>NC_089993.1:19348928-20013928 GCF_036417845.1 Apteryx mantelli | reverse complement strand
GCTTTGCATGCGAAGGGCTCATCTCCGCGCGCGAATCCTGCAAATAAGTGCTCCCCGCCAGCTGGAGCGGGAGTGGGCAGAGGCAGGGCGGGCGCCGCGGGGCCGGAGGGGCAAGCCAAGCCCCGGGACAGGGGTTAGGTGCCGGCAAGGCTTTTGGCACCGCTGGGAGCACGGAGGAAGAGGAGCGAACCCCGAAGGCACTTAAGGCTTGTGGCACTCGGCCCCCTTTTTAGCTGCTCCCCTCCCCAGCGGCGTCCGTGTCCGTCCTTCCCCCCCTGCAGCCCTCGGCAGGGACCCTCCGCCCGGAGCCGATGGGGAGGCTTGGAAATGGCTTCGCTGCAGCTGGTGTGATTTTAATGACTTGCCGGCGAGCCCCGCCGTGGTGCGGCGGGAGCTCATTAATCCGCCGGCGTCCCTCCTGCGGCAGAGCGTGTTTCTCGGGGAGCGCGCGTGCGGCAGAGAGACGGTGCAAAAACCTCTCCGCAGGATTCTTGTTTACGCAGTGCCGACCTCGAAGTGCAAGGCAAAGGGGCGGAAAGCGCGAGCTCGAAGCGCTGCCTTGGCCTGATCCAGAGTTACTGCTGGCAGACAGAAAATACTGAAAAATACTCGCCAGGTCACTGGTATATTGGAAACCGAATCGATGGCGACAGATGCCGGGGGGGATACGGCAGCAGAAATGTGGCAACACGGCGCCTTGCCCGCTCGCCTGGGCGGCAGAGAGGGGCCGAGGGGTGACAAACTCTGTGAAAATAAAAAGATAGAGGCTCTCAGCGGAGGCGTCTTGGCTTGGGCACTGCCCCATCTCCCGGAGATGCAGGGAAAAGGGGCAATCGCGGCGGCAGGGCGCCTCGCTCAAGCCCATCTCTCTCCCTCCAGGAGCCTGGCACGGGGGCGAAGGCGGACGCGAAGCTCGGAGCACCGCAGGCCGCTCTCCGCAACCACGAGCAGCGCCTGGAGCACATCATGCGGAAAGCCGCCGCGGGCGAGAAGGTGAGGCAGCCGCCGGGGCCGCCCCGACCGCTGGGCCTAAGAGCTCGGAGCAATGCCGACGTCTCGTCTCGGCGGCCTCCCAAAACGAAATGAGGTTTAACCCCCTAGGTTTCGCTGCCGTTGAGCGCAGAGCGGCTTCCGCGGCTTTTACCTAATTTCTTAGCAGTTCGCAGCACGAAGGTTAATACTTTACGCTTGATCTCTCGGCCTTGCCGCAAAGCCCGGACCCTTCGCGGCTGGCGCCCGCCCTCGCTCCCTCCCTCCGTTTCTTTGCTGCAGCCTCTTCCGATAGAATCCGGTGGGATAAAACAGCCGAGAATCCGGCCCCGAGGGCGCAATTACCGTCAGCGAGGTCGCGGTGGCCTTCGCCCCGGCGTCGGTCCCCGGCGAGAGCTGCCGTGTTTACGGAGGAGCAGCTGTAACCAGGAAACCTCCCGGCCGTCGCCCTTGCCGGCGCTGGGGGATTTAGCGCGGGCGGCGGGGGAGCTGCGGGCGGCCGCAAGGCACCGAGGCCGGGCTCCGTGTTTCCACCCTTTCCTCCTCCTGGCGCGGGCGAACGGATTCGATAGCGTTTCCCCTAAATGCATCGCCGCTTTGAGAGCGCTGCCACGTTCCCGGCCCGGGGCCGCCGTGTCCTGCCGGGAAGATGAGCGCTGTAGCCTCAAGGACGTGGAATAAACCCCAAAACCACGTTTAAAACCAAGCCTGAGATCAGAGGGGCTCGTTTGGTGCTGGGGCTCTCGCAGCGCAGCCGGGCTGCTGGTTTCAGCATCTCCCTTCTCACGCTCTGTCCTTTCCCCCCGGGATTTTGAATGTTGTTTGCATGTGACCAAGGCCGCTCGCCCTTCTTGCAGCGATTTGCATTCGCTTCGCGGCCGGGTTCCTCTTCCCGCGAAGGCCGTTTGCTTGCGCGGGTGAGCGGGGGGACGCGGCGGGTGCAGCCCGGCGAGCAGGGAGGGGAAGAAGCATCCCGAGCCGTCGCTGCGAGCCGCCTTTGGACGGGAGCTGGCGCTGCCTCGGCTTCTGATTGCAGGGAGCGGAGCGGTGCCGCCTGGGGCAGCGGGCGTCTGGCGTCGCGCGGAGCTGGCAGCGACGCTTTTCGTTTGCTTCTGACCGTCCCCGAATCCGTGCTCTAAACCCGGGCAGCGACAGCGCTGCGTTAACCTTCTCCTTTTGCTTTTTCGCAGCCCGAGACCGACTTCTTTGGGCGCCCGCTCGTCGGGAAGGCGGCAGCCCCGGCCCCGGGTAGGTGCGTGGGGAGCGCGGGGCCGGCGCTGCCGGGAGCCGGCTGTGCCCGGGGTTTGCAACTTAAACCTGGGGTTTTTGCAAATTTTGGTCACTCATGCTTCGCCCCCCTTCCCCGCCGCGCAGCCTCCCAGCCCGCCGACCAGGACTCCGTGGAGAAGCAGATGGGGAAGGCCGTGGGGAGGAGCGACGTCTGGTTCCGATTTAACGAAGGCGTTTCCAACGCGGTCAGGAGGAATATCTACATTAAGGACTTGCTCTAGCGCGAAAGAAGGGAAAGCGAAGGAACAATACGTGCAGAACAGAAAGAAGAAGCTGACGTGCAGCTTTCCAGGAACGGATGTGGTGTGTGAGGATGGTCCTGATCTTTTTTTTTTTTCTTTTGTACTCAGCTGTTTTGTAAAAATAAATAATTGACAAAATAGAAAAATAAAAATAAATAAAACATGAAGTATTGCTCTGTTTATTTCATTTATAAACCTTCAGTTTTCATATTTTGCCTGTTTTGCTGCAAAATTGTATATTCTACAGTATGCAAAAGAATACCTAAAATTACTGAAAACGTTTTATAAAAGTTTTCTTCCTTTACAAGTTCAAGCAAGCCGTCACGTTTACAGAAGTATTGGCATAGGCAGGTGGAAGTCTGTACTTGGAAACTACAGGCTAAGCCAAGCGAAACCTTTGCCTGCTTGGAGTTACGTCTTCCAGGTCCCGGCTGCAATGCAAACCCGTGTTTCCCCGAAACGGTGCAGCTCTCAACCACCTTTGCCCAGCCCGGGTGTGCTTTCTTTACCCGCTGTAAAAAAGAAACACTTCTACTAATAAAAATAACAGGACAAGCTGCGGGTAGGGTTTTTGTTCAGTTGGTCGTATTAGGAAACTAGCTAAAAAAAATGTACATTCAGTGTTAACGCGAGAGCGACTAGGAGCCGTGCTGCCGGCTGGCGAGGTCGATGCGGAGCCGTCAGAGCAAGGTGCATTTCCCCTTCTCCACCCACGGGTTGTTTTTCATCAGGTCTGGGTTCAGGAACGGGTCCTGGGGGATGCCGTCCTCTATCCACTTAACGAACCTGCGGAGAGGAGGGGAGCGGGAGGCGGTTAAACAGCCCCGGCCTTTCTCCTCGCCTCTGGGGCCAGCGCGAATAAACCCTTTCCTTAATGGACACGTTTTGCACCAAAGTGGCAATATTCTGCCAAGCACTTCATAGCATTTGCAAATGCTTAACGCCCTGGGGTGGGACGCTGCGCGCAGCACCCGAAGCAGCGGAAATGCAACGTTTTCTGTGCAGCGGCAGAACATGGGGAGCTGCAAGGCCAAAGTGAATCCTGCACCGGTGAGCAGCATCGCCCGGGTTGTATCCTGCTCTGGTGTGCAGCAATGCCAGGGTTATATCCTGCACTGCTGTGCAGCACCACCCGGGCTGTATCCTGCTCTGGTTTCTAGCAATGCCAGGGTTATATCCTGCACTGGTGTACAGCACCACCCGGGCTGTATCCCGTTCTGGTTTGCAGCACAGTCGAGCTGTACCGGTGAGCAGGTACATGCTCGGGTGCGGGCCACCAGCTTCCTCCTGCAATGCTTTGTCTGTCTCCCATTTTTCTTTCTTTCCTGCACGTGCTGACTAATCTCGTCTCCCCCCCCCCCTCCTGCCGGGGCTCCTCCGCTCCGGCTGGAAGGGAGGGCTGGGCAGAAGCAAGCCTCGCCGGCACCAGCAGCGCCAGCGGCGCGGTGCAGCGCTGCGGCTGCCGAGTGCCAGATGGGACCGGCTATAAAAAGCCTTTCGTCCCCAGCACCCGTGGCTGCCGGCATGGGGACGGCCACGTGCCTGCCTCGCTGTTGTGTTTTAGAAGTTTTATTTGCCGAAGTTGCTCTTTTCCCTGCCTCCCCGTTAGAAGGAGGCAGCTTGCAAGGAAAGCCCTGGGGGCTGATTTGGCTGGTGGGACTGGTCCAAAATGCTTTATATGAGCAGCGAGGTATAAAAGACGGAGGAGAAATGCCTCTGCTTTGCTTTGCTTTGCAGTTTTAAGCCTTGCGGGCTTTGCATGGGGGGTCCGTACGGTCTCACCGACACTTCAGGGGTCTGAGCTGGAGCTTTGCTCTCCCCAACAGGGAGCAGCTACAGCAACACCTGGGTGGTTTTTACCGCCGCCCGGCCGCGCCGAGACCCACGCACTCACTCCGGGATGGTCTTGGACGACATCTCCCGCTTGTACGCCAGCTGGTACTTCAGGCTGTCGATCTCCTTCTTCCACTGTGGGGCTTCCCACTCATCCATGGCAGACATGGTCAACCGAGGCGCTTCTTAGCGAGGAAACGGCCGGGGCTGAAAGCAGGGAAATGGGAGCTGTTTCACACGGCTTTGCCGCTTCTCGCTGCTGCCCTGCTCTGTGCCGCGGCAGCCCCCCCCGTGCCGCCGGTGACGGCTTTCCCAAGGGAGCCCCTTACCCCAGGGCATGGGCATATAAACCGGGGCCAGTACCCTCCTCTTCCTCTGCCCCGTCCCGCCGGCTCCAGCAGGAGAGAGTGCCGCTCGCCGGCCTCCCCGACGGCTCAGGCCAACAACCGGGCAGACATGGCGCAGACGCCCCAGCCAGGGCACGACGCTCCCCCCATCCCCGCTCCACTCCACCTAATCTTCGGCTCTAACGGGGGCTGGAGGCTGCAGCCACGGCAGAGCTGTCGGAGCATCCCGAGCCCCCGCGCGAGCCCCAGCTCAGGCTTTGCAAGGGGGCGAAGCTGAACTGCACCCGGGAGCCCGAGCCGGGGGGGGGACGGAGGCGGCTCGCGCCCCACCACTGCGCAGCCCTGCCGGCCCCCTGCCACCCCGCAGCCCTTCGCGCCTCCCGCTGCAAAAAATAAAAGTATCATCAAGCAGCTTCCCGAGGGGAGAAGGGGGGGGGGGGAAGCCGGGGTCCCGTCCAGGCAGGTGCCGCGCAGCACGTGCAAACCCAGCACCGGCTTTTGGCGCAGAGGCGGCTGGTGGTGGCAATCCTGCCCCATGCCCAGCGTGCCCTTACCTTAGGCACGGAGCTGCCACGCTCCCGCTTCAGTTCCCAGTCGCGGCCCTGGCGGAGCAGCCGATCGCGCCACGAGTTTTCGGGGCTCTTTTTCGCTGCAGCAGACAAATGCAACGCAGGCCCTTACCCCGCGCTGCCGAGCCACCCCGCGGACGGCGGCGAGGGCCAAGGGCCGGGCCGGCAGCGCCAGGTGCGCTCGCATGCAAATAGCTCACCTGGAGAAGCAGGTGACATTTGCCTGCAATTTGGGTTTTGGTATTGGCCAAGGTAGAGTGGCAGCAAATAACACACCGGATACCGTAAATGACAGTGTTTGGTTGGGGGGGGGGGGGGGTCCTGTCGCTCTCCCGCCTGGCCGGAGCGTGGGCGCCTGGCGGCCCCGATGGGATTCGGCAAAGCTCCCCGCGCTGCTGTGCAGCCCTGGCCCGGACAAGGTGCATTTGGATGGGTGCCTCTGGTTTGGGGCTGGCGATGGGAACCTGCCGCAGCCCCCAAGGGCAGGGGTTGGGGCCGGGGTGGGATTTCACCGCCTGGCCCTGCTCCCGACCCGCCGCAGCGCTGGCTGGGGATCACCACAAGGCAGCACCGTGACGCGGTGAAGACAGCGCGGGGGCCACCACCCGCACCCAGGTAACACCACGCACCCCGTGCGGTGGTAACCAACCGACGGTGGGGACGCGCTTGCCTCCAGCGGGGAAACTGAGGCACGGCTCACCGATGGGGTGGGAGCCAGGAACAGCAGTCGCACCCGGCTCCTTGAGCGACCGCTGCGGGAATCGCAGAAGGGTCCAGGAGGGAAGGGACCTCCACAGCTCATCTAGCCCAACCCGCTGCTCAGGCAGGGCCACTTTTGAATATCATCTCCAAGGAAGGAGCCTCTGGGCACCCCCGGAGCCGCGGGACCTGGCCGGGCCGGGGGTCTCCCGAGCTCCGCTGCCCGGCGGCCCCGCGCTGCACTGGAGCCGAGGAGCCGCCGCGGCGCGATGCTCCGCAGGGAGCAGCGAGGGACCGCGCGAGTCGTCACCTACCGGGGCCGCGCGTCCTCGCTCCGCACCGCGCACCGCACCGCACCGCGCACCGCACCGCACCGCGCACCGCACCGCGCACCGCACCGCGCACCGCACCGCACCGCACCGTGCACCGCTCCGCACCGCTCCGCACCGTGCTCCGCACCGCTCCGCCGCCGCCGCGCGTCTCGCCGCCGTTCACGTGAGCGGGCGGGACGGGGCGGGCGCGGCTCCTCCCGCGGGTCCCCTCGCCCTGAGCCCTTCCCCCCCCCCCCCCCCCCCGGCCCGTTCTGGCAGGCAGCGGCTTCCCGCGCGGCACGTGGCGCCCCTCGTTCAAAGCAATAATGATCTATTTATTATTTATTTTATTTTTTTAAAGCCAGCCGCGCGGGCGGAGCAGCCGGCGCCCCGGCCGTTTGGCAGCGGCGAAGCGGCGGGGACGGCGGACGGGGAGAGGAGCGACTGATTAAAAGAAATAATAATTAGTGTAAGTAAGTGTGTGTGTGGGGGGGGGGGGATTATGTATTAAGAAGGGAGGAACTCTAAAAATTGTTACCCGATAAAATCAACATCATTAATGCAAAAGGAAAACAAAACAAAACAAAAAACAACCAACCTGCATTAGCCAACCAATTAAAACAAACCCCTTAGATATAGATACTACCCTTACATAATTATCTACCCTTAGATAATTATCTACCCATAGATAATTATCTACCCATAGATAATTATGGTGATAATCACTTTCTTGCTTTGAAAAAAAAAAAAAAACAAAACTTTCATTTTTACTGTCGGGTGCAGCTTATCTGAGGGCATCTGGCGAAGGCTTCACGGCCAAACCCACCCGCCAGCTGCGGACACCAGCCGCCCCGGCAACCCGCTGCCGGCCGGGCCGGGCCGAGCGGTGCCCGGTACGGAAACGCGTTAGACCCCGCAGCCACCACCGTGCTTATTAATCACAGTCGCCGCCGTATTGTATTCAAGGCACATCTCTTCTGATGATTTTGTTTTTCAAACTGTAACCATTCAGGACGATATTATTTCATATGACAGGCTTTGTCATACCCTGAATTTATGAAGGATTGACTTTTTTATAAATACATACACACATATATGTGTGTGTGTGCGTATACATATGTATGCAGCTATATCTATATGTTTGCATAAAAGTATACCTCTATATATGTCTATACGTAAAATACACGTCTCTCTCTTCTCTCGCTACACACATATATAGATATGTGTGTGTGTGTGTGTGTGTGTGTGTGTGTGTATAAAATATACATCTCTCTCGCTCTCTCTCCACATATATAGCGTGTGTGTGTGTGTGTAAAATATCACATACATATGTGCATGTGTATATGTATGTATACACAGCGAAAACGAGAGCAGCACCTTCTTTGCAGTCTCCACACAAGACTCTTCTACTTTCACACCACCGAATGGGTCTGACATCGCCAAACTGCGGGTTTTCCCCATTTATTGGAAGCTTATTTTGCCCACGTGGGAGCAAATTCCCCGTGCTGCCCTGAGCGCGCAGCAAAGAGGAGGGAAGCCTGCACCGCACCTCGGCTGCTTCTTCCAGCAGACCGCAAAAACACGGAGCCCGGCAACGAGCGGATCCTCACCACGGTGCCCTTTGCTGCTGCCCTGCCGCTCGGCTCCTGCCTGGCTTCTCCGGGTGCCCACCCCGAAAAGTCGATAGCAGTAACGGCGTCCCCAGGGCGTTGAATGGGCTCGCTGCTCGGAGAGGCAGCCCCGTGCTGCAGGCAGCCTGGCTGGCAGCCCAGCCCTCCGTGGAGCTGCTTGGGGAAGGCAGGGCAGGACGCCGAGCCTGCTGCGGCTGCAGCACAGTATTTTCACCTACAGCAGACCAAAACTATATATATAATATATAGTTTTTATATATAGTGTATATATAATTGGAATGCCAGTGCCGGGCTTGCCTGTGCCACTCTGCTGCAGGAAAGCTCCCGCACAGCAGCCTGCTGCTCAGGCGCCGCTTCCCTGGGCACCGGCTGCGGTTTCCGAGTGGCAGCAGCCGCCCGGTAAAGAAAGAGGTCAGCGCTGCTGAACCGCAGATTATCTGGCTGTTGACATCAGTCGTAATCATCTCCCAGCGCTGGCTCCGGACAATTATAGGAAAAGCTTGGGTTTAACGATAAAATGCCATGGAACACAGGTTATTGGATATCTGCGGATTTTGCCCCAATCTGACCACAGCGCCAGTGCAGCAGGGCTGGGGACACCTGCGGTGGAGCGGGGATGGCAGCAGGCAGGCATGGGGTTCGCAAGGGCACCCCTTCCCGGGACAGCGCCCGCCCTCACCCAGGGAAGGGGGAGCAGATCCTGCGCCAGCCCCTGTGGCTGCATCCGTGGCGCGCGGCACCTCCTGCATCCTGGCTGGGCTCCGCATCCCGGGCTGGAGATGGCAGCTACGGCGCGATACTCCCAAACCGCCCCCTCCGGGCCCCGCTCCCCGGCCGCAGCCCGGACCCCCGGCGCAGGGAAGGGGGGATGGATCCCCCTGGGACGGGCGGTTGCACTTTTCGAGACCCGCGAAGGGCAGCTCAGGTTTTCGCGACGCAAGCGGAGCGCCGTTCCCCCAGCGCACCGCAGCCGAGACGGCGCCTGCCTTACGGCCCGAGGATGGGCTCGTGTCGCCCGCTGGCACCGAAGCGACGTGTGCCGAACCGCCACCCCCCCCCCCCCCCCCCCCCCGGGGCCAGGCGCCCCCAGGCCGGTCGCTCCGGGCCCCGCGCAGCAGATTGCCGGGCTCGCATTATCCGCACTGATGGGCTTTATAGATTAAAGAATTATGAACTCCTGCGGTTTTGCAATATTAATGGTTGTAGCCATCTGTTAATCTGGCAGCCAGCAACAAGCTGGTTTTTACTTTGCTTAGTCCAGTTATTAAAAGCGGGTATTTTTGTTTCGGCTGGCGGGAAGCTGCTCCAGCGGGTCCCCAGGCGACCGTGCGATGACTTGCACGCAGATCGGCGCCGCTGCCCTGCTCTTACCTATGGGCAGCGGCACAGGCAGCCCGAAAGCAGCGGGAGCAGCGGCTACCCCGAGCGTGGAGCAGGCCCCCGGTGCCAGGCGCTGCACGGACGCCCCGCTACGGCGCACGCCTGGAAGAGCTCAGAGCGTAGCAGGAGAAAATAAATGCCGTGAACTCCTCACTGCATGTAGGAGGCTGGAGTCATCTCAGAGGCAGAAAGGTGTTGAGCAGCTTTGCTCTCTCGCACGTTAGGAGAAAGCAGAAGCGTGAGCTGGCTCAGAGACCTGGGCAAGGAGATCCTAGGTCAGCACCAGGCTGCTTTGCAGAGGTGCTTTGCTGTGGCGACACGCTACACCACCACGGGATTCATAAAAGTGATTTTAATCCAGACTAGCTCCCGCCTGGATTTTTGGCTTCTCATAGCTGTCTCTGTAAGCTCACCGGGGCTGGGGCTGCCGAAACCCGGAGCTGCAGACCGCCCCCGCCCTCCCCCTGCCCCGAGAGCAGGTAGCAGCAGCAGAGGGAAGCGGTTCAGCTCCCAAGGGAAGGGGCTGCGGGAACGCCGGCGATGATACCCTCCCAGCGGAGGCACTGCCCACCGCAGGCATCGGGATCGGCAGCCCCCATCCACGGAGCAAGGCCGGCTCCGTCGGGCAGAGCTAATTATGGCTCTCTTTGGAAGGGTATTTTAGATAACGTGGTTCTCTGGTGCACACACCGAAGGGATAAACTCATTTAGCAGGTTAATTAGTGTCCTTGGTAGAAATCAGCGATTCTCCCAGCCCACTCAGCTGAGAAAACGGTTGGAAGTACAAATATAGAGCACGTGGACTGCAGGAAGAGCCAGAGAGTTTGGGGATGGTCCCGGGCACTGACTGCTCTAGCATCACTTTGCCCATGAACTCAACCCTTGAAAACGTTATCGTACGAATGGAGAGTTTCTGCGCTCGCTTCATGCCGCCAGCGTTCGGATTTCCTTCATAGGTTCTAAAAATCTCAGTCTTGTTAAAACTGCTTTGGGATGTGCGGTAGCATTGCCACTTGAGAAGAACTGAAAGCCAGCCCTAGACAGCTTTTTTAAATCTTAAAGCAGACTCCCACATCTGTCCTGTAAGAGGCATGAGTTCCTTAGCTACGCATTTCAGAAACCCCATCCATAACAGCTCAAATGAGGTCTGATAACCGCCATCCAACCAAGCCCACAGACACACGTTCAACCACAAGCTCAACGATGGCATTTCCATTCCAAATTTTAAGCAGATCTATCAACTCCATTATTCAAAATTTGATTTTCAGTTAAATATTTACTTGCAACTGTTTTTTTTGTTGTTTGGCAGTATCAGCTGTCTGGACATTTGCAAGAACAGCAGAGTCAAGTTTGCTAAAATACAATATTTGGAACAGACAGCTGTAGATACATATTTTCAACTCCAAACTAGGCATTTTAATTTTTAAGTAAGCCTTGTTCATCTCAGTTACACTTGGAGCAAAGCTGAGATCAATCTGCCTTTGGGGTTATAGCAGTTCCAGTCTCAGGACACTGGGAGGATGTTTTCTACTTTGGTTGATTGGGCATGGCCTTGGACAGACAGGTATAGGTACACAAAAATAAAAAAATAAAAGTGCTAAACTTCAGAGAAAGCCAGTTTCTCATACATGTCAGATTATATTATCTATAGCATAAAACTCACTATAAGACTTTGCTCTTTGCTGCTATAATTCATTAAAATTCACAAGTAGATAAATAATGAATAGGCATCCCATTTGCTTACTGAAATGCAAGCATTTCCTAGCCTTCCCCTTCGACAGGGAATTCGGGCCCAAGGTGGTAACAACACACCCTTCCCTCACCAGCGCCTTCTCCTGTCTGCACCTGGTCCTGCACCAGCCGCGGGGCCCGGCAGAGCGACCCTGAGGAGCCCGCACAGCTCCCGCGTTTGATCTGATGTTAAGGCTGCCTCTGTACCTAACAGTGGACCCATTTTTCGGTGCAGAGCGATTTGGTTTTGCTGTTGTCCTTTTCTGCCCCAGCTGTAACCCCCCTACGGGCAATATGAGGGGGGACACTCAAACTGGTGGTGCGGGAGAGTCCCGCGCTGGAGCCTTGAGCCTCGCTGGCGCCCGGGAGCTTTAGCTGAGGGCAAAGGGAGGAACGCAGTCACAGCGCACGAGGCCCACCACGGAGCCTAGCGTGTGCGTTAGAAAAAGTGAAGGGAGAAAGACCATATTATCAGGAACATGCAAGAAACATCTGTCTTGGAGACCAAGATAAAGCAAGCGTGTGCATCTTTCATGAACATGGACTAGAAGGAGACACCAAGTGACCAAGTGGCCACCCCTGCTGACAGCCAACAGCGCCAGCTTCACACGCATCAGGGGACTTCACTCTGCTTGCTGCCGTGAACTTGGACAAGATGAGATGTACATGAAGGTACAGCAACTGTTTAAAAAAAAAAAAAAGAAACAGACAACAGATTTTCTACAAAATTTTTATTTAACACCTTTTTGGTTTAGATACATTTACACTTTTATAGAAAACTTGAATAATTTAGCTGACTTAGGATAAAGAAGCTGCAAAAGCCACTGCAAGCCTGAAGTGTGCAAAATATGGTACATCACATGTTAGTATTTTTTCCCCTGACCACCAAACCACTGCAGACAGGTATCACGGTGCAACTAAAAAAAGAGAGTATAATCAGGCTACACATACATCTCTATTTCTAAATCCACAGTTCAAAAGTCAACAGCTGAATTCTTATAATGGTCAGTTTAAGTAACCAAGAGAGGCATCAGTACCAGCCTAACAGTCATCTGTTGTAGTATTGTAGTAAAAAGAGTCCCGCAGCTGAAAAACCCAGAAAACTAGATTTTCTATTTACAAACAAAACAAGCCATTGACTGCATTAAAACTTTCTGAACCTGATTTCTTGAAGCAAGTATGAAAAAAAAAAAAAGGAGGTTGAAGATACTACTTGAAGAGTGGTTTGTTTTTTATAAGTATGTATCCAATAAAAGAGAGAATGCAAACAGCATTTTAACACATACTGTTGTGCTGTTTCCACTACTTGGGAAACGTCTACTTCCTTGGCAGTTGCTCTGCTGCAGACATCTCGCCCAGAACCCCACTTGTGCAACACAACAGAAGCAGAAAGTTGTGGGGTTTCCTACGTCATCCCTGTTTCCCCCCCCCGACCCCAAACAGCACCTCTCTGTAGACTGAGTTTTCTTAGATTTGTGACCTCTAACTCTTAAAACAATTGCTTAATACACGGACCTGAAGAAAAGGAAATTTCAAGAACACTTTTGCTGAAATACAGCCACTGTTCACCTAAATCTAGGATTTTATTTTTAGATTTGAAGTCAAATCTTCAGCTGAATGTATTTAAAGGAAGGAAGAGATGACAACCAAGGCAAAATGCAAGGGAATCTAGGAAGAGATTAGATTAAGACAAATTAAAAAAAAAATCCTTAGGAATTTTGCTAAATTACAATTTTTCCAAAACGTTTATGAACTTGGAGACTTCATGATGAGCTGTGGTGCCAAGAGGCAGCTGACTTAGTCCCTGTCCAGAGGGAAAAAAAAAATTGGTTAATACACTTCAGTAACTTGTCATTTTTATTACAGAGGAACTTGGGCTCAGACACTACTTCAGGCAAGATTACTTGTGAGCTTATTTTTGGCATTTGGTTTTAACAAGCCAGGCTTATTCCCCTTCAAGCTGTGCCTGCCTTTCAATGTTTCCGACTATGGGAAAATTCATCTTCTAAAGGCTCTACATGTAACGATTCCTCCCAAGAGAGGCAATAAACTAGATGAACTAAAGTTACCTTCTCTGTAAAAATCCAAACTAGCAACTAATTAGAAGATGTCCTCTGCAATTCAGTATATTGTTAGTTTTATCTCAGCCCGCTGGGAGGCAAAGGGGCTGTCTAGATAGGCAGCTGATGAGCTCTTAGGGACAAAAAAGGTTGTTAGGCTGCTTTACTGAATACCTGCAGTGTGACAAAAACCACAGTGAAATGCTCAGTTACTGGAAATACACAAAAACTATTCAAACCAGTTTTATGTTAGTAGGAAGAGTGAAGTCACGATCTGACAGGAGCCTGAGCGTGTGGCAATTCCGTTTCTTGTGATTAACCCAGAATCCAACTATGACACAAGGGTATACAAACAGACAAGCCATCAAAACCAACTCTTTTAACCAGTCTGAACATACGCTAAGTACAATTTTCTTTGGTATTAATATGGACCCTTAGAAGACTTAAATTCATTAAGCTTCTCATTCGAGCTTCTCCATATACACCTATTAGGCCAACTGTCTTGCTTAAGTCATTGCAAGCAAATGATAGAACACATTTGCCTCTCAAATACCAAAGTCCGTCCCTTTGTTGTTAATGCTTTGTCGTTAATTCTAAAATAGAGATACTTACTGCATTGTGAAAGAAGTTGCAGAGATGCTTTGCCCATGGACACCTGAAAATTAGATTTAGATTCTTAATGCATTTTTTCATAGGGACAGATCGGTCCACAGTTTCAGCCACTCCCTAAGTTTTCCATACCCCGATGCTTTACTTGAAGGCTAATCCAACAATTCACTCCAACTTCCAGATGGAGATGATTTCAGCATCAAATTTAAAGTAAAGAATTTAAAGACAAAGTTAGACAACAATAAACAGGATTTCATCAGATTTCCTCTTGGACCTCTGACAGAGCATACTGTAAAACCTCACAAAAAAGTTGCTTCTAATCTTTGACTAATTGAGCTAAAAAGAGACACTTATTAGAACTGTAAGTTTCTTCAGTGTAACCAAGCTCATACACAACTGAATGAAATCAGCTATTTTACTTTCTCAGCTACACACAGTTCAGGGAGAAGAGAGGAAGCAGAAGAAAAAGCATTTTACAAAGAAGGTTAATTCACACGTCCTTGATTTCCAGTTAAGGCAGTTACAGTAAGTGAATTCTCAACATTACTCTGCTGCCATCTGCTACATATGTGAATTAAAAATGCTGGAGCAGGCAATTCTTCTGCCTTCCCGTATATGACTGTGGAGTCATTTGATTTTAAAACTGTTATGTCAATACATTGAAGTCTATCGCTCCAAAGCCTATGCTTTACTGCATAACACAGGAGAGCAAGGATCATGCTAGCAAACAGCTAGTGGTCTCAAAGGTAACAGTGTGCTTTATTACCATTTGTAATCTAGACATAGTACTTAGAGACTCTTTCAGAACTTTATTTTTCCCTGAATACTCACTGAAGCTTTTTTGCTATTGCAGAGTAAGCGGTCTCTCTTCTTTTAAAAGAAGAATGACAGGCATAAACCTAAGGCTGTCCTCAGTTTGCATTACGATGCACAGGTGTTTCTGAACCTGGCTTTTATGGGATTTACTCCTCTCATTACCTTGCGAAGTATTTCTTACAAATTTAAAATAAATGTTGACATCTGTACACCCATTATATTCCGGTAGATATAGAACAATATAGATTTTGGGCTATTTTAGAATATTCTCTTTAAATAAGTATTTATGAGGTATTACACCTTTGTAGAGTCCAGTAATTTTTTGCTGTAAATCCTAATTCTTTTTTTTTTTTTAACCTAAAGAGAATGAAGTGATATGGATAGTGTCATTTAAGTAACAAAACTAGACTGTATATGTTATCATATGTTTTCCTGATGACTGGTCATGGTTCTTCAAATCAGATAACCTTCTCATAACACAGGGCACTGGGAAGTTAGAAGTTCATTTGTTTCCAACAGGTAACAGAACAATTTCAAACCTACCAAAGACATGGTGCTCAGCACCTTTACTATTATTAGTAATGAGGATGTATAAAAGCAAGAAATTGTGAGTTAAAACTGTGTTAACCAAAAGAAAATTATCAGCACTGTTACCACACTTAATGATTTACTATTCATACATGAAGATTCACACTTACATATGCAGGTTCTCTGTAATAATACTCAGAGTGAACAGGCCAATGGATTGCATTTTCTTATGCCTGCAAGTTAGGAACAGGCAAAGGAATTCACCCACATACTGAGGACCAAGGTTTTGCCACCTAATGAATATAAAACACAGGAATAACCATACTGTGTAAAAAGCAAAGTCCATTTAACTCCAAATCCCATCACCAGTGATGACCAAGAACAGATTCTTTGGAATGAGCTTAAGAACAGGACACATGTCTTAAGGCTTTCTTGGTATATGAACAACTGTATCGGGTCAATGGCCCACCTAGCCCAGTATCTTGCCTCTTGCAACAACCAAGATAAACATCATGCTTTTCTGCAAGCCAGACATACAGAAGCGGACACCCTGGATGCCTTTTATTTGAAGGAAGACAGCTGCTGAAGAACAGTGCTAGCTCATACAGATCTGAAGGAAATTCGTTGTCTTCTAGGTATTCTCTCCCCATCTTCAGTGATTCACACCTCAAGCACCAACTCCTTACATCAGGAGTGCTGTTTCCATGCCAGTCATACTTGACAATCTTCCAGCAATTTGTCTAATTGTTTTTCAATCTGTATAAACTTAGTGTCTACAGTTTTAGCTGTGGACAGTGTCTACAACATCCTGCATCAACAAAAATCCACAACTATACAGTGTATATACTGAGCTCTAAGCTTTGAGAAGTATAACCTCAAATGGCTTTGTTTTGTCACATTAGATTCTCTTTACGCTCCCTAGTTCTTGTAGCAGAACAGAAAATGAACAATTATTCCTTAGACACCTTCTGCAGGACACACGATTTTATAGAACATTATCACAACCCCAGGCTCAGATGGCTGTGTCAAAGTTAAGGATTCCTCTCAGAGGTTGTTCTACACCTCTGATCACCCTTGTCATCCTTCTCTATCTTTTCTAGTCCTACAGTATTTTTGAGAAGAGGAACCAGAACCATGCACAATACTCAAGACACAGATGCACCATTTACACACTAAGTTTCTATACGAGTTTCCTTATTAATTCCTAGCATCCTATTTGAGTTTCCTTATTAATTCCTAGCATCCTATTTGCATTCTTGTCTTTTCCAAAGCACTGAGTTGGCCATTTACAAAGAGCTACGGATTATATCTTTGCTAAACATTACTGCTGTGGGACCACTCCTGATGTTTCCATAAACAAACAGTCAGACTTCAGGAAGCAAATGCTTACTCACAGTTTTAGCATCGTTGCTTTTCGACAATTCAGATCTCTCAAAATCAAGTTGACAGTGCCATGGAGAACATGTTCTTCATAGGAAAGATGGTCTAATAATAGCCTCAGAGCCCAAAAGTTATTCTAGGAAGAGACAAAGTTAAAAAAAAAATGCAATAAAAAAAAAAATCAAACCTATGATTTAACCTCAGCAACAGTCATTTCTTAAGGGAAAAAACAACCCATAAAAAAAACAAAACAAAACAACACACCACACACAGAAATTAAAGGTCAGCAAAGCTGAAATAAAACAAAGTCAAGAAAGAGTTAAATGTGCCTAAAACCAGCAAGTGACATTACATGGATTTTAAGTGTCGTTTGCTTTAATCCGTTAGAACAGAACTCAATAACTAGGACTTACCCCAAATGCCAGAGCTATCTCTAGGAAGGAAGTCAAGTATGGAAGATCACAGAAAAGCATCTGCTGTACTGCTTGCACTGCGAGAATAAGACAAGCCTCACGGTGCAACTACAGGAAGAAATATCAATAAAAAAGTACATATATTTAAAAGCTTATTTTCCCACTATTCATCCATTGTATCTATTCAAATCAGCAGGAAATTACCACCATTCCAATCAGAAAGGTTGGATGTCACACACTACATCCAGAAGAATCTTAGGAAGACCACAAAATAGGGGAACAGAAAGAGTACTTCATTTATATAGCATCTTTCATCTGATTCTCTCCAAGTCCTCACAAAAACATGAGGTCTCACACCACCACAGTAAAGCAGAACCATGATTAAGTGGAAAAGGAAAGCTCTGGCCCGGGAGTCATGTAGCTACAGAGTAAGTTAAATGTAATTTCCTCAAAAGAAGTAACAAGTCAAGCAGGATAAGATAGCTCCTTAGGTAGGTGACTGCATCTCCATTCCAAACAAATGACTTCTATCCACCTTGTTTTTCCAAATCATTGTGACTTGCACACTTCAGATTAGAAAACATTCTGACTGTATTTAATAACCCATTTCAAAACATCTTTAGAGATATTCCACTATACTTGAAGTCATCTTTCAAAAAAAGCTTTCAAAAAAAGCTTGGGAATTCCAGGCTATTCTGATAAAATCAGAGATGTTTGTTTCGAGACAAGCAACACTGCCAAGTCTCAAAAGATGGCCTCCAACTCGAATCAGACAGTGCAAGATGACTCAACCTGAGAAGTAAATAAAGGATTGAGGACTGCCAACTGCTGCATTTTATAAATGTATAAATTTGGACAGCAAGGGATTAAGACTTTTACCGGGTTGAAGGCAGTGTCAGACCAGAACAGACTATAGGTCATTTACTTTCAGATATCCGGTCTAACTTTCAGACTATGCTAAGAATAGTCTTATGCCACTTCCCAGAAATCTTCAAGCCCCTCTTAAAAGCTTGTCATATTAACCCAACTGTTTGCAATATGGCAATATCTTAAAGTGCAATAAAACAATTGGTTAATTTTCTTACTGCCATGTGCACACTTACATGAGAAGAGAAAACAGCAGATGGTAAAGTAATATTAACTTTTGCCTTCAGTTCATCCAAAAGACCATTACTGGCAGCCAGCAGCCCCTGCAAAAGTAGTAATGAGTCACAGGTAAAGAAGGTTGCCCAGATATTCTACATATACATCACAGAATTGTCTTGAGCAGTGTACTACTTTAATGTGCATTTATCTATTTTTTGCAGCACCCTTTACAGGTGAGGTTGATTTTTCAATGGTGTCCTCAGGCAACATTGAGATTCCACAGCACCAACTAAACAATATCACATATCCTCTTCATTTTAACCTACCATGCTTAGCAGACATTTATTTTTGCACTTAGGAAAAAATACCCAGATATTGGCTCTTTTAGACTATCAGAGTACATTTTTCATAAAGAAAGGCAACTGCTTTCCTTTCTATTCTGTGGTTATCAGATCTCACCACGAGAAGATACAGAATCAGTATTAAGCACTGAACTGCAGACACAGTTAACTCATTTACCACAACATTTAACACTTCTTTGAACTCGCCAGTGTCACATCTGCACTATACTTTAGATATAAGGAACTGAGAGAAGTGAGCTTCCCAGTCGACTGGCTTCTATAGGCACAGACTAAGGTATTAGCTATATCCTAGCAGGTACGACTTCTACATTTTAAATACAATCCTAAAGAGCTCTTACCTTTTCCCCCAAGCATCAAAGCTTCATACATGTGACAAAGGTACTACAGCATAGCAAGTTCAAGCAATAGGTCACGTGCATGGACTTTGGGCACAGAAGAACAGGTCACTGTGCATCAACCAAGTTAGAAGAATGGGGATTTACACACCCTTTCATCTCATAGAAAGCACAAGGTAAAATGAACCAATCTAAGCAGCTTTCACTAGAATTTAAACATGGATTTTACTGCACGTTTGCAACAAGTCTTATGCGAGGACAGTTGTTGTCAGCAGGTGATTTGCTGAGTCAGTGTAACTGACATCTAAGTCGCAACATTTTGCATGCAAAGGATTAGATTTTGCACTGTAAAGTTAATCTCAGTATTTAAAAGAATGAGCGAATACCCACACCAAATAAAGCCTTATATAAAACTAAGGCAACGAATGCTTCCATCTTAGAATATTTTTTTCAGTTACCTCTTGGAATTCAAGTGGTGGCTCTTTCAGTGACAAGGGATGCAGGTATCCGTTTTTTCCCAGCAAACTGCTACTGCCCAAAATCATGATGAGAGAACTCCAACATTTGGGCTGAAACACAGCAGAACTTTTACTTTATGAAGTCAAGGAAGTCTTTCAGCCAACCAGATTGAACTAGGTAAATAAGTTACCCAAAATAAAAACCGTACATAAACCAGAGCCTTTTGCAATCAGAATATGCCTCCTTGACAAGCCGATGGGCATCCAGTATTTTCAGAACAGCCAGGTTCTTTTTTACTTTCCTTAAGCAAACTGATCAAAGTGCCTTCTTCATTCCCTTATGTAATGAAAACACGTTACTTGTATATGCTCAGATTGCACAGTGATGTTTGGGGCTTCCCATTCTGAATTCTATCAGGTGGCAAAACACCTCATCCATTTTGTCTTATCTGTAGACAAAGGCAATGCTTTCCTCATCCATTATGTTTCTATTCTACGACCCGTGAACAGACCTGTAGCTGGTGTAATCATTACAGCCCCAGTGACAAGCATCAGGGCATGCACAACTTGGGATGGAGAACTGCCTAAAATAGCTGAATAGCGTAGGAGTAAAAACATCAATTGATATATATATGGCACTTTTGCTTGTTGTTACATCATTCCTACGTCATGCTGGTGAACTGAGTAATCTTGCAATGCCTACAAAGATACAACATTTGTCACAGTTTTATCAGTAAGGTCCCAGCTGAGTTTGTGGACAATTTACACAACTTGAGACCTGTATCTGGTTTGGGATAAGTACATCATAGCACCTTGAGACAGGAGCCGTGAACTCCAAGGTCTACAGTTAGGGAAATGGGACTGCAGAGATGATACTCGGGAAGAAAAAAAAAAAAAGAAAAAAAAGAAAAAAGCTTGCAAATTTTTCCAAACAAGTGATAAAAAACAAAAACAAAACAAACACCCACAAACAGAAAGAAGTTTCAGGGAAGTGTGAACTATGCAAAAATCATCCTGATAGTAAATTTGGTGTCAGAGAAGTAATGTGTTTGGACAAAGCAGACGTGTACAGAAACACTCAGTAGGCCACAGAAACAATTTTAATACAGACTCACATTCCTGTATAGCAACGGATTGCTATAAAGCAGTTTAAGTGCTTGCTTAATTAGAACACCATCTTTCAAAGGAGGCCCTGCAAGAAGAAAAAACCCAAACATGTCTTACAACCCCCAAAAAACTACAGTGTATAAATAAAGGTAATATATCTTGTTTTTATCACAGATATATTTCTACACAACTCTAACAAAATGAGAAGACGAGTGAGTGTCCACAGCTTTTCTATATGGAGCCTGCATCAACTGTAAAATGCTATCCCAGAAAGCTTCACAAAGGACTAAATACAATTTAGTCTAAGCCATCTCACAGCAGATGACCCAGAATAAAATCTTCATTATGTTCACCATATCATAGCACAGTGTGGCACACACTGCCAGTCTCACACTTCTAAGATTTTTACTAGCAATTGGACAGCTTCTCCAAAATAAATACACCTTCTTGACAAATATCATCCACCAAGACACATTAGTCATCAGCAGCTGAACTAATGACAGAATGCAATACACAGATCATGAAACCCTTTCCATCAGAATGCTTTTATCCTCAAGGTCAAGGTTGAGACATACCATGAGGCTAAGTTATAGACTGACGTTGGTAGTGTCATGATCTAAAGGGCTTCGTATTTCTTCTCTTTTTTAAACCAGATTGCTTTGAGAGAAATAATTTCACAGCTGACCAAAGCTAGCATTTTGTGTAAAGTGTACTAAACAAATTCATACTTAAATCTAAAGACTTCTTGCCTAGCATTACATACTACATATTAGCCTGGAGAATTTATTGCTGAATTCAGAGTCCCTTAGCACGTTACTAAATTTAGTAAGAAAGTAAAAGCTGCAATTAAGAACAATTCTAAACACACGAAAGCAAAAAACTATACTTGCCAATTGTAACCCAAGGCCCAGAGTCTTGAAAATCCTTTCCACTGGGGACACTGCCTGTTCTGAACATCTTTAGGTAGATTTCAAATTCTGACGGTGTTAAGCGGCAGGCAGTACAGCATGCAAGGCTATTGACTGGAAACGACAGTGAATGTGCAGCATCAAGGAAGTCTCCACTTTTACACAAGTAGAATGGGATTTTATCTCTAAGGTCTCTTAACCTGGAAGGAAGAAAACCAAACATTTGATTTTTGTTAACATGGAAGTTTTACAATAGTTAAGTGTAGTTGGATACTAAGTAATAAACTACAACTGATAAGGCAGAAAGTATTTGCAATGCAATATTACTTTCTGTAAGCAAATGGCCACCAACATCTTGCTGCTTTTCATTCTTCCATTCTACTGCAGGTTAAAAACACAGACTGGGACATAATCTGAAGGCAAATAAATAATAATAATAAAAAAAGCCACTTACCCTTTGCTATCATTGCATTTCACAGCTCTCAGGTAGCGAACAACTTCTTTATAGCTGGGGGTGGGGGGACAGAGAGAAAGAAAGCATTAAGCTGTGAACAGGTCAATCAAGTACAATTTACTAATTTACTAATTTACAATTAGTAAAACAAAACAGAAGTTCTTCCCACATGAAAGTCATTGCAAAAATAGTATAGAAATACAACTGGCAGAGAAGAGACAGTTGGCTGCAAATGCAAAATGAAAGTGCTGTAAATTAAAACTGCCTTGGTGCCATTTTCTGACAAACCCAAGAAGAGCAAAATCTCTGGACAAAGACACATCTACCACTACAAATTATTTCATACCTGCATCCAAAAAACAACACTACTCTTACAATAACTTAAGAGATGACGACCTGAATGAAGCCTCAACTTGACATGTCTCTATACCACAAAGCAGCAAGAAACCACAATCATTAGAAATGACACACAATCTTCTTGCATGTTCTTTTACCCTGGGGGCTATTTATAAGAAACTTGTGGGATTTAGCAGTTGAAATGAAGTTATATGGGGAAGAGCCTTCAGTGACTGCCAAGGCAGTGGACTGATCAGATGAGGCTTCTCTCCACTATACCAATACTGGTTTATATAGTATGGATGTTCTGCTTTGCTAGTGAACCCTCCAAGCGAGTAAGTTCCAGGAAAAAAAAAAAAAAAAAACAACCAAAAAAACTACTGAATACAGTAGATAGTTGAAATAAGAAGCTGTTCTCGGATAATCTATGTACTCTGGCAAAATACAAAGTGAGGCTGCCTTTCAACTTAATTAAGTGACTTGTATTCACACTAAAGAGCCAGAGACCAGAGTATGCTTTCTGTGGTCTCCCACCTAGTCAGCCTTTGATCAAGAGGATTTACGTTAAATATCAGCATCTAAGACCTACTGAGGTTATGTGAACAAAGTAGTTCTCCGCTTCACTATTCTTTCAGGGTCCTGAAATGCAAAAAGGGCTCTTGTTTCTGGTTTGGAATCATTCAAAAAAAATACTAGACATGTTTATAACAAGTAATAGTCATGAGAAGCTTTGAATATGTTTTCGCTTTTTATGTTTCCCCATAACGCATAACTTTTGCGTAACTGAAACACTGTACTACAGTCAATACTCTGCAAAACAAAAGTTGAACTTATAAAATGAAAAATCCAAAACAAGACCAAACCAATCTTACTTTGTTTTGTCTACCAATTTCTCCACTCGAGCCTGTATAACAGGGAGTGTTTCCCACAGAAATACTTTTCTTCCTTTCTGTGTTCTTTGGCCAGTAATGTTCTGGCCTTTTAAAACAGTGGTCAGTAATACATGGTCCCATGGTACAACATTTAAGCTGGAAGGAAAAAAAAAAAGTCATTCTTAATGCACTTCATTGGTACACTAATTTATTTTCTTTAAGTAACATGATGATTTTACTAATAGAGTATTTTGAAGTTTATAGTTCACAGCTTAGCCACAGCATTAAACACCGGTTTTCCATTATGGCAAGGACAAGTCAAGTAGAAAGTAGCAAATTCTGAAGTCTTCCTATAACAAAAATACACATCTCTAGCATCATTAGTGAAAGAACTATTCTCTACAGCTGTATTCAAGTCAGGCAACTGTATAAAAAACATTCTAAAAACAAAGAACATACCTATTTGAGAAGCCAAAACAGTGACATGGAAGTGATATGGACTGAAAAAAATTAACAAACTTTTCATACAAGCTTTTTGGGAAGTCACATAACACCAGCATCCTTTGAAGTTGTGTTGTGATCCTGTGTTTTAAAAAGAAAAAGTTAGATCCTTCAGGAATTCAGTCAAAATCTTTTTAAAGAAGACGAATCATTCATTAGGCTTTTTTGTTTTTTTTAAACCCATGGGAAACCAGTCTATAGGATTTTTTAATATTTCTGAATGTATGTGAGAAACACTACTGCAGCAGCATACGATGAGCTAGATACGTCTTGATCACTGTCCATGCCAAGAGAAATGCAAAAAGCTAAGAACAGTAAACATCAGTTACATTTAAAATTTCCTTTAATGTCATTTCTGAAGTAAATTGTAAAAGCAACAGAACGTCACTTCACACTTTACCTTAGGTGTCATTAAAATATAACAATCCAGCATGATTACCTGATTACTGATCTGAACTCCTGGTAACTTTAAGAGCAGTGAAATCTTTGTTACCTCCAGTTTTCAGTTAAGACAAAACACTGACACAAATAAGAGCCCATCCTTTTAAAAGTGGGGGAGGGAGTAAAAAAATCTTGTCTTTCCTGTTCCTTTATAGAAAGAAATTAATAAATTCACAAGTAGTCGCACTTAAAATGAAAACCAATATAGGATTTAGGTTGTACCTATCATTAGTTCAAATAGGAGGTGGGATATATAATTGTTTTTGAGTGCTCCTAAAAAAGTTAATTCCTATTTCATTAATCTTCTGTTGCAAGTGAGTTTCAGGTTAAAGGTGAAGTATAAAGCTAAAATGAGAAATGAATTAAAGCAAGTGTGCTAGATGTCCTCATTCATTAGCCTCTGGGGGAACTTTACTATGTTACATCCTTGACTACTCCCCCCTTGCGGAGGACGACAAGGCTGATGTTTTGACTCTGAACAGACACTATATACTCTTAGGCTTACTAACTGCAAGTAGCTATCTGACACCATCTTCTGGTCTGGCCTTACAAAACACTCCTAGACTACAGTTTAAAAGTAATCCAAGGGTTTGAATGTCTACATGGGGCTAAACAAGGCAGATATTGCCCTTGTTCTTCAAGAAAATGGACTACTATTCAACAGAACTGCTGAAAATCCTGATTTGTAGCATACAACTGTAAAGCACCATAGCATGCTGAGGCTTCTGCCTACGAGGCTGACTGGTGCACGCTGTTGTTGCTTTGTATTCTTCTGCCTGTCCCTACCCACCTGCATTCTACGCCCAGACAGTAGGCTCTCCTTGCTCTGGTGCTCTTCCCTGATAGTGGTTCCTGATGCTACAGAACCATAAGACTATACATCTTTATTCTAGATTTGTACAAATTTACTTTTGGCTTTTAAGAGCTAAAGCATTCACTTTTTTTTCCTTTATGCCTTTGCAGAGGAGTCATTTTAAATGCATTTTGTACAAGTACCATAGCAGAAAGCTTGCAGCCACCAATCATTCCACTGACACCTCAGCATTATATGAGAAGACAAGTCTCACCTCTGCAGCAGACAAGGGACAGCAATCTTTAGTGAAGCAGTCTGACCAAGGTTCTGCCAGCTTCTAAGGAAATAAACCAAACAAAAACAATGCACTATTTAAGGATTATCTCTTCTACCTACCTTTCTTTCTTCTCTATACTCAACTGCTTAGGAAAATGCTTTCTTAAAAAGCCCTGGGAGCTTAGAAGGCAATAAAAATGACTCCAAACAGTTATAACAAGTGTTCAAATTATAAAACACATTTTATATTCTAGAATTAACACTATTTGTTTTACAGCACTACCTAATCAACTAAAGCACACCAAAACCACACACACACAGTCCAGCAGTACCTAACCACCTACCCTGCTTTATTAGGCCAACATGTGCACATCTTTGACCGTACAGGGCCCTGAAGGGTTGCATGTCATCACCCCACAAGAAGATCAAACCACATCCCATCCGACTACAGCAAATGCCCCGGGACTCAGAAAAGCGTACAGAGAGAGACTTGCTCAAACAATACATCCAGCCTGCTCCTTGCAAATCCTGACAGTTCCCCAGAAAAAGAACTGCAGAGAAGCTGTTGTCGTCTGGACTGGTTTAACAGGTCAGAAACATTTACTGCCACTTTGCAGATAACCTTGAATTTAACCCCCCAAATATTTAGATTTTGCAAAGGAAAGCTCTAGGACCTTGCTCAAGCTAGGCAGTAAACAAGCATGAAACACGCATGTGCATCACAACACACACAACGTAAATGGGAAAAGAAACAGCAGGACAAGTAGCAAAGACTGAAATATTTAAAGCCTTTTTTTTTTAGTTATTATTTATTTTTAAGTATTGCATCCTCCCATTGAAACAGGCCAGCTTCCTGCAAGTTTACAGGAGGGCTCTAAGACCTGTCACCTGAGGAAAACCACATGCTCACTTCCTTCCTGTTCAGGAGCAGATGTTTCTCTGCACAATGCAGCTTGCCTGTTCTCGTCTCAGGAAAGCTCCCCTGCCCCTACATGTTCTCCTGTGAAATCAATCCCCACTTGCCACCATTTGCTGTCTTCCTCCCTCTCTCCTCCCAGCCCCTCCCCTCATCTGTGATCATCTCTCCTCCTCCCATACCCAGCCTCTGCCCTTCTTCCCCCCCCCCCCAAACCCTCCTTGTAACCAATCTCATTTCTCTCTCAGGTGTACTTATCTTCCTCTCATTGTGCTGCCACCAGGGCTGTGATCTTTACAGTATCCTTTCCCTTAATAAATGGAAAAATCAGCATTCTTGCTTATTCTCTTCTTGTTTATTCTCTTGGGAAGCAAATGAGGATTACACATTAGTTGTGGAACTGGATACTTACAAAGCAGGGTCTTTATGAAGTGCTATCTCTTTAGCTGCTCCCAGAAACATGACAGCAGCAGCTTTAGGATTCTCTCTTTCTGCCTGATTTAAAAACTTTGTTACCAGTGCAAAAACTCCAGAATACCTAAGAAAGATAAGCAGTCCATGATGTACTTTGTAAACAAATGGCAATTATGACCATTCTGTAGTTTGAAAGCAACTTGACTTATCTTTCCTTGAAAAGAATCTAGGAGAGAGTGACAGGGCATTTGCACAAGTTTTCTTTTAAGCATTCTGAAGGCAAACAGTGGACTAGAAGCGGAACCCAGTACTAACAGACTAATAAAAATATGGGCTTTAGTTTCATGCTTCCCTAAGCTATAATAATGAGGAATATTACCAAACATCTTAGCACAACAGAAGAGATGTATTTGAAGATGTATTTAGGGGGTTGCTTAAACTACATCCAAGTGCAATCTAACTGCCCACTGGCTAAATTGGCAACCTGAAATAGCAGAAACAGAACTGAGACATGATTCTAATTATTACTTGACTAAAGGAAAGCAAACCTGCATCGACCAATATGTATTGCTAGTAGCCGAGTAACCGAATTCTGTTGTCACTTACTTGTATACAACCTCCATGCGGCGTGATTTGCAGGTATTGCATTGCCCAGGTGGCAGTTTTGGGAGACAAAAGCATTCGTGTTGTTTGGGAGGCATTCTTTCTCCGATCAAATACTTATTATATTCCACAGAAAGTTCATGGATAAAATTTATTAGAAGACTTCCTAGAAGGGTGGGCAGAGGAGACGTGAAACTGTTAGTGCAAAAGTTTTCTCCAAACCACAAGGAAACAGGAGGTCATTCACATGTACCCTATATAAAATATTTCGCAAGTTACTTGTGTCCAGTCTTATTGGCCAGGCAAACTTGGTCGCTCCTTCCTGCAGGAGGAAAATGCATGACTGGACCAGCAGATTTGTGTCTGGTTTGTGTATGGCCTGGGAAAAAGGTAGCAAAAGTAAGCTACTACCCAAATAATTCACCAAGCCTTAGCAAAGAGGGCTGTGGACCAAACAGATTGTCCTTGTAGGTTACAAAAATCATCAAGCCACAGACTGAGCAGCCATGGTGAGCCACAGGTCTTCCAGGACAAAGTGAGAGCTTAATACTTACCACCATGCCGGAGATCTGCATCTATGTCTGTGAGCTCCAAATTGAACATTACAAGAACACCAGCCAAGGCAAAATCACGCTGGTCCTTCCAGAATTTGCTTTTGTTATGTGCGTTGCAATGACAGAGGGAAGGGGTTGTCCAGTTCTGGCACTATTTCATAAAAAGCGAAAGACAGGAAAAGTGTTTCTGTTGAGCAAATCAAGAGTTAGTTCCTCTCTGAACAAAGGTCTATAATTCACTTCATTTTTTACATGACTAGGCAAAGCCACAGTGAGGTGTTCCGACAGTCAGGACAAAAGGTCGATATCACAATACCTTGATACTATGACTTAAAAAGAAAAGGGAAAAGAACCACTAGTTTTCCCTCATTCCCAAACACCTTACAGGGATGCTTAGGGCTGGCATCCTCCCAAGTTTTGGGTTGGTAACAGAGTACTGTTTTTGAATGTCCCCCCCAACGTCTTTCACAGTTCAAAAGCTTCTGAACTCTTCAAAGAAACAAAAAACCAACAACTCCCCCTCACCTTATTCTCAGAAGGGTAGAAAAATCTAGAAGTTTGACCTTTATCTACTGCTGTGAAAAGGAATTGGATTACTAAAACAGACTGCAAAAAAAACACACTGTGCGCCTCAAACAGGAGCTACATTTGTTTATATCAAGCAAAGACCTGTTCCAACAACTTACCAGACTACTAGAAATAACCTCAGACATTGACTAAATAAAAAGTATTAGTAGTATTGTGAAGCAGATAGATATCAACATTTGAGGGGAACTGTTAAGAATCAAAATTTCATGCGTCATTTATTCTTTTAAGTGTGCATAAGCATTATTTCTTTTAAAGGCTGTTGAGGAATTCAGTTTAGTCAAAGTTGTGTATTTTTTCACTATAGCTCTTCCTTACCTCAGAAGCTAGCTTATCACAAATGTAGCAGTAGCACTGATTACAAATATCAGCATTTTTTCCAAGGGGTGAACATGTATCACATTCCATTCGCCTACAGAGTTGAAAAACAAAATGTTATTTACAGAACAGGCTACATATCTATCCAACTCTACTTCTGCTTTCAATTCTTAAAATCCTAACAGCATTACTTGCAAGATGAACTAAATGCGGAAAAGGAAACCCCCCATATTATCCTCCACATCACTGAACATACTCAAATGGATGTACTGTACAGTCGTATCTTGCGTGAGGCATAACGTTGGCTTGTTTACAGAAAGTAACCATTAGTTCACATTCCTCATCCACAACCTCTCCAGATTTCTCCTCTTCCAGGACCGTCTTCTCTGTAGAAAAGAGAATAGCCACTATAAATCAGCACAAAATAACTACAACTTCACCACAAATTAAACCAGCTATTGACATTTATTTTTGAAACACTTCAAGGCAGGGATTTTGTTATGATTTCATACGGTGACAATAAAAAAAAGTACATTGACCTGGGACAAAATCCTCCACCTATCACAAGAGAGATAATTTAATTAAAAGGGATCCAATTAACACCAAAAAAGGCCCACTCTCAGAGAGCTTAGTGATATTTTTGAATCTACACAGCAGTATTCTTTAGCATAATTGGTGCTGTTGAAGAAATTTCAAGGTATGAAATAATGGTCTTTTCTATGGACTTTAAGAGAACAAGTATGTTTGTTTTTGTCTGTTATTTTGCCACTTTCCGTTCATTCTAAGTCCTCAAAATTGGGCTGGGAAAATAACAAGAAACTGTGGTGTTTGAAAGTACAGGTTGGACCAGAGATATCCTGAAGTCTCTTCCAACCCAAGTTACTCTGTGATTTAACTTCAGTTTATTTCAAAAGTTTCTTTACAAAACTTCGCAGATAACAAGAGCACAATACTTACCCAGTGGGTCTACTAACACAACTGAACTCCCAAGTGTGTTCTCGGCTTCATCATCACTGATCAGGATTACACTCTCCTCTTCCTCATCTCCGTTTGATGGCCCCATGCTTACTGAATTCCAAAGGAAAGGAACTTTGCAGCAGCAAATAGGACAGAAAGATGTTTCCCAGTTATGAAGGTCCCTTCCTCAACAGAAGGTCCAGATTCCTCATCTATGTTGAGTAAATCACTCTAGGGACAGAAACATTTAACCCTCATGGGAGTCAGCAGCTCGGAAAACGTTGCACTTCCCATCCAAAGCAGAGAAAATCCTAAAAGCAAGGAAGTGGGAACAGAACAAAGGGTGAGATCTGCTATTCCTTTGGTGGGACAGCCTTTGAAAAAAAAACCTATTTATTTAACAATAAAAACTATTATCTTTCCAAATACTTTAGCTACCCCTTGCAGATTGCCTGCTGGGGACATCGGAAACGCCCAGCACAGGCCAGCCTGCTCTCACCCCTCACTGAGTCCCAGTCCCCCAACCTTGAACAACTACATCCCCCAATTCACCCTTGACACCCCCATAACCCACCCTTAGTCCTCCAATAACAGCCCCCTGCCCCCATCAGCCCGACTCCCCTCATCTCCTCCCCCCTTAACCACGGGATTCCCCCCACAGCTGCCCCCCCCACCCCAGGCCAAGCCCCCCACAATCCCCTCACCCCCAAACCCACCACAGCCCCATAATCGTCTCCCCCACACCACTGCCTCCTCTCCACTCGCCCGAGTCGGTCCTAACCCGCTCTCCCAACCCCCCCCCCCAACACATCAAGCCCCCCAGAGCCTGCTCCTCTCCCCCCCAACCCATCCTGACCCCCCTCAATTTAACAAGCCAACAAACCCACCCCAACCCTCCCCCCCCGGGTCCCTGCCCCACACCCACCTCCTGGCTCCCTCCTCCCCAATCCTCCCCAAACCCCTCCCGGCTCCCTCCCCGTCCCACAACCCTCTCTCGGCTCCCCCCTCTCAACCCTCCGTCTCCTCCCCTATGCCCTCCCCGTCCCCCCCGCGAGCCGCCCCGCTCACCGCGCGGCCCCCGGACCCGCAACCAGCCCCGCTCGGCCCCGGCCGCGGCCGCCGCCCGAAACCCGCCGCCCCGCCACTCTTTGAACTAACAACGCCTTCCGAGGGCACGACACCGGAAATGCTCCGCGCCCTGACGCTGGCCGCGCTACTTCCGCCCTGGCATCGGCGTGCTCGCCTGCGGCTTGGCGGCCATGTTTGGTGAGGGCAGGCGGCGTGCTTCGCGCCTCTGCTACCCCCGTTCTCTCGCCGGGCGACATCCACAGCGGTTAAATCGCCCCCTCTTCCTCCACCTACGCTAGAAATGGCGTGAAATCAGCGCCAGAGCAGGGTGTATCCGTGCAGGCTGCCTCGCGTTAGGCACAGGGCTCTGCGGGAGGTGGAGGAGGGATGTTGCCGCCTGCCTCATGGCGGTAAAACGCACCACCTCCTCCACCTTGTCCCCCGTGGCCTTTCGAGAGGCCCCTCGGTGACCAAAACCCCTCAGGGGACAACCCTGTGTGTGTCCCCGTGGCCCAGGCATGTCCTCAAGGCCAGGGAGTCGCTTCCCCACCAGTCACACCAAGGCCGCGCTCGGCCTCATCCGCCGAGGCCGACCTCCCATTGCGGTTCCTCATGGAGGAAAGGGTTTCCTTGCGTTTTGTCACCCTCAATAACCACCAGGTCCATCACAGTTTCGGCTCTCCCCTCCCGTGAAGCCAAGCAGGTGATAAGCAAGGAAAAGCCCTTGGGCAAGATTACACATCTGGCACGTTTTAAAGAGCTCGTCCGGTAACACTAGATGGTACTAGAGCTCCGCAGTGAGGATAAACTGGACCTCTTCAGCCTGCAGGACCAAAATTATTGAAAAAATGGAGATATTGCAAAACATGGAAAGCTGAAGATGTAAAGCTGCGACTTACTAAATCGCTGTTGGCAAAATACTCACTTTTTCCATGGGTATAGCAGGACAGAGGAGTTGCAAATAAAATGACACTTTTCTAGTGTTCAGTACTACAAGTGTAACATAATATTTGTGGTTAAAAATTACTGGCAAAGTGGAGGTATTACAGCATCTGGTAGAGAAGAATTTGAGGGCTAATTCCCAGAAAATTTTTCATTACTAGTAATTAGTTTATGGTTCAGGGAAAATCTAGCAGGTATTTTAATTTAAACAGAAATGACCATTAAATTATAAAAATGACATACATTTCTAGTATTGTTACTTTTAAAAACAATTGAAACAACACTCAAAATATGATTACCTTTTCCTATAAGTGGCTGCATGCTGTGCAATGTGCTGCCTGAAATATTCATGTGTTAAAAAATCTCTCTCTGCAATGAATATTTATTCCATGAATAATCTTTAATGTCTTCATAGCTTTCAACACATTTGGGCAAAATGTTTCAAGTTTCTGTCTTACAGTGAAAAATCTACATCTGACACCTAAATAGGTGGCCTGATTTCAGCTGTATGGAGCACTTTTTGTATAGACGTTATTTCCTCCACATAGTTGCCTCTGTAGCATGACAGCACTTTAACAGCCTAGAGTAACTCAACACAGCAATTTAGGTGATGAAATGAAGTATTGAGATAGCAGGGAGAAATAATAAAGGCAGAACTGGCATTTGGCCAGGATAACTTTTCTACAACTCCACTCTCATGCAGCAGTCCTATGAGATGAGCTTATGGCTAAATATGGTCAGGACTTCAGTGCTGCATCTCATCCAAAACACAGCAACGCTGGTGTTGCCTCTCCTTCCAGATGAAGAGTTGGCGGCGGCAGCCTATTTTTAGTGGTGTGGGTGTAAAATATGTTGGATAAATTTCATATAGCCTGAGCTCAGTCTGCCCTGTTCTGCCATGTCGGGTTTCACGCCCAGACCTAGCAGAGCTCGAGGTCCAAGACTGACACTACGGGCTCCTGCCTCATCGTCTTCGTCCTGTAAGCCAGTGCCTCTTGCATATGGGGCACTGGGCCTGCTCTCCTGCTCCGTGAGCCCGTAAAGTACAGCTCCCCATCCCGATCCACAAGCTGCGCGAAACCTAGACAAAATGAGAATGAGCTTCCAGTGAACCCCCGCAGCCACAGCAAGAAGACGGTGTAATACCAGTCTCTGAGGCCAGTATTCAATCCAGTCAGGGTGTATTTGAAGATATTTGTTAAGCTCAGAATAAAGAAGTGGAAGAAAGGCAATGATTAGCTGCAGGCTGGAAGGTGAAACATTAAGGAAGAAATACACAGCTCTGCACTTCAGTAAAGCTGTTGCCAGGTGTTAGGACCAAGCCAGTGACTTCTCCACAGAGCCCTGCCATGTTCCTGATTTATTTTACAGAGGAGAGGCACAAGCAGGTCCCAGACTGGACCCACGTAGGTGCTTCCAGCAGGCCTGACAAAGAGCAGTCTATACCAAGTCAGGGCATTAACTGAAGCTGCAGAAGACTTCAGCTACCTGGGAGCGCACTGCTGAGGGGCTGGAGGAACGGGTTTCTAGCCACCAGCTCCTGAAGTAAAACTGGAATGTGTCTCCGACCACAACAGCAGAGCTGTAGAGCGAACAGACCATTAAAATGTCCATTCGAGAAAATATTCACGTCCCATTTATATTTACTGCTGCTTCATTCTGTTGAAAGTCAAAGGCCCATTTGTACCCGATGAAAGGCTCAGGATAGATCAATTGGCTGGAAAAGGCTCTGAGGATTGAGACCTACAATTCCACATGGACAAGTGCTAATCCATCAGTCTGCTGAGCCCAAACAAGGTGTCGCAGATCTTTCCAGGCGCGCTGAGCTGACTCAGGACTCTTTTGCTTGTTCGGCCCAGAAAAGGATGTTCAGTGCTGAAACTGTAAAAGAGATTCTCATAACCGAGCTTCTGGGAAAAGGCTTGTGGTCTTTTCTCACTACCTTTGGCGTCTCTGCAGATTCATTGCCTCTGTTATAGGTGAACTTTTCATGGTGACTTGAAGGAAGGAGGGTTCCCCCCCCCCCCCTTTAATCTTTGAAGTGCCTCGCAGCGCATTGCAATGGACTGATGAAGTGTCGTCTGCTGCGTGGAATCAGTTCTGCTCAGGTTTCATAAGGAAACAAGACTTACTTGATTATAACGTGCGTATGAGTGAATGACAGGCCCCCGGTTGTATCCCGATGTCACCAAGGTGGGAGGAAACCATCCTTATTTTCCAAAAATCATGATCAAAGAGGAGGAGTTGAAAAAACCATACCTCACTGTGCAGGGGGAAGAAAATGGTGGCAGAGTAAGGAAAACAAGGAAACATGCGTTAGCTAGGGGTCTGCCCTAGCAGCTCTGTACCTCTGTCTAAACCAGAAACAAGCTTTTGCTTGAACCCTGGTTTCATGAGGAAATGAGATTTATGTGGTGATAGCCCATGTATGAGTGCATGTTTCCCTTACAGCCCCACACCCTGGTAATTACTGTATTCTGGTGCCAGTTTCAACCAAATTGACAGCAGGTAGAAATCCCAAAGGTAACAAGTCCCTAAAAGTGTTGTGAAGAGATATGTGTGCATGAGAGAGAGAAAGAGAGAGAAACCCTCTGTGCCTTCTCTGAGTTCCACCTTGATGAGAAGACTTTGAATCTGGACACACGTTATAAATGCCCCAGCCATGGAAAAGCCTTGATAGCATTCATGCGTATGAGACACCAGAGACTCCACACAGGAGAAGATGTGGATTTTGGGGTGGCTAACCAGGCAGGAATTGCTATGGTTAAGGTATTCCTAATGTCTTTTTCCCACATGGCTTCTCTGGGGTCTAAAAAAGGGTGAATGCCTGCTGCAGCCCTAGTACAATTCAGTTTAAAAGTCCATCAACCATGAGGCACAGATCCATTGCAAACCAGGCTTCATTAGTTCCAGCACTCACAGGACAACTTGGTCTTTTTTACGCTTGAAAGAAAATGGTTCATTTAGTTCCCTCCCTCATAATTTCTTTCCTTCCCCAAGACCAAATAAAGTAGAAATGAGATGCCGTAGAAAGATCATTCTCAGGATATTTCAGGCCCTGTAAAAATGGTGAGGTCTGTTGGCTTTTCAGAGGGACAAGCATGGGCTAGGGCAGGAGAATGGCAGGGACCCACCAGCGCTAATTGCCCATCAGCTGCGAGCCAGCTTGTGTTTGGGGTGGGAGACAGAAGAGGTGGAGATGCTCCCTACCTCGGCACAGCGGCAGCCAAGAGCTCTCGATTTAAGAAACAGATGAATATGAACCGTGTTGGAATGCCTTCAAAAATCTGCTAGCACTCTCCTCCCCACTGAAAGCTGAATAAATCCCCTTCGTATTTCAGGCTCCTAGTGAGTCCCTGAAATATTATCAGTGCTCTTTGACACTCTACCTGCCCTTCATCCCACCTGGCTTTCCCCAAAACACATTTCCTCTGCTTTCAGGAAAAAAAGTCAGGTTCATTCAAACTCTGATACTTCTCTAGCACTAGGGTGATCAAGTCTCCTCCATTTTATATTTGGTATTTTAATAGGGTTTTCTTTTAGACTTTTAATGAGTTTTTATTCCCCTTTGTATAGCAGACGCTTCAGTCCGACTGACAGTTTTACTCACCCCATGTGGAGTAATACGAACAGTCAGGACAACCTTTTATTCCTGTGGCAAGGTTTTCTCTGCCAACATTTTTCTTTTGCTTGCAGTCCGGAGGATGTGTTTTGACCCTTTCCTCACTGCCATATCAGCTCCCCTTACCCATCTCCCTGCCTTTGAGCATGGACATTCCCACCGGTGCAGAGGCAGGATGAAACCCAGCCCTGCCATCCACGCTCTCAAATGCTTGCAGCTTTTTTTAATTGAAGAAGGAAAAAAAAATGCAAACCAAAACAAAATCAAATGCAGGATTTGGAACGACTGAGTTTTGTTACAACGCTTCAGCCTCAGCTCAGACTTGCAGGACATTTTATTACTGTTCGTAGCAAGCAAGTAGGGCTGGGGGCTGTCCTCGTGCCTCTGGGGGCTCAAGGGCTGTGTAGGCTTGTGGCTGTGCTGGGCACTTGCATCGTTTGCCCAACATACACGTGCCGGGCAGTTAAATGGTTTGCGCAACACACGTTGACAAGCCAACAGTTGGAGAACAGGCCATGCTACGACTCTGCCCAGTTTATTTCTTGCCCCAACCATGGCACAGAGAGAGGGCAAGACTCATCCTGCGAAGGCACGAGGTGACCGGCCTCGCTGCTGTGCTACACAAGCAGCGGGCAAATACCCGCGTTGGGGCCTGAGCCGCTCTGGGGACGAGGCTGGCCCCACCAGTCCCGTCCTGGACTGAGCCGAGAGGTGCCCGGACCCTGTTTTCTTTAGCCACGGATGGCAAGCAGTCACTGACACCATGCAAGAGGGCTGTGAGAGGACACCTGGCTGGAGTTACTACAAATTGCACACGTCAGGCTGGGTGCTGTACACACAAACAAATTATTAGGTGCCAGTTCTGGCCCCCACACACTGCTAAACAGCAACAAGATGGGCAGCGTGGAATGGGAGGAGTGTGCGAAGGAGGGGGGGGTAAAGGCAGAGCCACTGCAAGGCCGACCATGAGACCCAAAATGCGCAGACGGATAGGGACGGAGCCCCTGCTCCAGGTGGTCTTGTGGTATCCATGTTCTCCCATCACAGGGGTTCACGGCAACGTTTTTTAAAGAAAAATTTTGGGTGGGGAAGATTGCTTTTTCCCTTCCCTGGTGCAAATCTGGGAACACATTTTATTTTGTTTTGTTCTGCATTTAGGAGTGGGGGAATTTCTAGGTGCCTTCTATCTGCGAGGCAAGCAGAGTGGTTTCCGGCATTTCTTGTGCTTAATTACACAGGTCTAATGGAGTCATATAATTTAAAAACATATGCCATTAAACATTACATATTAAACGTGGCCTTGGTTTTTTGATGTTGCAGAAGGCTTATGCTCATCTGCTGAGAATTAGGAGGTTATTACTCTGCGGAAGCTAATCCAAATTGCCTGTTATCCATAGGCAGAAAATTAAAGGAATATTTAAGCCCATTCCACAGATTACAAACTTGGTGGCATAGCTCTGAAACCAGTAGTATTAGTATCTTGCATTTGATAGTTGCCAATAATTTAAGTCAACTGTTTAACATCTGGCATTACTATATAATGTCTGGCTTAAGCTGTAACCTTTTTTTTTTCTCTGCTTTAAGGAGAGCTTTTTCTGCTTTGAGAGAATTTTGATTACTAAAGCCCTTCCTAGGACAGATTTATCCTGTGATTTAACATTTTGTGATGGAGTTTCATTTTGAATCAGTTGAATAATTGGCAGTGACTTCAGTATTAAACTGATTCATGATGTACATCCAGGCCCTTATATAATTTAACATTATTGTCTTTATAATTGAAGCTCCTTTTTTTTCCCATTAAAAAGTATTGGAAACAGTCTAGTGATCTGCTTTGATTAAAAATAAAGTGCAGAGGATTGGTAATGATTAGAGATGGTCCGCCTTCCCCGCTAGGTCACCCATCCAGCCCTGGGCCAGGTCACCTATATGGCAGTGCTTAGCTTTGTGCAGCCCCAAGCATTAGCTTATGGGCCTTATGGTTCCCAGACAGTGCACATGTTGAATAAGCAACACTAACTGAGGCTCCCTGGCCTGCATGAAATGAGTTTGAAAGGTCTCAGTCCAAGTAGTACCACCTAGAGATCTCTTTGCATTAGATGAGCTCTACCACTCTCCTCACCCCTGAGGGACTAACTTGGTGGGCGAACAAGGCAGTTCAGGTAGAAAGCAAAGGTAAATGGGCCAAATCTTTTCTCTTTGGAAAACACCACCACATCTGCCCTTGCTGGAGCTTGGCTGTTACCTGGTGAGCTGATGCCTGGTGGGAGCCCACTGGGTGAACCGGCGCTCTGAGTCCCGGGAAGTCCCTGCCGCCGCTCTGCAGGGGGAAGGCTCGGTGTTGCAGAGTCCACATGCCAAATTAAAACGTGTCCGTTTCACACTCCCCTCTTCCCCCAGCCTTTGGCAGGGGCTATGATATAACAGGTTTTGCATAGCTGCTAGACATCTTCCTAATAGTATCCCCTGTGAATTCTAAATTTCAGTCACAGCCTCTAAATTTTCATTAAGAGCAGTCACACAGAGAGAATGATGGATTAGATTTTATTGTTGGAAAATCTCCAGATAAAATTAAAGTGCTTCTTTCTTTTCTGAAACCTTTACCTTTCCCCTGTGGTGCCCTATAAATAAGGTATCAAATAATGTTTATCCTTTTGAATTCTACAATCTTACATGCTTCATGCTTACTTCTGACCACTTTCCTACCTCTTCAAAGATGTCACTTTTCAGCTAAAGCCCAGGAACAGACACACTACCTAATGGACTTTGCTTTATTATAAAGCAGCCTGACTTTGTGTTCCAGTAGCATTGAGGAGACTTCACTGAAGCTCACGTATGTATTTTTAAATACAGTGTTGTCTTCTCCTCTATGGGAGCCTTGTTGCTCTTCCCTTTCCCGGAAGCCTGTATTTCCTTTCTCCTTTCCATCCAATTCCCTCCGTCTCTCACTCTCTCTTTCTCCAGGCCTGATACAGTCTTTCTTTTTCCCTAGCTCTCTGTCCTCTCTAAATACACGTAATCTGCCCAGATTGCAGACAGATGAGACACCGCTTTGGTACACACCGGGGTCACGTGGCCGCGCTGAGGCACTTTCTGCTCAGAACCAGCCACTGCCTCAAATATAGCCAAATTGTGATAAGTGGTATCCGCTCCCACTGCCCCTGGCCAGCAGATTTTTATAGCAGATGTTATTTCTCCTTGCACTGAAAAGAAGACGGAAAAAAAGTATTCTGCTGCGACAGACGACTTAAACAGTTTTAGATGCTTTTAGTCTTCGCTTTCAACTCAAGCAAGCCAGAACTCTGCAGGCAGTTGTTAGGAAGTGCTCAAAAGCTGGTAGTGCTGGCATGATTCATACTGGTGTCAGCTCATTTAAATTAAATTCCACGGGGATTTATCCAGCAAAGGCTCTGAACAAATTTTAGACAGCGTCCCCCCCTCACCCCCACACCTCTCACTTCACAGCATCTTAAATTAATACGGTGCAGAAAGGCCAGGATCGTACCAAGGCAAAGGGTTCGCCGAGAGACGAGTTTTCTCCCCAGACGAGAGGGAAAGATCCCTGCTGCCCGCGGGGCTCGGCCAAAGCGGTGCACGTGTGCGGGGAGCCGGCAGCCGTACCCAGAGGAGAGGGAAAAGGAGCTTTTCCGATGAAATTACCGATGTTCTTGGAATGGGGGGGGTCGCAGTGTTGAGTTGGAGCCAGGGTCACGCTCAGGACTCTCGGCTGCCGCAGGTGGGTGCTGGGGTGGCCCAGGGGCACGGCCCTTCTCCCCCAGCCGGTCGCTCGTCTTGGCGGTCCTTGGACCCGCTGACACCGGCGTGGGGCTCGGTTCCCGCGTCACCCTTCCTCTCGGCACAGAAGGAGGTGGAAGGGTTTCTGGGAGAGGAACGAAACGGCCTTCTCCTCCACAAAATGCCCCTAGCCAGGAGCACGCAAGGGAGCCATCAGCGTGGGTGATCTGATGATGAGAGCATTAAAATCATACCAGCTTGGCTAATTTGCACCAGCTGGGCATCAGCCCCTTGGTTTTCGCTCCATTTTTGATCAGCCGCCACTGGCTTAAAGGCTGGTTAACGGAGTCCCCAGGCTGAGCCCGGCAGCGCCACGGCAGTTGTCTCCGTAACTGCTTTCCTCTTTCAGAAGTTCCTCAGATCTCTTCTTGCACCAGTGGAAAAATTGTACATCAGCTGGGAAACAACAACAAAAAAAGTATCTGAGTCTCACCCCCTCTTCGCTGCAGTTTAATGTCATCCCAAAGGAAGCGGCGCTGTCTTGGCCACTTGCAGCGAAGGAAAGAAAACTCGTGGCGTTTACTGGCGATTTTTATTGGTTTGTCTGTGCCACGTTTCGCAGGCAGCTGTGCCAAGAAAACACCGTGGCTTTGCAGAGCCCAGGCCTCAGAGAGGCAGAGGTGAGCCCAGGAGAAGAGTGAAGAGCTGGCAAGAGGAACCTTGTAAACGTGGTACCAGCCAGGATGGAGAGGAGCCAGAGCTGACCGAAATCTGCCATGAAACACATCAGATCACAGACTTCCTGCGCAGAAGTCCCGATGCCCACAGCTGGGAGAGCGGCCAGTGTTATTTTTGGGCAAGCTTTACGCCAGTTCCAACCAAAGGCTCCGTGCACAGAAATCGAGGGCGAGAGAGATGGAGGGTTTTTTTAACAAAGAGATGTTGGACAGATGTTGGAGCAGTGAGTAGAGCTTTAGAAAACCTACCAGACCAGCTGCTGCTGCACGGGAATCGTCGCCGTAGCCTGACCACACCAGTGCGACCACACGCTTAGAAACAGCCTCGTGCAGTGGCTTTGTTACCCTGAAACCACTTACAAAAAGCCTTCGTGACCCCAAACCGGCAGCTTTGGAGGCTGGCGCTGACCCTGACGCCTGGACAGTCAGGACAGCAGTGGGGCTGGCAAGTCAAAGCCAAAGGCGCAAGAAATGCAAAGGCTAGGGATTATGGAGTAATCTGCTTTACCAGCATACCCTAATTCTCTGTAATGTTAACCGATTCTAATCTCAGGCATGCTCAGAGAAACCTCAGGATATCAGGGAAAGAAATGGAGCTGCTCAAAGTTTTGGGCAAGAATTAGGCCTTATCTCCCCCATGCCTCCATCTGAGTAAACGGTGCTTCCCATAAATACGTTAAAGGACAAGCCTTGACTCCCCTCTAGGGAGTCTGTATATCCATGAAGTCTACAGGGATGCTGGTTTGGTCCTTTGGAAAATGTACTGAAAGTCAGAACCCCACGATGCTGTTCCAATTGCACCAAACCGTTCATCCCCCTGTGCTTAGCTTTCCTGTTTATAAAACCTGAACAATTACTACTGAGTTACCAGTGAGGGATTTTACAAGTCCCTGTGAAAAACCTGTTATTTACTGAGATGTGGAAGTTTAACAAAGTACTTGGAGACCATCATGTTCAAGCCATTGTGAGTACAAAGTCGTAAGAACGTTTTTATCAAATTGAAAAGTAAGTGATTTGTGGCAATACAGAAGTTATCCTCAGGAAAAAACATCACATTGATGTTATTCCTAGCATATTAGCTGGAGCAGATATATTGTTTTGATATGGAGACAAGTATGAAAAAAGACCAAAACTCAACCACGTATCCATATATCAATAAGAAAAAAATATCTTTGCTAAGGAACTCATTATGAAATTTTGGAAAGAAAACCATTTCAAGGAAAACCATCCCAAAAATGAACTTCCAGTTTTCCTTTTTTTTTTTTTTCCGCCCCCCCTTCATCCAAAATAAGGTTCTGATTTTTACCAACAACAATAACGTTAAAAAAAGCTCTGGATTAACTCGAAAGCTATTTCACTTTCACTCCATTTCTTTTGCTCCTCCACAGGGAAATCCTCAGTGCACAGTTTCCAAACGCTAATGAACAACAGTCCTTTCCCGGTACCTTTCAGGGCCTGATTCACCATGATCATCCATAAATATTACTTTAAAAACTTTCCCGAGGAGCTCCCGGGGGCCTCGAGAGCAGCCGCTGTCAGGAAACGTCAGCGATTTCTCCCCCTCCTCCTCGGGAGGCTGGTAGCGCGGCTGGGAAAGGCCAGACGCGTTAAACGCCGCGAGATTTACAGCACCCCCCGCACGCGGGAGCCATAAAACGACAATTTGTTCGATTTCAAAAGCAGACCTCTACCTGTCGCAGCACCTTTCAGCACCCTCTGTAAAGCTGGGCTTAAAAAGCCTGGGATCTTTTGTGATAAAACGGATCCCAAGTTCATTTTTCAAGCATTGCAGCACCTGGCAGGGGACGGGGGGCCGGTGCCGGCAGCATCCCCGGCGCTGGGCCAGGGTGGCCGGATCCTGCTCTCGGCTCGCTCCCGTTTCCCTCCGGCCGGAGGTATCTCTTGTTGGGCAGCTGTAACGTAACGGGGCCCGGAGAGGTTGGGGAGCCCTGGTTTAGGGGATGAAATGTCACACCAGGACTCCGGAGGCACCAAGCGGTAGGATTTTCCATGTGAAACCTGGGTGAGCAGCTGTAGACCCTGGACCTGTTCTCGGTCTGTAAAATGCGGGTCGTTCCCTGCCTCAAACTGGCGCTGAGAGGATAAAAATTGACTAATGCCTGCGAAATGGTTTGGCGTCATGGCATGACAGTGACAGTCTAGCAAAACCTGGCCTTGAAGAAGACGTTTGCCTGAGCACCTGAGGGCCAAAATCCCCACGTTGTGCTTTGTCCCTTGTCCCGGTCTCCCCATCCCCTTGGCGTCTAAGATGAGCCCTAAGGCAGCCAGGCTGGAATACGCATCCGTCAAGAGACGGATACATCGCCAAACGCAAGGTAAAAGGGAATCTGGGCGTTTTACTCTGACGGTTTCTTCACCTGCACAGATCCCACGAGTGTTTAGCTTCAGCCTCGGATTCAAGGTGGCCCCAACCCAAAACGCTGGATCACCCGACCTCCCTACCACAGACCTTGCGATCTTCACAGCGCCGATTTGGCTCCGAATTGCGGGCTGGGCCCTCCTCCGGCATCCCAGGCTTGGAAACCCAAGGAGAAGCGAGGCAACGTTGCCCACGTAAGGGATGAATAAGAGCAGAGCGCTGCATTTATGGCTCAGGCAGTTTGAAGCGATTGCAATGCAGCCAGATTTATTTCTTACCTACAGTGGTGGACTTATTAAACTTCCAAAGGAGCTCCTTAAGCTGTCATTTGGGGTTTAATTGCTGGATATAACTACCTGCTTCTAAAAGGCTTCCGCGAAGCAGCCCCCCCCTCTTCACACACCGTATTCGTCTGCTCGGCAAGAGAAGATCCCCCCCCCCCAAACGCAAAGGGTTAAAACTTTGGTTTGCTTCGTCCAGTCCACCCCCTCCTTCCCCAGGTTGCAAACGGGAGAAAGGAAAGGATTAGAGAGGAGAGATTTATGGCGCAGAGCCTCAGTCCGCACTTTGATGCCGGGGGACCAGCGCCGGCTCGCAAAGGCGCCGTGAAGAGTGCCCACCAGGCTGCTATCTACGGGACACGCTAAATCCCTCCTTGGATTAGCAAGGGCTCTGCGAGTCCTCCCGGAGAAAGGCTGCGCCTTTTTTTATTGCCGTGTTATTAATAAAGAGCTGGTGAAATACTTACTGCTGCTCCGTAAATCTTCCGAGGGCAGGAGCAGGCTGCCCAGACGTTGGGGCTGGAAGGAAACGGAGAGGCCGTCGGGCTTGACCTACATCCCCCCCCCATCCCCGCCACGGCACGGCCGGACCCCCAGGCTGCCCGCGTGCCCTCGGGGACCCTCCTCGAGCCCCCAGGCCCCCGAGGTGTCCCCGCGCTGCTCCGTCCCCGCGGTCCTGCTGCGGAAGCCACGTGGGAGCGGACCGAGCTTTCGTGGCGGCACGGCTGTCCGCACCAGCGCGGAGGCCTCGAGCCCTGTCCCGAGGGACGGGGAGCAGGCGGGGACGGAGGCACGGCCACCCGGCCGGGGGGGTAAACACGCAGCAGGCTCCCCGTAGGGGACTGCGACGGCTCGCGCCTGCCGCCCTGCAGCTCTCCTTCCCTGGAGACCTGGACACACGTGAGGAAGGACAGAATGACCTTTTCAAACACTTCTGTTTTTTTTTAATTTCTGAAATTTTTTTTTTAGAAGGGGAGGGAGGAATTCATGCAAAAAAATAAAAAGTATCTTTAAACTGAGAGGCTGCAAAAAAGAAAAAAGGCAGCTGGCACTACCCAGCCAGCAAGCGGTTGCTGCTGCAAACAGACCAAATCATCCTCCATCAGATTTGCAAGGGAGGCTTAGGGGAGGGAACAGATCCCACTTTTGCTCGGACCGCTTTGCTGCCCATCTCCCGGCCCGAGACGTTCCCGGCCGGGCACCCCGAGCCCGCGCCCCATTGCAGCGAAACGCGGTCGCTCTCCTGCCCGCGGCTTGTTCTGCAGCAGCAGCAGCGCAAAGCCGCTCGCTCGGCAGCCGCCCGCCAGTGCCTGGCCCTCGCGCCGCCCGCCGCTCGGATCAGCACCTGTCTGGCACGAGCACCCCAAAACTGCCCAGCGTGCCGAGACCGTGGGGAGCCGGCTGCCTTTGTTTTAGGACCAAAAAAAAAAAAAAAAAAAATCCGAAAAAAACAAACTCTCACCACTATCAACAAAATCCAACCCACGACAACAACAACAAAAAAAAGTTTCCTTCCTAATTTCAGCTTCTGGTCATAAAATTTTACTTTCATGTAACAGCATGAAATCTGCACAACCGGAGCAGGGGTTTTTAATAAAAGGCAGAGTTGATGTAATATCTGAGCCAAGGTGTTTTTATAAGCCAGAAGAAGAGAGACAGAAACACAGAAAGAAAATAATTTTCTTGAATTCCTTCCAGAAAGGAATTTTATTTAGATTTGCTTTAACCATACTGAAATTCTCCTTCCTTTTGATGCATGGGCTTTTCCCCCTTAAAAACTCTCCTTCTTAACCTGTGCATTAGCGCCAGCAAATCCAAGCCATTCCTTGCTTTTTGCCTCTCAGCCCCAATTAGTTTAAAACGTTTGCGCCCCGAGGACGGGAGGAAGCGCCAGTCTGCAATGGCCACGGCTCCACCGCGCCCAGAAATCCGGAATCAGAGGCCCCGGAGGAAGATGCAAAGTATCCCAGCAAGCCCGGGATAACGTTCCTGGAGGGAAAATTCCTCCCTCGCTCCCAGGCACTAGGAGTTAGAGGAACATGCTTTTTAAGGCACGTTTTTGGGCCGGGCCCGACCTGGCTCGCCTCCCTTTCTGTTGGCTTCTGGGGGCAAAGCCTACGCGGTGATTAAACGGGGAGGCCAAGTCGGGAAAGCTGAGCTATCCCATGACGGACACCGGAGCGCAGGGCGACTTGCTCCTTTTATTTCTCTAATGTGTTGAGCACTGACACTTCGCTGGTGCCCAGCCGGGGTGGCGGGAAGGCAGGACGGACGGATGGATGGACCGGGGCTGCTGCCCCACCTCCATCATCATGCTCCACTCGCATCACTGCCATCTTTCAGGGCTTTTTCACCAGCAGAAAAGTCAGTAAAACCCCCCCGAGAACTGCAAACTGGGCAAAGTCTGGGCTGCGCCAGGCGTCCGACCTCTCCGGAGCCGGAGCTGCTCCTGGCATCCCATCCGCCCTGGAGCGAGCTCCTCAAACACCCGCATGGGCAGATGGAAAGTGCTTCCCCGCATCCCAAAACAGGAGGTTTGGGGGTGGGAATAATGTCTGTTAAAGGGCCAGAAACAGCTCTCAGCTCAGTGAAAAATGACTTCCAAATGCCCCCTGCTCTGGGGATTGTATAAGGGAAGATGGATCTTCCTATCTGTTTTCCTTTCTTCTTCATTTTTCAACTCTTGACCTACACTGTGAACAGAAACCTCCCGAGTGCGAGCCGCCGGCGGAGGAAATGCTTCCTCCAGGTCATTTGTCTTCGGTGGTCTGCACAGCTGAAGAGATGCATGTGGCCGAGGGGACACGTTCCCCAGCCGCCCGCTCGCCCCGCTCCAGCCTCCTCTCCCCGGCTGCCTGCGGGGCTGGGTGGCAGCTCCGTTAGCTGGGATGGCACCTGCCGTCCCTCACCATCCCGGCCCTCTGCGACGAGGAGAGCAAGAATCAGAGCAGCCCTGGCCCTACGCTGGGGCAGACACAGGGTGCAAGACAAACAGAGGCTGTTTCCTTTCGAAAAAGAAGAGATTTCAGTTCTTACCTGGGCCTGAAGAACCAGGTGTTCAGCGGTCTCAGATGATGGGTGCATCAGCACCAACTGCCTCTGCTGACACTGGTTCAGGAACAGCTGGTGGGAGCTGGGGCTGGAAAAGGTATTTTGGGGCACTGCCTCCCCCAGGCAGTGGTGCGGGACTGATGCCCCCTGCTCTGCCTGGCTCACGCAGCCACCTGGCTTCAAAGCATCCCTTCTCTAATCTCAGAGCATGACAGGAGTCACACATTTCAGACACAGATTTCAGTTGCCTTAAAACTGTGATTCCCAACTCAGGATTCAAGGGCAACATATTGCCACAAGATGTTCTTGCTTCTGGCATCGCTCATGGTCATTGGAAACCACCACGGCAACAGGCCAGATGATAGAGAAAGGATGGTGCGCTGCTAGCAGCATCCAATTTGGGAGCTAATCCAAGCTGGATGATTGGGAACCAGCAGCTAAAGGTTTCTGCGTGAGGGAATTTCTGCTTAGCACCTTACAAAAGTAGGACCAACTGCAACAACATTGCAGGAGAGGTGAAATAGCATTGCTTTTGCTACAGCACCAAAACTGGGCGTTCTGACTAGTACCTCCACCTCCAACGATCATCTCACACTGCACCATGGGGATGGAGGTTTTGTTTACATTTAGGGTGGAAAATTACAAAAACTGGAGAATCCGGTAAAATTCAGACCTTGCATGGGTTTGTCGTTGCATTTTAGACACCCCCAAACAGACATCGCCCCAGGAGGTCTCCAGCGCCAGGCACAGAGCAAGGATGGACCAGGCAGGAAGGGGAGGAAGGTGCAAAGAGGGGGGCGCCCAGGCCCCCAAAACCCAGGCCTTCCCCTCTCATGGTTTCGACACGGGGCCTTATTTTGTTATTGCTTGTCAGAGCGTCTTGAGCATGACCAAGGATGGGGACATCTCCCCTGGTGCCTGAAAGAGCCGCGCGGCGCAGGCAACACAGGCATTTCACAGCGCGAGCAGGAAGCGATCGATCTCCGGCGGAAAGCGATTTATCAGCAGCTGGCAACCCGCAGAGCTGAAATCCCGGCTGCGCTTGTCCACGTGCTACGTCGCAAAGCTAATGGGATAAGCAGGGAGGCGCGCAGATGTGAGCAGCCCCACCACTGACAGCAAGACAGATGATATCCCGGGTGGCGGGACAGGGCTCCTGCACCTTTGGCTTTTTGGTGAATATACAGCATGACTTCCAAGCTGGATGTGGAGAGGAAGAGACTGGGGGCAGCAGTTCCCATCCTCACCCAAAATTACCCTCGTGGAAGATAACGGTGAGGCTGGACCACGTCCTTCAGTATTGGCACTTGGGCCAGCAGCTCTTGTCCCTTCTCAAATAGAAGATGAAGCAGAAATATCCTTGCACCGTTTTCTGCTTTATGATAGCTGCTGAGAGGTTGAACTAGCGGGGGGCTTAGTTAAACCCACAGAACGGGCTTTGCACTGCTGGAAAAAGGAAGCCCCAAATGCAGATTTCGGGAGGGAGAGCGGCAGAATCTGAAGACCCCTGTTAGATTTCGGTGTCATAGATCTTGGACCATACCGTCCATTTAAGAGTGGGAAATTTTAGTCCCAAGTTTACAAGATGGGCCTGGTTCCTTAGAAAAATAAAATTCAAGAAAAGAATTTTTATGGGACAATTTGTTGCTCTCCACGAAGGCTTGAGAAAGCCAAACTGCACGGCCTGCAGGGCTGCGGCTCTGGCGTGGAAACGGATGTGACAGCGTCCTGACTGCTTGGTCCCTCTTTCAGCAAGAAGTTTTCCTTTGGTTTACAGCAGCCCATGCTCCAGGGGAAAAAACAACAACTGCCGCTGTTATTCTTTATGAAGGCAGCAAGAGGACTGAATAAAAGAGGCTGCATCCAAAGCACAATATGAGATGAAAAAGACATCCAAGCACCATGGCGCTAGATAAAACAAAGCACACACAAAAAGAATCAAATGCTGAAATATGTATTTCTTGTGGGTATGAATAGAACTGTCTATGTTTGCCTTGGAGACAGGGGGAAGGAGGCCAAACGGTTTAATCTCAGCAGGTATTGCTTTTCAGTACAGAGACATCGAGCAATTTAAAGACCTCCTGCCAGGCCTTTTCAGCAGTTGCAGAGCCCCGCTCTCTCGGAGCAGCTCAGCAGTGGCCCGTGGAAAGGTCATTTCCATTCGGCAGCCCATGCACAGGTAGACACTCGCACACCTCTTGCCCTAGCACAGATGTTAGCAATAAGAAAAGCCCGAGAAGTTCAGGGTAGCAAATCAGCCATTTCCATGAGCTTTAGCTTGCCTTCGCCCCACTCTTCCCAGCCTTGCTCCCATCACCAGGCTGTGCTGGACCCTCTGGCGTGTCGTCACTTCTTTGAAGTCGGGAACTTGGACCAGGCTGAGTTAGCGCAACGAAACAAGATGGGATGATGCGGGGTGAGCAAGTGGGTTTTGTCTTCCGGTGAGCAGTAAAGCACCAGACTGCAGCAGGCAGCTGGAGAACGAAGAGCCAGTATCACTGGAGCACGCTGGAATGTCTAGAAGTTCCCATAAGGACATGCAGGAACCAAGATATACAGATTTATGGCTTCATAGACTAGCCACAAGACAAACAAGCAAACACAAAAAAGAGCTCAGTTTTCACTCATGCTAAAAGTTGATATGGAGGCGATAAAAAAATCCAGAGGCCCTTTCAAACATGAAGAGCTCATATTTACAGAAAAAAAAATCATTTTTTTTTCCAAAATGAAAGAAGGTTGGAAATCTAGTGACACCACTGCCATCAGATAACCCCTTTTTCCTTCCTCCTAGCAATCTCTCCCACTGCCATCCTTTCGCAGCTATGATCTTGGCCCCGTCTTCGCCAGACGCGCTGGCGGGCTGCGGCTTTCAGCCCCCGCCGTGCACGAGCAGCCACCCAAGCTGCCTGCGGGCAGGTGCGCGTCGTGCCGGCTCGGCCCTGAAATCGCGCGGTGCTCTCGTGCGCTTGAAAGGCAGGATCCCCCACGCGGGGCGGCGCGCTGAGCAGGGCTGGAGGAGCAGGGCCAGAGCTCCGAAGCGATGAGTGAGAGCAATCCGTCTTTCAAAGAGCGGAAGGGAGAAGGTCTCCAGGAGTAAGGGTGGTGGTGGGGGGAGCAGATGTCCTGCGAATGTTTTGCACGTATTCGGCCGGACCGGCGATGCGCGCACAGACGCTACCGTTGCAAGGGAGGGTTTGTCGTCGGAGAGCGGAGCCACGCACGCGCCGAGGGCAGCCAGCCACCGGCTGGTGCGCTGGGCACATTAATTCTGGGCGAGTCTGGGTTTAACAGGAAGTCTCCTTGTCTCCATTTAAAGAATTTAACAGCTGTCTACGGAAAAACTTGTGCTTTAGAGATCTTTAGCCAGGGCCTGAGCTGTCACCTCTTCCAGCCTGGGAAAGGGCTTTCACGAGCTTTGCGTTGCTTGGGATCTGCTGGGGTGAGCAGGGAGAGACCGTCTCGTTGCTGTCCCGCGCTGCAGCGTGCAGCAACGTGTCGCTGTTAGCGTGCATCTCACACGCCTGAGCACCGCACTGCGGTCAGGCTTGGGGCGAAAAAGCCCAATACGTTGCGTCCTCACAGAAAGCGCACAGTCGGATTAGCTCACGGCCATTTGCATCCCCTTTCCTCGTCCCAGCCCGCATCGCTATCTCTTGCCGTCTTTGAGCAGCCCATCTGCGAGCAGCAGTTTCATGCCTGACAGTGATGGAGAGCAGGACCAGCTGATGACTGACATTAACCGCAGCAGGAGGTGGGAGACGTTTCCTAGCTAATCCGTTCCTCCTGAGCGAGGGCAGACCTGTTGGAGTGTCTCTTCTCCAGTGATTTGGGTCAACCTGTTACCAACCTTGTTACTGTTTATCATCTCCACTAAGAGGCCAGGTGGCCTGTGAAACACCCCCCGTCCTCCTCAGTCCCGTTGCCTCCAGCACCACCCACCGCTTACCTCGTGATCTGAGGCTGAGAATACGGTTTTAATAATGTGTCCATAAATCACGCTGTCCGTAGCAGTTGATGTGACCAGCGGTGCTGGGAATAGGCCCAAACTTCCCAGGTGCAGGAAAATCTACAAAGTCAATCACAGCCTGGCCAGCCGCGTGTCAGCTCCGGGGCCGGGAGCCGCATCCCCCGGCAGCCCGCGTCCCTGCGGCATGAAGGAGGCTGCCATCGACCCCCAGGAGTAGCAGTCGCAGCCGGGCGAACCCTGCAGAGCACTGCGTCCACGTCTTCTACGCCTTGGGCAAGTCTCCTCTCCTCCTGGCAGACCACGGGACAACCCTGCTTCTCACCCTGCTCCTCCCAGCAGCCGCGAGAGCCAGAACGGGAACCCTGGTGCAGGTTAATAGAGATAACGCGTGCCACCTGCTGTGGCAGGGAAAATCACTTAAAGCTTCCTAAAAAGAAATGTCCCATCGAAACCACTGCATCAACATGCGTTTTTTACAGCCATTCCTACATTTTGTCATGGATCCCCCCAACGGAGTCACGCTGGCCTCTGTCCAGTAAGGGGTATATGTCTCCTAACAGACTGCTTGTTTTAGAAGCAGCCTGTTCTGCAGCTCTAATAATTTGGGAAGCTCGTTTGCAGCCTTGAAAGCCATTAGCCGTCAACTCTCTGCGTCTGCACGCAGTCCGCAGCCTGTCTGACTCCCTAGTCCCAGGGCATCCATCGCTCTCACGCTTCACCGTGAGCTGTGGGGTTTCTAGCACTGACACTTGGAAATGACAAGCAAGATCCCGCGCCAGTGCGAAGCACCCCGCCGAAGCTGGCGGTGCCCCCAGCCGCGCCGTAGGACGACACTCCAACAAATAACCTGGCTGGAACAACCTTCCTCCTGCTCTCACAAAGGATAATTTTGGATTTTGAGCATGGGTTGGGTTCAGGGCAAAGGGGACAGCTCCTGATAGACGCTGGGCTGGTGGACCGTGACACCGGGCTGCGGGCAAGAGCAGTGTCCGTCGCCGGTGCACGGGTGCCCAGGCTTTCCCCCCGCACCATGTCTTTTCCTTCACCTACTTGCATCCAGCACCAAGGCAGTTTTCTAGCAAGGAAAGGAAAAAATAATCACAGAGAAGGCGTATGCCGCTGCGCCACCGTTTTGGAGCACGAGGCCTGTTTGCCGCCCTTACAGACATTTGGAGGGAACATACCGCATCAAAGGCTTTTAATCTGTCCAGACTGTTTCTTTGTCTCTTGCTTTAAGAGGAGTGACTGGAAAAGCAGCTGGCCAGGCGAGGGGTCTTCGCAGTGGGACTTTGCCTGATATCGAGGCAGCAAGAGGGGTTTTCACCTGATGCTGGAAACAATGCCATCCATAGAAGCCCACATTGTTACCTTGACATTTGGAAGCAATTACCTGCATGTTATGTAAAACTTTTATTAAACGACTGGAGAAATTCGGTAATGTGTTAATCATTGGTTGAATGACATCTGCTTAATACCAGAGATTTTTGAACTGCAGGAGAAGGGTTCAGCAGTTCAGAATGATTACCAAAACATATTGCTCCTTTTTTCGTTCTCCTACGTGTTAATTTTTCAGATTTATTATCTTAGGCTCCTGCGTCTAGTATTTTCACTACATGTCAACATCTGTTATATCTCTGCATTTCGCAGCTCTTTAGTCTTTGCCCCATGAAGCCTTAGGCACTCGGACGAGAGAAGCAGCCAGCTATAACCCAGGGCTTATGCAATTTTCCAAACTAATCCAAAGGACAATTACCAGGGAAATTTGGCTCGAGGAGGCATTTCTGGCATCAGGCATCAAAGAGGGATTGGTAGATGGACTCAAACCCAAAGAGACTGGTCAGGTTTAGAGACAAAGTTGGCTGTCAAGACAAGACTTGGAAAGTCTGGGGCACTGTGAGTCTGCTGCTGTTTGAGACATGTTCGGTGGGTGGAAACGTATCATGGAAAGACGTTTGGTTCTTTTCCTCTCCTTTTATTTTGCCATGTAGACCAGGAGTCAGTCTGCTTGGACAGCACACGGTAAAACCCTCCGGGGACACTCATCCTTTTGAAGTGCAGCGTAAGGAAAGAAGGGATATTCTGTGCGAGCTGTTATGGCCAAGAGGGTAACACGTTTGGTACAGACACTTATTTATGGAGATCTAGGACTTGGCTGGGACACTCTGCTCCAGGCTGAACATGAACTTGCGGCACCCGGGCAGAGGCGGGGGACTGGGCAGGAGGGTTATTTAGAAATAATATTAGTGTGGCTACTCAGGCTGTGCGTGATTGCAGAGCTGCCGACAGCCGCCGACTTGAGGGAGCTGGAAGCTGCCGGTCGGCAGCAGTGGGAGGACGCGGTGCTGCCCCGGAGCCCTCCTGCAGCACGGCCGCCCCGGTCCGAGCTGTCCGGGTCCGCTGCATCTCACATCTTGCACTGAGACGTCCACAGGAGACAAGAGGTGGGAAATCAGTGCCAGCTGTCCTGGGGAACGGGCAGAGACCCCAAACGCCTCTTGCAGAGGCCCCTGACCTGGCGTAGGGGGGGGGTTGTGTTCATGGCATTGCTGTGTCTGCTGTGGCTCCACAAATGCCTCCAGTTTCTGCCTTCCTCCAGGCTGTCCTACCATCCTTCCCCGCATTGCTCAAGGTACCCTGGGTTTAACTCTCCTCCAGGCAAGGGCTCACTTTCTGTTGACTTTGCTTAATATTTGGTAATCGTGGGATGAAGAAGGGACAGAGGGATGGGGAGAACCGAGGACATCTCCGGCTGGGCCGGGGCCAAGCTCTGAGTGCAGCGGGGCCGTGAAGCCGAGCAGCCTCCGACCTCCTTCTAGCTGCTCCCGTAAACTCACAGTCCCTTAGGGCTGGGATTTGTCCTACTTTGGCTTTACACATTCAAACGATCAAGAGATCAAATCGTCCGGGGGAAAAGGGAACTGACAGGGCTAAGCCCGTCTACCAGGCAGGGCTCAGCCCCAAAGCCAGGGCTAATGGCTGGAAATTTGAAAATAAATAAACGAATAAAATCCCAGGCTGCCCTTCACAACAGCCGGCTTTTAGTGAGTATCTGCGCCCTGATATCCCCCTTCCGAGAGTCTGGCGGTCACAGAAAGGGCTTCCCTTTTTTTTTTGGCTGCGCTGTGCAGACCGCGTGGCGCCGGGGCTCTTCCTCCGGAGCCATGCAGGCTGTTAGCATCCTTCGGGATGAAATTCAGCCCTTTGGCACCTGAGGAGACCGTCGAAGCCTCTCCGAAGGCCATTAGGAGGATGCCAGTGCATCCCGCTGGGCTTAAAAGGTGCACGGGCGCCGCACTAGGAATTGCATTTACGTATACGGACACTTTAAAGCGGAGCGGCTCCGCGCGGGACAGCCGAGCGGCGGCTGTTAGCAGAGGGTGGCCGTTGCAGGACACGGTTCGGTGACGGGAGGAAGCAAGGTGCAGCCACCTCTCCCGGGGGATCAGTCCACGGAGCCCTTTTAGAGAAAGTTCACCGTAATATGACTTAATAGAAGATGTTTTTGCAGGTAATTTCCATGCACCGCACTGGATCATGTTCCACCAGAAACTCACATTATATACGAGCCAAACGCTTTCTGCTCCCAAATGTCAAGCCACGTTTCTAATTTATGCTTTTTTTATTATTTTGTTCCCTCACCCGTGATCTGGCCCTCCTCCCCAATAAAAATTACAGCTTCCATTTATCATTTTTCTGAGAGGGTTGCTATAAATTCAGCTGTGCCCCGGCCGCACTGAGGAACCTGCTTAACGTAACACAAACTTTCCTTCTGCCTCGCTTTGTAGATGGTGTTATTTTTGTAACCTTACACATCTCCTTTCCGCATCCTCCTTGGGAGAAAAAAGAAAAAGAAAATAAAATAAAAAACAAATCTTTAAAGGCCATCTCCAAAACCGCAGAATGGCTGGTATTACATACAAATAAAACTTGTGGTTTCTAACAGGGGAACTTCCTGCTTTTTTTAAAAAAAATGCTCGCAGTAATTAGCACCAGCTTGGAAACGAAGGCAGTGACACTTGCTGCCCTCTGAACCCGCAGGAGCAGGGTCATTTCGGGAGGGCTCGTGGTGGTTTTGCTCGGAGACGCTTTGCTAGCTTGAGCTTGCAGCGGGTTTGCACCGGGCTTGGGAGGCAGGAGAGCAGCACGAGCTGCCTCCCATCGCCCTGGTGCCGCGAGGCTGGAAACCCTGAAACTCCCTCCCGGTTTGCTTAGGGAAGGCAGAGCAATTAAGAGAAATCGCAGGAACGTGGGAATGGCTGTCCTCCCCCCAGGCCCGCGGTCCCCGACGCGTCCTCCGACGTCGGAGGGAAGCGGAGAAGAGCCCCAGCGCCGGGCGGCTCGGGGATGCTCGTCCCGGCGGTTTCTGCCCAACTCTGAGCAGCGCCTGCCCCGAGCCCCGAAGCGCGAGTTCAGCCGGCGCGTTGGCCAGGAAACGCTCTTCGCTCCCCGAGAAAACTGCTGACGGAAACAAAAGATTTTTCCTGCTTGCTGAAATTTGTTGCGTTTTGTTGGAAAAAAAAAAAAATCCTCCTTTTCCCCATTTTACAGTGCTGCAAATCACCTTTTCGAAAGGTTTTTCCCAGGAGGACGAGAAAAAGGTCTCCAGCTCCCCCCGCCTCGTTTCGTCCTCCTGATGGGGAACACGAGGAAGGAACAAGACTGACGCTCAAACGAAACATCTATCCAACGGGCAAGAATTTCTAGGAGACTAGTTCAGTCTTTCTTTTTAAATTCAGCTCTTAAAGATGCTGCTCTTTACTTAAAAATGATTTTTCAAGCACTGAACTCTGGCAGTAGTTCTCCTAACGCGCAAACATGTGACCTTGGATGACACCAATCTGCCAAAAAAAAGGTGTTGCTGATATTTATTTATTTTATGCTCTGGTTCCTCATTCATCATCAGGTAAATTTGCTCTTGGCAGCACCGGCAACTTCCTCAAATCCAGCCAAGGTGACCACTAAAATTAGCATCAAATCCCAATAACACTTTACATCATGTACACGTTATTTTTCACTGGACATAAATTGTGGGGTGTTTCGCTTTTGTTTTGACTCCCCGGGGGCGGCAGTTCATTAATGCAGCCAATGGCCCATGATGGGGAACGGACCCAGTGTAGAAGTTAAATTTTCGTTTCACCGGAGAAATTTTCTAAGTCCTTGCCAAGACGAATTACTAAAATGTCTGAAGAAACAGCACTGACTGAGACCTCAGACAGTAAAACATAATCTTCATCCTCTATCATAAATTTTTGCTTAATGAGAAGTCCTCCAGGAGCCCATTTCTCTGTCAGAGCCAAGGAAAATAAGCGTGTGCATGGTTAAACAACGCTGATAGCCGTGAACGCTAACAACGCTTCACATGTCCCCGTGTTATTAAACATCTGCATCTAAACTCCTGCCAGAGACTCCCCCTCCCTCCGCGTAGCGAGCAGGTAAGGAGGCAGAGGGATGCTCTGCGGAAAGGCAGTGACTTGCTACCCCGCGCTCGGAGTGTTTAATACTCCAATTCCAGACCATTCTAATAGCGAGCTAGTCAGAAAACACCCGGAGCCGGGTGAATCCCCATCTTGCATCCTTGCACCTCCAGGCATCATCCACGAGCCACAGGGGACCTGCTGGGGCAGCTGTGGAGGAGAGACCAGGAGCCGCGGGGTCATCGCAGGGAGACGAAGCGGGGCTGGGGCTGCTACCTCGCACGCCGAAGAGCAGGAAAGAGCTGCCTGAACGCCAGCACGGCGCTGGCACGAGAACAGAGGCGCGAGGCGCTGGCCACGGATACGCTTAGGCTGGGAAGGAGAAGAGGGTTTCTGATCTTCTGCAGGGAGGCTGCAGAACGGCCTCCTGAGCGAGCAAGACGGGGCAGGAACCTTAAGGGAATTTAAAATGGGTCTCGATTAACTTGCGCCTGGGATTACAGCAAAGGTCTGACTTGAGGGGCCAGGAGAACCCTTCTGGTCCCGTGTCCGGTGCATGCTCCCGTGCACGGCATCCTGGGCAGCTCCTGGCCCCTCCACCACCCTGGGTCTCCATGGGTGGGCGATGGTCTGCTCTCGGCGCTCGACTGCCAGCAGGACAGGGACAGGTTCAGACCAGCAAAATCGTCCTGGTGGCACCTCTCCCTGCTAAGTCCACCCCGGCCACCTCTCCTGGCCTCAGGGAAGAGGCTTCTCCAGCTTTCCTGAAATCAGAGCAGCGGGAAGGGGCGCCGCGCGCTCACTCCCAGCTCCCGAATCTCGGCAGAGACCTTCACCTGTGCATGGGCCTGGCGGGACCCGGTGCCTGGAGCAAAGAGGTGGAAAGACAGGAGCAACGTCCTGCTGGTGCTGAGCACCGGCGTCCCAAGAGGGCAAATCCCACCCGCGTGGAGCCGTTTTTGATCTTGGCGTTTGCTGAGTCCGGCCCCCGCCGGGCGGCATTGCACCGCCTTGCCTTGATGTCCTTGTGCAGGCAAACCACCTTCCTCCTGCCCCGGAGGCCGAGGCGGGACGGGAGGGGGTGGCGGGTGGCCCCACGCGGGTGGAGGGCAGCAGCCCCGAAGCACGACAGCCCGGCCGAGCGGGAGCCGGAGGGAGCTCGTTGTGGGGGGGGGGGGGGGGGGGGACCAAATGTGGCCCTGAGGATGTTTATTTTTTCTAGGAGGGGGAAAAAAAAAAAAAAAAAGGAGGGAAAAAAGCCAGACAGCAGGTGCCGGGGCTGCCAGCCGGCCGTGTGGGACGGGGCTGCGGGGCCGCACATGGCGCTGCCTGTTACGGCCGCGATTTCACGCGGCTGAGCGGGGCCGCCCCGAGGCCGCGGTGAGGGCCGGGCGAGCGGCGCGCTAGAGGGCGCTGCTGCCCGCGGATCGCGCGGGGACGCGCGCGGCGGGGTCCTGCCTCCACCCGCGGTTTTTCAGGATGCTTCGCTGCCGCTGCTCCCGCCTGCCCGCTGCAGGGGTGGCTAAGTCGGGGCCGTCGGGGCATCCCGGAGCGTGCCGGATTCCCCCTGTCCGCCCGTCCCGTCCCGTCCTGTCCCGTCCCGGCATGTCCCGTCCCGTCCCGTCCCATCCTGTCCCATCCCATCCCATCCTGTCCTGTCCCGTCCCGGCATGTCCTGTCCTGTCCCGTCCCGTCCCATCTTGTCCCATCCCATCCCGTCCCATCCTGTCCCATCCCGTCCCATCCTGTCCCATCCCATCCCGTCCCGTCCTGTCCCGTCCCATCCTGTCCCGTCCCGGCATGTCCTGTCCCATCCCATCCCGTCCCATCTTGTCCCATCCCATCCCGTCCCGTCCCGTCCCATCTTGTCCCATCCCATCCCGTCCCATCCTGTCCCATCCCATCCCGTCCTGTCCCATCCTGTCCCATCCCATCCCATCCCGTCCTGTCCCATCCCAGCATGTCCCATCCCGTCCCACCCCAGGCAGCACGGAAGGGGGAAGAGCATCTGCCTGCCCCAGACGGGGTCCCCTGGAGAGTCCTGGCTCCAGCCTGGCTTCTTTCCACGCGTTCCAGCCCGGGACCCTCAGCCTTACGCCAGGTCGGAAGGTAGCCAGGGAATTCGCTGGGCTGGCGACGGCCAGCCCTCGGGAAGGTGCCGCAGGGCTGCGTCCTGCTCTGGAGTTCTCTTTCACAGGAGCGATTTTGTTCGGGGTTTGGCATCCGAGCGGCACGAAGCGGCCCCAGAAGGGGAGGAAGGCGGCTGGGCGCAGGCACGGGGCAGCGGCTTGTGCAAAACCGGTGGAGCATATTCCCACCGGCTAAACAAACGGAACAAAACATCCCCAGCTAAACAAACGAACCCCCCCGGGCCCTGCGCTGCGGCTTTCTCCGGGGCACCGCGCGGTGGCCCCGCACGGGCTGGGCCTGGCGCTGATTTGCCCGGACGAAGCCGCGGGGACTTACGGAGACAGAATGCAAATTCCCGCTCTGGAGTTTGGCCAGGACCCCAGGGCTCGCGCTCCTGGCTCTTGCTGGAAGTGCCACAAAGCGTCTAACCACGAGGTGGTCAGGATTTTGGGTTTTACATCATACCTATTTGTAGAGGAAGAGATTAAAGGCCTTGCAGACTCTGAGGAAATCCCCAGCAGCAGCAGCTCTGGTGACTGCAGTCAAATCAGTTCCAGACTGAGACCTTCCATTCATGGAGACCATTCAGAAAAAAAAGAAGAATATTTCATTCGCCTCCCTGAAATGGTGATTTCCTTCAAGACCTTGGTGTTCCCAATGCTTTCTGGAAGGGCTGGAGAGGAGCTCGGCACGCTCAGACGTGTTTCTGAGCAACCTCACTCACATGTTTTGGATCTATCCTCAGCAGTAAAGAAAAGGGCCTAAGGGACAGAAAAAACCCTGATACATTTTGCATTGTGTAGTTGTCCTGTGCTGCCTGAACGTACGTCTCCAGAGCATGGAGGCAGCTGGGAATAGCCATAGCATGGAAAAGGTCCAAATGTGAGATCTTCCAGGAGAGCTCACAGTGCATGTCCTTCTGCTTTTCTCAAGGTGCCGTGTTTTAGCAGGACAGACTGAGGAGCACGGGAGGAGAAGCCCAAGGTGCGAAGTCTCCCCTGGAAGCCATGCGCTCCTCCTCTGCCCGTTTCAGACCCGGTGAAATCGGGAGAAACACCGTTTCAGGGCGAGGGAACACCAAACGTGGTTAACTCCTCATTCCCCTTGCGGCCTGGTGCACTTCTCCATCTCCAGTGACCAGATGCTATCTCAAAGAGATTTATTTCCAGTCCTCTTTTCAAGACATGATGTCAGGATTATAATAACCTGACTAAGGCAAACGCTGGATGGAATTACTATTGTGTTTATCAATTTCCTTTTTCTTGTTCTTTTCTTGTCTTGATTAATCATGGAACAGCACGATGGAAAAGTCCTGTTAGACCAACCTGTCTCCCAGCCAAGGCAGGACTGATCCTTACATCCACTGCCTTGTGTTGCAGCCAGGCTATTTTTAAAAAATCCCCAGTGACAAGACTTCTTGAATCACAGGAGCGAGAAATGGAAAAGACCTATTAGATCATGCCGTCTGTCTCCTGGCCAGTGCAGGCTGTTCCCCGCAGCCCAGTTCTTCGTGGTTTAGCTTCCACCTTTCCTTCCCTTGGGAGATCCTTTTGCTGGCTCACAGATCTCACACTCAGGTTTGCTGGATGTCATGCTGGAAAGCAAAAATGTCCGGCACCGGCCTCAACTGAATGAAAGAGCTGGAGAAACTCTGCTTTAACCCCGAGTGTCTGAGGGAAGAAAACGGGGGGTTCAGGGAGCAGAGCGTGAAGAAGTCAAACGCTTTGGGCAGAAGCAGCAACCTGCTGCGCCCAGTGCGGGAGCAGAGCGGGGCCTCGTTGGGCATCGCTGGGGCCTCGTGTACGGGAATATGGGAACGGATGGAAACGGGCATCGAAACTGCCCCCGTGGGAGCGGAGAGGAGCTGGCACAGCCCTGCCTGCAATAGCTCAGCTCTGCCTCCGCGGCGGGGTTAGGGGACAGCGCCCCGGCTCCGTTCCTCGTGCACGCTGCAACAGTGCCAGGATTTCTGGCAAATCCTTGATAATAAATAATTTGCCCATTTTGGTTCTTGCTTCCAAATTGTTCCTATGTCTCTGGGGAAACGCTTCCCGCACAGCGCTGTGCTCGGCAGGCTCAGGCTGGGCAGCGAAGGGGCCCCGGCCGCGCGCGGCGAACCTGCAGCCTCCGTGTTTCTCCATGCCCACTCCATGCCTGCTCCAAGGGCTGATTAACCAGACGGACTGGCCAGCCTCGGACAGGCCCCTTAGCTCTGCAGCAGCAGTGCCACGTGTTTTTTTTTAGGCAAAAATGACACGCATCCGCCTGCAAACAGCCCTGCAAGCCTGCCTGCGGCACACGTGTGCGCACTGCGCCTGCCCCGTGCATGCATGCAACACCCCGTGCATGGCTGCAACACCCTCTACATGCATGCAACACCCTGTGCATGGCTGCAACACCCCGCGCATGCATGCAACACCCTGTACATGCATGCAACACCCTGTGCATGGCTGCAACACCCTGTGCATGGCTGCAACACTCCACGCATGGCTGCAACACCCTGTACATGCATGCAACACCCCGTGCATGGCTGCAACACCCTGTGCATGGCTGCAACACCCCGTGCACGGCTGCAACACCCCGTGCAAATGCCACACGGCCAAACCCCCACCGCAGCAGCCCCCAGCACGACCGTGTCCCGGGGGTGGAGAGCGCGGCCGCGAGCCACGAGGTGCCCGAAGCCAGCCCGTCCCGTCTCCCGCAGCCCTTGCTTTTCCACCCCGGCCTTATCTGCCTCTAGCAGTCACAAATAATTGGTTGCTCCCCAGTGGACTGATCTAATAGCACTACGAATAAAGTTATTTTGAACAGTTGTTCATGAGTTCATCTCCTGGAAAGCCTCAGCCCCAGCTGTTGCTGTGCTTTTGATTAAAAAAAAAAAAAAAAGATATATATTAAACTCAAACTGGGGATTATCAGGGCTGAGCACGTCTCAGCCCTCCCTCCCTCCCGTGTCAGGTGCCCGGCCGGGCTATAAACCTCTCTTTGTGTGCGGCTTTCTCGCCCCTTTCTCTCCGAATTGGCACCAGCGCCGCTGAGATTTGGCACCTCTCCGTCACCAGCGGGGAGAAGGGCTCCTGGCAGAGCCGAGCGCTTGTGCGCGCCGGTGCCCGGGGCCCTGGCGCGCGAGCAGCCGCAGCAGGTTTATCATGCAAATGGTCCCCGAGGCCTCCGGCCAAGTCCATTTGTTAATGGTCAAACTATGGGAAGCCGGTTAGGGAGAAGCGAATTGAATTAGCCACGATCGGGGAGAGGGAGGGCGGGAGAGGGGCTGGGGGGAACAGGCTGCGGCTTTAGCCAGCCTTCGGGCTGGCAAGCGCGGAGGAAGGGGAAGACGAGGAGGAAGGGGAGGACGAGGAGGAAGGGGACACGAGGAGGGCTGGCGGGAGAAGGCGGGTGACGGGAGCAGCAGTGGGGCAAGAGATGCCCTGTGAGAGCAGCCTCTGACTGTGTGTGCTCACGCGTGTGCAAGCAGCCCTGCAATGCAGCTGTGCAATGCAGTCGTACAATGTGGCTGTGCATCGCAGCCGTGCAATGCAGCCATGCAACACAGCCATGCAATGCAGCGGTGCAACACAGCCGTGCAATGCAGCCATGCAACACAGCTGGGCAATGCAGCCATGCATCGCAACACAGCCATGCAATGCAGCCATGCAACGCAGCAACACAACACAACCATGCAATGCAGCCATGCAACATGGCCGTGCAACGCAGCTGTGCAATGAAGCCATGCAACGCAAGGCAGGGGCAGGCCTCGGAGGGGTCACCCTCATCCTTGGGGCTCTTTCCTTGCCCCTGCACAGACTGTGCCGGCTGCTGACCATTTTCCCCATCTGGGACGGCCAAGCCTCTGCCTCTGCCCCTGCCCCCACCCACCTGCCCATGCGCGGGAGCCTTTGCAGCAGCCGGGCGAGGGGCTTTTCCCGGCAATCCCTGACCCAGGAGCCAGCACTCAAAGGCAGCAAACCCACTTGTTTCCTGGCCAGACCCTGCACCTAAACCCAGCCCTGGGGCAGGGCGGGCGCCCCGCGCCGGCCGTCCCCGCGGGAAGCTCGGGTGACACGTTCCCAGGGTGGCCGGCCCGGCCGCCGAGCCCCATTCCCGCTCCCGCTGCTGCCCCCGCCGGAGCAGCTGGCTTGCAGCTCGGTGGCTGCGTGCCACGGTGCCGCGGCGGCACAGACCTTGGCGGCCGCGAGTCCTGCTCTCTGAAGCATCCTACACCAATCCCCGGGAGGAGCTGGGGAGAAACGGCCCCTCTGCTCCCCCCCTGCAGCGACCCGCGCTCCGGCACGGCCTCCGCTGGCCGCGGGGTCCGGCGCCCGGCTCCGGGGACGCCTGGGCCCCGAGTGGAGCCGAGTCACCCCCTTTCCATGTCAGCATGGGCTGAGCCCGGCTCCGGCTGCCTGCGAATCCGCACTCGGAGACCCTCATGGAAGTAATAAATTAGGAGCTTGGACATTGGGAGAAATCCCTGCTGAGGTGGAGCAATTAGGGAGCGGATAGGGAGCGGGCATTCGGAGAAATCCTCGCTGAGACGGACTAATTGGAGCGAGGACATGGACAATAAAGAAGAGTTTCACACTTAACCTCCCTTGTCCAATCAATTATATAATAACAGAGTTATTCCATACGTGCTGCTAAGGGGGGGGGGCCTTCCTCCTGGTGAATAAGGAGAATTTTAAGAGCAGATCAGTGAACTCGCACCGACCACTGGCCCAAGGTCAGAAAAACTCTACTTGGGAACGATAAGGTGAAAAAAGCAGAATCAGAGCAAAAGGCAGAAAAAAATGCTTAACAGTAAGAAACCCTGAATACTCTCAAGGCTGAATATATATATTGTTTTAAAGCAAAACTACACAGTTGCATGTAAGGAGCCATACGGCTGGACGAGCCATCACCACAGCACCTATTAAGATATTAATGCACAGTGTCTGAATCTCACGCACTGATATTTTTTTCCCGGGTTAGAAACGGTGCAGGTTTCTAGCAGCAATTTTCACACAGCATCCCGGCTCCCTTGGCTTTCTCTCCACGGCTTATTTTCCTTCTCAGCATCAGCATCTAAACATCTGGGTCGTGGTGGAGCTCAGAGCTGGAAGCGACACAATATAGTGAGAAAGGATGTTTTTGTGCTATTTCCAACCTTAGCAGAACAGAGGACTTCAGAAACCCCCTCACAAAGGCGGCATTCTTCCTCTCGACTACTTTAAAGAGACGGCTGAAATCCTCCGTTATCTGCCCATACCAGGGTTGCACAAGACAGAGACGATCGAAAGGAGGGGGAAGGGAACCGTGAAGAACAGGGCCAAGGGTTTTTTTGTTTGTTTGCTTGTTTGCTTTAGTGTCTTTTGGTTAAAACTGTAATTCTGGAGCAATTCCAGCCTGCTCTATACTTGGGGCAGACAGGGGCCTGCAGTGACTTGCTAAGATCCCCACTGACATTTTTCTTCCATTTTTTTCCCCCCCTCCTCCACAAAAATTTCACCTTCTTGCTGAAATGTTGAGCTGGAGCCGATTTTTGCCGGGGTTTTGGAAGAAACCTCGCTCCTCAGAAGCACCCAGTTTGGGTAGGAAAAAAAAATCTGTCCGCTCCCGAGCTCGCTGCACCCGCGGGGCGATGCAGGACGCAGGCCTGGCTCCCGCGGGGGCACGTGGGCTCGCGCCGCCGCCGTCCCCGGGGAAAGGGCTTGGGCCATGCCGGGGATGTCCCCGGCTCTGCTCCCGCGCTGGGCAGAGGACGCAGCGCCGAGCCCACGGGGCAAAGCCGGCGAGCGGTGCGGGAAGCCGCGACGCTCCCCTGCTCCAGGTACCGGGACGCCGAGCGATGTTGCTCTCGCACCGTGTCCCCTTTTTGCCGGCTGCCTGAACGAGACAGGCCAAAGAACATACTTTATCATATACATAATCTCAGAGAAACAAACCCTCTTACTCTAGATTCCCAGACAGTACACTCAGCATCCTCATGCTACTGATGTAATCTTGGAGCGAGGTCCCCTGGGCCCATCCGCGCTCATCGGGAGCTGGACCGAGACCGCGGCTTCAGCCCTCTGCGTGCTCGTGGAGGTGGGTCGTCCTCCCTGGAAGCCCCTCACTACCGCGGCTTTGGGATGCTGCCGGGCACGTTTTACGGACCTGTTTATACACTGTGCACTTCTGGAGTCCCCCACGCACCCGAGGGAACATTAATAGCTCAGCAAAACTCTCTGCTAATGCTGTTCTTGCTATCCCTTGTGCTCAGCTGCAATAGGGATTAGCCATGGATAAGACCGAAAGGGGCCTCACCAGCAGCTTCCTCAGGTAAATTTGCACGAGCAGGTGCCACCTTTAACACTGAAGCCTTTGCACTTAACTAAAAGCACTGTAAGCCAAACTCAGAGGCGAGGTAGAACAAGTGAAAGGCAAGATAAGTCAATGGAGCGGCGCCAGGCTGCATATTTGACCCAAATTGCTTAAACTACAGCTGGTCGAGTGATTCACTGCACACAGTTATATCAATGAGCTTGGCCTGGCTTTCTGTTTGCGACTTGTCTCCGGAGAGACCGAGGGGTTTTTTTGTTTTGTTTGTCTGAACGCCTTGGTTATTCGGGGAACCATGACACAGACTGTGGGAACATTGGCCGGCTCTTCCTCGAGAAGATGCACATGATGGAGCCGTATTTGGACCTGGCTGCTTGAGTCTCCTGGGACCATTTCTGTTCTGGGCCTGACCTCAGGAGCGTCTCTCACGCCTTCACGCGACACATCACGGTGCTGCTCCTCGGCTGGCTGCACGAGGGGGAGCAGCTCCACGGCCAGGGGAGGTCCATGAGATGCACGTGGTGTGCAGATGGAGGAGAACATAATGCTCCTGAACTAGCCGAGGATCCTCCAGCCCAGTGTCCTGCCTTGGTCAGGTACCACTGGAGCATCAGGATGGAATGAGCATGGTCAGGGGCTCCCTAAGCTGGACGTGCCTGGAGGCAGAGTAGCCCACGGACAGATTCAGGAGGAGGAGAAGTGCCCGTGATTTCTTTCCATAGCACAACCCACCTGCCGCGCGGGGCCTCCTGCCGCGCTGACCGGCCGCACCGTGTTTGAGCCACTTGAGTTTGAGCGTGGAATATTAACTGAAGTCCATAAGCTCCCTCAGCTGGCCCAGCTGTAAAGTTGCCTCTGCATTAAAGAGAAACAAGCCCCAAATACTTGAAAGATAAAATCGCAGCCTGGGATCAATCTTTTCTCTTTTGGAGCCAATTTATGGGAAGAAAAAATCTGTCTGACTTTAGGAGCAGGCTGATGAAGGAGATGAGAACAGTTAGATACCATCTGAGCTGCTCCGTTGTGCCCTTGCGGGCTGAAACCGGCTCATTTCTCTCAATGAAATTTCCATAACGCGGATTACTACCTTTAGGCATTTTGGAAATACAAAACACAAACACGCTGTGGGATGCTGGAGTCCCCCTGCGTCCGTAAAGCCTTCACCGGGGTGGGGAATTGCTGCCTCGCCTGGACCACAAACGTCCTCGGTGATGGACCGATACCACGGAGCATTTGCATTCACTCACATCTGTAATGCGCGGCTTGACGCGTCCTTGCTCCTTCTCGTTCCAAGCATGTTTTTCAATTAAAAAAATGGCTTTTTCATGAAAATGGAAATTTTCGCAGGAAACAGCCAAAGCCACTGAAACTTCCCCTTTCTGTTCCGACATTCGAAATGCCTGGGACTGAAGTTTTACTTTTGCGGCAAGTAAAAGCAGAAGCGTTTTCCGCTTGGTCTTTTTTTGACGCTTCGGAAGAAACGTTCCGAAAACGAGACTGTGCGAACGAAGTCAGGGCAGGTCGGCGCCAAAGGCACCGCGACGCCGCGGCCGAGAGCTGCCCGGGACGCCGACAGCCCCGCGTCCCGGCTCAGCGCAAGCGCGGCTCGTTTTCGGGGCGGACCGAGCCCTCCGCCGCCTCGGCGCGGTGCCGGTTCCCCCCCGTCGCGGAGCTCGCCCACGCGTCGAGCGCTGGGGCAGCAGACGGCAAACCGGCGTGAAAAAATGCTGCAGACGAGAACGCAACGAAACGCCGTGCAGTCGCCTGTCCCTTCCGATTCAGGCTCTGGTCGACTAAATTGTTATTGAATACGGCAAGCTGCATCAAAAATGTGCGTTGATGAAGTGCAGCAGGGGCTCTGGCAGCGTTTCCCAAGCTCCGCGAAGGTTTTAATCCCCGGGCTCTCCGAGCCACTGCGCGACGTATGCTTTAAAGAGGATATTTTTTGCTCCCTGGTATTTCATGGATGTTAGATTTTAAAGACTGCTGCCAGCTTCGTTTAGGCCCAAAACGTTGGTGTCACTTGGGGGGACGGGGGGAAGGGGATCGGTACCTCACCGATTAAATATACAAATGTTTCCGGAGCGACCTCCAAGGAAAGGGAACCAGCCCGGCGACCGAGCCTGCGGGCGGCAGGCGAGGAGCAAGCGATGCTCGGGAAACGGCAGCTCCCTCCCCGGAAAGCCAGCCCGCCTGCCGGCTCTCGCGGCCCCCCGCCGTCCCCGCGGCGCAGCCGGGACGATGCCGACGCTGACGCCGAGGCGTTAGCGATCTTCCCTTGCGCATCCCGGCAATGCTGCAGAGCCCCGTGATTTAAACCTAGCCTGGCCGGTATCCCAAACATCCCGAATCACACCCGAGACGGCGGATCCCTCGTGTGCAGAACTCGCAGCGCTTTGCGAGATCGACGCTCTTACGCTCGCCAAATTAAGAGCGACTTTGCTAATTAGTCCTGCTTCATCCCAAGGAAACTTTCTGCTCTGTTTGGTTCAGACCGGGCCGAAGCGACTGATATCTGCAGCGGTGCGGGAAAGCCCTGCCGGCATCTCCCGCCTAGCCGGGGCGAGACTCGCTCGGGGGGATGTTAAGGGCTTTTGTTTCCAGGAGCTGTCAAAGCCCTCACCTTTCACAAGCACGAAAATGGCCGGGGGGAAAAAATATACGAGTGGAATAATAATTTTTAACTCATAAATCTGAACTCGTAAATCAAGGGCTGAAGGAGCGGTCGTTGTAATGTCTCGTGAGTTAACGTTGTAGGTTTTCTTTCACCTGAGGAAAAGGAAAAAAACCCCCAACCCTCTGCCCCTCGGCTCCAGGGATTGCTATAAATCACCTTAATGTTACAGTCTTGCTCTTAAATAGGCCAAAAGCATGAGCGTGGGGAACAGAGAGCAAAACTGGGGAGTTCTAAAAGCACAGTGCCGGGAAGAAAGCTTTCCGAAAAAAAACCCCAAACCCCAACCAATCCCTCCCTGCTTTGAACAGCGGAGGCAAATCCCGAACTTCGAGCAAGGCTCCCGAGGGGCCGCGGCTGCTCCGAGCCGCTGCTTCCACGGGATCGCAGCGACTTGCGAAGCTCGGCGCGGTGCCGCACGTTCGCCCCAAGGAGGAGGAGAAGAAGAGACGCGGCCGCCGCCGAGCCCGGACACCTCGGCACGAGCTCGCCCGAGCTGCGGCCACCGGCGCCTGAGCCGCGCCGCAGTCCCGGCCACCCGCCCACCGACCCTCCTCCCCGCCGCTGATTTCCCCTTCGCCGCGTATTTTACTGGAAATTAAAGTCCCTTTGCATTTTTCCCAGGGCTCGGGATGAAAAATCCTTTATCGGAGCCCCCACTTGACTCCAATTAGTCGGGATAACAAAGCTTCCGCTGTTTGGGGATTATGGACAAACGTTCGAGGGGAAAACGGCCCATTAAAATGAAAACAAAAAAAAACCCCCCTGACGTTCGACAGGGCGGAGGAGGCCCAGAAAACACAAATTCCCAGCTTTTCGCTGGCGTTTCGGTTGATTAGCCTGCTCCAGCCATTCCTTTTCGCCTCGCTTTTTCTCCTCGCCGGGCCGGTTCCTCAGCTGGGGTAAATCAGCGGCAGCCGCCGGGTGCCGGGAACGCTGGGCGCCGGGAACGCTGCCGCTGTCCCCCCGCCGCCGAGCGACGGCGCGCGCAGACCGGCACCGAGCGGAAGGACACGGGGACACGCGCTGGATTTGGCGCCTCCTCGACAGGAAAACAAACGTCCGAGACGCCCCAGTCCTCGAAGGCATCTCGAAACCCGAATCCTTCAGAAGCGCTACGGATTTTCGCGGCCTCGCGCGAGTTTTGAGCTACCCTCCGACGCGGTTCCCATGGGCTCGCACCAGCTCGGGCGTGCTGGGCTCCCACCCGTAAAAACCGGCTCCATGCAGCTGCAACCGCGGCACAAAAGGACTGAGAAGCATTGAGAGCAGCACAACTAATTCACTGATAACTCGTTAATGGCGTTTCATATTTTTCCCCCCGGCATTTTTTTCTTTTACATAAAAGAATAGGGGGTAAAAATGAAGCATACTCGATAAAGGGCAGTAAGTGTTATCCCTAAAAAAATAAAAATAAAATAAAATAAAATAAATAACAGAGCTTTTTTTCTTTCGTAGGTGGCTCGGACAGCTGGCTCTTTAAATATTAATCAGGGTCTCATTGAGATGCAAATACGTTAGCAGCAAATAATGCGCTCGCAGCTGCACGGCCTCGGCCCAGCCCGGGCAGCGCGTTCGCCCCCTCTCCAGGCTGAATGCAAATACGCGAGGACACAGGTGCAGGGAGCGGACGGCGAGCGAGAGCCCCCTCAACACGGCAATTTGTGAGCGATGCTCTATAGAGACGAGCCGGAGCAATCTTTTACCACTTGACAGTATCTGACCACCGAACAAGGTGTTAATCTTATAATTGTTTTGTTGACTGTTCCCTAACGCAGCGTTCCTGGCCTTTTGCCCTGACACTTGGCCAGTTAGAATCAACTTAACTGACAAGTCAGACCCGCGCCAACCAATCAGCGATAAATTATTTATTGTTCCGTCTCCAAAATAACGAGTAAACAGGAAAGACGGGGCATCCCGTAGGGAGAAAACCGGTTCTGAGACGCAGCGGCGGAGCGGTTCCCGCGTCGGGGCTCTCTGCTGCGGGGATGCCGCACGGGCGCCCCCCCTGCCCCCCCGCTTCCCGCGGGAACCGGCTCTGCCACGGGACCGAGCATCCCGGGATCCCCTTCCCCGTCCCCATCGCCGCCCCCCGCGTGGCTCCTCCGAACGCCCCGGCCGCCGGAGCGCGGGCAAGGAGGGAGCCGCCACGGGCCGCGCAGCGCGGGAACCGGGGAGGGCGAACGCGAGCTCCCCGCCGCCCGGCCAAATTGGGGTGCGAACGGCGGAGACCCTCAAAACCCCCCCAAATAACCTTGAAATAACCGGAGGCAGCAGAGCTGCGGGCGCAGCAGCACCAGCGGGGTTCAATCCACCCGTTTTGCTCTTTCCTATAATTTGCCGTCTCGGCAGGCCCGGGGCTCCGCGCGTCGGAGAAGCCGTGGTGGGGGCACCGAGACGGGCTCCCGCCGGCACAGCGCAGCGCGGCGCCTTTCCCGGTACCAGGGAGCGCAGCTGGGAGCCTTTCCCAGCCTGGCGCGGGGCCGCAGGTGGCTGCCGCGCAGCTGCACCCGGCGCGCGCCCCTCCGGGAACCAGAGGAAATTCACGGGAAAACCCCGGAAATTCGAGAGAAGCAGCGAGCCGGCTGCGGGGGGGGGGGAGCTGCTCGAGGGGTCCAAGCACGGGGGCACGAGGCCGCCTCGGCTCGCCGGGAAGGGGGCCGCGCCGCGTCCCGCTTGGCGTCGGGCTCTGCAGACCCTTGGGGCTGCCGCCGGCTCCCACGGGAATCGCTGGCGACGGCCGCGCTCCGGCCCATCCTTGAGCCCAGGCGCCCGCCACGGCCGGGACGGAAGCAGCACCTGTTCTCCAGCAAATTCACGATAGCTGTTTGCAAAGAGCCCCACGGCCTCGCTGGGAACGGGGAGGAACTGCCTCTTCCGAGCTCCCCTTGGGGCTTCCAGGGCGCCGTCCTCGGGCTCCGGGTGCAGCTCTGCATCCGAGATGCTTTCCGGTGGGATGCTTCCTGGAGGACGGGAGGGGGTTACAGGCAGGCTGGCGGCTCGTCCGAGCCCCGGCTGGCGGCAGTGGCGGCTGCTCCTCGGCGGCTCCGCGCCGCACGGAGCCAGGGGCACCCAGCGCCCCGCGCCAAGCCAGCCTCAGGAGACAAGGTTTCGAAGAAACGCCGGAAAACACCCCCCCCACCCCCAACCCAGCCCTTATTTCTGGCCAAAACACCGATTTGAAAAGTAAACCTCCGGAATCGCGTGCACGGGGCCCAAAGGTTTCCAGGCGGCTCCCTGTGTCCCGGCTAGTGGGGTTCCGCGCACTCCCAGCGGAAAGCACGTGGATGCCACCGGCACGCTCACCGCCTCCGGCTGCGGCCAGGCACCTGCGAGAGCCCAGCCCCGGCCCTGGCAGCCGCTCGGGCTAAGCCCCCTTGCACAGCATTTTGGGCTAAGCCTTGCAAAAGCGTCTCAGCCTTTATAAAAGCTACTTTATTGCAGGAGATAAGCGCACTTACCTTCTGCCTTATAAATCTGCCTTTTATTCGCACAGTTTACTCGCCTTCCTTCGTATTTCAGCATTGGCCGTAATATCGTTATCGCAAAATCAGGGCCTGCTCCTGCAGCGGTGAAGTCGGGAGGGTTTCACACCTTGCATATCTTTACCGGGAGCAAAACCACACCTAGAGGCTGGAGCGGGGACATTTTGCTCATGTCCCATCTCCGGGACTTCGAAACAGCAGCCGGAGCTAAAGCGGGGCCTGGGAGATGAAGACCTTTGCCAGCAAACTGCAGCCAGCTAGCGCACAGCGTTGCTGCTGCGGTATTGGGACGGTACCGACCGACGTTGGTATTTATCTGTATTGGTATTAAACAACACGCTGCAACAGCCTTCTTGCACGACATCAAATGTCTGCGCTCACAGCGTTCGACCGCTTCGCCAAGAGCGCGCAAGCGTCGCCCAGCGTGATGGGCAGGAGGTCGAGGACGTGCTCCTCGGCCCAGGGCACCGCTCTGCCGAGTGCTTGCCGGCTGCGTAGCTTTTTACCCCGGAGCTCGTTAAGGAACAAAAGCGTGGGACGGCGCGGGCGTCCGGGCTAGACGGAGAATAAACAGGGGATTAGCAGCGCGGAGCCCCCGAGCGAGCGCTGGGCTCTTTCTTCCTCTGCACGTGAAACCCTATTCCTCGCAGCGGCCGCGCACGGGTCCCCCACCAGCTGCGAGCGCTTTTTCCCCTTCCTAACGCTGCAGCCATCGATACCGCGGCCAGGGCCCGCTCCCGAACTCGAGTTCAGGCCTGCTTCGCAGCTGGCGAAAATTAGCCCTTGCAAGAGCCGAGCTGGCGTACACATGCCGGGGATCCAGCCCTCGGGCCTCTGCTTTAATTCCCCTTTTTTTGTGCATGTGGAAAAACACAGGCCAGGCAATGCCTTAGCCCAGGGCGTGCAGCCGGCTGCGCGGGGCGGCGCAGCTCTGCTCCGGCCCGGCTGGGTCCCCCCTTGGCTCTAACAGGGCGAAACTCCCCCCCGGATCAAGGGGCAGCAGCTCTCCAACGCCGCTTCCTAAAATGCACCAACTGCGAGCAGCCTGCCTGGAGCCGCAACACGATCTGCTGGGATACGACCTGCAAAAAGGGGGGGGGGGGGGGGAACAAAAAGCGAAGGGAAAAAAACGGATTTACGGGCAGAGCGAGAAAGAACGCCCAGAAAGGCTTTAAAGAGCTTGGAAAACACACGCTGAAATTTTGAAAATGTTAAATCAGTTCTAGCGTGCGTGCTGGGGTGCAAAGACATCCTGCTGTGCAAATCCCCGCTGTCACGACTGCACGCAGACAAAAGCACGAAACCAGGAGCCAGGAAGAGCAACATCCTTGCAAAGCGGGGAGGCGAGCGAGCGGCGCATCCGCCGCCCGGAAGCTCGCACTGCAAAACGCATTTGCGCTCTGAATGGGAAGAGTGAACTGTCTGAAGCTTCTTGGGGGACAGAACATTACACAAAAAATCAACTGGAAAACATCAAACTTCCATTTTGGAAATGGAAGACAAAACCAGCTTGAAACAATGAAATCCATTTTTTTTTCCCCCTTAGTAAAACCAAACATTTTCTCTTAACAGGAGAAGAAAAAAAAAAAAAAAGTGAAGCAATTCACTCGGACTTTCCTCTCTTGGAAATGATTTTGCGAATGGCACGTTCTGCCGAAACTTTGCTGTGCCCTCGCTTGTGCCAGCACCCGGAGAGCCACCGGGAGGGGAGGCTTTGCGCTGGGCTAGCGCTCAGTACATGCTCGCGCGCGTTAGCAAAATGGGACGTTCCCCAGCCGCGCTGCCGGGACGGTCCGATTCCTGACCGTGTATCGCTATTACGGGCGAGAGCTGGCGCCACGGATGAATTTTCATGGCAACGGGAAGGCCATATGGTAAATATTTTAAAGCATTCTAATATATACATCCCTAAATGCTTTTTCAGATGATCAGATTTTACTTGGTTAATCAAAGTTTGTGTGTGTATAAACAGCAGACATCTGTCATGCATAATATATATATTCCCCTGCACTCGAGGGTGCAGTTTATCGACATGAGCCAGCATTGCTCTCGCTCCAGAGATGGTTTTTTGCATTTTTCCCTGCAGACGCCCCATGCAAACCGGCAGTTCCCTGACGTGGGAGCGATCGCGGCAGACGTGCGACCCCGGAGCCCAGTGTCTGCAGGAGGACTGCGGCTCCGCCGGGCTCTACACGTATTTTGCTCCACTCGCAAGCACCGAGTTTGCACGTTTTAAAGATTCCCGACCCAGGGAAGCTGGCCACGGAGGTGTCCTTGTGCCGCCGGCAAGAGCTGGTCCTGGCCTTTGGAAAACCTGCAAGCTCAGCAGAGAAGCAGCATCAGACGTTGCTAAAAGGAAGTTAGGACCCACGTTTAATTGCCCGGCGTCTGTTCCCGCGCCGGCACGCACGCTAGAGTTGATTTAACGCTTTCAAAATTTCAGCGCGTGTTTTCCAAGCTCTTTAAAGCCTTCCCGGGCGTTCCTTCTCGCTCTGCCCGTAAAGCGGTCGGCGTTTTTCAGGAAGCGCGAGGCGTTCCTGGAAACGTCTGGGCGGCGTGCGGTGCCCAGCCGTAACCCTAACCGCGGGACGCGCGTGCCTGAAATCACCCGGCCCGGCTCAGCGCAAAGGCCGGTTCCCCGCTTCGGGTCCGAGGTCCCGGGGGAGGCTGCGCGGCCCCCGCGCAAGCCCCCGTCTCCTCCTGCAGCGCAAAGCGATGCGCCCCGAAGCAAGGCGCCCAAGCCGCACCGGCAGCCCTGGCGCGTGGCGGTGCCTCCTCCGCGTCTCAGCCCGACGCTGCCGCTGCCTTCCGGGAAAGTACCCCGTCCAGGCCGCTCCGCGCCTCGTAGCGAGCGATCATTCCTTTTTAAAGCACAACGAAATAAGAACCGTTCCCATAATCACCTACTGGATTTTATCAGCGTGTTTGGGTTATGCTTTTGCCCCTTTGGCTAATGCCTAATTGATTCTTTAATCTCTACAACTTTTTTATTGACTGATACAAGAGCTATTTAGCCGATCGGCGGCAGGAAAGCAGCCGGCAAACCCTCGGAGACCCGCGACGCGGTGCGAGGATGACCTCATCCGAAGCGAACACTTTATTTGATAATCTATCACTTATTTATTATTCCAAGTAACTGCTTGCAGGTGGTGTGATTTTAGCGTAATTGTTTCAGCAACGGTTACACACACGGAAAGGCTCAGCGACGTGCAATCTTATCCCGAGCAGCTACCGCGGAGGAAGCCGGCTCAGCCTCCGCTCAGAGGGGAAAAACCCTGCGTTTAAGCGGCGGGAAGGGCATGACAAAATCCCACTAACTGCCGTGAATTTAAGGCAGGGACTAACACGCCGCCCTTTGCTCCTGCTCCCGGAGGGGCAGAAAGGCTGGGAAAGCAGGGGAAAGTCTGATGCTCTCAGCTGCAGAGCACGTTGGGATTCAAGAGCGCTTCGCGGAGAAGGGAAGAGGCCCCAAATTCTCGCAGCCTAAAACAGGCAAAAATCGGACCAAACGGAGTATTTGGGGCAGCAACAAGGTACCGCAGCTTGGAACCGGCCGGGATTTGGAGTCCAGACAGCTCAGGCTGCCGCTTCCGACATAAAATTCTGTATAAAGGAAGAAAGACGGGTTTGGGTTTTTTTTCCCGGGAGCCTTCGCAGGCTGTTTTTTCCCAAAGCCCCAGGTCCCATCCCATCCCGTCCCGTCCCACACCGCCTCCGCACCAGCCCGGCGCTTCCTGCCGCGCGCGCCTGCCGCCTGGCAAACGTGCAGCCCCGAACGCGCGATGCCGAGGAGGCGGCAGGGGGAAACAACCCGGGTCGTAAATTTGACGGAGCGAATCGCAGCCATCCTGCAAGGGGCTTTTAAGATCCATTAGCCCTGCATTAGTCTCCGAGAGTTTTGAGCTAGAAACCCCCCAGGATTTAAGCCACTTAAAGCATTTTCCCAGGGAGAGCGGGATGCGAGAAGAACGAGGCAGGGATCGGGAAGCGCTGTTAGGAGGAGATGGGTTTCTGGGTTTTCTGCCTCGTATTCTGCCCGATCTCTTCTAACTGAGCCAACGACCTCACCGGAGGAGGAAAACGGCATTTGGGCTGGCAGGACACTATCAGCAGCTCCGTGCCCGGCCCCCGCCATCCCTTCCCTGGATGCACATCCGAGAGCGAAGCGAGAAAGTGCTGCCGCTGCTTCATTTTCAACCCTGCCTGGAAAAAAAAGGAGGGGGAGGAATCATTTTTTCATTAAAATAAAAATTGATCCATAGTGAAAATAGACTTCTAATGGGAAAAGTTGAGTGCAAATGGAAGCTTTTAAGGATTCTTTTGACTGACAATAACCTGAAGACCCTCCAGGAACTCCAGCCCAGAATAATCAGATTAAATGAAAACTAATATACGATCCTGAAATTCATCCCATGCTGGTCTAAACTTATAGCAGCTGCGTAATTTAGCCTACAGGTTTCTGCCTCATGCCCAGCAGTTCACACTGAATTGTTTAGCCAAACTTAATCTGCTGGGAAGGAAAAAAGCTCTTTCCTTTAATATGTATTAAAGTAAAGCCAGCTTCTAAAAGCAGTGCGGAGTAGGGAAGGCAGAGGAATATTTTCTATGGGAACTTGCAGACTGATGCTCGCTTACTTTAAAATGAGTAAGTGCAACTTGTTAATGAATAGGAACAAGGAATTATATCCTCCGGATAGGCGTAGTATAGGTCTTTGTGCTGATGACATTAGGATTTCTTTGCACGTACTGCCCAAAGACGTGGTGCAGAGGTGGCTGCGGCCGCGCAGCTGGCGCGGCATCGCTGACTCCCAGCCCCTTTTCCTGGGAACGGCTCCAGCGCCGAGCGCGGCGAGGGCTCCTGGCCCTCCCGGGGGGGGGGGGGTAGGTTTTACATCCCACCTCCCGGCTCCCCCGGAGAAAGGCAGCCCGATGCGATGCCCTCGGCGCTCGCTCGCCGGCTCGGTAAAATGGAAAATCAGTCTGAGCGGGCTTGTTTTGTAAAAGGAAGGATGTTGGTTTGAGGGATTTGGGGGGGGGGGGGAGGGCAGATGTCCCCTCCATGTCCACTGCGCAGCGTAACGATGATTTAGTGGGGAACGTCTCCGTGTTCCTGGAACGAAACCAAACAGAACAGGAACGGAGGTGCACCGCTGCCTTCGGCGGTGGCGCAGAGCACTCGCATGTAGCACTAACTCGCTACTGCTAACGCTGGTGGAAAGCTCGGCCGTCTCGGCAAGCGACCTTTGCCGTGTTTGGAAACAGGACTTTAAAACACAAATTCATCATTAAAGATTTCCCAGCTGAGCCTTAGGCTCCTGCGGGAGGGTAAACACGTTGCGTATTACCACGCGGCGCAGGTTTCCGCTTCACTTCCCGGGGCTGGCCCTGCTGGAAGCCTTGGAGACAGGGAGATGATCCGCAAAGCTCGAGAGCCCCCGCAACTTTGTATTTACGAGGGTTTGGGCCAAAGTGTCGCCCGTCAGGCGAGGCGATAGCGCCGCTGAAGGACCCAGCCTGCCCGGAGGCCTCCAGACGGCACAACCCAGCATCCCACGCCGGCATGCTCCCAGCCTCCGAGGAACAAATCCTGGATAGCAGGAGCCGGCAGCGGGACCGCCGGCAGCGCAAAGCGCCGACCTCGGTGTGACGGGCGGGCGCCGGGGGCAACCGCTCGCCGGGGAAGATGCCGGCTTTGCACGCTCCCCGCAGGGACCCGGCACCGGGAAGGGAAGGACGCACCGTCCCTCTCCCGGGTATCTCCTCCCCAGTCCTCTCCGTGCCTCCCTTGCTCCAGCTTTCTCACGGTTCCGTGGGTGACGGTCCGGAGGAGACGCGAGCCCAAGGTGCGGACCTGCTCTGCGCTCCCAGCCGAGCCGTTATCCAAGCACGCGGACAGAGGCTCACGTGCCTTCCGGAAGAGGCAGTCGGAATGTCCCAAGGGTCAATAACTTTCATCTGGGGGGGGAGGAAAAAACCCAACACTGCTGATTTCTGATGTGACCGGCTCTTCCGGCAGCTCCTAGGCTGGGTGCCCGCGTTCCCGGGGTGGGAGCGGGTTCGTCGCGGTCGCTGCAGCCCGCGCCGCCCTCGCTTCCCGGCGGATGGGCCACGCAGCCTGGGAGCCTCCCTGCTCTCAGGCCCCCAGGGACCCACCTGGACCTCAGGAGAAGCAGCAGGAGGGAGTCAGACGAGACGAGATGAGACGAGACGCCGGAGCGGCGGAGGAACGCGGCAAACCCGGCAGAGACAGCGGAGTTGTCCTGGGAGGTTTCAGCCCGCGGGAGTTGTGACCGACGCACCACGACCCGATGCCGCGAGCTGCCGCGCCGCGCGTCGGCCCCTCGTCCCCGCTGCCTGGTGCCGGGCGGGCGTCCCTCAAAACACCCGAGGAAGAGGAACTCGGCCAGAGCGGCCCTCAAACAGAGTTATCTTCCCAACGGATTTATGGCACGCTGATTCGGGAACGCCGCAAAGCTATGCTCGCCGTGTACGGCTCGGAGAAAAAAAAACCTCTCCAAGAAAACCTCTCGTCAACAGATAACGCAATATGGTTCCGATTTCCTAACCCCCTTCTAAATAATTGTTCCTTTTCTTTTTTTAAAATTCTGTCCAAGGGAAACGTTTCTAATTTAACTGCCTGCCTGCACCTTCCTCGCTGCCTTTGAGTGCGTATTATCTTCCAGCCGTTACTCGGGAGCGGAGCGAGAATTTTCGATTTAAAAAAAAAAAAGAAAAAAAAAAGGGAAAGAAAAAGGCTTAACAAGTACAATGCACCGCAACCAGGAATGTCAGTGCCGGTCTGGGTTCCATTATCCCTGACCCAGAGGTTGGGAACCAAAAGAAATTAATTAAAATGGGGGGGGGGAGGTGGGGGGGGAGGCAGCGCAATTTGCTGCCGGTGACCGGTCTGGGCGCGCAACGCCCGTGGGACGTCGGTTGGCACCGGCGCGCGGGATGCGTCGGAAAAGCCGCATTCCAGGGCGCGCGCCTTTCCGCCGGGAGCCGGAGCCCCCGGCCGCGCCGGCCCGCAGCGCCCGCCCCGTGTGCCGCCGTGCCTCGCGCGCCAACGCCTGCCGTCGGGGCGGGGGGCGGCTGGCCGGAGCGGGCGCAGGAATGCTTTCCCGGGACATCTTGTTCGCATTAGCCCCGGGAGGAGGACGGGAGGCGGGAAGCGCGGGGCGGCGGGAGGCCGCGGGAAGCTGCTGGCTGGCCGGGGCGCCGGCAGCGCGAGGCACCTGAACTGGCTGCTGCAGCGGCCCGCGCGGGACTACGGAGGGAAGCCGGAGGAGCCGGAGAAGCGCTCGGCGCAGGATCCGCGGGAGAGGTCAGGTGCAAAGCGAACGGAGCCATCTCGGTCTTCCGCACGGTGAAAAACGCTTTGGTTTCCCATTCGCTGGAGACTCCGTAATTCTGCCAAGTTCAAGAGAAGGCAGACGACGTGCGGTGCTCTTAACTCACTTACTTTCCTTAAAAAACACTGCCCAAGCGCCCGACGGACAGGAGGTGCCCGAGGCCCCCGGAAAGGTGGCCGGGGCGGACAGTTGTGCAGCCCTGGCTGCGCACGTTTGACCCCAGGGATAAATCGGGGCCGCGCGGGATGGAAAAACCATCCTGTTTCAGGCAACATCCGGCAACGAGCTCCGGCGCTGGCGCACGCGGAGGTGCTCGGCGCGAAGCCGCCACGCAGCAGGGACGGCGGGCGCTTGCCGCCTGACCCTTGCTCGCTGTTTTCTTGGGACCATCAAATCCGGAAGGCCAGGAGCTCAGCGGAAACATCCCCCATCCCGGGTGGAGAAGAGCCAATTCCCACCCGCTGGAAGCCCGGTCCCTCTGGAGCCTCCCGGAGCCGGCGGACGCGGCCTGCGGCGGCGTTCGCCCTCGCCCCTCTTCACGCTCATCGGAACAAGCTGTTCCTCTGCTGTTCGCGGGAACGAGCAGGGGAACATCGGTTTGGAGCTATGGCAAATATTTAGGAGAACACAATTAAGTCATAAATGTTATTTACAGTTTGGAGAGCCCTATACGTTGCTCCAAGCCCGCAATTAAGCTATTTGCCTCGGTTAGCGCAGGCCCGGATAACGCACGGGCCTTTCCCAGCGCCCGGCCAAGCGCGCTCGCAGCTCTCGGCGACGCACCGGGCGCCCCCGGCCCGCCGCGAATGGGGGCTGCGCGGCTCCGGGACACATCGCTTGCCTCCAGCCAGCTCCCGCGGGTTTGGCTGGGCTCCAGCTAGAAACGGCTCTATTCCGGGGGCCGAGCCCTCGGCTCGCCCGCGGAGCGAAGGAACCCGTTTTGCAGTGATGCCCCCTCCGCCTCTGCAGGCAGCTCCAAGGAAGCATTCCCGCAAACGCTGCCGCGCGGCGCCACCCGGCCTCACCTTGCTCGCTCGCTGTCCATCCGTCCGTCCGTCTGTCCATCGCCTTGGCCCCACGGGGGGGTCTCCACCGGGCTGCGGTGGCCGCGCCGGGGCTCGTGCCGCGGTGGTGCTGCACCCAGAGCCGCGCTGTGCTGGCCAGGCCGGCTGCTGTTTGTGTTTTTTAACGCTTTTAGGAAAAGAAAAAATGGGTAAAGTTCCCTGCGCTTATTCAAGAGCTGTTTTCTTTAACCCCCGCCCGGGCACGTCCTCCCCTTGGGTCCGGGTGGCCACGCAAGGGTGTGAAACGGCATCTCCCCGGGCTGGCACCCACCTTCCCGCACGCCACCGCCCCGGGCTCGCCCGCAGCGCCATCCCCGCGACGGACCGGCCTGCGAGCTTGCTTTCCCCGCTTCGGAGACTTTTCCTTCAATATTACGTTGCTTCACAGAGCATCTTGGGCTGGGAGGGGACCGGACGGACGTGGCCACCAGCCTCCGCCGTCCCCGAGCCCCCCCGTTCTCGCAGGGCTTCGGGGCAGACGTCTCTCGGGCCCCCGCGCTCCCTCCCCGGCAAGGAGGAGGGCAACGGCGCTGGGGAAAAAATCCCGAGGGACCAGTTTAGCCAGGCGGGTTTGGCTCTTTGCGGAGGGCGGCGCGGGGCCGCCCCGTGCTCCCCTCCGGCTGCACCCTGCCCCGCGCTGTGCTTGGCCGCGGGGCGGTCCGGCACCTCCGCCAGCTCTCCAAACACGCGGATTTCAGCCCCGGTGGCACGGACAGAAAGAAGCAGTTATAAACTCCCAGGTTAAGCAAACAGGAAAAAAAGCCCAGCCCAGCGCGGCCGCGCTGCCAGCCCCGGGCCCGCGAACACAAACCCCGTCTGAAGGCGGCCGGGCTGGCGTCAGCCTGCTTTTCCAAACAGTCCCTGTGTCCCGGGGAGCCCCGGGAGCGTCGGCCCCGGGCACTGCCGCGGGGATGCCGGGACGCCGCACGGGCTGCGCTCCTCCTTGGCGCCGCGCCGGCGAACCGCGCAGCCCGCAGGGCAGCGACGGCCGCGAGCTATTCCGGGCGTCTCGGCAAACCTGCGGCATTTCTGCAGCCAAGCCCAGCGCGATGCAGTTACATGCATCAGGCGGCTGGCTTTGATCTGCTCTCCCCTTCAAGAAAAAACGCCCGCCGGGCAGAGAAACGAGCTGACAAGCAATGACTGTTATAAACAACGACCCAGGCCGGTTGCCTGGTGCTTCCGGACGCTGTTCCCGTTCTGCCTGTGCTCCTTTTCCCCTCACCTCTGCGGCTGGCGCTTTCCAAGCAACGTCCCCGCGTGGTGGAACAGCTTGGGGCCATTGAAAACATGCACCGAGGGGAGAAGAGGGGAGACCCCCAAACGCGGCGGAATAGGAGGGGAGGAAATTTGGGGTGCGTTTCCGGGATTTAATCTCGTCTAACCCACGCGTGGTTCCCCTCGTCCTCTTCCCGAAGCGCAGCCCGGCTGCTCTGCCGCGCGTCCCCCGGGGGCCGAGCGCAGGTGACGCCTCCAGTGCCACCTTGCCCTGCTGGCGAGGACTCCGTGCGGCCCCCCCGCCGGGGACACGGAGCTCAACCCAGTCGTTACCCTGCGGTCGGAAGCCGGCGGCCGGCTCTTTGCCAGGGCGACGGAGAGGGTAGCGTCAGGACAGGTATATTGGGAATAAAGCAGCTTTGACGGCGCTGGGAGGCAGCCCGGTGCCTCGAGCCCCGCGTGGAGCCGGGCGCTCGCGCTGGTGGTGCAGGCGGGGAGCGGGTGGCGGAGAAGCACCCCGTGCCGGGACCCACCGGTCAAACCCACAGGGAACGCCGTGCCCGCTGCGGGGAGCAGCACGGAGCGCCGGAGCACCCCAAACCTCTCCGGGCGCCTCTGCAGGGCATCGCGCCACGCGACCTAAAGCAACGCCTTAAATAAAAACTAGCCACACCGGGGACTTCGTGGGCGCTCCGCCAGCGCCAGGCAGCACGGCGGAGACCGGTTTATTTAGGGCACAGCGGCGACGCGTGGCACCTCCGCGCAAGGAGCGCCCGGGTCCCGGGGCACGGGGCAGACCCCAAACGCCGCGCACGGCTGCCGCACCGTTGCAGCGCTCTGCCGCCGGGGCCGGGCCAGGCCGGCGTGGACGCGGGCACGTCACATCTCCTCGACGGAGGAGCAGGCAATGCAAGGCAGGGAGCGGAGGCCCCCGTTGCTGTAGCCCGGCCTGGGGGAGCCCCACGGGTCTCCCGAGCAAGGAGAGCCCCGAGGGCTGGCTGCCCTGAGCCTCTCCAACTCGCCTGCCAAGGCATCCGGGGCGGTTGCAGGTCTCCAAACGTGGGAACGCAATGAAGGGTAAAACAGCGATGGCCCGTCCGGAGGGCAGGGACTCCTCCTGTCCTGGACAGAGGCTCAGGGACTGGAAGGGACCGTCCTTACAGTCCAGCCCGGGGAATTTCAACCAGTGATTTCTGAAGGCAACGTCCCACTAGCTCCTCGCTGACCAAGAGGATGGACAAAGCAGAAGCTCCAAGGCTTTGGTATAAGTGTTGGAAAAAAGCGAAGCACTCAGAGCCGTGACTGAAGGAAATTCAGCTATGACTCGCAGCACAGCTGCGCTGGGGCTACGCTGCCCGTGAGCTCCTCACCTCACCCGGAGCACGGGGACGGAGGGCTGCAACACGCGGCGAGGCGGCCCCACGTCCTGCAACCCCGCAGCCGCCCGGCTCCCCTCCTCGGCTAGCGGCGCCTGCCCTCGCGCAGGTGACCAGCGCAGTCTGCGGGGACAAAGCTCTTGCTCGGGCTGGGCAGAAAGGGCAAGTTCGGAAGGAAATACTCGTTTTCTCCTTGAACGCGGTGTTGCAGTCAAGGACTTGACAAGCCCCTTTGGAAAGAAGACACTGCAGCCTGCTTAGGATTGGGAAGCGTCCGCTTTCCGTAACCCAAACCGGGAGGGACCCGCGAGGGACAGCAACCCAGAGCACGCTCCGCATGGAGCAGGGCAGAGCGGGTTGTTAGCGTATCCCTCTCATTGCCCACAGGGAAGCATTTCCGGCACCGGCACTCAGGGAATCCTTTGGAAATGCTGCACGTGTGCTCGGCAGAGCTGCGCCGAGACCAGAAACACCGAGACGGACACGGCTCCTCACGCCGCGTCGCTCGCTGCATTCACGCTGAGCTCTCCACGTTGCAGAGGCTCAGGTTGCACAGGTTGCAATCCGCATTTAAGCTCTGGGAGACTCGAGTTTGACCCTGAGAGCTTGCAAAGCAGACGGAGATGAGAAAGGGAGCGAGAGCTCTGCTTTGTCTTTCCCCAAAAAGCACATTTTGTAATTTTCGATCCCGTTTGAGTTTTACCTTCCTGATAATAAATCAAAATTGCGGAGTAACTGGACCTATGAAAGCCCACTTCATAAATGCTTGTTGCAGATCTGCAACGTGTAAAATTAGGAGTATTCATTTGACTCCATACTGGTTCACCTTTTTCTTGACTCCGAGCTGATGATTTTCTAATGGAGCAGAAAGACTAAACAAATCAATCATTAGGCAAGAACACGAAGAGAAAGGCAAACAGAAGGATGGACAAAGAACCAGAAAGAGGAGAAAAAAACAGACCACAGCAGCAGGTGGACACGCTGGCTGGAAACCTACCGTAAAATATGTGTAAACAAGGGCATGTAAAAAAATACAGATAGAAGCAAGAACTGTAATTTATAACGAAGCCGACCGCTCCTGCCTTCCGCAGCCGGTTGCCGGTGACCTTGCCCGTTCGCCTCCGTCAGGCCTGCGCGGGGTGAGGCCAGCTCCTGTCTTCATAAAACTTCTGCAGGCCCTGGAGATTCACAGGGGGGAAGTAGGGCCCGATCCTCTTCCGAATCCACCACTTCCCATCGCCGGCGTGCTTGCCTCCCGGCCGGCTAAACTTGTACTTGAAGTGCTCCGCTCTGATCCACCTTGGGAAAAACAGAACGCAGCCGGTGAGAGCGGCCCCGGGGCAGCGCGAAGGTCCGCGGCGGCGGGGACGGATAGCACGGGAGGAAGGCGGCGGCGGTTCTTTCTAGTCCCCCGGAGCCGGAGCTCCTGAGCCTTTCCCAAGCGGCGCAGAGCAGTTGCCCCGCGAGCACCCGCCTGCGCCCGCCGCCCCTCGCCGGCTCTGGGCCCCGCGGTCCGGGGGCGCCTGTGCACAACCCCGGCGGCAATGCCAGCGCCGCCTCGGAGCCGAGCGCGGGGCGAAAGCCTTGCCGGCTGCTCCCAGCGCAATTCCGGAACGTCGCGCCGGGCAGAGGAGCTTTTAGCACACCGCCACTGCGCGCCACCCACCGCCGGCTCCCACCCTGCACACACCTCTACAGCCAAGCGTGAAAGAGTAATAATAAAACCACATTTTTTTCCCCTCTTTTCTGCCAGCAACTGCGGAGTATTTGCGCAAGCGGCATTCGTAGGTAGAGAGCGCGGCGCCGCCAGCGCAGCACCCCCCCGGCACCCCTCTGTCCCCACCCCAGCCACCGGCTGTTGCTTTTGCTCCGCAGCTTATTAGCGAGGCTGAGAGCGCATCTGTTTTCAGGCCGCCCTGGGAGTTGACAGAAAAGGAGATTTTAAAGCAGTGCAGAAAGAAGCATTCATCAGCCTTGCGAAACACATTCGGAGGCTGAACGCGCCGCGTGGTTCGGAGGTTTGGTCCCACTTGATGTAGGGCATGCTGACAAGAGACGGAGCAACACCCCGCGCCTGCGGAGCTGCGGTCCCTGCTTGCGGAGTGCATCGCCGCGTTTGCTGGATAACTTCATAAAATAACCCACAATATAAAAATGTCAAAGTCATGTCAATGCTCATTTAAGCCTGCTTTGCTTCACTACTAAAATACAAACCCCGCTACTGAGCAGGGCACCGCGCTCACACAGCTGCTCGTTCCCATGGCTGGAACTTGGGCTGCCATAAAGTTAGCTCCTACTGCTAAAATAATTAGGGACAACTCCTATATATTTGCCATTAGCTCTCACCTTTGTAATGACGGCACTCGAACGCGAAGCAGGGGAGATTGCGGATGACCGGCAAGACTGCCGCCCAATTAAAAGCTCTGTTATAATCAAATGTTGACACCTCAATTTGAACCTTGATGGGTACCCAGATGAGCAACACAGAAACGATTCTGCTAACAAAACACATTAACGTGGAGCTGTTAATCATGTCCATCCCTTGCGGCCGATTTGCAGCAACCGACAGCATAATCCACTTCCTGACTGTCTCCTGCCTGTGCAAATAACCGAGAGAAATCGGACACCTTGATGTTTCAGCCTCCTCTAAGGAAAAAGGGGTGATCCAAGAAAGCCCAGACTAGCGTTTTTGGAGCTACACTGAGACAGCTCTAATGCAAACAAGGGATGAGGGGCCTGATGCCAAGCGAAGCATGGGATGAAGGTGTTCCCCCGTCCCGCACCTCTCCCTGGCTGCCCCCTCTCCGGTGGTGAGAGCGGGGGGCACCGCGGGAACCGCGTTCTCCGGGGCGGCGTTCGCTGCCCAGGTGCCCCGCGCTGCCGAGGGGCCGCGCTCGCCGCTGCACCGAAACCTGGATCTCATCACCGCACATGCTACCCTGCAGCTGCTGCTTTAATTCTCTTCAGGGCCATTTTTACGCCCTCTCTCCCCCCTTTTCTGAGGCTGGTGAAAGTCAAACGGGGGCTGAAGTGTTACTCCCACAGTGTTTACTTCGCAGAAGCACAAAATTTCCTGTTCGTAATTAGAGCATTACTGAACAGCAATGGTTACACGGGTCCAGGTAGCCTGCAAGCTGTCTGAGACAGTTATAGATTTAAAAGCTGTGCTGTTGATTGTCTTCTTGAGTTCAGAAAACACACCCATCTCCCAAAAAAGCTTCAATCTGCTCGTACCGGCTGTCTAGAGAGGGGCAGGCAACAGAGCTTCAGCTGCCGCTATCCTGAACGCCTGACGCCAACCAGGGAGGCAGATGCCACTCAGTCAGATCCTCCCGAAAACCTGGGAAAACATCAAAATAGAGGCACCAACACTGCTGTTGGAGATGAACCATGCAGGATGTACGCCATCGGCGTGCCCGCGGGAACGGGACATGGCGCGCTCTAGCAAAGGCAGCGCTGGAACGGGACGGGTGCTACTGAGCTTCTGGCTGGTTTTGTGTCAATCCCTCTCCCGCTCTAAAGCTCCTTCCACCTGCTCCTGGCCACACTGTGGCTCTTGGGGGCTTTCTTCACTACCTGACTGCATGGCATTGACCACGGTGGACCAGGTCGCCATGCACCCCCACAATGTACATTTAACAGTATGCCCCACTCTGAGGGAGCTATCTGCAAAACCCCATCTGGCAAAATTCCCATGTTATAGATGGGGACGCAGAGCACAGAGACCAGATGACTTGTCTGAGGTCCCAGGGGAAGGCTGAGGCCAACCTAGAAGATCTCAGGACTCTGCTCAGACATAGAAACATCTTCCCCTTAACTCCAAGGCCTGTCCAATAAGCCCTCTGGAATGAAAATTTCCTTGTCCCTTTCGAATGGGCTTGCCTGCCTAGATTAAATAATATCTATCATCTGATTTGGTATGATTTTTCCCATATGTTCTCTGTCTATTAGAATGTTTGCTATCAAAGGCATCGGCATGTAAAACTAGAACCGTGTGAGCATTAAAGCAACCACATGCAATTGAAGCTGCATTTTTGTGGCATAAAGTTTGCCTTTCTATCTGAGTACGTTTCAAGCTCTTATGTTCAGAGTCTAAATAAATCTGAAGATCCCCCCCAAGCCCCCAACCTCTAAACTCAGCGATCCTCTTGTCCCACGCCATGTTCATGCCACTTCCCCCAACCGGCTCTACCTGAGTGGCGAGCTCAGACGTTGTGAGTGAGGTCTTGCCCGCTCTAAGGCAGGATCACGAGCCCCATGGAAAACAAATCTGCAAAGCTACTCGGTCTGCAGAGTTACAAACTCTGTGGAGCCTGAGTTCTTCCTGGATCCGAACTACTCGCCCGACGGTGTGAAAGCTCTGCCGGCTGCAGCCACAAGGCTACGAGACACCACAGCCCATGGCGCTCTGCTTTCCTGCACTGCTATTGCTTCCCTAGGACTCCAGATCTGAAAGCCTCAAGATCAATGAAGATCCCAAAGAGCCTTCACAGTGCTGCAGCAGCCAGCATGGGCTGCAGGATGGAGAAACTGCAGAGGAAATACCTCTGAATATCAAGGTCCTACAACGGTACTACAGAAGCTCGGCAGTCAGCTTCTCCGTGCCTTCCCAAGGTTAAGTGCTATGCAGGAAAGACGGAAGAACTCAAGAAGTGTAACATTTGTGAATCTTTCTTTCTAATGCTCACTGAGGTAAAAGCTGCAGAATTTAATACTCACGAGAGCCTTTCATTTCAGGGATCATAGAGTTTACAAGCTACCCCAGAATTTATAATCTAGCTGGGTGCCTCATTTTGGAGTTTACAGAATTTGCAAGCTCCTCCAGCGCAGAATCACCGTAACTACTCCTTCCTCCCAGTATCTGGGGAGCAAACATGCTCTTGCAGTAACACGGCAGAAGTATTAACGCCCTGGAGTCCATCATTTCAGGGCTCATGGAGTTTACAAGCATCAGTTGGAGACCTGCACAGCTTGTAACTCAAGCGAGACTCGCACATACGTGGTCACCCGCAGATCACGAAATTGCCGTAGGCTACAGCTCACTTTATCATAAATTGCTTGTATTTTTTGCAACTTTGGGACTCGTGCAAAGACATACTGGCTGGTGGAAGAGATCCAAAGGCTTCTGAGGCCTCCTCTAACCACAGGAAATTGCCTGCATGCATGAACCTTGCTTGCTGCTCTGAAGAAAAGTGAACATCTTCAAGAAGGTCAGGAGGAAGCTACTTGATTTCAGCTGCACTAAAAGGAGACTAATGCCACCGGTGATCACTCACATTAAGAGAAGGATGAGCAGTACTCGTGTTTCAGAGAAGACGATCAGGAAGCTCAGGAAGGACGTTCTTTGTTTCCCAGGATTTATTGCGCGAATGAAAACTAGGAGCTACTCTTGACTCGCTAGGAAGCATCAGGTACCAACTACTGCAGCCAGGTGGGAAAATAGCTCGGAGGAACCAGGAGCCCGAGCCAGCTGAGTCCAGGCGACGTCCCTCCCGAGACACCCGCGGCACTTGAGCACTTGAGAGGCAAGTAACAAGATACGGTCAGATAAAGCGGGCCAGACATTTAACCTCCAGGAGACACCAAACTCTCTCTGCTAGTTTATCTTAATAACCACGGCGGCTCCGGGGACGCAGAACAAGGAATAAAAGCCCCCTTTTGGCAGCTTCTCCCCAGCACCGCGGTGGTGCCGGGCAGAGGAGCTGCAACACCTGCCCGGCAGAGCGGCGCGGGCCGTCTCGGCGCGGGTGCTCCAAAGGGGGAGGACGCCGAGGGCCGCGGCGAGACGAGCCCGCGGACGCCGCGCGCCGCCCGGGGGCACCCGTGCCGCCGCCGCCGTCCCCTCGCTCGGTAAGTCACGCAGCCTCGGCGAGGGCAGAAAGGCAGGGGAGGCTAAAAATAATACGCGTTATTATAATTTTTTTTTTCTTTTTTGAAATCAATATTCGACGACTCACCCTGCCAGATGCCCGGTAGCAGCTGCGCCGCAGCGCTTTTAAGATTCTATCATATATCAGCCGCTTATGACATCTTCCAACTGTACGTGTTAAAAATTAGCAGCAATATTGGAGTTGTTGCGCTGGAGGCCTAAATCTCCCGGACAGCTGTAATTAGTTCCAGAGGGTGCAGCTGTCTCCCGCAGCAGCTGAGGGGCTCGGCCTCGGCAAAGCCCCGGCCCGCCGCTCGCCGCGAGAATTAACGGCCTGGCAGGGCAACCCGGGGCGGCGGGCGGGGGGAAAGAAACCGAAACGCGGGGCGTCTTTTCGAGTTATTATTATTTTTTTTAATCCCGAGGTTCCCCCTCCGCTCCGCTGTAAATCAGGGAGCGAGTGGCAAGTGGCAAGTACATATTCATTAAAGGAACAGAGCCTCCACCCTTGGTTTTCTTGCTTATTCTAGCCCCGCTCGCTGGAGAGATCATAAATTCATCTCGGCCCGGGAACCGTTTAGTGAATAATGGGAGTTTTATGGGTTGTTTCTCAACGGCGCTGCCTGTATGGCCCGGCCCGGCAGAGCAGGAGCATCTCGCGGGCAGTGGATTCTCCCAGCTCTCTTGGGAGACGTGGCAAAGTGGTTTTTCTCCCCATTTGACAGGCTGGAAACGGAGGCTCGGAGGCTGTGTCCGGACCACTGCTATCCGCAGTAGCTGGATGAGCAGCCCGGACACCGGAGCTGCCCCGGATACGCTACTTGCCACCCGGATGGACCCAGCGCTTTTAGGCATATTGCCCGGCGCCTCTCCCCCTCTGCCGCTACCGGGCAGGGATGGCTGGAAAACATCCCCCATCCCACCAGAAATCCCGGCGTTGTGACATTAGCTCTCCCGTCACTCCCCAACAGTGCTGAAATACTGAGGTTTTTTTTTTTTAACCCCCCAAAAATCCCACCAAGTATTCATTCAGGAAATTGATTTCCCTTTGATAATATTAGACATTAATATCGTTAAAGATAAATTCAAGGTGCTGCTTTAACACAGACGAGATGGACAGCAATAAAATATTTCACCGTGGCGAAACCCAATGAGAAAGTCAAAAGAAGGCGTTTAAACTTTTTCACCACCCCAGCATACTGTCGCTTCCCAGGAAAGATTTCCCTGTGGATAAAACGGCTTTTCGGGGGAACCCACACAAAACACTTGGCCGTCGGCGCAGCAGCCACAGGTGCTCGTGGCAGAGGCTGGCTGAGACGCTGCGCCCGGGGCTCCCTGCTCATCTACCCCCCGCCTTACGCTGTCGCGTCGCAGGGAGCACACGGGTAGCCGTGATTTCTCACAGCCACGTTCTTCTAAGTCACACCATAAATCAAAGAAACGTAGAATGAAAGGATTATCCTGGGAAAGGAGGAAGGGAAAGCATTCGGGAGTGAGTGAGCGTGGAGGGATGGGGAGTCTCAAGCGCTGAATCCGAGGGCGCGTGGGCCACGCTCGGGGCGAGCGGCCGCCGAAACGAGGCACCTGCAGCGCTCCCGCGTCTCCTCGCTGCGCGAATTACAACTGCTTGGGGCTAGAAATGGAGGTTTTAAGGCTTGGCGCATCCCAAGAAGGAGGGATGGGCGCTTACGCTGCTACTCCCTATATTAGTGCGCTCGGAACGACGGGCTCCCGTGGGGACACCGACGGTCGCCGTCGTGTCAGCCAGCAGGCTGAAGCAGACCTGAAGCTCCACGGGGACGGAGAACGGAGAAACGAGGAGCCCCGAGCGCGCGGCGGCAGCGGGAGCGTCGCCCCTTGCTCCGGGCAGGTAGCACCAGGCTGGAAGCGCTGCCTCCCTAAATAACACTGCGCTTACGCATCCGAGGCTTCGTGCCGGGGCTTTTTCAACAGAGGGCTACTATAATTGGAATAAAAGTCCTTAAGTGAGCGTGATTTAGTATCAGAGACGCTGAGCACTGCAGGGCAGAAACTAAATTGATTTTGTTCCTCCTCCGGCAGGCAAAATCGGATCTCGTTTTCTTTCGCTGTTGCCCTCTGTTTCCATGACGGTGTGTTAAACGCTTATTAATTTCTTCGCCAAAGCCCCACCATTCAGATTTACGGCGGCTGGTGTTTTATGAACTATCCGCTGCACGGGAGTATTTGGTAAAGCCGCATTCCATGACCATCGCCGCGCTTGAAGCCCAGCGTCACACGCGGCCGGGCCGGGCGCTCAACAATGCGCTCGTTTTTAATCACTCACCTGTTTCTCATTTTAACTTTATCACACTCGAAAAAATACTATAATTTCTAGAGTTGTAAAGGAACCTACAAACTTTGGTCTCTGAAATTTCATTTCGAAGGCATTAACTCATTTTGAAAGTCCCTTGGCTATTTGAGGTGTAGAGTTTCCATTAGCAGAATAAACTCTGCCGAGTGTGGAACGAAACACTCTTATGGAAAACAGCCCCTTCCCCTAATTATTTAGTCTAGCAGGGAATGAAAATAATTAAGTCTCAAAATTCCCTTTAGAGTGGGGAGGGGGGGAAATATGGCAGGAAAATCGGAGTTTTTTCGGCATAGCTACCGAAGGGGAGCAGGGACTCGGGGCACAACACCGAGCCGGAAGGTGGGAGCGAAGGCGCCTTGCAGATTTGCGGCCGTCGTACGCGGGCTCGCTCCCCGGCGAGCATCTCCTCTTGCTCTCCGCACGGACCGGCAATCGTCGGAGCCAAGAAGCCAGCCCCGACTATCTTTTCTTTCCAACGGTTACTGCTCAGGCTCAAATTAAAGATTTTTAGTTTACAACCAAAATAAAACTGGAACCAAAAGGCAAATCCTGACTGCAAGTGGCTGGCAATGCTGAGGCTCCCCGCACTCGGCGCTCAGTTCGAGATTGCTAAGGCGTCTCATTTCAGAGAAGAGATAGATAGGCTGTAAATTTAGTTATAACTGCCTCAGTCCTCCTCTTAAATTCATGTTGAAGGACCAGAGAGATCACCCCGTTTCTGGCATTTTCACTATCAGGTTCTCCCACGCGAATCTATTTGGGATGAAGCTATTTGGGTTGAAATGCAGCAAGGGAATGTTCAAAATCAAGCAAAGAAACGGTGGTTTTGAGATTTAGAGGCAAACACCAAGCCGGCGAGCTGTTTGGAGCAGAACTAATGCTGGATCCGAAGCGGCTGCCAGGGCTGCTGTAAACAGGCCAGCCGCGAATGCCAGAAGTGTAAATTCAGCAGAACTGCGATCGGGCATAAAAGCTAAAAAACACCAATCGCTTCAGTTCCCTTACGCAGGCGAAGTGCTAACAGCAAACAAACAACAACCAAAGAACCGCGAACAACAGCAGCACCATGGGTGACTTGACGCTTCGGCGTAGGATCCGGGTCCTGTTATCCCCGTGCCGGCAGGGATCGAGCCCCTCAACTGTACACTGGGACCAACGTACACACGGTGCCAATACCCAAGATGTTTGGATTTGGCTCACTAAAACCAGAAATGTGACCAAGAAAGAGGGATCCAGAGTTAAACTGTGGGTTTGGATTTTGGTTTGGGCCAAAGTGAGTATTTGTAAATTGTTATTTTTATTTTACATCACCCAAAAATGCATGAGGCCCACGAAAAACTTCTGAAGCGAAACGAATGCCAGAGCGAAGGCAGCTGACACACAAAACCAGCGCTGGATCCTGATCTTTCCCTACTATAAACTAGCTGCCAAAGAGTGAAAACAGAGTCTCTGCTTGGTTAAACCAGAGTAACGCAGCAATCAAGGCGCTGGCCAACACGATACGCAGCTCTGCGTATTCAGCACACAGCATCGAGCTGCTGCGCGGTTTCCTATTGGACCTGCTTACACCCCTCTATGCTACGCATCCGCTAGCCAGCAAATACTAACAAAACCAGAAAGATGCTACTTTTGATAAAGATCTGCTTTCGTTTTTGCTTTAAATTCTTGGACATTTAGTTTCCTCACCTGTTACAGAACACAATAACTAACTGTTCACCGCCCGGCACAATGCAGTGTTATCCCAACCACGTCCCGCATCATTACTTTCATTTTTAAATGAATTCCTGTATTCAACAACCTGATTTTTTTTAAACAGCGCTGATCCCAGAAAGCTCATCTATGACCCTGTCTCCAATGGCAAGACGTGATACGCATTTTCTTGATTTTTAATTCGGTAGAATGTGTTGGTTTTAGTTTAAATCTTGGTGAGTAGCAGCAACAATGTTCATGGCACTGGGGGACAGCAGGGTAATAAACAGCTCTGGGATTATCAAATGCTTCTGTCCGTCTGTGAACCGCACGAGCCGTTTATTGCCAACAGGCACCAGACGGCAATGACTTTTGGTTGCTCTCAACAGGGGACACCTAATTCAATCTGGCGACCTGGTGTCTAAAGGGTCCAGGTTCTGTTAAACATCTCTAGGGTCGGCCGACACTCAGAACTGACTTTATTTATGTACTTTTTTTTTAAAAAAAAAAAGAAGCAATGCAAGAAAAACTCCCCACAACGAACACCGCTCAATGAATTTACAGCACTGAACCTTGGGGATATAAGCTAAGCTTGATGAGAGCAGGGACAGTAAATCCAGCCGATATGGAGCCCATATATCACAGGTTCTCTGGTACCCGCTATTTCAGCTCATGCTTGCAGATCACACAGCACCGTGACCTCTCTCTGCATGAACCACCCACGGCGCCGTGGTGCCCGCACAATCCCGCCATCGCGGCCTGCGCACGCAAGCAAACGGAAAATAAAGCCAAAAAGGGTGCTTGATCTCTGTCAAAGAGGTTTCGCCTGCTACTCCACGTTCCCTGTAACATCGCCGACCGAGGCTGGCTGATGAGATGGCATCAACGCCCTGTTCCCGGTATGTTAAGCTAATGCAAGCAGAGCTAATCAGAGCTGAAAACCCCTCCGTAAACATTATTAAAGCCGTATCCTTCGGCGGCGAGGGACATGCTGGTATAGCCCAGCACGCCTTTTGTAGGAATAATTAATAGAGGTTCCCTGAGAACCCTCCTGGATCCGAGCCAAGGCGTAATTATTTCTGTGTAGCAGATCTACTGCTTGTGTAACTGAACAAACTGCGACATTACCCAGTAAGGCAACGCGAGCAATTTTTTGTGATTTACGGGCACGCCGCTGGGCTTGCGAGGCTCGGGGCCACGGGCAGCCTCCCTGCTCCGTGCGCTGCCAGGGCCTCGCGCCCCACCAGCGCCCCGGCGCTGGGCTCGGCACCGAGCGACGGGAGAGCGAGCGCTGCAAAGAGAAATGAAATCTAAAATGAAGTGCTTTGCTGAAAGGTGGACGTTCTTAACGTCTTAGAAACGCAACGAGTCTCTTCTCAGAGGATTTGGGGCATATACTGCATTAAAGCTGAAAAACGTCAGCTTTATTTCTAAGGGAAGTTCACTTCGCATGGTGCTGTGAACCTTAATCCTTGCTTGCAATGCATCTTGAGAGCCTCAAATGGAAAATATTAGCAAGAGCATAATATTACTTGAGTTGATCCAAAATTCCCTTAAAATGTTTTTTCAGCTAAAAATAACTTCGTCAACAAAATAGACACTTTTGTGAAAAATTTCCTTTTGTAGAAAGCCTTTGGGTTTTCATCTGTACTTTTCACTTGCTGATATTTGCTTTGTTTTTTCATTGAAAACTCAAATAATTCCAAGACAACAAAACCAATTATTTTTGCAGGACTGTTTTGTCTTTGAAATATCTCAATAGCCCGGTAGAAACAGTATTTGTGATCTGACCTTGCAAAATGATCATGGCAAAAAATCTAAAGCTGACAGGCAGGAAACCACATCAGCAGTCAAGACTTCTGTCCAAGAGAAGCAACACGGAGCCCTTCACAGACGTGCCTGGGAACGAGCTCAACCAAAGGGTCCTTATGTCTGTGCACCACGAAGAAATTACCGTGCTGAGAGCACCAGGTCTTCATGGTATCCTAATATTTAAACTGTCCTATTCAAAGACCACCTCTGTATCACCAGACACAAATAACTCTCAGGGAACAGAAACCACGCTTGCATGTCCAAGACAGAAACGACCACGCTGAACAGAGCCTGGTGCTCCCAGCTCTCGACCAAAGTGTAGGCTTACCGCGGGGGCGCTCTGCCTGCGAAGGGGTTCGTTGCCATCAGGGACAGTGCCGCCTCGTCCTGGGCCAGCAGCTTTCCAGCCAGGTGGATTATCCATTCATTCTGCTCATACGTCTTGGGGAAGGAGCAAGAAAGAAAAAAAGAAGCAACGTTAGATGCTGCTGGACTTACCACGTGTCCTTATCAGCATTAAAGAACTCTGCACGGTCTCTGCTGGTTGCTGGGGAGGGATTGCAGTGGATTCAGTTAGCAAATGATGAATTTCCTGGTGTTGCCAGGAATAGATCCCACATGATCCAACACCTTGAGGTGCACACTGAGACCCTCCGGCGTTTGCAGGGAGCAGATCCTCCAGGAGAGGCAAAGCGGCAATCTGAGCGGAAGCAGGGAGCCCTTCATCTGGAAACCGCTCCTCGGGGTACGGATACAACGGAGAGCAGGCGAGACACAACCACTTAATGAGCTGCCGTTCGTTAGCTGTGCCAGCTACATGCTCTCTTAGCCTGCACCGACGGCAAGGTGACACACATCATCTCAAGCAGCTCCTTGCAGCTGAGGGCTACAAGCGTGCACCCGGCCAGCTGCCCCAGCGCATGGGCGCTCAGGACCTCAGCCGTGTTCGGTGATGTCCAGAGACCCGTGTGACACACACAAACCGTCAGGCCGACAACACCCCGCATGGTTTTGAACCTCAGGGACACGTTACCTCCCCTCTCTTCTTCCTTCACCCATTCGGTGGGTTCGCATTTGTGGGTCTCCTACGTGAAACACATTGGGAGGGCACAGACACGTGCCTGGCGCATCTCTGGTGTCCACCAAAATTGAGATTTTGTGGAGTGACTGCTGAGCCACAGCACGTCATGAGGAGCACAGCGCATCCAGATGGACCCGTGAGATGTCTCTGCCAGGAATTCACCCGAGTGTGTCTTCGCTGGGGCCTGGGGCAACCCCCACACCGCCCCATGGTCTCCCTAACGCTCAGCAGTGACTGCCTCTCCTCTACCTCGAATCACAAATCTCTTTTTGACTTCACATCTTTAATATAGCTGGAGATGTTCTTGCTAATTCTGCACCCCAAACACTCGATTTTTATCATTTCTTTTAGCAGCAAAATTCCACAGAGGAATAATAATGGTGTGTTTTAAAACGAGAATCCACCCAGCATTTTAAGATATGTTACTTTCCCTTGTTATCAGAGAGAAAACAGAAGCATGGGACTTTTCAGCGTGGGACTTCTCTATTACTAAATTCCTGTCTTTTGCATCCCCTTCATTATCTTTAATCTAACACGCCTTCTTTATCACCAGTGTCTACGCAATACCCTTAATTAAGCCGCCGCTGAAATAAGGAGTGCATCTTGCACCCTTCGCAGGGGGTCTTGGTGAGCCTCTGTAGAAGGCATTTCCCCTTCTGGTGATTTTTGGTGCCTTACACTTCCATAAAGCCTTTTTCCCCCCTTTTTTTAATGTGTACCTAAGTGGATTTTTTAATGCAAGCAGTAGGGGACACTGTGGGAAAGCTAAACCCAGCAGCTGTACCTGCAAGACTGTGACTAATGCCGAACACTGATGCAAAGTTACTCTGCAAATCTTTTACAATGGTAAAGTTTGTTATTTCCGTTGCTACGGGAAACAGATGAGAGAAATGAGATGGAAAACACCAAACACTGATGGAAAGGCCCTTCAAGAGGCAGCACTCCCTCGCAGGGTTTCTGACCCGTGCTCATCACAATTTAGAGGAAAACCACAGTAATTTAAGCCAAGAAGCTTTTCAAAGCGGCTCCTCTCCCCATCCTCCCGCTTCCACCTTCTCTCACCAAGCTGTTGGTTGATCTGCTGTTCAGGCGGCTCAGCCACCACTGATGGTGCCCGCTGGGAGCCAAGTGCTCAAACTCACGGTGCTACATGCGGTGGGCTTCCCACCGGCCCGGTGCAACCCGCAATGCATCCCCGCTCACTTTCCCACCCACGGCCTGCATGAATCCCCTGCTGGCCCCAGGCTGTCTCCTCGGCAATCATGGATGAGCAAACATCATGAGTCAGGTTCCCAAGTCTCCGCAGAGTTCACTTTTTCAATTTTTCTCCATGCTTTTAAGGACTATTTCTTAGAGGGCTTGGGACATGTGGCAGTTTCTTTTTGGAGGGAAGTAGGGGAGAAGCTGGAGAAAAACGTAACTAGAAATTCTATGTAATCACCAGACTCCAGGAGCTAGAGCTTTATGAAGAACACCAAATCTTGAAAGCCTGATTTCATAACCATGAGACTCTGTAACGGTGGAACAGGATCCCTGGCTCACATGGTCTTCAAATTGTTAATTAGCAGCTCCGTGCTCACAGGAGTTGGACTTCTGGTTTGTAAAGTGTTTTTCTTGTAAAATTTACAACATGTCTGGCCCCAGCAAAGTCTGCGGTGAGAAATTTCCATCAAATGCAGTTCCCCACACTGCCCCCAACACAAAGGCTTAGATATCATGCACCGCTGATGCTTGGAGCGTGTAGGAGCAGAGCAGCATTAACAACTGTACTGTTTAACTCATTACTCTGTAAAGCGATACGGTGGCAAAGGGAGAAAAAATAGTCAAGGTGATTTGGGTCCTGTCCAGGGAAGCACCACGCTACAAGGCTGGAAGGTGACAGTTCCTCTGTCAGTGGCTCTGGTGAGACCCAGACCCCAATATGGTCTGCAGAGCTGTGACATTTAGGACGGCAGAGATTCATGTGGAGTGAGTTCCGCTTCTGAGCATGCAAAACGGAAGAGTGAGACCTTGAACCATCCAATCGGTTAACAAAAAAAAGCTAGGACCAACGCACACATTGCTTTAAGGTATGCATGCGGTCATGCGGAGGGGCCAACGCTAACGCTCGCGGGCTCCAAGTGTGCCGACACGTATGCCACCTTGCCCAGACTCACCGTCCAACCCCGAGCAGAGAAGAGCTGGGAGAGGGACACGCCGACACGCTTGTGGGCATGATTCCCTCCTTTGCTTTGAGGGGTTTTGTTTTATTTTAAAACAAAAAAGCAACCTATGAACCTAAACACAAACTCCATCACCAACCCAACTAAAACATGCCTGAGAGAGTCAGTTCAGGCCCAAGTTGAGGTTCCTGAAGCAACATTACCGCAGTTACAAAGCAGAAGCCTTTTCGCATTCACAGACAGTCCACGCTGACCCGTGGATATACAACACATGCACAACTTTTCAGCTGGTACCAGCACTCAAGACCTCTCTAAATTAGGCTTTAGGTGTAACACGGTGGAGTGACAAACAGGCCCCAGGGCCAGGCGTTAAGACACCGAGAGCTTTTATTTCCTGGCTGGCTTCAGCCTTGTGCAGGGCTCTGGGTCCTCGCTGCGCCTCGGCTCCCCGGGGTCTCCTTGCAGCGCTCTCCGGGTGAGCTGCCTTGGGATGGGGCTTGCTCCTTCCCTCCGCCTCCCCATGGACCAACGTCAGGAGCTGAGGACCACTGCAGGCCACAGGGTTAACAAGAGCACCACGAAGTAATGCTGTTTTAACTATTTCTACTCTCTGACCTTTCTGTTTTCAACAGCGTAACCTTAATCAGTGCATAAACACGGCATTGGCACCTTGAACACATTAACTTGTATTCAGAAGTATTTAAAAGCTTTACAGAATTAAAAAGCAACTCATCGTTGAAGCTAGGCAACAGCAAGAAGCTGGGGGCAGAACGAATGCAGTAGCAGCGCAACTCTGCAGAGATAACAAAGTAGAAGAGAATATAATCATCGCAAAAAATATATATAAAACCACACGGCACTACAGGGAACATGTTCCCAACTGAAATAATAATAATAAGAACCCTTTTCCTCCAGCTTTAATTGGTCATTTAATGAAAAAGGACTGTGGATTAGTGTGGCATTTTATTGAATCGCAGTCCTGGCACAGGCGCACGGGAGGAGGTAAGTATGAGATACACATGTGGAAACAGCTGGAAACTTGGCCCGGGAGCCCAGCATTATTATTTTGCATGGTTGGGAGCCCTGCATGTTTTCACCTCAGGTTCTGTGCGCGCCTCGAGATGACAGAGGGGTAGGGGAGGTTCACATTTCCAGCGTAATGTCGTAAGGGCATTTTTTGCATCACAACCTATCCGCTTTGGGGGTGTAAAGCAGGAATTCCACCATCCTGGGTGTTTTTATCCATGTATTCACATTTCTGTGTGCACCAGCGTGTACACTTCTGTAGCTGGATGCCTTCAACTGTCACTGTGCAAGGAACTTGAGATACCAGCTGGAGAATTAAGCCATGTCACACACAAAAGAGGGCATAGCTAAAGACATGCTTTGCTTTTCTAAAGTATTCCATCTCACAGACATTTGCTACCATCCTGAGACCCAACTGACTTAACCAAGGAAGGTCAAAGGCTATGTCAGGTTGTCTCACTTCTAATTATCCCCAACAACCACATCCCCTTCTTTCTATTAGTTTCCCAAAGAGGCAAACCATTTCTCAGCAGGTCTGATTCAACATATAGTGTTTCAATGGGGGCGGCTGCTCAAGCCTCACTGAAAGCCATCCACTAGCCTACCTTATTACAAGGTGCTTGGGAAAGTAGCAGGTCCCAGGAGAAAACGTGTGTCGTTCAGAGTGCAGCAGGTCCAGGCAGAGGAAGAAAAGGTTGTGAGAGAGTGGAGCGTGACTTTGGGAACCGTCTCTTAGATCTTGCCTATCTGGGGAAATCGTGCACCTGGCATAGCTCCCGTATCACCTCTATATTCGGAAATAAAAGTCACTTTGTTCCAGAATAGAGTCTAGACAGGGACATACAATAACCACTGCAGACAATAACCATTCCCTGCACAGACAAGGTCTTACTCTACATTTCTACAGTACTGAGCATGATAGGCTAACAGTCTTGTTTGGGTTTCTGCGCACTTTCATTGCAATATTGCTATTAGAGGTAAATCAACATGTGATCCAGCCTGCAGTTTTCATGAATGTAGCCTGAGGGTTTGAAAAGTTTTCATATTCACAGGGAGACAACTAATCAGAGTTAAACGAAAAAAATTAGAATTCTTACGTTCTGAACACGGACCAAAATGTATGAATGCTGCAATGGAAAATGGAAGTGAATTGAGGCCTGTATTTTTAGAAGGGGAAGGAAAGGAAATGTAAAAGAGCGTACTTAGTACACTGCTCAGGAGGTTTGGGTTTTACGATGCTACACACACCTCTTCCTCCATTCTGCTGCCACGCAGCTCTTTCTCCTGTGAGTACCTTCTGGTTGGAAGACCGCGATAAAAGAGGTTTGAGTAAAATATTTTATAAAAATATTAATCTGTCTTCTCTATAAATGGGGTTGCTTTTTTCTCAGCTCTTTCAGTTTGTGTGCGATAACATGAAATCTCCTGTCACAACTCCCTTTCACCACAGAGAGGAGTTCCTTAAAGCATCAATTCTGCTGCTCATTCTTCTCTTTAGAAGTCAGCTGAATTTTATCTATAAACTTACACAGCACATCTGGAAAACGTATTTCTTCTCACTGTATCACAACTGCTGTGATTTGGTTGGTTTCACAACGGCTTGCAGAGCCCTTCCATGACAGAGCGACACGTGCTGCCGGGTGGAAGAGCCTGCGTGTCCGTGTTTGACGGCACGTTCATGCAGGTCCCTTGCTGGGGCTAGGATATTTCCTCAATGAGCAGATGCAGAAAAGGTCATCTGAGATGGACCAGGGAAGGGAGACGCTTGGAGAAGAAATAGACCCTGGTACTGGCTTTGGGGCTGTATCCAGTATCGCACTCTTCAAGCCTCAAACGTACCAAGTATTTTGCTGCACAGCATCCCTGGGATTCAGCTTACTGCACTTGCCCTAACTAAGATGAAGCAACACAACTCCCAGTTTGCTTGATCATGCAAAAAAGAAGTGACCTGAACTTCAGATACACACCTTAGGCCACAGACCGCCCCAACAGTCAGTGACTTTTGGAAGAGTTTCAAGGTATAATGCAACAAGACACTGAGCTTTAAAAACCAATATCAAGATGGCAATAGCTTTGTTATTTTTTAAATAGTTATTACTTGGTAAGCACCAAAGTGCTCTTTCGCACTGGCCAAACACGCAGTCCCTGCTATGGAGAGCTTACGCAACCTGAACAGAATAAATAACCTTCATGCCATAACAAGAAGGGAAAAAGCCTTCCCTTTGATTTTTCTTTATTCAGAGCAGCAAAGACTTTCCACTGCTGCCCAATGGCGAAGAGCAAATATTTTATACTATAAACAAACAGCTTTTGTAAAGTCCAAGACATCCAAGTACCAGGAAAAGTGACCAACTTAAAGCACATAAACTATGAACAGTATCTTGTTTTCTGGCTGTTATTTATTAACAACGCTGAATCCATCCACAGCCTGCCAGAAGTCCGACCAAAACGCTTCTTGTGCCAGTGGCACAGCACAACTCCACGCTGGGCTACGATGGCTGGGCTCCCGCTACAAACGCCACCGTAAATGACAATTTGAATAATTACAGGAGCATTCCCATCAGTAGCTGGAGGAGAGACAAAGGTTTAACGATTTGTCATCAACTTCTGTAAAAACAAGGGTGTCTTTGCATTAACACAATAAGGCACCTTGGGCAAGAAACCACCTCAGGAGGAGCACAGCCCACTCCCTTCTCCTGCGACGTCCATCACTCCTCAGAGCTGTTTCACCTGGTTTTTAAAGGCCTCCAATGCTGGGAGCTGCCCAGCATTCCTAGCAATCGATTCTGTCATTAAACTATCCCCCTGTTAGAAAGCTGTTCCTAATACTCAGCCTGAATTTCCCTGAGATTAAACCATATCCTGACATTTAGTCCACGCTTTCCTTCCTTCTCCACATGGACACAGAGAACACTGTTGCTTTCCACTTTGCAGGAGGTCCTCACATATTCCAAACCTGTTTTAACGTCTGTCCTTCCCTTTTCTTCTTTGGATCAACCGATGTGGATTTGTGCAATCTGTCACTGTGGAACAAGGTTTCTGGACTTCTGCTCTGCCTGTGGGTCCTTTTTCGCACTCTTTCCAACTGGCTGGTATTTTTCTTGAATTCGGGTGCTTGACTGGTCATACTGGAAGGGTGACACCATGCACTTTGCGTGCCGATCTCTGGCGTGGTGTTTGCTGTTTTCACAATGCTGTAACATAACCAGCTGCTGCTCATCTTGTGATGCACCCTTAGCCCAAGAGGCTTCCCTGGAGAACGTCTCTCTGCTCCATTTCGTACTGCTGTGTGCAGCACCAGGCACTCGTCTCCTGTCTGCGCAGATCAAACTTAGCAAGATGACCACGCACTTAGATGTTGTCCTCCACTGTACTCGCACTGTGGTGGCATCTGCAAATTTAATGAGCATGTCAGGCTGTTCTTTCCATTTTGTAATGGCTCCTCTTAAAAATATGCATTGCAATATATTGGGTCAGACCTTGGATTAAATTGCTTTGATGGAGGTAGGCCAATCCACACCAGCCAACGATGTGATCCACAGGACTAATCTCAGGAACAGGAACATCAGCTCCTCTGACTAGAAGACACTGCAGCCTATCTAGCTCTTTCATGAAGATCTGACTGCTGGAGAACATTTGTTTGTTTAATAAATGAGCACCCCAACTGTCAGAGACCAAATTATTCCTGTTCAAAACCTGGGGTTCCTCTACCACCATTAGTGACCAGTTCTCTCAAGGTAGATCGCCTCCTCTCTTCTGGGGGAAGCCATGCAGTGCCCTTGCCCCATCAGGGCCACCAGTTTGGCTTCTGCTCAGGAACAAGAGACACAGTTTGGGTAAACCTCTTTGTCCCAAGCAATCCGGTGTAATGTCCAGCCCGAGCCTGAGCCAAATTCCTTGTAAAGTCTTGCTGTGATCTAGAAATGACAGCACCTTTTCCTCAGCTGATTACCAGCCTGGCACCACAGAGGAGCCTCGCTCCTGCCAGTGGTGCCACCAGCGCCAGGAGTATTGCTCCAACTGATAAAACTACTTGTCTTTGAATAAATACAGGTGGGATTTGGGCCCAATTTTTTCTTGAGACAAACAGTATTTTCGCTGAGTCCATCCTAACTCACTTTACACGTGACATGGTTATCAGCTGGGAGATGGACCAAAGGGGATCCCGTCCCAGGCAGCAGAAACAGTTGGAAATGCCGCACGGATTGCTGCCTGCTGTCGCCGCGGGCAGTTTTCTCTTCTCTAGACAGGAAGAAGCAACACAGACGTGTTTCTGGACTGGTTACGTCCCGGCCAGAACTAAATGAAGGACGTTAATTCAGAGCTACAGCACCCATGGGATGTCAAGACATATAAGACAAAGAGGGGATTTAGAAAACAAATGAAAAGGGATACTATATTTAGATAATAAAGTTAACATGATGAAAATTGTTTCCTGGAAAATAATGTCACATTACATTACACATAATTAAGGCGCTATCAGAGCAGGAACTGAGAAGCAGTCAGCTAATGAATCACGGGTCGGGGTGGAGCACCACAGCGAATCCTCCAGCTCAGCTACGCGTGCGGTCCAACGCTGCGCCGGACGGCCCACGCTGGCCATGCCAGCCCTGGCCCTTCTCTCCGGCGCGCCGCGTCCCCCCAGCGCAAATCCTGCCGGCGGGCTCCGAGGGAAGGTTTCTCAGGAAAGCCTGAGTGAAGGAAGGCGTCGTACGTCAAGCGGCGATGAGGTGCAAAGAGGAACCTGTCACGAGCGGCACAAAGGGATGGTAAATATCTTCCCCCAAATGCGGTGAGTGTTTCCGCAGCTTGTCACAAGCTGGATATGTCAGATCCTGAGCTGGCCACCTCCAACGAGCTGCCAAAGCAGTCCTCCGGCCTGCTGCGCTGGAAGCGATTGGGTGGAGCGGGAACAGCAGGATAAAAAAACACCCAGAACTTCTGAAGACAAATCAAATATAATCCAGAGGCAGAAGCAGCTGACTTAATGGACTCCATAAATTACAGTGTGGGGTTCGCAAAACTTGTCTGACTTAACTTCTTCTGGAGTTTAAACCTCTGGTTTCTCATCCTTTCTGCAGCTATTTACTATGTGTGATTCAAATTTAAGCAACACACGAACAACCGCAGCCTTCTCCTGGCTGAAACAGCTCGGAGCAGGGCAGCAGCACAGCCGTCTTTCCAAACAGTCAGGCATGACAACTTGTGCTAAATATACAGCTCCGAATTTTCAAACAAACATTCAGCTACCCAAACTGAGATTTACTTACATGCTTAGGTACATATTTACATGCTTAAATTTAAACATCCGCACTTGCAAGTGTTTGCTGCTGTGTCTACGTTACTTATATTCCTATCGTTTGCAGCATGAGTCACCCCCATTTTCATGCCGTTTTGTTAGAGCTTTTTTCCTCCTTTCTGCACCTCTTGCTGAAACCTCTTCTAAGCAAGACCTGACACTGCTTCAGGAAGGTGCTTCAGGAAGGAGCCGGGCCGCGATGGATCTGCGTCCATGCACGCAGCCCTCCAACGCGCGCTGACCCGCGCGCTAGGCGTGCATCCACCTCCTGCCAGCGCAAACTAATTATCGTTAACCGGCTGCTGTGAACGACCGTGTCTGCACGCATGCCTTCCAACACCGCCCCGTGCGCACAGGCTAATAGAAACACTTTGGGGAACCTTGTGGCGAATTAAAAAAAAAAGAAAGAAAGAAAGAAAGAAAGATGCGAATGGGCCTGTGTTATTTCCTCTTCCTCCTCCTCGCCAGGCTGCTCACATACATCACTGTCACTCAGCGCAGGGGCCGTGTCTGCTGAAAGATCGCGCCGGTGTGTAACAGCATCTCTCAGCACCAGCACAGCCAACACTTGCGTATGATGCATGAGTATTTATGCCCTGTCCTCATTTGTTTTTAAACCTGAGACCACTTTGTATTTCAAGACCTTAGGGATATTCCTGCCCTGGAAACAAACGGCCTCTCTCTCATCTCGGATCTGCTTCTCTCCTCCGCAGCCGCAGCCTCCTCTTGGGCGACCCAGATTTCTGCTCTGGTGCCGGAGCCCTCCCGAAACACAGCGAGACGGAGCCCAGCAGCTCCCATGCAAACTTCTGCACCTTTACTCCATGCTCTGCCCTCTTGCTGGCCGGAGTTTTAACCTTTGCTGTCGTCTTGCTGAGGGATAAGCATACCTAATGCAGATTAAATGAAATTCCAGCACACAAAAACTAGAGGGGTAAATATAAAACCATAGCCAAAGAGAGATGGTTATGTCATCACTGAGGAATCTAAAAGGCGCCTAAATGAAAATACCGCAAAGAAAGAAAACAGAGAGGTTTGGGGCAGGGGGAGAGGAGAGAGGGACGAGCGCAGGGCGAGGGTACGGGAACAGAGAGAAAAGCCTGCAATGTTCTGCTATGGGTTTGCCTCATGCAACTCTTGTGAGCTTCGGTTTTATAAAATCCAGTACAAATTCTCATGGTCACGCAAATGAGAATTTGCAGAAAAGGCTAAAAGATATCAAAGAATTAATTTTGCAAGTGTCCCCCCTCTTTTCTTTTTTAATTTATAGCTGTCTCCTGCTTGCTGCTTTCACCTGGCGAAAATACTTAGAGGGACCCGAAGCCCCTGCGTAGGCAAGACGCGCGGTGACAGTGACTGCTGGCACTGCCACAAGGGCAGAGAGCTCGAGTTGCCCCCGGCCGTCCCCGCGAGCCACCGATGTGCTGGGACACTGGTCCAGCAGCAATAACACTGCCCACTCGCAGCTGCTTGTGAGACAGGTGCTGTCCACCTACTTCCTCAATGTTTTAAAGTCTTATTATTGCTGAGAAACCATTAAAAAAAACCCTCACGTACAATTTCCATGAGTTTTAGTACCTTGGCATTGGTCATCCCTTAGGACTACAAGCCTTGGTGGAGGACCCCGAAGGGTCAGGATACCCAGTCCTTTGGCTGGAGGCACCTCTTCTCCCAGCACAAAAACAACTATTGGGCAACTTTAACACAGCACATCATTCAAATTGCCCGATTTGCTGGAAAACTGGACAAACCTGCAAGGCTTGGGGGTGTCTGTGTGTCCTTCTGTGTCTTTTGTTTGTTTGTTTTACCTAATAAACTTAGCTGTAGCTTAAAATATCCCCCCACCCACGCCAGGCACACAGTAAATTCACAGGAATTTGTGTTTTTTCCTGGTTCAGGTGGCGCAGGAGTCTCAGAGCACCCACAGACACGTACCTGGAAAGCAGCAAACCACATGAGCCAGTCCAGGCGATAGTGGTAGGGGCTAATAAAGCAGGGCCTCCTCTTCAAATCCCCGGGCTTGCATTTGAAGTCATACTCCTCCCAAACAGCCGTGGGATCATTGGGATCCATGCTGGACGTTCCCTGAATGATGACTTCTGTCCTCTCCTTGGTAATGCTGTGGGACACATCATTATATTGTTATTTTTCTCAAGTGGTGAAAAATGCTAGCTGCTCAGAGTCAACAAGGCAACTACCTCATTGGCCTAGTGATGTTTTGAACCTGATGGGCAGCAACCTACAGAGAAGCTCTCTGTCTGGCACGATCTTCTCCCCCCAGCACCAAGGCACTCAGAAAACTCCATCTTTCCTGTTTTCCCAAGTTCCCCTCTATCACAGTGAACTACTGCTATTTCCCCGAGAGACTGAGATGCTTCCTACAGAAATCGGTGGGTATTAGAGGTCATCTTCCCATGATGCAAGAGCTCTCTGAGGAAACACTCTTGATGATGCGAGATCATCACAGGATCAGCAGAGCAGCTTCCAGCTCGGGCAAGTCCAATGTCCCCTTCGCTAGCCTGGCTCTCCCTGCTGCACCCCTGGCCCTGGGCTGCTTAGTTGCCCCTCGACTCTTGGCTATGGCAAAGGGCAGGATCCGCTCACAGCGAGTCCAGGGTAATTGGTTACATCCGTGTGGGGCACCGCCGGCAGCTGACTCTCGGGGCACCACTAACAGCTGTCTATATGTGCTCAAGCATTTCACCGTCCTGGCTGGAAGACAGGTCTCATGGAGCTATTACTCAGCAGGAGCAGGAGGCGGAGGTGATGTATGAGCCATTGCAGACCAAGCCAAGGAAAACAGAGAAGGAAAACAAAAAAGGCCCATCATACCTAGCAGATGTGTGGAAACTGGGTTAAAAAGTACCCCAGCTTTATGACAGGTCGTGCATTTTCCCTCTGTTGTTTGATCTGCCAGTTTCTGCACAGCAAGGTGAGCAGCAGAGACAGCAAACTCTCCAGGCCACAGAAAGCCCATGCGAAAACATGACCGTCAAGGTTTTCAATGACCTGTCAGTGACGCTCCTCTACACTGGAGAGCTGTTTTCCGTAACAAATGCATAACAGCGTAACTCTGCCTATCAAAATTGCCCAGCTCCCTACACACGTTTAATTTTTTTACTATATTGCTCCTTCCTCCTTCAACCCAAGAAACCGAAAGTTTGGAGCATAGAGCCTCGTCCTCTCCCAGTGACTTCCAGTGATAGATGCTCACAACTCAAGGAATGCTGTATGTCTCAGCTTATAATTGTTACCTACATTTAATAGATTTCTGGATTCTCCAGCCAAGTTCCATATTATATGCTGGGCTGAGTTATGAGCCGTGGCTAGCTGCCCAATGGTTAGAAACACACTGTAAATCAGGGACAGCAAATTACTAATAAAAGTATGTTCCTACTGTGTGATTCAAAATATGTCAAGTTTCACATAATCGTATATTCATTATAAGCTGCAATCCTCTTTTTATTGGTTTACATAGGCTGGAATTACAAACATATTACAGCAGCATTTCATCACATGCTCTTTAGGTTCTGCTAACTGTTGAAACAGAAACCATAGACTGAAGAAGAAAAAGAAGAACAACAACCCAAAGAAAACAATCTCCCGTAGCTTCACCACTCCAGCATTCAAAGAGGTTCAAGGGTTATTTTTCCCTCTCTGAAAAAAAGGAGAAACTTCACTGTTTCACACTTTTTTAGTGCTGATACTTGTAATCATGTTTTCTCTAAGTTTCACTTTCACAAAAATTTCTGCTATTTGAAATGTTGGGGAAAAGAGCAAATTACTTGATGGTTCTAGGTGTGCTCTGTATCTCCAGTGCTCCCAGTGAGACCTGCTCCTCCCCTTCATCCAGCTGCTCAGCCAGCGTTTTCAACAGCCAACCTCATTCTCCTCTTATAATACCTATTTAATTCCAGTTGGCTCCTCCTACAGGACCGCGTCCAGAGCCCACTAAATCACGAGGAGCCTAGCCCACCCCCTGGCTCCAACCTCTGGGGAACACCTTGTGGTCACCACAGTGAGGTTGTGGGGTGGGCAAAACCAGAGGTCTATATAGGGAAGACTAGCCCCGTTGTTAGATGTGTAGCACTGTGTTCTGATGAAGCCCTCTCGTTCCTTGATTTCAGCAAGGTTAAAGCCCTCAGACCTGGCCGCTTCCTCTGCTCCGCGGTTGGGCTTTCCTGGGAGGTCTGCACACAAGCGGCAGGATGACCACACTCCTGCTCCCTGCAAGCCCAGGGTGACCCACGTCGACTCTCAACCAACTCAGTAACAGACTGACAGATGCCACTCAAAGAGCAACATACTGGGCAAGGACCTGAACAGACTCTTCTTGGTATCAGCTGGCACTGGAATTAAAGGGATGACCGTAAATCACTGCTCTGCTCATTCTGTTGTGATTTCACCCCCCCGCCCTCCCCTTTGCCTCTTGCAGCTCTCAGCTTTTCAGGGCAGGGGCTGCCTAATCCTTTCGGCTAGCTCCTTGTGAGCGTAAGGTGGCCTTGCTCCCAGCCGCCTCTGCAGCCCCGCTGTAGCACACCACCATCACCACCACCACCACCACCGGGATTACCCTGCAAGCACCATGCAAAAATCTTCTCCTTCTCCACCTCTTTGCTCTACAGAAAAAACAGTCTTTTCACAGATGTCTTGGTCAGGAGGAGCCTGAGAGGGACGGTATACAAGAACAGTCTTCCTGGGTCAGACCCGTGGCTCACCTAAGCCCAGTAACCTGTCTCCAGAAAGCCTGGTCTCAGATGCTTAAAGAACAGAATGGTTCCAACCACAGATCTAGATGCTTCCCCTTGTTCAGTCCCCCACTTTCCTGCCATAAGTAGGGTTTCCTGAGCTGAAGACAGCAGCCAGACTGCCCTTGTGCCCATCTTCTGAATCTCTCTTGTTCTTTTTGGAATCCATTTATACTTTAGTCTCCACAGTTTCCTGTGGCAATGAATTCCCCAAGTCACTTGTCGGAAAAAGCACTTCCTTTTGTTGGCCTTAAACCCGCTACCCAATAGCTTATATGAATATTTACATGAGGGAGAACAAGTGTGTACATGGGAAGAGAAGTTCACCATAAATAAAGCCTGCTGGTGACGGTGAAGACCATCCTCTAGATGAACTTTTCTATGGATATTTTCATCCTGCTATTCTGTTTGCTACATCAATATAACAAGCTAATTAAAAATACCTCAAGGAAAATAAATTCTAATTCAGTATGAAAGACACCTGCTCTTTTTTCCCTTTTCCTCATAAACAGGTATTCCAAGTCTACCTGCTACTGGAAGGATTTCTGTTTAGATTTAAGACTTAAAGACTGACTATCTGACTACAGTTCATGCTGCCGACAGACAGGCTGAGCTGTATGATGTGCCTTTAAAATTAGTATACCTTCCGAAAGCTCCATACGTGTTCACTATTCTGAGAGGGTTGAATGAGGTGTTCATGACTTGTCTGGAGTTAAGCAGGTTTAGGATGACGGGGACGCTGAGATAAGCAATCAGGAGTCCAAACGAGATGTTCACCACTTTGCGGACATAGCAGCCTGTTCGGGACACAAAACCAAACCAGAAGAAAGTGACTTCACCGCTGGCAGCCAGTTCAGAGCTGCTCCCGATTCTCCCCGCTGCCCCTGCCCGGTGACTGCGGCCCCAGCCTCCGCGCGGCTTGACGGGACCCTTCCTGGCGGTGCTAACAGCAGCTTTCAGCTCCCACGTCAGGCCGACTGACAAACGCTCCTATGTAATCAAACAGACCTTGCCAAGGGGCCACACGCTATCGCTTGAGAGATCTGCCTTTCTCTAAATAGTCTGAGAAAGGGCTAAAAAGAAGAATGTCTAAAATGTAAGATTAATCGTTGTTTTAGTATAGGGGGAAAAAAACACAGCTGGCACTTGCACCTTGTTCAAAATTGCCCTCCTTGTTTTTAAGCTCCAGGTGGACTGCCTCCAGCTCTTCAGGACGGTTCCCACCGTGGCTGCCTCCTCCGCGCTGCCCTGAAGCTCCTGCCACCCAGCATTGATTTCCTGCAGGCTCCTGCCTCTCACTCCCTAGCTCTGTCCAAATCTCATTTCTTCCTTTGCAAATCTCTCTCCGTTACTTATCTTTTAGGTTTCAGAAGTGCGCTACTTCACCAGTGCTTTGCCATTCGGTTTGCAGGAAAGACCCTCTTCAGAACAGAACAGGGCTGTGCTGGATTTAAGTGCCATTTCAGTCCAAAGAGAGTCCTATTGCAATCAAACAAATAAGCACAAGTGACCTCTAAAGAGTTCTTGTGCTTATGCCCATTTTTAATTTGTTTAACATTAACAGCCAAAGGATCAGATTCAAAGCAATTGCATGTAGCTTTCCCCTTATCTCTGCAGGAGAGGGATGTTTATTTGAACCTCTCTCAGAAGCTATTAATAATTGTTTAGTCTGAGAACATTTCTGGAGAATCATTTGATTTGGACAGGAGCTCGCTGAGACACGTCTCCTCGCCCCCTGCACGGCTGCAGGACCGCTGTGACCAGGCAAAGCAACATAGGAGTCAGGCAGGGGCATTTTTTGTCTTTTAGATAGGCTGAACTTTCTAGCCGAGAATAAAGAGCAGGTACAGACACAAAGTGCTGCACAACACAGGCAGCATCAGTGGCTCCGGAGGCCACGCTGCTCATGGCCAAGCATGGGCTGCCCATCTTTTAACTCCCCCAGTGACCATGACCCTAACCTCAGGATTCAGGAGGTCTGGCCCATGAACTGTCAGCACCTTCTCGGTCCTGACATGCCTACTGCGTTGTAGTGATCATATTCTTGCCCTTTGGGTCACAGCTACTCAGTCACAGAATAAAGAGTTTAATCCAGAAAAAAATACATGGCAAAGAATGGAGCAGGACTCAGGGAAGGAGCATAGGACACAAGTCAATGGGATCAGGATGAAGCCCCTAGATACCAACAGAAAGGGCCTCTCATCTTCAGAGAGATTTAGGAATGGAGCACTAGCAATGGGGATTAGAGGTCTCAGCAGGAGTTACGTACATGTACTTCAAGGATGTGGCCAGATCCTCGTAAAATCTGGTCGTGAGCCGGGCTGACGGAGAACCCTTGTGTCCTCTGTCCCTGTGACCTGGTGTGAGTGTCTCTCTAAGCCTTCTGCCACACAGCCCATCAGCACCTGCTCTGTTAGCATATCCAGAAACCCAGATTCAACCAGAACACAACAGATACCCTACCCCTTAATTCTAGACCCCCTTTTTAAAAAACCCAGAACAGGGACACCTCTAAACTCTAGAAATGTGGTAAGTGTGGACAGCTCTTCTTGCCCGGGGATACTACTGGCTTGGTATGGTTTTCTGGGAGCACCACAGAAAAGGAGCAAGTTCCTCACCAAAGGATCTCTCTCTCTCTCACAGCAGCTCATCGAGCGACACAGCAAAGCGGCACCTTTGGCTTCTCCCCCGGTGCATAGGTGCAACTTGAGCCTTGTCTGGGGCTGGATGCAAAAATATAGTTGGTAGGAAAACCCCAGACCGTCACAGCCTCTAAAGCAGAGGTACTTGAACTGAAAAGCTGCTAAAGATTTCTCCTTTCAGCAAAATATGTAAGATAGGACACACAGAAAATTTAATGGCCCTGCATTAGCCTTGCTGGAATTAACACTTCTGGTTAAGAAACTGTATTTCTTGGTAGATGAGAAAGGACTAGAGACAGATGCATATCTTGCTGACATTTTTCACTATTCTGACAGATGTTTAGCATATTTAAAAATGAGCATCTGTAATTATTGTTGATATTATAGTCAATTTGTTGCTTAAATGTGGTTTATAAAAATGTTACAAACACAACTGTACATGTTACGCAGCCCTATGAAAAACAGACCAATGTTGCTTGTGCAGGCAATCTTCGCAAATAGGGCTGCTTGCAAAAATCACTTCAGAGGGGTACATTAGCCACAATAATCCCTTCTGTTAACTTAAAAAAACCCTTGTATTTGCCTTCCTATATTCATAATATGAATGTATGAGTTCGTCTCATCCCTGCTTTCAGGGAACCCCCTCCACAAGGTCACTGTGCCCATGCCACCAGCGGTGGCAAGGAGAGCCCCACACTGGGCAGCTGCTCCTCTTGCCTTCTCCAAGTGGCCGCTGAGTGGAGAAAGACCATTTTCCCAGGAGCCAGGTCTCTTTTCCAGTCAGCAAAAGCATTATTGGAGCCACAGCAGATTGACAATCAATTCTGTTCTTTCTGGAAGTCTGGCCTCATGTCCAGCTACTTATTCAACCAGGGAAGAAAATGTGCCAGCGGCTGGAGGACGACCATGTCACAGGGGAAGGGAGAGGGCTGAGAGCGAACAAACACGAGAGCTGCTTCATTCAGCTTCTAAAATGAAATCCTTGCCCCAAGCTGCACTGGGTGTTTCATTCCTGACTTTTAAATAGTCAAAAAAAAAAAAAAATCTCAAGATAAATTGTGCAGTTCCACATTGCTTATTTAGGGCTGGAGTTTGACATTCACTGGAGTGAATGCAATGAATACTAACCCTCATGAGCAAAGATGTCAGAATTTTAGCTGTGGAGACTTTTCCATTCCAAAGTAAATATACCTGTACTAACAGCGTGCCCTCTAGTGGCAATAACGTGATAGACATTTATAAATTAGCTACTGTTTTTGCGCTAATCTGTCATCAACGCAAGATCCAGACAACCTTCAAACCACAGAGAAGGACCATGCAGGAGCAGTTACCTCCTTTCCCATACATGTTTGCTCCCAAAGGAGAAGATGACAGTTTTCCAGACAAACATGCTGAAAACACCTGCCTGCGACTTTTTCCTTCCAGCAATAACTCACCGTATCGCAGAGGAAGCTGTTCTCCGGCTGCCCGCTTGACTTGCATCTGCGCCAGCTGGTCTTTCACACCTCCTTGCCTGGAACTGAAGAGGAAGGCCAAGCTGGTGTCATCGAAGCAAGCGATGCTGGGCACGATGGTTAGCCAGTTGAGGAAGCTCAGGTTTCCACTTACAATCAGAAGCACCTAAACAGGAAAGAGCGAAGCACAGGGTATTGCAGATGCTGGTAGCCGTCTGGCTAGCTCCCCAGGCACTGATATCTGGGAATGTTTATCTGAAGTAGGGAAAGGAAATTCCACCTGCACACTGGTTTACTCTCTAAAAACAAGTGTGGGTTGCAGCAAGAATTCCTGCTGCAATAACTGGTCTGGAAACAAAGGAAATGAGAGTGTGCAAACGCAGTGGCCAGCTGCTCCGTGGTCACCGCGGTCATCCACTGCACAGACCTCAAATCAACAGCCTCAAGTTGCTTCTGGCTGTCAGTGGCTCAGAAGAGACTCCACAGCCCCTGGGCCAAAGCGGCTCCCACCTCGTGAGCTTTCCTAAATGCTCAGTGAAGCCCCATTAAAAACGGCTTTGGAAAAACCCACGCATGACTATTTACACTTGATTGCTCCTGCCCTGCCAGGTTGGCATCTCTTCAACCCTCTCCTGAGCTTTGTGTCTTCGGAGACACAAAAGGGGCCTGGCAGAGGGAACTCTGTCTCCTGCTGACCTTGGCATACCCTGAAAGCAGCACCTAGCAGGGAGTCAGTCCTAGGTCCTCTGAGCCTGGGGCTAAGACTGAAAAAACAAGCAATGTCGAAAAACAAGCACCGTCGGACCTCCAGCTATGGCTTCTGCCGCAGCTCCCTGAATCACCGTTGCCTCCGTGCCAGCGGCATTCGGGTCCTGACAACGCCGAGCCCTACTGAAGGAGATCCCATGTCTTCTGCCCTTCCACATCAGCCGGCAATTCGCCTCGAGGGCTCTCCGCCCCGGCACCCAGGCGGTTAACCCGGCTCACAGCACCGTCTCGCATACTTTGCAGATTTTCCTCTTACTCATGATTGCAGCAACGATGGCAATCCTTCCTCCCCTGCCCAGGCTACCGGCCCAAATGTACCCCACTGACTCGCAGCGTGAGCTCTGCCATTGCTTTCAGTGGGAAAAAGCTCAGCCAAAGTATAGTGTGACTTGATTTCCATAGCGCTCCCCGGGACCGCGCGGTGGTTTGGCTCCCGGGGAATTGGCCGCTTCCTGATTATGCCTACGTATCTATGAAATCAAAGTTTCTGAAACCCTTCAAGAGGAAATATTGGAACTTCTAATTAAAGAGCAGCTCTTAAATATAGGACTGTGGCTTTTTTTTAAGAATTTTTTTTTATTTTTGCTCTTACTGCCTGCTTATTAGAATGTTTTGCATGTGTAAAGCAGTTAAAGTGGAAAATCTGCATGCTTTGGAAAAGTCTCCATAAATACTTGTACATATTGGGAAAGGGCTTTGCAGGCATGGAATATTTTTTCTTACTATTACAATGACTTGACAAATACAAGGTACCATCTTGCACCCCGGTTCTCCAGCACGTCTTAACGAGCATAAAGCAGTCAGGCTTGGGCACAGCCCGTTTCGCCTTGGCCACGAATCACATCTTCACAGCACACGGCTAAATTTATTCATGCCCAGCTTCTACTTACTTGTTTTTTTGTGCTCACGTTTTCTTTTACCTGTTCACTGTTACCCTTGCTTTAATGGTACAATTAAAACCCTGCTCAGCCTTTCTGCTGCTCTAAGCTAAGCAAGCCAAGCTGTCCTGCTCTCCTCTCACCGCTGACTTTGCCATCCAATATAGTCCCTAGTTCCTGAACCTGAACAAATTTCAATCAGTCCTTCCGGGTGCTGACAAGAACTGTACGGAGTACATCAGAGGGGTCTCGCCAGCAGCTCGCATGACAGTACTGACGTTTCTCCTTCTTATCCAGAACCGCCCTCGTGCCAGGCCCTCCCGCCGCATTTATCTTTACCTCCAAGGTGTCACGTTAGTGCTCGCTAGTCATCTTGGGGGCTACTCAAGTCCCTCTACACATAAGTGGTTTCCAAACACCGAGCTCCCAGTGTGGAGCAGGGGTTTCCGCTCCCGACGTTGGGCATGGGACCCTGCACCTCGGACACCAGCGTTTCGCCCCCTCCGGCCCGCGGCCGAGTAAGGCTGGAGGCAGGCCCGGCTGACACCGCAGAAGATGCTCAAAATTGCTGGACTCGAAATTTCACTGCTTTGCTTTCATGCTCAAAGCATGTGTTTTTTAACCTAACGTGGCCAAAACATTTAATTGTTCCATGTTTCGTATGAGCAGGGCCTGCTGCCAGTTCAACCTTGCTGACACCACGACTTGCACCAGATGCAGAATGGACATGACGAACTTGCTTAAACGCCAGCAAAACAATGTGTCAGACGGAGCCAAACCCAACACCGTTGCCATGAAGACACATCTGGGTTTTCCGAGCACTGCCTGCCTCGCTGAACCGTCTAGCCATCGCAGTGTTCAAAAAGGAACATGTTATAAGTGATTTAGCATGTTGGCATAAAAGAATATATAGGAATCCATCAAAAAAAAAAAAAAAAGGCAAGAAAAGAAAAGCAGCTGATGCCTGTTCAGGACTATTTGAGTTTTGAGACTGATAGGAATTCTTGTGCCGTTAGTCATATTCCTTAGAATTTAGCCCTAGTTATGCTAATTAACTAGCTGTTCCTTGGACACATTAAAACAAAAAAGGAGGAAAAAAGGAAAGGAAACAAAGTAGTCTCACCATCTTACCCATAAAAAAATGAGGTTATAAAGCTGACTTAATGTATTACACGTTGAAAAATAATGCCCCGATGTAACAAAGTCATTTATTTTTCAGGCTTGAGGCCAGCTAATGAGAATTTCCCCCCATTCCAGCTGGGTTCAAAGTTGTAACCTTGATTGGTCCCACTATTATTTTTTTTAGAGAACACTTCACTATTCTCACAGCTGAACTTTATCTTCCTATGAACTGTTTACTCACAATTTTTAGCGCCTGTGGTCAAAGAACACTTTCAAGGCTCCGAAAAACCAAAATGCACTAAACTGTGTCACCCCAGCATCTTACCTGCAGGAGGAGGAGTCGAGGCAGGGCAAACGGCCTTCCTCTCCAATGACCTTCACCAACCCCATCCCGCTGGCCCTCAGCCCGCCTCCCCCTCTGGGGCACTGAACACGCGATGAAGCTTTTGGAAACCCTGCACAGCATGACAAGAGGAAGAGGCTTGAGGACCAACTGTGGACTCAGCTGCCACCGCTGATGACCACGGCTGCTCCTCGGGCTGTGTCGAACCCGAGGACAGTGGGTCTGTGGGGGAAACACAGCCCCCTCCATGGGCAGGCTCAAGTCAAACACAACAAAATCCCTGGGGAGCCTGAGATCATCGCAAACTTTCTATGCCACCTGCAGAGCCCATCCTTGAGTCCACTTTCTCTAGCGTATACAAAAAAAGCTGCAATGAACATCAAAAAAACACGTCCCAAGCAAAGAGCAAATCCCACCGAACCGTTGCAGGTGCTCGTCCCCTGGTGAAGAGGATGAGAGCTCAGGCAGTGCTGACCCACCACGTAACGCACCCCAACCCCGCACACAGTCACTGGGCAGAGCACGGTGCAATTTGCTACAGCACGGGAGCAGGTCTTTGGCTACAAACTGGAAAGTCTGCGACTGCTGCAATATATTTTTTACATATTCCTTTATGCTAGCCTTCGCTTTGCGTGAGGGACCAGACCTCTTCTGGGGCTCAAGAGCATGGCTTCCACGGACGTGCCAATCGTACGTGTAATTTCCTGGTGGGGACAAGGAAATGAGACCACCACCTTATTTCAGAAGAAGCCTGGTCCAGTTGCTTCCAAGGGCTTTTGGGCATCACCTGAAGGTTTGTTATTAGGATGTTGTACTCACGTAACATGAGGAGGCTCCAACTGCAATATGGACCAGCTTAGCTTGGGCTTGCTAAAACAGACTGTAAGAGGTCAGTTCCTGTCCTGAAGAAACCAAATCTAAACATACACGACAAAGTACCATAAAAATTGGGATTTACTATGCCTGTGTTACAGGCAGAGAATGGAAGAATTTTGGCACCTAATTCTTATTTCAAAGACGCTCTCTGGGGATATCGCCTTAAAGGCATTTACTCAAGATCATATACGGAGTCTTGCAGCAGGGCCAGAAATAGGACCCAAATTTCCCAACTATAAATCCAACGTCTTAATTATGTCCCCCCCCTCCAGGAATATCTGCATGCCCAAATGCTAGTCCCCAGAGTTTCCCTCTGGTTTATCCTGAAGTGCACTCATCCAGCGTGACCTTTTGCTTCCTAGAAAAAGTCTCATTTTCCTGTATTTGGTCTCCTGCTGGGGCCCAACTCTCTAGAGCAAAAGATGGGCTCCTACACAATTTTGGTCTGAGGACTTCCAACCAGCATTCAGTTAAAAGGGACATACATTTTCTCATTAAAAAGTAACAACAAATAAATGTTAAAAGCATACCATTTGTTTGCTTCTGAGATCGGCACTTTTTTTTAAATACAGTGATTTGCAAGTTATAATTTTCAAAAATGCTGGCAGGACACTTAAATAGCAGAGTCACATAATCCTAAAAAAGGGGGAGATCGGACCAATTACAGTTAGTAACAAAAGTCCTAACTACTATTTAGCAAAAAAAAAATTACTTACTTATCCTGAGTTGGATAATTACCCAGAATTATGAGGGGGAAAAAGTATTTAAATCTGAATTACATACACATGTTAGGTCCTTGAACATAACATGTTGTACTCAAAGCAGTAAATACATTTGGAGTTCCCTCTTTGACCCATATGTGGTTTAGCTTTTCGTTCAATGCATATTAATCGGCCTGTATTCATTAACATTCTCACTTAGCTACTTTGTTAGGAAACTCTGATCCTTTTTTGATTTGATTTGCCTTGCACAATTGCAGTAATATTAAGAAAATAATTCTCCACTTTGCCACTTCTGCAGTGGATCATTTTACAGCTTTATAAGGAGTGACTGGGTGGTCCATTAGACTTTTTTTTTTTTTTTTCAGTAGTGATTCACCTCTCTTTATTGCTTGGAAGTCAGAAGCAAAGATATCTTATTTCCACCAGCCTTTAAAATCAGGGGATTCAAAAATAATATAAGTTTGGCGTTTTCTGGTCTGTGGGTGGAATCACGAACCTGACACATTTTTAACTTCAGTTATTCCAGCTGAATCTCGATGATCACCACTGGTCAATGTGACTGCTGAACAGGCACCAATGAACAAATTCCTGAAAGGGTTAATATTATACCCTGGTGGGAGGGGGGTACGAATACTGTGAATCCCTGAGCTTTGCAAAAATAAACCTTCAAGGACCTCCCTCCTGAAGTCAATTAACAGCAAAACAGACAGTTCGTCAAACACGCTGATGGCTGGCTGTCCCGGCAAACGGTTTCTTGGCCATTTTTGCAAAAGGCATATGTTATTTGATAGATCTGTCTGGCCAACACTAAGACTGAAGCTGTGTCAGCTGTGTTACCATCGTCTTTGCAGTCGCGATCCTCTGAGCGCAGCACAGCCTGGGGTTAGGGCATCCTTGGCGAGGCAGACGAGTATTTGCCTTGGCTGCCAGCACGCATTGACCTAAATTCTTCTTTTTCTCCGTGGAACCTCCTGAGGCTTCGCATGGGTCTCCTGGCCGGGACGGCGGCGCTGGGCTCCTCTATCAAGGAAGGTCCTCGCTGCTCCTGGCCAACACTAATTTCCCAGTGCAGTTCGGCTCATGGTAACGGGGGCAAAGACCTTGCACAACCTCATGCTAGATGACCATGCCGGGGGGACGCCAGGGATTTGGGGTAAGTCACCGAACTGTGCGTCACGTAATAATTTCAGAACCAAAGGCACCAAGCTTGGCACCATGCACGGCTTGGCCCTTCTCTGATGGTGCCATGATCGCCGTCCTGTGCACATCTCCCGTCGCACCTCCGCTGGGGCCGACGTGCTCTGCCCTCTTCCTTCGCTTGGTCATGATTTGCATTTACTAAGTGTCTTTCTCTTGCTGGACAATATTTAAATGCACAATTATAACAAACAGATGGTATCAACCCCTGTGGTGATTTAAAAAATTTTTTTATTAAAGCACAGTATTAATCATGGTAATTGGGTAGGAACTTTAAGGTTATAAAACTACAGCATGTCTAATGAGCGAGCTCCTTATAGGAGGAACTGAGGTTTTTAATCTAATAATGTCAGTTTTATGGATTATGACTGGAGTTTTATGAAGTGTGATATGAAATACTGTGGATTCATGGCTCTCACTGGATTAATTTGGAAAAGTAGTTTTCCTGGTTCTAGGCCCAAAAACAATTATTCCTTACATTTCTGTCCCCTGCACTGTTACCAAACCCCTCTGTCAGAAAATGGGCACCTACACCCATAACTTTTTTACAGGTTAGACTTCTTTGTTTGGCTGGTTTTTATTTTTTAAATCACAGAATGTTATAAACATACAGTAGGTACTAGAAGCTCATATTCTTTGTAGCAGACACTATATTTGTCCAGCAGGAACGACAACCATGGGCTGTAAACCCTTAAACGTGGTCTAGGGATGGCTGCGAGTTCGTAGGCTAAGTCAGATCACAGGGACACGGTCACCACGGGGCATCGGAGCAATCTGATATTATGTAATTTGCAAAAAAAAGCCCAAATTAAGGTGCTCGGAACAAATGTAGTTGATTTATGCCCCTTCATAATTTATTTACATGATGCCGTCTCCACTCACTGCATCATTGCTTCTCTCCACTTCCGTCCACTGCCTCTTCTCTCCCCATCGATCCCAGTTGATTCAACCTTCTCTTGTGAAGCCAGTCTCTAGACCTTGGGCTGTTCTCACTGCTCTCTGGGTTTTCTCCAGCTGGTCCGTATCTATCCTGAAGTGAATGTTCGAAACTGAGCCATGGCTTTTAGCCAGGGCCTTCCCAGTGACAGCCAGCATGAAGGATTCCTTCACGCATCTTCCTGGCAACCCCCATTACTTATACATTCCAGCAGGACATTCACCCCTTTTGCAGGGGTGCAGCCCTCGAGCGCGTTGCCATTCACAGCAACCTGGACCTTTTTGGTGGAGGTGCCCCCATGCCATCATCTCCCCTCCCGCACTCAGGAAAAATCAGCCGCGCAAGTGCAGTGCATTGCACTTAGCCCTTCTGACCCATATATGCTTTTTTTATGCTGTACCTCCAGTTTGTCAAGATTATTTTGAATTCTAATTACATTCTCCAATATACTGCCCACTCCCTCTACCTTAGTGTGGTCTACTAATTTAATGGGCATTATCTAATTTAACGTCATTAATGAAAACATTGAATATCACCAGACAGACTCCGTGGAAGCCCCCCCGATAAATCCTTCCATTTGAGAGTGAGCCATTGATAACTACTGAATAGAGTTTTCCAACCACTGTTGTCCGCTGGATAGTATTTCCCACTTCCTACAGGACCCTGTTTTCACGGGTTGTTTATGAGATTTTATGTGAAACAGTTTCAAAAGCCTCACTAAAAGCATATATTGTTTATCCTCTATTCATGTGCCTTGCTTTGTCAGTGAAGGAAAGATTGCTTTTATACAGCCTGCTCTTGGCAAATCCACGATGGCTGTAGTCATCTGCTCTTTTTTTTTTTTTTTTGGAGATATTTACAAATGGCCTGTTTGAGCATTTTTTACAGTATTTTTCCACAATAGCCCTATAATCTCCCTTTTTTCCTTTTTTCCCTCTTAGAGGACAGGTACTTCATTAGCTCTTCTCCATTCTTTCATTACTTCATCTACGTTCTATGAAGTCTCAAAGATAATTACTAATGCTGACAAGATTTCAACAGCCAGCTCTTTAAAAGTCCTAGATGGATTTTCTCTGGCTCGGATGATTTGAAAAGATCCAACTCAGCTAAGTACTCTCCAGCTCACCCCTACTTGTGGTTGAAGTCAATCTGCTTTATTACTGGTATTAATTATACCAACAGCCTCATCACATGTGACTTTTTAGTGATGACCCTTACAAAAAGGTCACAAATCATTTCAAGATAAAACAGACTGCAGTTATCAATTCCAAAAAAAAAAAACCTAAGTAGAAAAACCTGATGTAAATCTTCTTTGTACGCAAAATAAACAACCACCTACTCACTCCGTGCTAGTGAAAGTTGGGGAAAAGAGAAAACATCTCATCTATGCATTGTCAGAACAACAGCACCTGTCACACATGGACCTCTTCATCATAGATCCCCAAAGAGGATCCAACACACTCGGATCAGCTCAGCTGATCGGGACAGCTAAAATCCCTCCTCCCAAAAGACCTGCTACTAGATCTCCAAAACTGAAGAATGCTCTTCAGTTGACTTTATATGTCACCAGAGAGGAAGTCAGCCTTTTAAACTGTTTTTTATGGATCTTTATGAAGGAACAGATGCAAAGAGGGAGCCAAGGCTATCAAGGAACCTGTGTGCCGCATTCGCTGGAACTATTGGGGAAAGCAAGCTGCATCAGGTACTGGCAGGACCATCTGGCCCCATCCCTTTCCATCCTACATTTGACAACAACATTGCTCTGCAACTACAAGGAGCTAATGGCAAGGACCCCAGATGAGAGAAATGCCTGTACGAGACATATTTCCCCCTGTTGAGAAAAGGCATTTCTGGTGGCAACCAGAGAGAAGGAGGAGTTCAGAAATGATCCCAACCAGCCCCTGTCTTCGAGCACAGGTGGCCAGTACTGTTGGGACAGGTGACAGGAAGGGAAAAAGAGAGCGGCCATCGATCACCTTGATCTGTTTGCCCTGTCCCCCAGCATCACTTCTGGCTTCTCTGCCAGCTTGCTCTTGTCCTGACTTTTTTCTGGGCGCACAGGGGCCCGGCTGGGTGACGTATGGGTGATGGCGTGCCGCTGCCACTGGAATTGAAAGTAGAAGTGCTACTGGCTGCGTTGGGAAGATTTCATTGCCCAGCGTTTCTGTGCCATCTGCGCGTGGGCTGGATCTCTCAAAAGAGAATTGCAGCTTTCTCTCGGTGGACAGAAATTGCTGTGGTTTTGGTCAAAGAGTCATCTCTCCTCCTCTGAAACCTGCAGCCCCACCTCCAAGAATCCCCTACTCGTACGACAAGCTGAAATTCATAACATCAGAAGTTGGTCCTTCCTGTAAGAGATAGGAAGGACAAGCCTCAAAAGCCAAATTTGATTTTAATGTGCCTCCAGTTACTTGCGTACCATGAAAACACAGCCTCCCACAAAGAAAAACAGGCTATCATTCCCCCATCTGGTTTCAGTTTGAAAAATACTTATATATGTAGTTTTTCCCAAAAGTTATTGTAGGCATGGGCAAAAAATTCCCATTAAATGACAACAGCAAGAACATTTAATTTTCCCCTATTATTAATTTAGCCTCTTGTTAACTTCTTAATATTTGCATGAGGATTTAATCGTTGTTTTGCAGAGCTATTTAGTGCAGAACAGTACATAGGAAAATAATCACCTCTGTCCACTTGCTCTGTTTTATACAGCAGGTAAAATAGTTTTTTGAATCCCACAGAAATTCAGAAAGCTCTTGGAAGTACCAGGAGAAAAAGGAGCAAAAGTGAGGTTTGAGAGAAGCACATGGTTTGACTTCAGTTTACTTTTGAACATGCAGTGAATTAGCCGATCTCGACTTAATACCCATTACAAAGAGCAGCCCACGTGCATTTCTGTTTTTTTCTTTAAACACAATCTGCTTTTGCTTTCACAGCACCGAAAAGCCAACAAGTTAATTGCAACGTGGTTAAGCCAGGCTGAACCAGAGCCTCTCATCTGAGCAGGACGTAACACACTAAACCTACGCGGGCTCTCCGGAGCACGCCGTTTGTCTGCCACACTCTTGCAGCAGAAAATACGTGTCTTAATTTTCTCCCCCCATAAAATTCTGACAACCAAGACATAATATACAAATCAAAGGACTTTTTTTTTCTTTTTCCTCCCCCAAATACAGGACTCAAAAAGCCTTTAAGCATTTTCTCAGCTTCAGGCAGAGAAAGCAAACTCCATTTTCCCATCCTTTACCTGCTAGGAGAACACCTGAAGTCAGGACCTTTCTAAGCGATCTCTACCATAGGTGCTGGTTGCCTTGAGATTTCCCAAATGGATAGCAGGACACCTACCCAGCTCACTTAGAATATTGCGAAGTCACGAAATAGCCCAAATTTGATATCGTGAACATGATTTCATAGTCAAGGGCTGAGTACTTCCTTCCCACAAGACGATAGGAGAGAACCCACATCTAATTATTACATTTAGTACAGAAATAAGTAAATAATGAACTTTGAGCTTTCCAGATAAAAGGTATTTTAAGAAAGTCCCTTGCACAGTGGTACGCAAATGCTGTGCACCTCTAGTTAGAGGAGGTTCACTCTGAGATGATTAAACATATGCAAATGATTGATTTGGAGACAGAGAAATCAGCTAGAATTTGAAGCATTTTTATAATTGTCATGTTATATACAGATTTTTATTTTCCTGAACAGCTATGATTGGGGGCTTCAACAACTACATTAAAATATCCTAAAAAACAAAAGACCCATATTTACCCCCTAAAAATTAGAAGTCTCTTTATAATATTTATAAATACTTATACAGTCAGAGACTCCCCTGAACTTAAAAACATATAATGGAAATATTGAGGAATAAAATAACGAGAGAGGCACAAATATAATTGTACAGCAATCCTCACCAAAACTTGTTCTTGAACAGGGTCAGATTTTGACATATTACAAATTGCACTGTAAGGGGTTTGCAATCCTTAGCCTAAGTACCTGGTCTAAAGTTACAAACAGAATTGTGCTAAAGCAATTGGGAACCCAAACCTTTCCATTCCTGTTATATATGACATTTGTTCTTGATTGAAATGTGAAGCAATATAAATGTTTCAACCTATGCTCATTTTTAATTTGGAGTTATATGAACCACCTACTGTAGTTCCCACAGATTAGGGGATTTGACTGAGGAGCACTTCTATGGATAAGCACAATTTCCAGATTTTCAATGGAAAATATTTTAAAGAGAAGCAAGAGAGTGAAAGAGAAATAATTATATATAACCTTCCAAAAACCTCACACTTTGGAATTGAACCTGATCTCCAGCGATTAGCGGTCAGGAGAACCATGCAAGGATGGTGGCACAGGGCAGGCTGCAGCTCTGAAACACCCAGAACTGGCTAGTTTGGGAAACACGATGCTGAGGAAGGGCCTGACCCAGCACGGTGAATTCCTTGAAGTCTGTAAAACACGTGGAGCAAATAAAATCCCAAAGCACCAAAAACATAGAGCAAATTTGTTGGGATGAGATCGAAAGGGTGGTCTTCACTGCTCCAGCTTTGCATACATCCATTACTGCCCATGAAGGTAGCACAAAGCTCAGATATCACAAGACCCTTTTAGGGCTTAGATGAGATTTTAAGCAGTCCAGAGCCTTCCTACTGGGGGATGATTTTAGTCTGATTACTAGAATTTGGCCTTCTACATGGTGATTTTCAACCAAACTCCTTTTCTGTAACAGTCCCCATGTTTATTTACGGTCAAGGATCTGCTGTGAGGGAAACAGGATCTGAAAGGCACATTAAGTTGAAGCAGAAAATGCCCATCTCACACCTGGTCCTGACTAACAATCTGGTTCTGCTCCCACCTCCCTTTTCCCAATCTGTCCCCAAAACCACTTTCCAGCTTTTGCTGTGCTCCGCAGAATGAACCATGACTTGCATGGAAAAACCTCTGAAGTTGTCACTCTTTCAAATCAAGGGCAACTTGTGCAAATCAATCTTTCTTACATCTACCAGATGGTGCATAATAGTTCATATAAATACAACAAGATGAAAGTGCCACAACACAAACTGCGTTCTCCTCCAGTCGATTGACTAGTGAAGAACTTCACATCATCACAAAGCGGTTTCCGTAAGTAGATACTGAACAACGGTTTTCAGACCCAAGGCGCATGCTTGATTCTACCTCATCTGCACTGCGATAAAAGTCCAGTGCTAAAAGGGTTAAATTTAGTTTCTTGTCCTTTCTTTATCATGTAGCACAAGAACTCAGAGCCAGTATTTCTATTCCAGGAAATTTTATACATTTAACTCAATTACTAAAGTATTGTGTGTGAATTTAGGATCAGTTGCTTGCTTTGGGTCTGAAATACAAGCTGACTCCTCCTGTCCTACTCCTTCAGAGCTGGGAGATGTCTTCGAATTACTGACATTGACACATTTATTCTACTCTGCAGCTTTGTTATGTAAAATACCTCTTGGTGTTGCTTGATCCATTGACTCTTTTGCTAGAGGCTACAGTGTTCCACATTAATATATTACAGGCTAAATAACTGCCGAAGGACTGTTTATGTAAGTGTTGGAACAATATAAAATGAAAGAATAATTTTACAGAAGGAAGGAATTTTTTGCTACTCTGCTCTGAATTATCAACATTTTTCCATCCTTGACGGTAAAGTTACTTCCTAAAGGGGGAAGCTGTCACAAATACATTTAATAGCAAAAATCTTTTGAAACTTTTTTTTCTTAAACTAAAGGCCAATGAGCACAGACCAGCGAATCTCAGTGAGCTTTTCAGCAGCATCCTACAGACGGGACCATTTGGAGATATTTTCTTCTTGATTTTACCCTAATTTGCTCCAAAAGTTGACTTTAGTGGAAGGCCTCTTAGATTAAGATGTTGCTTAGGAGAAGGAAGGCAGAATCATTCTTGAGGTAAGACCGAGACAGAGAGTTTCTCCAGGGAGAGACTTGTCATCCCAAGGAAAGACGGTGGCAAATCATCCTCTCTACAGAGCTCACAGCTGCAGGGGAAGTCAGGAACAATTCTGACTGCTCACCAAAAAGCACCTTGTAGCCAGGTAACGGGCAGGAGGCATCGATTCAATACACTAACCGTTAGCAAAAGACTTTGCAGATCAGCACCAAGACGACCGTCTCAGTCAGGAGAGGCTAGAACAGGAGGAGGCAGAACTACCCAGAGCGAGTGGCCTCCTTGGTCTGTACCAGCATGAGATCAGAATCTGGCCCTGATTTGGTCCTGAGAAAACTATATTAGCATGTAATTATGGGGCCTTGTGTGGACTTTGAAACGGGATGTAAAACCAAGTTCCTGATTACTCATGGTCATAAAAGAGACCATGGAACTTTCTGTGAAGCCAGGAGAAGTGGGCAGGATGCAGAAGATCTCAACCCTAACTTCAAGTCAGGTTGTTATACTCAGAGCACCTCAGTCCTTCACGGTATTGCTGCTGGATCCTGCAGCCCTCACACACTCTCCCTCCAACGCACCAGCAGTGCTGGCACACAGCTGAAGAGCTGTGATGTCCCACCCTAGATATGGCTGCATTTTAGAGAACTTTGAACACGTTGCTTGCAAAATGCTGTAGGATCCATCCACATGACACCAGGGCTATGGAAAACCAGATTATTGTTACAACAAAGCATGCCTGGATTTCTTCACTCAGCGCAATAGCAGTGCTCGTTCCGATTAGCTCATTTCATCAATAAAGTCAAACAGCATATTAAAAAATTTCTACATCTATTAATGGTCCGAAAGTTTGACTACCCAGCTCTGTCCTGCTCATTAAAAATGCTTTTTATAGCAAATGTAGAGTTAAAGTCCAGGAGAAGTGCTCTGCTTCAGTGGTATCTCCAGCTGGATTATGCTGGAAGGAGACCCGAGCCATGCACGCAGGAGAGACGGCGGGTCCTGCCTTCCGTCTGCATCTCCTGCTGGGAGGGCAGGCTGGAAAGAATGCTTTTTCAATTGGAATTTGAGGGTTTGTTGAAATATTGCCTGTGACAGATCTAGCTCTGAGCAGCTTCTCCAGGACCCCTGTTTCCTGGAGAAGATGCTTCTTGTCCTTCTTCTCCTAGGAAGGACCCAGCTTCTGGCCTGAGGGCTGCCCTGGAGCCTGGGTTCCCGTTCAGCATGCCTGAATAACATCACTCTGATTTGCAGGATAGCATCAAAATGTGGATTTAGGTCTGCTCGGGAAAGAAAGCAAATCTGAACTTATGAAACTGTCTCACAAGCAGAATTACCATTTTGCGTCTGATACTTTTTCCTTCTCGCAGTGACAGCAATAAGGTCAGGCTAGAGACTCCTCCAGCATCTGCTCTCCCCCGAGCAAAGGCCCCGAGCTGCAGGCTGCCCTCCAGCTCGGCCGCCGCCGCGGACCCGGGAAGACGTGCGTGCTGGCCTGCATTAGCCTGCTTGCAAAGGTGGAGCGGCTCAGAACAGGAGCAATCGTGTCCATCCCCTGCACGAGCAGAGACAGCTCAGAGACGAGACAGCAGACCAAAGGGAAATGAGCTAAAATCAGTTATCTGATTTTAAAACATGCTTAAGAATTTTTTTTTGCTTGTTAGCACTGAACTAAAGTATTCTCAGAGTGAAACAACAGAAGAACTTAATGGAGAGCTCCTCTCTGCATTGGCTAACAATTAGCAACTGGTCTGTAATATTAAAAGCAACTTTCTTACTAAAAAATGATTTAAGAATGCATTCATGAAGAACTGTTTCACAGCTTCCTTTCAAACTGGTCTCAAATTTGAGCTAGACACCTAGTAAATAGCATTACAGCTTTAAAAAAATAATACTAAATATAACCGTGTCTTCTGGAGAGCACTAGCTGGACTGGGCAATACTTGACTAGTCAAGTTGTTCTGGGAGCATTTTGCTGCAGGTTTTTATTTTTCCTCTCTGCTGAGGTCTGCTACATACTCAGATATTAAGACATCATAAGAAAAATTCCAACACGGCAATTAATCATCAACTGTCATAGTTTTCCATAAGGTGCAAATTTAGGGTTATAAAACTGTCAAAAATCTAAAAAGTTACATGGGCTGCTTGTGCCGTTGGCTAGATGCACTTCTGGAAGCGGACGCAGACAAATACTTGCGGTGCTGTTGGCTCGCAGAGTCCCGGGAGCAGCTGGGGCGCGGATCCCAAACGGCCCCGGCTGTCCCGGCTCCCGTGGGAAACGGCGCCGGCGCGCCTCGCCGAGCCGCCGCCGAGAGGTGCGCACGGCCTCGGCCCGCGCTCCCTTTGTGTTGATAGGCACCTGGTCTAGCTGCTGGTCTTCTCTCCAAAAAGCGCAAGCGTTTCGGGCACGGCAGGTTTCAGAAGACTGAGAGCAGTGTACAGCTTCATGGAGGTTTTCCCACCAACTTCAACAGAGCGCAGATACTGCAAGGACAAACCTGTGCCAGCGGTTTGACTCGTGCGTTGGTCAAACCACAGACGCAGTTTCATTTCCACTAAGAGCAAACATTATCTCCTAATATTAACGTATGTTAAAAAATTATTTGGCAAAAGCATTTTTCACTCTAGCAGAAATGATCATGGTTTGAGCTCTATCCCATCTGAATAGCAATCTGTAAATAGGAACGAACTAATAATTTGCGCACAAATTACTACAGCTCATGGTTATCACGGCAAAGTCCAGAGCTCTACTGCAAAAGATTGTAGATGATTATTTAATTATCAATACAAAGCAGAACAGTATTAAGACTAAAAAGTGAGAGACCCTTTTCCATCATACCGTTTTCTCTACTAATTAGGACATTCTTCACCGAGACACACTTAGGTTCAAAATTCCCCCTGCAAGAAATGATCTGAATTAAATCCTGATCTCTCAAATCCAGGATCAGCCTGGAGTCACATGGAACTGTTTATGTTCCTTGATTGAAAGAATGCTAAGATACTTCTGGCAAAAATACTTCAATTCCCTTTCCACATACAGTCGCTGCAGGCTCCTTTGAAATTCACTTTTTCTAGAATATTTAGATGAATCGAACAATTGCCAAAGTAAGAGCAAACCGCATTAGAGAAGGAGAATGCATCAGAAAGAAATCTGCTGTGATAGAGAACATTTTGCACAGTATCTGTCCAGGTCTTGGCAAAAGTTGGATCAAGGTGGTATTAAAGACAGAGTATGGGCAAAACAATGCTCTTTGGAACAAACTTAGATGGGAGGGCTGAGTACCTTCAATCTCAGACAGTCCTGACATACGGAAATGGGATCTGTATTACGAATCTCTTTCAAAACAACTCAAATCCAAGGTTTTGGTTTGACCAATTGTGGAGACAGAGCAGCCAGCTGCAAAAACTGGATCAGGATTCCAGTCCCAAAATGTGCTGGTATTTCAGTCTCAACAGTGATTCAAACTCATCTTTTCCTTTTAAAGTTAAAAGAAAAGGGCATGACCACATCCACAGGCATAGGGAAAACGCAGGGAAAAAGTAAAGGGGATGTCATATCTGATCAGCTTGACACTACGGTGGAAAACACTGGTGGCTTCTCTGATTTATATCTTTCTGCAGCTACTTTCTTTGCCTCATTAAAGCACATAATTTCAGTAACTCTAAGCTCTTAGCAACATCTGCAGTAAAATATTTAACTTGGGTTGGCTACTCAGTGTCACTGAAAGCCAAGGCTGGGCGGATTTCAAAATCCCAGATGACCTGGATTTTTCCACCCAACCAACCTCTCGCAGCACGTTCTGGAGCTAATACATGCACCAGTTCAGCTCCGCATTATTGGGCCATCGGCTTTCGCAAGCTCCGGTGAAATAGGAAACACTTGTGGTGTGAAAACACACCAAGAAAAAAAATAATCCCATGCCTTATTTGGGGTTGGTTACCATTCGATTTTAATAAAGACAACCTGAAAAAGCCTCAGGGGTAAAAATAAAATAAATCATATGAATGTAAAATTTTTAGTAGAAGTGATGCGTTAATAAAAAAAAAATTTGAATAGGTGGAGACCAGTTACTGTCTGCATTTTGCAGACACAGATGTCCACAGAGGCCTCTATGGAAAGGAACTAAAGTCACCTACTGGCTGTAGTGGCCACTAAATCTTCATGTGAACTTCATTGCTACGAGTCCAGTCGTGCCGCTGAAGGTCAGGACAGAAGCGACGGCGGGGACGGGACGGATGCCGGCACCAGGGCACTTCGCCGGGACGAGGCGCCCAGAGCAGAACGTCAGCCCTGCTTGCCGCCGCGTCGGGGCTGGCTCAGCTCGCGGCACGCTTGCACGAGCAGCCATTCCCTCCGCCGCACTGGAAAACAGCTTGAAAATTGTGACAAATACCTGACGTAACGGGCCAGCTTGCTGACACGCTGCTCTGCATATTTAAAATATCATCTGAAGTGCCCCACTGGTGAACACAAAGCCTTTGTTAAGTTTTCTGAGGCCAAACGAAGAAGAAGGAAAAAAAGGGCATTTTACTTGCATCCCAGACGGTCACTGAGCAAGCCACAAGCTGCCGGTGGCGGGGACCTAAGCAAAGAGCAAATGAAATGTACATTGGGCAAAACCAGATATGCTTAAGAAAGCAAAAAAAGTGTTAAATAACACATTTTTACGCTGCCATCCGCGGCAGCTTCTTTTCAGCATTCGGGCGCCTTGCTTGTAATTTAGCTTACAAGGGGAATGAGGTGTAAATTATGAAAGGATCAAAAACGGAGAACTTTCAACTATTTCCATGCCCTCCCAGCAGAGTTCCTGCCACACAGGACCAAACCACGGCCGAGGCCCGGTGGTGGGACGGAGGGTATGCAGAGCGGAGGCAATCCGCCGGCGGCCGCGCCACTCGGCGGGTCCCTCGCCGTGCTGCTGCCGCTTTCGTCTGATCTGCGCGTTTGGGGGCACAACGCGCGTTTGCCTCTAGAGCAGAGCCCTAAACCTCGCGCGCAGGAACTCACTGTGTCCGTTTAGCACTGCATAGCAATAAAAACACGCAAAAGAAGCCAGGGCCCTGTTTTTAGGTTTGCAGAGCAAGTCAGAGAAGACAAGGTTGTCTGAAGGGACACATGCAAAAGAATAAACTGTACGTGCAGGTTAACTAATAGCTAGTGGTCTGCACACGTGGCATAGCAGGGTTTCAAAAGCTGCCTAAGGAGCCTCCTCCGACAGGGAGCTTTGAAGACCTCAGCCCTAAAGAGCCTAGTACAGCGGGTATTTCCTGGTAGTATCACGCTTCTTTTCCCAGCATAGCTTTGGCCTATGTCAGATGGGATCACATGAAATGTAGATCCCGGAGGATGCTGGAGAGGAAGCAGAAAATGCCACCCACTTTCAAGGTCACAGCTGCAAGCAGATCCCTGTTCACGCTGCTGCACTGATCACTTACATATGAGATGAACCTTGGAAGAGTAATAAAAATATATGTACATTAGAATATTCCAGGCAGAGCTGTCACAGTACAGTCTTGCTGCTGGCAGGGTAACTCGGCAATTAGCCTTTGAATTGACAAGAACCTAATGGCAGCTGCAATGTTATCAAGAAGGGATGCACTCTTGGAAAAAAAACGGCACTGGGCTTGAGGTTTTCCAGCTCAAAATAATCTCCAGCAGAGGATGAAATACATCTGCCTGTCCATGAGTAAGTTCCTATGCTCCAAAGCGAGCGTGTGACTCATTCCACAAAAACCAAGTGCATCACCATCAGCCATGCAGCTCATTTTAAAAGGTTACTCGTTATTCACCAGCAAATTAGATTTGTCAACAGACAGCTAGAGTAAAAACCCAGTATCTCTGGGTCCTGTGATTCAAACAGCCTCATCTAACAAAGCGGAATAACGAGCTCTTCGGAGCTGGGTGACAGCCACCGTGACATTAAGACGCAAGAGCAGGGAACGACACAGAGCCAAAGCGCCCAGAGCTCGCTCGGTACTTGCCGGTGCTGTTGCAACGGTGTTTGAAATCACCGTGATTGGAAGGGAGCAGGAAACCAGCAGGAACCAGGATACGGACAGGCTGCTGCGAGCTGGTCCGGTTTTCCTGTGCCTTCATTTACACCCTGGCCCCGGATGCTATGTGCTTCAGACCTACATTGTTTTGGGTGGTTTTAGTATGACTTTGTAGCTTAATTTCTTCTGACAGCGAGAATGAACCCTTAAGGTTTCTGTAAACCAAAATGTTTACAAGCGAGTGCCAAATAGAGAGACTGGTCCAATGTGGCCTGCAAGCAGCCAGCCCCTTCTGCTGCAAAATTACATGATAGAGCGCAGGACGTGCCACAAGACATTAATCTCCCAAAGCGCAATTTTACCCTTGAAATCGCTCCGAGACAGATACATGAGCAGCTCAGACATGACTGAGGGAAGTTTAATGAAGCAGCAAATTACAGCTCTGCCCAGGATTTTCCACCCGAGATACCACATAGGTATTTCCCAGTAGTCGCTCATCGGCAATTGCGGTCAGCGCAGCTCCGTTCTGGCGTCTTGTGGTGGCACCGCCGCTGTCACAGTACTGGTGGCCACGGGTGCCAGAGCTCCAACAGGGCCCATCACGCCGTTGCCACCAAGGAGACACAAGAGCGGTTACACTCAAATACAACCACGGGCGTCTGCCACGGCACCCGGCCAGCCCCCAAGGAGCTCTCTGCTACCTGCTCGGAGGTGTCCTGCTTCTAAGCCTGGTCCTGAAGACCAGCAGCGTTCCCTGCTTTGGTCCTGCACCGGACAACGCATGGACTGTCATCAGCCTGTGAGCTCGTGGATATCCATGACTGAATCATGAGCATCTGGGACTTCTCTAATACTTCCCTTTCAGATCTCCAGTATCTTCCAAAATCAGTAAAGGGCAGGTGGTAAAATAGAGGCAAGAGAAGAGCCCCGGTGCAATACAGTGCCTTTGGAGAGAGGACCAGGGAGCAGAGCCCTTTCGAGACGAATCACAGGTTATATGCCTAGTTGTTCACACCCCTAGCAACCTCTCTCAGAAGGGAATTGAACTTTGGAAGACAATTACCAGGGTAGCGAGCTGCGGTCTAAGGAGTATCAGATCCACTTCTGCCCTGATCTGTTCCCGGAAATCCCTTCACATCCCCAAAAACGATCATCTTCCCAATTCGTTTATCAATGTTTTAAGTAAAGGTATAGATTATTTTGACTGTCATTGAAGGGATGGAGATTTCCATGCAATTACATACTGTGCCTGTAGCAGAAGGGAGGAAAAACGCCACGGAGAGAGAAATAGCAGAACTGCCACATGCATCTCTGAAGCATCCTCCTACCAGGGCATCTCCGCCAGAGCACATCCGAGAGCGCTGACTGCTGAAGCAGCCAAAGAAAAACGCCAGGAGGACTCTTATCACAATACTGGATGTGTGTGGAGTATTTCATTTGGCACTCACTGGAGCTCTCATAATCTTTTCCTTTATGATTAATATTAAACAAGTCATATTCCTTATGGAATTTCCTAACTGTGTCTGTTTATATTTTTCTCTACATCATAGTTAATATTTTAAGATCAACTCTCTTTTATTTCTTTTTTTTCACATTCATGTGTTTTTCCTCATTTTATAAATTAGGTTTCTTGTTTAGTAGCCATGACAACATCTGACTGTGGTGGTTACACCACAGCCTGGGGCTTTTTTTTTTCTCCCCCCAAAGCTGCCTTAGAAAAAAATATCTTTTAAATAAATAGAAGGATAAAATCAAAGGGGCAAGTTCTGTGCTGACTCCTCCTCCTTTCCCTCCAATGACCCACTTCAACAAGACTTCCCAGCATGGTGGGTGAGGACTCATTTGGCTTTAATCCTGCAAAGTCTTATCCACTTAGTTAACTTCAATGGGAATACTCAGAGCACATCAACTGAAACACATATGTAAGTCTTTAAAACCTTGAGGCCTATGCCTGAGAGGCAGAAAGGCAGAAAGCTGGAGTTACATTTTCTTTCTGGGCGTTGATCTTTGCACAACAGCTAAATGCCGGTGGTGCTCGCAGGGCAAACACAGAGGCACCGTTCCCGTAGGTGAGGGGCTGAGCGGGTGTCGAAGGGGGTGAGACGCTGTATTTCAATACTAAAAGCTGGACACAGGCTCGACTGTGTTACACCGCAGTATTTGGACACTATCACTACACCGATGGTCTGCCGTCAGCTCCTGAATACCAAACGCGACGTCGCACAGTATTCAGATTGAACCAACAGGCAGCGTTCAGCTCTGGATTAAAAACCTACTTGTGTTTTGGGTCATGCGAAGCCTCAGCTTCAGGCCTTGCAACCCATCTGTCAGACACGTCTGACCAGAACCTATCTGCCCAGATCTGGACCTGGCATTTGCAGGCAATTCCCTCTCCCGCTCCCTATTGCCTTCGCAGCCTGGCACCCAGCTCCAAAACCCGTCCTGTCTCACGTTGGGGATCTCGGTTTCTGGCCCATCTCCGCTAACGAACAAACACAACATGGACTGAACGGCCACAGACACTGCTCCCTCTCCCCGCGAGCACATCCCACACCTGGAAACCTCCTTCACGCGAAAGCAGGAACCACCACGGCTCTGCCTCCGAGATCCCGTGGCGGTTCCTGCCGCCTGAAGGGTTTCTGCATCTCTCTCTCGTTCTGGCCCCTTTGCAAAACCCAACCCGCTTCTCATTTGAGGTTGGCAGTAGTGGGGGCCTCTCCTTTCTGAGCTGAGCGATCACAAAACAGCCCCTGCTTAGCAGCTGTCTGCTGCACGTGAAGCAGGCCCATCCGCAGGGCACGCACAGGGAAGGACCCTTGATTTCCGTTAGCAGGACACGGTAATTAAAGGCTGCCTGTTTATCAGGGCAACCTGAAGATCAGGCAAAAGAAACTCAAAGCAAAGTGCCATTATACAGACAGTTTTGTGACCCAGGGAACAACATTATATTTCATTCTTTTAGGATGTTGGTAACCAGTAGCTTGGAAGGAATTTATGCTTTTGAAAAAATTAGAGCGTGTTTTATTTTAGATCTCTCCCACGAGCACAGTAAATTGCAATGGGTTATGGATCTGTGTTTACCAATGGCAAGAGATAACTAAAATTCCATGGCGCGTTTTACACACTGAATATAAAATACCAATTACACTGGGAGCCAACCACATGGAAAGCAACTCTGAACCAGGAGGAGGCAAAGGGGAAGGGAAAAGGCCGGGAATGTAACAAAGGAAGATGAACCTCCAGTGCGGCAGAACCTCTGGGAGCCCCGAGACATCGAGTCCAGATGTTCAGAGGTCGACGTAACCTGATTCCAAGAAGGAAGAGGATGTGTTTCTTAAAATTCCCTGTGGTGTTTTAATTTACTGCAGTCTTGCAGAGGACGCATGTGGTGATCACAGGTGGAGTTTCAGATTGACCATAAACATGAAGTTGGGGGCAAAAGACTCAAGCCATTTCAGCTCCCACTGCCAAGACGGTTGAGGTACAGATTTCCATGAAAACATCTCTCTCCCTTCCCCTACACTCCAGCAATCAGTAACTGGGGCCTAGAGGAAAATCCTCCTGGAGAGATACTGCAGGCACCACCAATCCCTTTTGCTTAGGGCAACCAGACCATCGCCCCGAGCAGGGCTGGTGAGCTGCTCACTTTTTTTGGCTGCGTGGAGAGGGAGGAGGGGAAGGAATATAGGACGGCCAATAACATCTGAAGCTCTAGTTCTTATCTATGGTTACATTTCTTCTAAATACTCACAGGAAAATGATCTCTGTACTTCCTTAGGACCCTACCGCCTGCCCCCAAATACTTTGCAGGGAGGAAAGAAAAACATTGGCCTCACAGTGTCTCTGGCACCATCCCATCTGCCCACTGAATCACAGCAGCTGAGCTGATTTTGATGCATTAGGTTTCCCAGTGCCCCCTCCCCCAGATCCTGACCCTTTTACCTTGGCTTTGCTCCCTTCTGAGGCTTCTGGCCCACAGTAACGCTCAGTGTTTGATTAGGAGAACTGGCAGATTTGCCATTGCTGCCCCAGAGGGATCTGAGTGGGGATTAGAACTGGTTTTCAAGGGTTGGCCATGGAGCAAATGACATTACTGACGCAATGAAAGCAATCCCAGTCCCTTTCCCTTTCTCCTTTCCTGCCATATGAATACCCAACCCTCATCCAAACACATAACGCAGTACGATTTATTTTTTTCGGGGAAATTTTTGAATTTTGGTTGACTATGCTTTGAATTTTCTGTTGTTCCTGTTTTTCTGCATCCCTCTACAGCGCCTAGCAGTAGGAGCTGTCAGGTGCTATAAAGTAATGACATAAAGTGATGGTTGACTGGCACATGAGAAATAATTATCTTTCCTTCTCTCCCAACTTGTTTCATGTTATAAGAATGTGGAGTTCAGCAAATCCTTCTTTCCCTAACTTCTTACTTTACTCAGGAAGAATGACCTGAGCTTTCACCTCTTCCAAAACCCAATGTCTCTTCAAGGAAGGACGATGCAGCTGAAGGAGACACAGAGGAAAAGTCTCGCCTTCAGTTCCAGCCAACCTGCAGGATTCCTGGCACCAGGACAGCACAGACTCAAGCAGTCAGGCAAGTTCTAGCAAAAGGTGTTGGAAAATGGGTAAAAATAGCTTCTGCAGATGAATTGGTTAAGGTAAGGATGACAATAAAGCCATCAATCTCTTACTACCAGGAAAAAGACGAGCCTCAGAAAGAAACAATCAGTAAAGTTATTAAGAGTGAAGCGATCCTTGCCTCGCAGGCCCTGTCTGACATTTTAGGCATTGAGAAACACAGGCTGATAAGAGCAACGGTGCCTGCGCGCCCCAGGGGAAGCAGGGGCGAGCATGGATATGAACGTACGGATAATGAGTCACTTCCACGTCTGCAGCTCGCGGCCCTGAATGGGAGCAGGCACACGGGAAACACGTTGCTGCAGAACAGCAGCGTGCGGGGCTTGTTTTAGAAAGCCCATTCGCTTTGGGAGGTTTTGCTTTCTCATTTCGTTTTTTGATGTTCACAGCTTCATTGAGTGCAAATGCCAGGGCTTGTCCCCGGGCTTAGAGACTTGGGTGCTCGTCTGACTCTCAGAGCAGACCTGAGACCTTCATGCTTTTACAGCAAAAAAAAAGGCTATGTTACATACACAGGGAAAAAGTTTAACTGAGCATTTGCGACTGTGAATGAGACTTCAAGCCTTCCTTGAACCTAGTGTGCTGAGCTGGCCAGAACGGGTATAGTTTGGGCTGTTGGCACAAACTCAAAGTAGTACATTACCCAAAAGCTACAGAAAGCAGCAAAGATTAGAGAGGGCCGTTCCACAGGCAGGAGGGGCCGGCTGCCAGCAACCTGCCAGCGGGAGCAGAAAGGTTTCCCCCAAATACCTGCCCCTCTCCTCCCCTCTGCTTGCTTGCTCGTTTGCATGGCAAAAGAAATTCTCCACCCCAAGCTCAAGTCCACACGACCTGCCAGACCCAGTCGCTATGTTACATGTGCATAATCTCATCCTAAATGTTGCCAAACTGCTCTGAAGGATTTACTGCTGATTTTGTGAGTATTTCTGCTAGACTTTCGCCAAGGTCCCGTTGTACCGCCTTGCATACATGATCTGTGCAACTGGAAGCAACCTGTACTATGCACACACGGATGTTTCAGCTAAGACGAGCGCGAGTTTAGTAATGATATGTTTCATAGATGGGAACAAGCTTTTCAGATTTTAGAGGGTTCGGCTCCTTTGATCCTTGCTTTCCGAATGAATCCGCCACATGGCTACCAGAAAAGCCTCTGGAAGCTTCATCCCTTCTCTCACCAGCACCAGTCATGGGATGGGCCGACGGCGACGAGCCGCGAACACTATTTTAGGCCACTTGCTTCCCCAGGCTTTGCAAAACTGGCACTGATCAAGGGTTTGCTCGCAAGTTTTTCTAATTAAAGTAGGGTGTAAATTTAAAGTGCCATATCTCTTCCTGAATAACTCCCTGTGTGGACATCAACTCCAGAACAAAACTATGTTGTTCCTGTTTAGCTTAACCCATCTTCAAAGTGGGTTGCATGTGTGTGAAACAAGAGCAGTTAATCAAGAACGCCTCCTGCGGACAGACAAACCTTCAGCGTGCTCTTGGGAGAGACTAAGCTAAAACCTGAGTCCCTCGGAGGTGAGCAAGAGCGGGGAGGCCTCCTAATACGAACACAGCCCTGGAACAAGGTATTCCCGCGCTCGAGTCTCGGCGGAGATCAGCCACTGACTCAGTTTATGGCAGCAAGCAAAATCCATTAACCTTCTGCAAAATGATGACCCTACACCAAGGAAAGGAAAGGGGAAACTCGGTGCTTGCAGAGAAGTCTCTGGGTGAAAATCACCGTGTACCGACAGCGAGCGCCTACGTGCCACCCGCGCGCCCTGCTCACGGCGGTGGCCTGGCCCCGCGTGGCTGAGCGCTGCCTGCCCCCAAGTGCAACTCTGTTTGCTTCAGGCAGCTGGGCAAAAAAACCGCAGCTGCTCTAAGAGGATTTTGCACTAATCGGAGATTTCTCTGAGTCACCGGCTCCAAGAAACCCCAGTTTTTATAGGAAGATGAAAGTAATGAGTGACACAGGTTTCCTGCAATTTCTAGCTGTTGCATCACCAAGGAGATAATGTCTTTGGTGGCGCCTGGGGACTCAGATAATACAGCTGTGTAAACTGCGTGTGGGCTAAAGTATCGCGGGGCCGCATCCTCATCCCAACACTTCCAAATCAAAATAAGACCTCTCTGGAGGCAGCATCATTACAGAGAAACATTAAACCCAGCAACTTGGCCCAGAACAAGCAAATGAGCTATTTTCATCTAAGCAGGACACAAGAAAATCCATCCTCAGTGCTACCCTGAGGCAGCCCGGACACCAAAATTCAGGGCTTTCTTTGCCTTTAATCTGAAATTACATGGGATTCATTGTAGCTGGTTTAATTAAAGCTAACCAGTCTTGGGATGGGATCCTGCACACCCACTCCAAACTTGCAAAACTGCCACCCATGAACCTGTGAGCATTTTTATGGATTTACATTCAGCGGATGCAAGGTGTGCTTAAACAAAGCTATCCATATGCATAGAAGATGTGCGGATTAACTTGGCAGAAAACCACCTCCTGAAATATGCAAATTAATAATTAAAAAGAGTTGCCTACCTGGAGGGGTACTGGGCATCGTCTGGTCCATCATACCTCGATGGACGTTGTCTGAGTTGCACTAATTACACCAACAAGGACCTGGTCCACGAGTTGTTACCTGCAGCCCTGTCATCAGTGGTGTGACCCATCAGAGGCCGACCGCAGCACGCGCGGCAGCCGCTGGCTTCGGCTTTACGCCCCTCGCTACCTCTCCTGGCGCATGCAGACCCCAGGGGTGGCTTGTGCCGCCCCTGCGGGCAAGGAAGGGCTGTTGGTCGAAGGACTCTGACCTGGCGGGCTACCTGGCTTTGCTAAGCCGAGCCCAGAAACTCATGGGAAGAACATAATTTAAACAGTTGCAATGGACAGTGATTGTGGAGGAATGATTAAAGAGCAGCAATCATGGAAACACCTCGTTTCAGCTAGGAGAGCTCTCCGTAATTGTTAACTGCGTGGTAAAATCCTCCTCAAACACACCAAAAACACTACACCAAGGACAACAACCCACTCCCAACCTCTTCCACTTCTAACTGCTCGAATAGACATGTTCTGTTTTCACATGTCTGTATCTGACACTAATAAATGATTCTCTTCTTGATATGTGTATTATAAACTCCCTTTAAAAAAGTTTATAATCTGCCATCTGTTGTCAGTTAGGCTCTTCTGTTTTTTCTTTTTAAAAAAATTTTAATATAAAACATTATTTAAAGGGTCTCAAAGCCTAGATATTGGGGGGAAAATCCAAAATCCAAAAACCTCCCCAGTACCAGCATTACACTGCTGAAAAGCGAGCAAACATCAGCAAAGACGTCCTGAGAGCCAAGGCTGGGAGATGCAATGCGGTAAGTTTGAATCAGGAATACAGCGCTGGGAATGGGATTAAACTTGGAAGAACTTTACTTGGGGAGCCCATCACTTAAAGCCATTACCTGAAACTCTACAAATCTGTACCTTAAACGAGTTTGACACAGGCACTGGTGGTTGAGTCCTTTGGCTTGGGCAACATAATGGTTCAAAATGGTTTCAGTCAGCTTTAGTAGCTACACCTACTAAAATAAACAACCATCACTGAAAATATGGTAACAACACACGTTCAAAATCATGTCAGTAACATCACTGGCTTATAGATGGTCTGGCTCTTATTAGACATAATGTTTTAAACATATACTTACACATACATGCAGTCACATGTGCAACACATACTTTATCTCCCATCCTTGTTTGGACCTGGATGCTACAGCGCAGTACTGAGCACACCACATCTGGAAAGTGCAGATGTTTTGAAGCTGTTTCAGCCTCGCCAACTCATACAGTTTCACTGACAACATCGTCGTAATTGATTTTGCTCTTCAAGCCCAACCACCTGGAACGCTGCTAGAGCACTGCAAGCAGAAAGTTTCTGCATCTCAGAGAAATCTTGAAAATCAAATGCAAAATTAAGAGGAAAAAAACCTGCCCCAAAGCCTTAAGAGCCTAAGTACTCCATTGCTCACACAACCTTTTCCCTTGGCAAAGAAAGGACCACATGTGGTGGACGTCAGCCATGTCATTTAATACGCCTCTGGAAGGTGTTCATATAGTGTGAAGAGGAGAAGGGTGTAAAGCCTACATAGGCCAGCACAGAAAACGAGACCTGCGAGTGTCCCGAAAGACGGTAACATGGAAGAAATAAGAAGGGCATCCAGAATTTGTTGGATTTCCATTATACTTAAGCAAGTCTTACAATGTGGGATCTAACTCGTGATCTTTGAACGTCTGCGCTTAGCAATACGTCCAAGGACAAGGGGCCACCAGCGTCCCCGGGCTACCGCGGCGAAGGCACAGCCGTCACCGCGACCGGCACGGAGGTACGATACAACAGCCCCAGCCCCGCAGCTCCAATAGCTGTGTTGGCCACAGCACCCTTTCGCGGTAGGAGCAAATATACTACATGGTGATCTGAAAGGCAACCAGTGCTTCTGGATGGCCGCGCTCACCAAGCCCCTCCTGGCCCCGAAACCAAGAGCCCCAGTCAACGTGGTCCTTCCTGCCGCGCTTTCACAAGCCCTTGGGGCCGCCCGGGCAAGTCTGGCTTCAGGGCCGGGTTTGAAATTTGTCTCCCAGGTTTGTCAAGCAAAAACGTTATCAGCGCAGCCAGGGTGAGCCGACCGCGTGCCGGGCGCCTAGCTCGGGACACGCCACCCTCTGCCCCGCGGCAAACCAGGCCCCCGCGGCACCTTTCCGGCTGGACGACCGAACGCAGAGGCACCGCAAGTCAGAGGCTGACGGCGTCCCGAATAGCCACACGTTATTTCCAGTTTGGAAAAAACCCCGGCGGCCCACAAAACTCAGGCTGTGGGATCCCTCCAACGCTCGTCTCCCGGTGCCAGCAGCGTGACTGATGGCAAATCCCAGCAGCGCGAAGGCTTTGCTTCAGGCCTCTGCCAGGCGACTCCGCCTTTTGGAGCCGTCGCCAGTCCCCTCTCCAATTAATCAAGTTCCCATACTGATTAACAGCATGATTCATGTCTCGTTAGGCGCATTCAGAAACAAACAAGGCTGTATTTCAAGGCCGCTGGCTTAATGGTTAAAATAAATACCTTCCAAACTTCTATTTTCAAGTAGCTGAACCTTTTCCACCTTTACAACTAATTCAGACTTCCTTCAAATTATTTTTCTAAGTAATATAACAATTTGTTTTTCATTAGAGCTTGTCAAAGCCGGACTTTGGTTTATTTTGAGAGAAACCAGCGCTCTCCAGAAACTGTTTAGTACAATTTGAATGACGCCCAAAGGGGTTATTGCAGCCACAATCAAAATAGAGTTTACAGCACTGGCTAGGGGTGACACTTTATTTAATGATTTTAAAAAAAAAAGAAAAGAAAAGAAAAGAAACCCCCCAGCCCCCTGAATCAGAAGCTAATTAAATGCACTCCTATGGCTAACAGTAAGTGTTTCTAAGTCACTCTGACTACTGCAAAATGCAAGGACTTAACTTGTTGCTAACTAATACCAGACACCATTCTCCGCGCAGCGTTATTTACTGACCTGGGGTGGTACGGGCTGGCATTCGCGTGGCCGGGACGGCAGCCCCTCGCCTTGCCCCACATACCATCCAGCTGGATGTGAAAGCGAATCTAGGGAGTGATTCAACAGTTTGGGTTCTGCCTGCCTAAGTTGGATTTTTTCTGCATAGCTTGGTATTTAATTTAAGGTGGCTTAAATGTAATCGAAAATCGACCCCGTAACTCCTTTGATTTCGCACTCCTTTTGTTTTGCTGCTGATAAAAGCAGAGCTGGAGCCGCGCCAGGGCAGGCGGTGGGAGCCCGAGGACGGGCTCTGGCACAAGGCGCGTTTCGGAGCGGGTGTCCCGCTGCGGCCGCTGGACCCCGCTGCCGGCCGGAGCAACCTGCATTGCGGAGCAAGGGCGGCCAGCGACATAACCTTAGCCTAATCCTTAAAGCTTCCCATACGATCTTTTGCAGTGCTTCTCCCTGTACCTCCATCTCGGACCGGAGCCCAAACCAGCTTTTTAAGCAGCTGAGCTGCAAAGCTATTTTCCACGGGACCGTTCCTTCCCGAGCAGCAAACGCATGCTCTGGTGTTAATTTTCCTGGGATGTTTCTTGTTTGTTGTTTCTTTCTCGACCACAACAAAATCAACAAAATTGGGACTTTGGTGAGTGCTGCATTTCCTCCGTGCTTTCCCAGGGGCCGCGTGCCGCTGCTCTCCCAGCCTGCGCAGCCAACACCCGCTGACTCCCACGAGCCGCAGGGCCCCCGGAGCCGGCACAAGCGGGTGCCCTGCGAGTGAAACCAGCGGCTGGCCCGGCGACGTCGCACGGAGAAATACCGTATACAGCGGCTTTCGCGGGCTTAATTCAAGTTTACTCACAGGGCCGAACTCTCTTGGAGGGTTTCAGGATGGATCCCTGGCTCTTCTGCGTTTTGCCTTCGCTTGTACCGTCAGCAAAGCGGGAAGTGACTTTATCTCCGGGCACAACGTGTCCACGAGCTAATGACAGAAATCTGTGTCAACAGAGACGAACTACCGCTCGAGCGGCGCACACGTCCGACGGGCGCCTAGCTAAAGCCCATCCGAAGGGCCCGATCCTGCCGGCACAGGACAGGGACTTTGCATCCCGCGTGCTCCCGGCCGATCCGAGGCAGGCCGGCGTCTCCGGTGCTTGACAGAAGGGCGCAGAGCTCATTTCCCGAGGGAAAGGAGCCGGAGGCCGGCGGGATCTTCCCTCTGGCCGCCAGCCCTGGGGACTCTCCGAGCGAGGTCTCCTCCCCGGCCCTCCACCAGCGCCCCAAACCGCCCTTTCCTTGCACAGCCCCTCGGAGGGAGCCGAGTTCGTCAGTGCTCTGCATGCGATGGGGCTCGGCCCCCCCCCAGGTTTTCCCTCCGCCGCCCACCAGGCCTGGGAGCCAGCGTTGCTCTCGGCGTTGTCCCTTCTCCATTTTATATACGGCCCCCGCTGCAAACGGCCCAGTGCGGCTCTAATTTACGCCCGCTGCGCGGGAAGCGAGCTCAGCGTCGGCGGCCGCGGGGCTTCGCCGCTCCGTCTCCTCGAGGGCACCTCTGCCGTGCCCACAGGGATCTGAAGGCCTAAAACTCTCCCGGCTTGCTGAAAATCCCCGGCTGTGCCTATGTGACAGCGTAACCCACGGTGGCGCCATGGCAGCGACGGAACGGCCCTGATTTTCCAACGCTGCTAGCTGCTGCCCCCCTTTCCCTTTATTATTATTTATTTTATTATAATTTTACCTTTGCGGGACGTAAGCTCCTTCCCACTTGGCACAGCCGAAGCCGCCCCCCGCTGCAGGAACCGCCAGCCCCCGCCCCGCCGGCAGCGCGAACCTCCTCGGCGCGCGCTAATCCAACGCTACCTGCCAGTTCACAGGGGCAAGGTGGCTTTTTCCTCCCCGTTTGGCTTTCCTCGAGCTTCCCCTCATCAGCTCGTTTGCCAGGCGGTGTAACTTTACAGCCCGGCTCCGGGAGCCAAGAAACACGTTTGCTGGTGTAAGCTGTGCATTAGACATCGTGAAAAACATGCAGCTTCAGGGTTTTAGGAGCCAGCTACGGAGAAGGGCGAAACACCCACAAAGCGGCAAGGACGTGTTTTTTCACCCTCTCGGATTTCACTCACGGACTCTCGCGCTCGACTCTCTCCGGCCGTGGGTGGCTGAGCGGAGGGACGGGCGAGGGCGAACGTGTGCACACGCAGAGGACCAGTGTCGGCGGGGAGAGAAGGGAGAGACCACGCGATACTGCCCAAGGTGGTATGGTGGGAAGGGTCCTCTGACTCCGCTTCCCCAGAACCATGTAGAACAGGGTCTAGATGTCACCTGTGGTCTCCAAGAACCTTGAAGACCCGTTCTTCCACCTCTAGATACTAACGACCACATTTTGGACTTGGTTTCTCCTGAACTTGGGTGTGCTTTTGATCCACATACACAAAATCGGCCAACGGGTACCATCAGACTCAAAATGCAAGAATCATTCATCAAAGCCATTTGTAAAACATTTACAAGGAGCCACCACCACCATCTTTAGCTGGAATCTGCAGCTTTCACGTGCCCGTCACATGCCCCAGGCTCTGGTTTCTGATACGACCTCTGGATACCAGCATCTCAGTGAACACGGCTCTGCCTCTAAACAGCAGCTACAAACTGTGCCTATACTTCCCAGGAAGGGCAAAAATAAATGGTAGCAAAAAGCTCTCTATGTTTTGTGAATTCTCAGAAACCCTCTTGGTTGTATATGAGCAAAGGGCAACTCCACCTCAGGCTTATTTGGAGATTTCTGTGGCTCAGATTGGACATTTCTCACCAGCCTGTTTTTACAGGGCTGTTGTGCAGAACTGAGCGGGAAAGGAGCTGCGTTACAAGTCTCTCCTCCAGTTTTATTCCTGGCAGAGACAATTTGCAGCAGTGTTGCTCGGCACGTCGAGTCTGGCACCTGCTTACAATAAATCCCTAACGATGTTGAAAAGTTAAACGTCCGTTTAGTTTAATTTCTGTTTTAGATTCGGATTTCTATGTACCGTAAATGCTAGAACGAATGGTTTTTTGAAACAATGCTGCATATTTACCTTGGAGATCCTCTATAATTGGCTGCTCTTCATCTAAGCTTTCGCTCTACATGCAGAGAGATGCACTCAGTGCACGGAGTCCAACGGGGGAGACTCTGCCGCCATCAGCTGGCAACACCTTTATGCCAGCTGCGATACTTGGAGAAGGCTCCCTTGCAGGTGGGATGGGTCAACGCGCTACTTTGGGTCTCAGAAACCCAAGGGGTTTGAATCCCAGCAAGCACTAAGGGAAGAAAAAGCCTCATGGGGTGATGTTAACCTGCGCAGACCAGGTTGGGAGTCTTTGCTAGAGATCTCTGTTTGACGTGAGGCTGAGAAAGGCTCTTGTAACCTAGGAAATGCCTTGTCCCAAAGCGTCATCCTCATGGCCATCTCTTCACAGTGCAAACATCTTTTCTCAGGAGACGGGGGTTTCAAGTGGCAATTAATTAAAAGGTCAGAAGAGCCTATTGCAACCTTCTGGTGGGAGAAGGGAATGACCAGTGCCGAGGATGCACACCCTCTCTCCCTCTCCCGCGCACGCGGCACAGGCAGCCCTCGCAGGACCTCCATGCCAGGCTGTGGAAGACCCTCCTCCAGCAGAGGCACCTGGCCCTTGGCAGCCGCCGCGCGCAGCTGCGCTGACAGCTCGGGAGCTCTGCTGGAGCCTGCCCGGGGGAAAAACTGCTGATGGGGCCTGGCCGAGCTGCTGTAAAATCTTGGATGACATTTTCTCGCAGCTCACCTTTGATCCTGGCAAACGTGCTCTGGGCGCTACGAGTTGATTGAGAATATCTCTGTGTGCAGATGTCCTGCAGAAACTACACCCACAGCTGTAAATCACCAAGCCCTCCCCAATCTGCTGGTTAGCAACAACGAATAATGATTTTTCTAATGGGAACTGGCCAGCATTCAACCCACTCCTTGATTTTTATTTTTATTTTTAAAGCAAAGTCTATTTATATCGAGTGACTTGAAATAAGCAAGACTCTTGGACTTGCTGGGGAATTATTAAAGATCAAAAAGCAGCCAAATGGGGAGATTTCCGGAAGCTCGAGTTAAGGGGAGCCGTGTCAGCACAGGCAGAGCCCAAAGCACACTCCCACGTGCAGACCGAAATCGCAGCACCGGGGATGCACACAAAGCAACACGCGCGTGCGATGCCCAGGGCTCCCGCGGGACCCGGCGCCCTGAGCCGCTGCGGGTGTCCAGCGGGAGCAATCCCAGCTCTCTGGCCACGTTCCTGCGATGATCCCGGTCTGAAGACAGGGGCTGTGCCTGCAGCATAGGCTGCCGGGTCGCCGGTCCCCCACCTCAGCGCTTTATAGAGTTTGCTGCAATCTCCTGTCTGCTCCCCTGTGCTTTTTTAAGAAGCTGCAATATCGCCAGCACACGAGTCTTAAGAGACAAAGATCCAGGCCCAGCAAATGTCACTATTTCCCCCTTAAACGCGCTGCCTGCATCACACGAAACGCTGGGAGCCCACGGGCGGTGAGCGCAGGAAGGGCTCCGAGCAGACGCGTGCCCCCGCGTACCGCCGCGGGCGTTTCGTTCATCATCGCGCAAATCCCCTGCACGGTAGGTGGCCCGCGGCTGCCCGACGCAGCGCGGCCAGCAAACTGCGCCCACGGCACAGCCGGCCGGTGACGCCGTCGGAGACAAACCTCCGCCGAGCGCGCTCCTCGGCTCGGCCCAGACGGCTGCCTCCCGGCCCCTCCTCACCGACGTCGCCTGCGACGGCAGCCCGCTCGCTGAGCCTTTTTCCTTATACACGTGAAAGAGGCAAGAAGAATAAGTTCACACTTGGAAAAAAAGACTTTTTTTTTAAGCACAACTCTTTTTGGGCTCCTGACAAAGCAATATTCTCCAGGCCAGTTGGAATCTGGAAAAATACACTTACTCAAGCTAGCCACCATGACTCCAATAACAATTATAAAATGTCCAATAAAACTTGCATGTAATGTCAATTCAAATCTTGAAAAGCAGAATTAAGTGGTATATCAACATTAAACTTTATTGCTTCCTTTGCAGAGCAGAAGTATTGTCAATAAAAGTCATTCTGAATGAAGAAAAGGGCAGTAAATATTAAATAAACAGGTTTTTGTTGAAATGCTATAAATGCACCAGAGCTGCACGTTACACTGGGACCCTTTTTCCCTTTGCAGACTCCCCTCATGATAGAAATAAGTCAGTAATTGCAAACTATCAATAAAGCGCCAATTAAAGGGTGGTTAGATGCATGCATTTACAATATGTCATTATGAGCCTTTATTGTATGCAGTTTGCTTGTTCAGATCCCCCCGGCTCCGCCTGCACCTCCGTAGCACACCAGCAGCCGCACGGCTCCTTAGGGGCCTTTGGGAAGCCGGGCGCATTCGCTGGCCGCGTCCGGGGCGCTGGCTGCGACGGCCTCCCCTGCAGCCCCCAGCAGCATCCCGGCTCCGTGTCAGGCCCCGGCACAGGAGCATTTCCAACAGCAAGAAATCCGGAGCCAAGGACGGGGAGGAGAGCGGCATTTGGGCAGGCTTTTGGGTAACCCGAATTTCTTCTGGCAGAGGGGTGCAAAGACAAATATCGTCCTCTCAGGCTATAAGGCTACTGCTTTGCTATCAACACAGGACCAAACAGAACACGAGAGCACTGCGCTGGGCTGGAATTGGGCAGCATTGCTTCGTTTTCCGAGGCCCTTCACCACGGTCCTTTCTTGGTCTATTTGCCCTAAAAAACAGCAGTCACCATCCTCCCTAAACCTCCTTACAAGCAAGACTATTGCCACTCGCGATCCCTAGCACGCTAACCTGGTTCCCATCGGCACTGTCTCGGCACCCGTCCCCTTCCTCAGTGATATTCTGCTTTGTCCACGGAAGAGAAGGCAGGTTCTCTTTTTTAGGGTTGGGCTGAACCTCATCCTCCTGGTTACACGGGAAACATCACCCGCGATGACCATCACAAGCAGACCTGGCGTGTTACCCCCAACGGAGCAATGCCCCGAGACCGCCTCAAAGCCGAGCACCGGCTAAGGGCAGCTGCCCTCGCTCTGCTCCTGATCTGGGGACCTCTGGCTAAACCGAGAAGATCCCTGACGCCAAAAGGTGTATAAAGAGAGCAAAGCAGAGGTTGTACGTCCTGCGGTAGCCAGACACAACAGGACGTGTTTCAGAAGCAGGGAGGGGAGCAGCCTTCTCTGTGCGAATGCACAAATCCCTTGGCTTTTATGTCAGCCCTTTAAAATCTGATCAGCATTTTTGTGGTTTACCAATACAGTTTATAAGCTGTTCTCCAGTTTAATCATGGCACATATTTACGGGAAGCAGTAACAGCTCCAGTGTATGAATTTCATGATGCTGCAATGACATTGAAGAAACACTGCAGTAAGCACGAGCTGGAAGCTGCGCTCCTGCAAGTCGGAGTGGCTGCGGTTTAATGAAGTTTTTCAATTGTCCTGGGACAGAGGAGAAGGAAATCAGATGGGACCTAGGAAAGCACACATTCAGGATCTTCTGTCCTCTGCCTTTTGCACAGATTCATTTATTTCATGTAAAAAGAAAAACTGGAATGTGAATGCTATTACTTTGTGAACAAATGATTTTCACTACGAACCTTGGCAAACCTGGTGGTTGCAAAAATCAGAACTCAAACGTTTTCAGAGAAAAGATTAAATATCTAATTCTCTTCAAAGAGTGAAAGATGTTGTCTGTAAAAATCGACTTTTGGAAAAACTGCAAATATTCCTCCAGCCCTTCCACAACCTTCAGTCAGAGCCGGGGCCGTCACAGAATCAGACTCTTTGACCTGATCCCTGTGCTAATATTTCTTTGCCACCCACAGGGATGGAAACCAACCAAACACAAGGGAAATAAATCCCCAGGAACACACTAGCAGCAGTCATACCAGCGCGAATTACCCAAAAGCCAGCAGTTAACTGCTTTGAATCATCTCGATTCACTCCTGACCTGACAGTGATGCAGTTCCTCCGGACGCTGCTCTGGTAGAGGCTCGACGGGCTACAGCCCGTGGTGCTGCCGCGACGGAGAAGGTGCTGTTCCTGGCCCGCACCTCGGCTGTGGGTTCCCAAGCTGGCGTTAGCGGCACGCGCCTGCAGCTCCGCCGCCCCGTCCTGTCCCAGCTTACAGCCCCAGGACCTCTGCAGCTGCTCAGCACCCACATGCATGGCGGGAGAGGTCTTATGCCCTTCAAACCCCCCTGCGATTTCTTGGGCGAAGGCATGGCCCTTAGGAAGCAAACCCAGGAGCGTCTCACCTGGAAGAGGATCTGCAGAACGCCGTGTATGATGCACATGTGACGCCCGAGGAAGATAAAGAACGGCACCACCAGCTCGATGAAGTGGTTGAATAACGTCTCAAACTGATGAAACCACCACGGGGAGCGATGCATGAAATAGGCTATCGGGTTGGGCACCGGCTGGGTCTGGAAGAGGAAGGAGAAGACACGTCACCTGGAGCTGAGCCCCTTTCCCAGCCCTACCCGCAGGGCTGTTTGCAGAGCTCCTTGGCCTTTCTCCTTCCTTCCCCGAGCTTGCCCACAGAAGAGCTGTCCTTTGCCTCTGCGGAGCAATTTCATGTTACAGAAAATCATTCCTTTTTTTCCATGAAAAACAAAGGCATTTTTAAACCAATACATCTTTTAAAAAACAAGAGTTTTAACTTTCTCTTTTCGTTTTTCATTATAACCAAAAAATCCCCATCCACCTGAAATGAAAACCACCGTTAGGTAATACCGAAATGTTGCTTGACACCGATGGATGTTAAATCACTCTGCAGAAGTGCTAAGATCATCAGAGCAACTCTGCAGATAGCGAAACCGAGAGAAAGATTTTCCCAGGGTCACACAGCAGGTCACGCAGAGCCACGAATGGAAACCAGATTTGCAAACCTAGGAGGTATTCTTTCAGAATGTTTAAATTTGAAATAAATGTGGTGGTAGCGTTGCTTTCCAAAATCATAATTCAGGAGAGGAAAGTATAATTCCTCTAAACATGCTATATTGGTTTAAGATATTTACATGCTGGCCTTGTGACAATATTTTTCTTCTATCAGCCTGAAATTTTTTGACACTGGGAAATCTTCCACCCAGTGCAATATTTTACAAAGGAAACAAGAACAAATACTGATACGTTAACGACGGCAGCCCATAAAAATGCTGCAATTTAAACAAAAAGAAGGTAACGATTTACCTTAGCACGTCTAACTAAAGCTCAAGTTCATTATTGTTGCTTTAAAATCCTGGCAGAAAAAAAAAAGAGGACAAAAACACCGATTTTAATCGAAGGAGACACAACACATCTTTAAATTATTTGTAGCTAAATCAAAAATACAAACAAAAACGGGGAAAATACTGTACTATGCACGGCAATTGAGTCCGCTCCTGCTGCCAAATCCCACAACCATTGTAATTCCTTATTAGCAAAGCTGGGATTAATAAAGCTGTTGCTCTCTCCGGGTTGGAGGCTGCTGCACCCCCTCAGGACGGGAGACCGCATCCTTCCTTCCTCGGACCCGGGCCCCGGCCGGAGCGCTGCCAGGGCCGCGGCGGTGCGGGGGCGCAGGGCCGGGCGCTCGCCCCCGCGGCTCCCGCGCCCCCCCGGCTCCCGCCCCGCCGCCCGGGACCGGCTGCGAGCCGATCGGCCGCTTCGGCCCTTCCGGAAGCTCAGGGAGGCTCGCGAGGAGCTTTTTGACCTTGCTCCCAAATCGCCCAGAAACGCTTTCGTCTTTCCCCAAACAGGCGGATCGTTTCCTCGGTTCTTTTGCTTTTTTTCGTGACGTGCTTTAACCGAACCCGCTCGACGCGTCGGTCCTCGCGGGTGCAACGCTCGGCCGGCGGGACGATCCTCTTCGGTGGCCTGGGACCACGGGGGATACGTAACATCACCCGTGCTCACACACACGTGCTCACACACGCAATGGAATCGCCGAACGCGGTCGCGCCGAGCGGGTGTGCAGCCCACGGCGGATCTGCAGGGCTGGGCTGTCACTGCTCTATTTTAAAGCACAGGCCGTCGTTAACTATCGCCCGTGCTTTCCTGCTTCCCCACCTGCGCTCGCTATCGGTAACGGAGTCGCTCCGACACCCTGATCGGCTGCGGTGGAGGCCGCTCGTCGCCCCGCGCCGGCTCCCGCCGGCGAAGCCTTGCTGCCGCTCTGGGCTGGGACGCCAGGTATCGTCCCCTAATCTGCTGTGCCTAAGAACAGAAAGCTAAAACTCTTGCCTCAACTCCCTGTGCAGGAGGGACAGAAAGCTAAGGAAAGCCCGTGTTCCCGTCTCATCTAACGGACGTCTGTGCATGGGCTCACTTGCGAAGAGCGTGCGTTCGGAAGATGGATCTTCTGCACTTTTAGCAGGGACCTAATTCTCATGCTGAAGTAGAAATGGGGGAAAAAAGCAGCAAAGCAGCTAAGAAATCTGATGTGGGTTAATAATTCACTCCCAGTTACTATAGTATTTCCATCCTTCACATTATCAGCACCGACATTATCACGATGTCAGTGGGGGCAACGCTGTATGACAGGCAAGATAAGTCAAATGACAACCATCAGCTCCCACGACCGAAAGCCGAAAGTGGCAGCAGACACACCACAAATAATACACGGTTCCTTGGCATTTGTTTTGACAGAGGGAAAGAAATGCATTTGATAAGAGAACTTCTGGCACCGGGGCCTCTGGAGCCGTTAGCAGCAAGGACCCCTTCCTCCTCCGTGCCACAGCCGCTTCACTGGAACGTAAATCTTGAGTACATAAAATTAAATAAATTATAGTAACAGAGGAGTGATTTGCATGTATCAGAAATTAGTTAAAGCGCTGGTGGGGGGACGAGCGAGGAGGAGCCCCGCGTGTGTCCTGCAGAACGTGCTCCGTGTTGCTCCAGAGCACGCACGTGAACCAACCGTGCCCGTCCTGCTCCCCTGCCCCGCTCGAGCCAACTAAATAAACAAGCCCTGGAAAGAAGTACAGGAACCTTGTTCAGTCCGGTCTCAAATAAGCCACATTTCTGGATACCTCTGTGAAGCATGAAACGCTTAAAAAAAAAAATTTTTTTAGCAAAAACTGGCTTTATGCGTCAACTCAAGGTGTAATATAATAAACCTACTGCCTCCCTCACACCTCCAGCAGTTAGGGAAAAACTGCCCTGCAAATGTGTTTTGAAATGAGATTGGGGAAAATTAATTCCATAATTCATGGGACAGATTTGTAACGTGTGACTTTGGGGTGATATTCGGTAGGGGCTGCTTGCACTGATAAATGAATTCGACGTTGCCAGCGAAAGCATGTTCTCTGGCTTGTATCTACCAGGTTTTATGAGGGCTGGTAACAGATTCTAAAAATATGCACAATAAACTGTTTTTTCTCCCTAAGGGGTCTACGGTTTAATTATGTTCTTAGTGAGAACCATTAAAGTGCTAAGTACCTGAAGACTCCTAATTTACTAAACTATATGCTACTAAAACCCAACAGAAGGCTATTATACACCAGAGTAAACGCTCTTCTCTGGGACTGTAAATGCACATGGTCTCCCCTCTCAACCCCTTTTTCCTTATTGGCATGGCATTACATAAACTCCGATGAAGTATTTAATCCCAGCGTTAGATACCCCATCTCGGACTAGGAAAATCTCCAGGCTCTCCTACACATGTGCATGGAAACAAGCCCTGCATTGTCCTTGAGCAACCCACTGCCGAAGCCGGGCTGCGCGTATTATTCTTTTATGGCGAGTGGCACAACTGCCAGGCAGTAACTGCGCGGCATTTGAGGGCAAAGTCGGAGCGTCGGGAAGACAACGTCCTCTCAGACTGCACGCGAGGAGGAGTCCAGAGACATATCAAGGTAGTTTTGTCCTTTGCCATGATGGACTTTTACCTTCCTTCGCTCCACAACGAGCCTGCTGCACGTCTTCAGGAGTCTCCGTCGTGTTTGCGTGCTTGGCTGGGCATCTCGACAGCTCAAACTCAGAGAGGCTTCAACAAAATACTGTCAAGTTATGAATCAATCCGTCTTGACAAGGTGAACAAAAATCCGTTATTTTACCTGTTTGTATAAGGTAAAATCAGATGATCTATTGATTCAGATAACCAAAAGTAGACTTGGCATTAGTATTAAAACAACACTAAGGATGGCTTGCAGGACAGCCTGTCAAAACACTGCGCTGTACGCCTATCTCAGAAGTCTGACTTCATGAAAAGCAATGCAAGCACTAAATATTCTTAGACAGTCAGGATACTGTAATTCATTTTTACCTGAAAAGGCACCTCCTGAACCACAATACTCAAACCTGAATGCAGATAACTATGGAAAAATCTTGAAAAACATAATAGGAAACCGAACAACAACACACACGAATAAATGATGAGAGCAATCAACTATTCAGTCAAAGGAAATAGGATTAGCTTTGCCCAACAGACACTTTATTAACAGTGTGTGGGCACCCGGGGCTCCAGCAGTCAAAAGAGAGGAAGTCCTTGGCACAAACAGAAAGGTGTGAAGAACAGCAGTACCCTGTCAAGCCAAATGGAAAACCACGCTGAGAATTATTATTAAATGCTTTCCTGCATGCTGCTGCAACGTCCCAGTGAACACAAAGCACAGGGCTCCAGCTTCCCTAAGCACCGAGGCATGAACTCATCTTCAAAGGAAAGCACCGAGTTATCTCATATTTTGGACCAAAAAAAAAAAAGATTCTCCATTGCAGAGAATTATTTGATCAACAGGATCCAACAGGCTGCTTCTCTGCCAGTCTGCTCTGCTTCAGATCTTGACCCTTCCTCCTGAGGCATCTGCAGATCAAAGCTCCGCTTTCCAAAACCTGAGCAACGGCGTCCCAGGCCCAAGCAGGAGAGCAAAGGCAGGAGAGCAGAAAACAGATAAGCTGGGTCACTTCCACAGCTGCTGGTACATGTGGGAAGATCTGCGTCTTCACTGAAGTCCCTCCGGAGGTACTGCAACCAGCTACTTTTGCGAAACACCCTTCTTCACAAAGCGGGAGAGCATGTCGAGCTTCTGCCTTCCTCGCTGGCAGGGCTTTGTGGTAGGTGCACTACGGGTGCAGCAAGCTTGACTGATGAGCAACACCGTGATTTTGCACAAAGATATAGAGGTAGGCTACGGTTCTGATAGGAAGCTGAGCAGCAAACTGCTCAGCATCTTATGTAAATCCCAGCTGTAATTGTGTGCGAGCATAATACGTGTTCGCACACGCATTTTTATACATACACGCATGCACAGAAGCTGCCATGTGCATGCTACTAACATACTTGTGTATAGAACAGCTAAACCAGTTAAAAATAGCCCCTTTGAAACCTTCCCACTACTAATATAGTTCCAATCAAAATAAAATCAAAAGAAAAAATTAAAAAGTTGTATCTGTTTTAAAATGCAGAGAGGTCTAATGTCTAGGTGGGTCGGAAGGGGTCAGCTCTTCAGCAACGCAACGTCAAAATAATTAAGTCTCAATAGATCTATCAAAAAGAAAAGTTACCTATATGTTCTTGCTGGGCAGAACTTCCCTTGTCCAGTCAATAGTAATATTCAGTTCATAGAAAAACATACTGGAATCTGCCTGCTTTAAGACAGCAACCCAAGCCAAGGAGATGTGTGTTTGACTCGGTGCCAGCACAACCATAAAATGTTGGCAATTTAGTAGAGACGTAGTGCCGCGCCACTCTCCCAAAGGACCTAAATAAACTTCAGATGTAGAACATATATTTTTACTTTTTATATATATAAATCTGCTGTTTCATTTTTAACTCCTCTCCCCAGCCTTCCCTGCATCTAAGGTTTTTCAAAGCTGAAACAGGTCCCTACTTCTCCTGGCTGAGCGAAGCCTCAGCAGTGAAAAGTTAAAAGCATGAAAAATCAGAGAAATGATTCACGTCTGGGCATTGGGTTTCTTGTGGAATGATGGCTGCACATGCGGCTGCAGATGCCGAAGGGGAGAGGGTCTTGGGAGAAAATTCTGCTGTGCAATTTTATGCCTCTGCATTAGAAAATATCCTGAGGAATTCTTTTTCGTGTTCACAAAGTTGCACTTGCAAAGTCACCGGTGTAGCTGAAACCTTCCTGCCACATCTGTGACATTTAGCTACAAAGCCAAGCTTTGCTCATGATGAGTCAGCCCCGATTTACACCAGCGTGAGTGAGGAGCAAGGCTGGCTCATAGGGATATATTTTACCAGGGGTACATTTAAATGACAGCTTTTGAATTCCAGCAGATTGGGTGGGGGCAGAAAGATTTATAGCTGCACTGTTTGCTTTTCCAGACTGCACCCTACCTCCTGGTCAGAGCTATCCTTCTCAAATAATAAAGACCACATTTCCACGGCCCACAGCATACCTGTTTATTGACTCTATTCCTACATAGCATGCCTTGGAGCTGCTTGCTGTATATAGAGTTAATTGTGGATGTATTACAGATTCACCTATTTATTCTGTACATTCTTGGAGGGGTCCAGAGCTAAAATTACACAAGGAACTGCAGAACTGCTCAGGCTATTTATTTGTTCAAAATCCCTTTAAAATAATTAGCAGCTCCTGGAACAGACATCTCGGCTCTGGTGGGGCAGAAAGACTCTGGGGCTACCAACTGCGGATTCTTTATTGCCTTCCCTCCCTGATCCCGCACGTGCGGGAAGGGCCTGTTCATTAGCAGCACCAGTGACATGTCCTGTTTGGCTCAGGCAGCACAGACTGGAAGGTATCTCAGTGAGAAACCAGAGCTAAGGACCATCAGTTCTTATCGAGAAGCTCCCATCGCGGTGGGCAAGGGGATGAGATCTGGGAGCTGCAGCTCGCTCCAAATGCAAGGCAAGTGAGCAAGTGCTGAGTTAACACCCGAAAGCTGCCACCAAGGGCAATGCCCTGGAAGAGGATGGCACCATGTGACCCTGCCACCGAGGATGTGGAGATGCCAAGAGGGTGAAGATGATTTGGGGCCTGATCCAAAGCTCAGTAGGCACATCACTGATTTTTTCCATTAGCTCTAAGGGGAACCCTTTCCTGTCAATCATCATTTCTAATGATCTGGTCTACAAACCTCTCCATCCGAGCTGCCAGAGAGGGGATGAAAAATATTCCTCCACTTGCATGGACAATCTGGAGGGTTCAATGACAGCAAAGCATAGACTCCTCCACGTGGCCACGGCTGCTCTTCCACACATGCAGAAGAGATGGCTCCTTCCCATTTCCCACCTTTCACTGGCTTGTGACCCCTCCCCACATTTTCCCCAAATGGACATGTCAATGGCCAACACCACGACCAAAACTGAAGTTCCACCCTGTCCTTTACACCACTCTTCTCCTTGCACCTCTTGTGTTAAGCCACAGCCATTAAGACACAGCCACTCTCAGTGCTGTGTGAACGCAGGGTGGCATGGCCACCTCGCTTGGGCCAATGGCTAACACCATGTGCACCAGCAACGGCAGCTTGGCCATGGCAGGTAACTCAGCTCCATCTTGCTTATGTGAACATTTCCCTCCCCTCAACTACTGCTATGAACCAGCTGACAGAAGACCTTGCACAAACTATGAATCCAGTGTCTCCGTCCTCTGTTCCCGTATTTCCCACGTTACGCCTCCACAGCACAGTCCCCATCTGCACAGCCAGTCCTGAGCCCCAGGCATGGCTCCAGCGGTTGGGGTTGACACCAAGCTGACATCACATGGTGCTTCCTGGCGTGTCTCGTACGCTGAGGATTTCTCTTGACGCAGTGATAGAAACGCACTGCGCAGTCTGACGCTGTAACAACAGAGCTCGCATTCCTCAGCGGATCACGAGGCAGGGTTACTCACCAATATTTTAAATTGCCATTTAAGAGCATATTGCAAATGTGATCCTTTAATTGGTCGCTGTTATGGCTCTCTATTAGAGAAGACAAGTTTTTCCACACAAGGTAAGCCCTTGCGAAAGCACTGAAAATGTTTAAAACCAATCCAGTCCTGATATATTTATTATATATTTCTATATATATAAATAATTTCATGAAAAGGAACGTACTGAGTGGAAACTCCATTTAAAATGTGATCCCAGATGGTGGCAAAGCTCTAAAATTGCAAGGCAACATGTAAAGAAAGATTAACGACCTAAAACAGGCACAAATTTATGAGGTGAAAGCCCCTGTAATCCTGGAGAAAAATGATACCAAACGTTAGACTAGACAGCTAGAAAATACCTCTGCTTAGTTCATATGGCCTCTGCCATTTTACATTTTCTTTTAATATACATTACTTTTGGGTTCATTTAGTCTTTTCTCCCATAAGACAGAGGCACTGCTTTGGTACATGAACATGCTGATGGATTTGCCAGCTCCCACCAGGTACCTTTATTTAGCAACTGGTAAATCAGATGCCAGGAAACAGGTATTCTGTCCCGCGGTTTGCAAACGGGCTGTGCCCTGCTGCGCGTCCCAGAGATACGCAGCAGGCGAGCGAAAGCCGGGAGTCACGAATTTTCCAGGGCCCTTTTTCATGCAAAAATACAACTGAAGCAAAGAGAGACGTCACCCAACATGGATAAGTAGCCTAGTGAACATCACGGATCCAAGTGACAGAGAGAGATTCCCCCAAGAAGGGCTCGAAGCTGGGATGGGTTTCCTGTATCCCATGCTAGTGTCTTCATCATGGTGCTGTAACGTGGCCTGAGATTGCATTTGTGCCCCACCAAATTCCACCGAGACCTGCAAACCTTCTCGACAAAGTCTTACTAAGATATTTTTATGAGAGAATTTTCAACAAACTGGGATTTTCTGACCAAAAAACTCACCAGACCCTTTCAGCAAAAAGTTCTTGGCACGCTCCAGTTGATAACGCAGCCGTCAAAATCAGCACGTTTTTAGAACACTTTGCAAATAAAAAGGTATTCAGGCAACACGACAGCATTAAACTAAACTGATTATGCAGGCAGAAAGCAGTTCTGGTCCAAGCTCACAGCAACGTTCAAACACGGTGATTATTTTGGGTTTGCGGCAGCCCCGGGATGCAGCAGAGCGACGGCGATGGTTGGACGCAGCAGCAGGATGCCGCCGGCCGTGGGAAGTGGGAGAGGCTGACCGTGACCTGCGGGTGTAGCAGAGACACGGATGCAGCGACCAAAAGCCACCACAGGACCTCGGTCTGCTGCTTGGAAAAGAAAGGTCTCTCTTTTCCGTCAGGAGTCGCACAGCCCTGCACTGTAACAGTGATCTGCTGCCAACAGATAGAGCTGCTTAACTACCCGAGGGTCAGGAGAGCATTTAAAATTCAATTTGGATTTAACTACTAAAAATACAGATCACGGGCTGCCAAAAACAGCTGAGGCTGAACCTCCAGAGTAGAAGATGGTCAGAGGAGGAGGAGGATGAAAAAATATTGGTATTAAAAAAAGAAGACAAGCTTGCATTCAGTTAGGACAAACTACATGTGCCCTGAGCACCGCGTGCTCTCCCTGCTGAGGATTTACAGGCAAATCCTCGCCCGGGGCTCCTGGCACGCGGTGCTGCGTGCTGAGGCCCGAGCAGGTGAGAAGATCAGCAAAGGGAGATGCAGGGCCAGGACACCTGGTGCCATGGTGCCCTTGCCCACGGTGCTCTCCAGGAGCACGTCGGAGACGGACGGTGGCTCCCAGCTGAGCACCCGCAGCCTCCTTCACTCACCTGCTCCAACACGGGGCCCGGGAAGAGGAGCTGCACCAAGCGCATCCGTTCCTCTGTCGCGTGGCTCCGACACGGATCCGGCCGGGGTCAAGCTCAGGGGAAGCTTTGGTCCCTCGAAGGACCATGCAGAACGGCGCCAGCCTTGCAGACGCCGCATTTTCCAGGCCTTTCCTTCCAGAGTCTCCGATTCACCCTCCCAAAACGAAGCGGCTGCGGTCGGAGCCCAGGCTCCCACGCGGGCAGTGAACCCGCGGCTCCCGCATCCCCGTTCTCAAGGCGGCCGGCAAAGCCGTAGGTGCCACCAGGCTGCTCTCCCGCAGCCTCCTGCCCACAACCGCGCGTCATTCCTACAACAGCCACTGCCTATTTTCTATCCGTCTCAAAGGCTCGTGCTGTGCAGAGGGGTCAGTCCTCCACCTGCCCGGCTTGCTTCGGCGGCGTGCTTGGAAGGGCCGACGCGCAGGAGGACGGAGAGGGTGGTAAAACCCCTTTCCAAGGGCTGCGCCTGCTCCCTCGCGCCCGGGAACCTGGCGTTTCACCCGCCATCCACCGCTCTAAGAACGCGCTGAGGCTCCTTTCCCAAAGGCCCCGTTGCCTCACTTTCTTCCTTTTTAAAAATCTAGGGCTAAAATGAGAATCGAGTCTCCTTCTGAGGGCTTTTTCGCTATGCGCGCTCATAAACACGACGTTGAGCCCCAGGCCAAGGAACACGGGCAACGTCGGAGGGCAGCGCACACAAGAGCAGCCTACGGCTCATGCCCATGGTCGGGTCAGGCTGCCTGGGGGTCTGGACATTTACTTTTTTTTTAATATTTTTTTTTCCTTCCCCACACGGGGAGAGTTACAACTCGAGACAAACAGTGGGATCTTTCATAAAGTGCGTTCACAAAGGGTAAATTGAGTCCTTAGGAAGTCGCTACCTGGACGGTCACTCGAATTCTCTGAACTGCAACACCGCCTCGCTTCGAGCCAAATCAAACCGGCGGGGAAGGAGGGGGAAACTCAGAGCCGCCGGCTGCCTGGTTTAACTTTCCGATGACATGAAAGACAGGATGAGGTGCACATCACCTACCTCAAATCGGGGCGCTTCAACCAACCGCCTGGTTTGAGCGGTCGCTATTGCAAATGCAACCTCCAAGGAGCGCAAGGGGAGGCGTTATTTTGCGAAAGGCATTCTGGTGCTGCTTAGCTCGATGAGTCACCTGGGCATTGCTGAAAAGACTCCGAGCCAAGTCAGAAAAAGCAGGAAAATAATGTAAATTGTAACTTTCATATTAAAACAAAAAAACAAACGCCCTCCCAAGAGATTTCAGATAAAAAGCAGACTGGCTTTCACCTTGGGGACCTTGGTTGAAAATCTAGCCCCTGCATACAGTGACTGGCAACCGCATTGATCAGATGTTTGCACAAGGCTGGAAAGGGTGAAACAAGCTGAAGATTGTCAGCTCCAGCCATCCTGCCTGTTTGTACAAAGACCTGCCATGTGTTCCCGGGAAGCCGTTAACTGTAACTTAAAACAGATCCTTCCAAATAATAATAAAAACTGCATTGCCTCTTCGCTCCATTGGAGGGGGGCAGAAATGGACTGATATCATTAGGGAAATACATGTCTTACCTAACAGCGAAAGCCTGGGCAAGCTTTCTGGCATGGGATTTCCCGCAGTACTGTCAGGGAAGTCCGCTCCTCGCTGCTCCGGTCACTACGTGAGCAGATCCCAAAAGGCAACCAAGAAACCAGGTTAATAAATTCTTATGCCTTTACTATCTGATCATTAAGGGCAAGAAGAAAATAAAGGTCCTTGAGATTTACAAAAGCCCAGGCTATGGGGAAACTCTTCTGTATTGGAAAGTCTATGCAAGTACCTCGCAGAGCAGACAGAAGACCTCTCTGCTCCTGAAGACCTCACCCCTTTGCTTTTAATATCGAAATAGAGATTTCTAATACATTTTCTGATCTTGTTTGATATGTTCTCCCACTCCGTTTTAAGCAGTAATGCCCGACAACTCTGCCACGTACGCATTCCAATTTACTGACAGGTCTTGCATGGATAAATGAAGATGTAACTTTTTTTTTTTTAATCCAAAATGGTTATGCTAATTCAGTCCAAGTTGAATACACAGATAAAATAACACGTGGTGCATCTTATTGCCATTTTTCTGTAGAAACTACGGTAGTATAAACACCAGCATAACTGTGTCCATTCTAATGCACAGTATTTTGCCATTTTAGCTACTCCTGTACGAAGCTGAAGCTAGTACAGCTCCTGCGCAACCTGTAAAGAGGCCTCAAGACTTCTCAGCAGCGCTTGGTCAATGCAAAAGAGCCTTTTAATTGGGCATATAAATTACTCATCCCTTGAACTGGGTACTTAATGATGTTCACAGCACGGTTGCTTGACTCTGTTAGAGGCATCAACTCGCTGTTGTGCTGTGGTGAAACCAAGAGAAGGACGACGGAGGGCAATCGTGGATCCGGACCACCTTCCAGCCATGCCCGGCTCCGCTCCAAACAGTCATGAAGCCGAGGCCTCTATCTTTCATTCATCTAAAAGTACTTATAGCACAGATGGAATAAAAACGACTCGTTAGTTTCCTCAAAAAAAAGAAAAAAAGATCTGCCCAAGTGTAACAATCTGGGAAGCAGAAATTGTTACCTTTACCATTTGAAGTTCTTCCCTAATAAAACAGAAAAAAGAGGTAGTTGTTCCAAAGATGCAGCCAAAAACCTCATAAAACTTAGTTCTGTTTCAGGACTTCTCCCTAGCAACAAAGGATTCAGTCTGAAAGAATTTAGGACAATAAAATTAATTAATTAAGAAATGCCTTTGCCATGAGGAGCTGATACACAAACTCTTCAACAGTGAGTTGAATTCAACAGCCAATTCTGGTCTCCGCTGCCAACAAATTGCACCTCTACAGTCATTTAAACAAGTATTGCACCTTCATGTGCGGAAATAAATCAAACCACTTTTTTTTTTTCTCTTTTTTTTAGCCAAATGTTTAAAATGGTGACTCCTTGCAACGACATGCCCACTCGCTAGGAAGCAATACTAATACACACATGCAGTGGAAGCGATAGAAATGTTAAACCTTTCTGCTGATCCCAGGAAGCAGGCTTGGACATCTTTGGACAATTGGACATAAAAGCATATGTTTGTAATAAATGTCCTCTTCCTGCTCAAGGTCTTCCTGGGGTAAAAACAGTAATTTTATATATTTTTAAGCAAAATTTAGGAATGGAAAGTACATTCTTAATAACTCTCCTGGCTCACCGTCAGGCCCAAAAGCCTAACGGACTTTAAGCACGTGCCTGAGCAGCTCGTTAACCCGGGAGGGATTTCAGCGCTGCTGCAGGGTTGGGGCAGCGCCTCCTCCCAGCGCCACTCGACGCGCATCCGCACGTCCGAGTCCTTTTGCCCCGCGGTTCGTGAAGCATTGCACTCGTGTAGTCGCCTTGCCTGTTTTGTAAGCAGAGCTCGTTTCTATGCTTTTCTAAGGAAAATAAATAAATCCTGTAGACAAATAAATTCCACCCAATAAATGTGTCGCTCCCTTGTCCCCGCGGACGTAATAACGGCCTCACACTTGTCCCGAATTGGAGCGCTTACAAATCAGCGGGATAAATAAGAACGCCGCCCTGTGCCAAATGCCTCATTTTTAATGCAGCCTTTTACCTCCTTTCCTAACGGTGAACAACGTCCCGGAGCCCGAGGCACCGGAGGGTGCCGGCGCCGGGGGTGCACCGCGGCCCCCGGGGCTCCACTCCGGCGCCTGCCGCGAGCCCGTTTGCCCGGGCGTCCTTCCCCCAAGGCCTTCGCTTTTTAATTGCAATTCAGTCCCCGGCCCTTCGCTTTGCCGTTGCAACTCGCCCCGTTCCCCCGAGGCGGGCGTTCGGCGCCCGGCTCTGCACGGCTGCCTGCCCGAACAGAGCCGCATTGAGGCCGCGGGGCCGGGCGGCACCGGCATCGCCGCCGCCGCCACCGCCGGGGGGGCCGCTCGCCCGCCCGCTCGCCCCGCGCCGCGTGTTTAATATTCCCCGTCATGCAGGCCTGCCTCTGCCCGCGGCCGCCTGTCACTCAAGCCCCGGGATGTTTATTTTAACGGCCACTTGCGGTCAAGGCTGGTGCCAGTTGTACGGCATCGGTTACGCAGATTTAACACGGGGGACTCGGCCCCCGAGTCCCCGAGCGCGGGAGGCAGCCAGGGCCGCCCCGTCCTAATGCAAAACAACTGAGCCGAGCGGAGCCGAGCCGCTCCGCTCCGGCGGCCCCGCGCCGGCTTTAACCCTTGCCGCGGCGCCCGGGGGGGCCCAGCTTGCAACGCAGCCTCAAAAATCGCCTTTCCCTCCGCCCGGCCGTGCAGCAGGGCTGCCGAAAGCCCCGCTTGGAGCAAAAATCCGGGCTGGCGCCAAGGTCCGCAAGCGGCGGCGGGCACGAGGGAGACGGACGATGCATCCAGCTGCCCGAGGAAGCAGCTCGTGCGCGGGGAGGGGAGGATTTGTATTGCTCTTAAGGGTTATCTTTACCCCAAGGGCACCGAAGATGTGTGCCGGGGTGCCGTGCCGCGGCGAGCACGGATGCTCTCCCCTCCTCCGGGCACAACCCGGGCACTGACGTGCCCCCGGCCGCCCCGCTGCGGTGGGATAACCCCGTGTTTCGGCAAACCCTTCAAAACGAGGCGCCGCGGACACCGGGTGCGCGGGACCCAAAGCAGCTGACCAGCATCTCCTGCCGGCAAGCGCCGCACGCCCGGATGCGGAGCAGGCACGGCGGAGGAGCGGGGCGCCGAGCGCCGACGCGCAAGCCGAAGGGATGCTAAAACGTTAAATAAACCGTGGCCCGCAGCAGAATTCTGCATCGTTTTTGATTGTCTGGCCGGGCTCCAAGATGCTAATCAGCCCCAGATTAAGTCATCAAGCAAACTGATGAGCAATCACATTTTGTCAGTACAGCTGGACATGGTTACCCGGGATCCCATCTTTCACCAGCGGGCGAAGACGCCTCGGTGCCATCGCTCGAATCCGAGGAAAGGCCAGCGGAAGCCTGCAGAGGGCCCGGGCTGAGCTCTCGCGGCTGCTGCACGCTGGCAACCCCGAATCGCGATCCCGACGCTTGTCGGGCCGCTACTAAAGCCGCCCGTCGCCGTCCCAGCGCAGCGACCGCTGCCCTTGGCAGGCGGCCGCCGGGGCGAAGGGCCCCAGCCGTGCCGCAGCCACCGCTCGCGGGTTTAGACCAAGCGCGCGCCGACCTGCTCCGCTGACAGCAAGGCGCAGGGAAAACCCAGAACGTTTCGAAGCACCGGAATACTCGAATCCCAACTTCGTTTGTCGAGCCTTAGTTAACGGGAACAGATCCAAAACTCTGCAGCCAGCGGGGTTACGCTGCAAACAGGTTTTGGATCTATTCAGAGTTAAAACCTGCCCAGCAAATGATTTAAAGCTGGAGTAGAAACACTGTAGGTATCTAATAAGGAGATGCAAAATATGTATAAAAGATCCATTTCAAACTAATATCTTGCTTGAAAACTAATGGAATACGAAAAAAATACATCAGTGCCGGCAATATTAAGAAAAGGATTTTTTTGTTGTTGTATATTTGAATGCAAATTAAGAGGAAATAAAGTAACTGGAGTTGCTATCAGGGAATTTACTCTTCTCACAAATCTTAGAAACGGGTAACACGATGACTCCTTCCCCGTGGTTTTCTCGTCGGCGTCGATTTTTCCGTAACCGACGCGCCACGCGCTTTCTCGGGCCGTACCGCAACATTCGAGGGCTTCGATTTTCTTCCAGCCCCCGCCAGCGCCAGCGCACATCTGGCTGCCGCACGTGGGCCAACGCTCAGCCACCCCGTGTCCGTTCCCCCGTTCATAACGCATTTATGTATTTTAAGCGACGCTTTTAATAGGAGGACGAGGAGGCGAGAACATAATTCAGCGCCTCCGGCTGGAAACCTCCGCGGGGCACGCGAAACCTCGGGGCGGCTGCGAGGATGGCAGCTTCCCGCGCCGCCGTGCTGCGTCTGCCAATCCTCACCTTGTCCGGCCGCTGCGCTCGTAACACCTAAATCAGCATCTGGAAACGCACGCAAAGTTATATATAAACGCGAGCAGCTAAATCAAAACAAAACTCTAGGAAAGAAAGCCCCGGCAGCTGCGCGGCGGCGCCCACCAAACCTCCGCCTGCCTTTGGCGAGGGCTTTCGCTGAGAGCGGAGAAAAAGGCCTGTTGTAGCACAACAACTTTATTCTGTTTCGCCATTAATCTGGTAAGTAAAGTGGCCACAGAAAGCATTTTCCGCGACGCCAGTATATTACGCTTTTACAGCAATTACATGGATTTTCTGAACTTGAGAAAATATTCCTGCTTCTCTGCAGCTTGCCAAGGCCGCGCGTTGAGCGGGGTTGGAGCAGGCGACCTCCAACGTCTCTTCCCACCTGCAGCATTTCTGGCGCGCTGGGAGCAGCCTGGTCCCATTCAACAACCTGAAAAAACCCCACTTTGAGCAAAGTGCCGCACAGCAGCTCCCCAGAAACCGGGGCCGTTTTTAGCAGAACACCTCGCCGAGCCGTCACCTACGTTCATCGAGCCTTCGGCATTTCTACCTTCGGTCTCCGACTCCTTCGCACCGGCCCGGGCTGACGCCCCGCTCCGCCGCCGGCCGCTCCTCACCAGCCGCTGCTTTTTAGCGCTTTGCTGAATTTTGAGGGCTTCCAGGCTAACCACTCGCAAGCCCTCGGAAAGGCCGGGGTGAGAGACACCGTACAAAGGTGCCGGGTTATTCGACAGCGCACACCTGCAAAAGTAATTCTTGCTCGCGCAGATGCACGGGGAAAGGAGAAGGGTGAAATTTAAGCCTCAGCTAAGCCACGCTTTCAGCCCAGAAGACAGACAACGCCAGGAGGTGGGACCCTGCAACTGCCTCCGGCTTCTTTTTATAAATAAATAATATATACGTTATATATATATATATAAGTTATATAATATATATTATATACTATATAATATGTATATTTATAATAAGAAAAGGAAAGCTCTCCGTTTCGGAGCAGGTGAGCAAGGCTCCCCTTGGACCCCGGCAGCCCAGGGCTGCAACTCCACCGAGCCGCCCACACCGAAAAGCGGCACAGACGAGACGAACCCGCGAGCGCAGACGCTTTACAATAAAAAAGCGGGGAAGAAGAACGCAGTGCTGCACTGTGTTAAAACGCAAGACTAATTCGAAGTCTTGTTCCTTAGCGCAAAAAGCTGGAAGCCCGCCCAAGCGAAAGGAGGAGGGAAAAAATAATAACCAGACCAATTGTATATTTCTCCTAGAAATTCCATGTCCTAACGTGCCTCGCGCGCTGCACTTGCCGGCTCCAATTTCAATAAATCAACCCAGCGTGCAGAGTAACAGTAGCACAAGTCTTTCTCTCTTTCCATAATACACCCAGGTAAAATCACCGTGAAGCCCAGAACAAAATGCCCATTCTTCCTGCTCCTTGGCAAGGGGACAAATTACTTTCCGCACCTCTCTGTGTTGAAGGACTAGTTATTAAATACAGCCTAAGCTGCCTTTCCAGCTGTACTTAAATCAAGGGCAAAATAAAGCTAACGTGACTGTCCGCAAGAAATTCGGAGAGCAAAAGAGCAATGTTAAGATGAGGCCGCCGCCGCATATCTCTCTGCCTGCCCGCGGATTTAATTCTGATTTGTAACACGGCGCAAAGCCATACAGCTTTATTACACAAAGCCGCTTACCGCTAGAGCCAGCAACGAGACAGCCCCGTGAAATATGCCCTATTTTTTGTCAATAACTGCCCACAATTTATGGATTATTCCAAACATCTATGCAGAGCCGTGAGAATTGCGCTGCCGAGAAGGAGCAAACACGAAAGCAAGAGTCGGCTCCGAGCCGTCGTCCTGTTTGGTCATTCCAGAGCTGTTTGGGCAAAGAAACCCTAAATCTGTTTGGGCACCAGCTTGTACCCGTCTGGGACCCAGCTGTGCTGAACACTAGGGAAACAACCGGGAAGCGGCAGATCGGTGCGGAAAGCCAAATAAAGACGAGGTGTAAGTTAAGATGGGAAAGAAGTACAAAAAAGTGACGTGCCTAAACTCGTATATTGAATCAACACTATCGTCGGGAAGGGGGGAGAGGTCTCCGAGCTTCCCAGTGCTCCTCACTCGCCTCTCCCGTAATGACATTTCATGCCACTTCTGCTATGACTCGTTTTACATTTCCTTTATAATCCCTCTTCCTTGAGAGGCGTAACGCTGTTACGGGATCGGAGCGGGAGCCGAAACCCGACGCACGGGTTATTACGCCGCCGCTTCGCAGGTCGGGGCCGAGCCCCTTCGGCACAGCGGTGCGGTGGCACCGCCGCCACCGGCTCGCTCCTGCCGGACCTGCTGCATTGCTTTTAAAGGAGGGAGGTGGCTTATTGCAGATTTTGGTCCTTATCTTGCTGTTTTCCTGCCAAGTAAAGAGCTCAAGAGCACACAACGCGCGAGCGCTGCGGGCGGGAGCGAAAGCCCGCTGGCGGCAGGGAAGCGATCCCGCTGAGCCCGGGGGACCGTGCTCTTGGCAGGGAAAACGACTAGCGAAGCGACTTTGCAAGCGCAGCGGAGGAGGAAAAAGCTGCTTCCCAGCTCGGGCTGATCATGCATCTTCTGCAGTGTTCAGGTATTTCGTTTCAAAGCCCTGGTCACTGTCGCATCCCCGATTCAGCGCACAAAAGCAGAGGAAAGGAAGAGCGAGGGTTTGTGCCTTTCTTTTCCAGGCCAGAGTTAGCAAGAAGCTGGGGGCTATTTGGCGGGAGCAAAAAACATTTCTGGAAATTTTTATAAAGACTTTTAAAACACAACAATTTTCCTTTTTTCGCTGAAATACAAATTTTCAGTAAGTCTCCCAATACAAGGACTTTGGAAACAGCAAAAAAATTACTGTTGATCTACCCCGATGTGGTGCATTGCACGGGATGTGCAAACGGCGAGTGGCTCCGACGCTTCGAATTACCCCGGAAACCTCTCCTGAAAGCCGGGTACCAACGGAAGCAATGAAAGATGTCCTCCAGCCACCCAGCCGATGCTCTACGGGAACCCAACAGTGGAAAGCAAAGATTTGAGGATCAGACTCTACCATAAACAGAGGAGTCGCATGAAATAAAGCCACTGCCTTGTCGTTTTGGGGGGCAACAGAAAGCAGTGCGCCATGCAGGGGCAGCTTGCATTTTCCATTACATTCCTTTAGCATCTCTGCAGAGAGGCAAACTTTCCCCAAATAGCCCCTCAACTATTTGTTGTTATTAAATTACATCTTTAGCTTGCCACATAAAACACCTCTGAGACTTTGTGCCTTGCATAAAATATTTAAAAAGTAAGCTTCTCGCCCACACAAGCAGCTCAGTGCACTAAAAGTATGCACCAGTGCAAACAGTTGCTAGAACCTACGTATTAGTGATTAAACACATTTCCAAGTCGATGCACTAATTAAAATAAAATTTACAAACAAGTAAGCCAGGAAGTAAAACTCCTTAACAGCAGTTGCCATTAAAACATCTATAGTTCACCATAGCCACCAATTTTCTCCCATATTTAGAGGAAAAAACAGTTACGAACTGCAGAACATTGCTTTGTTCTAACCTGGCACCCACTGTTAACAACCACTCGGTCACACGTGACCGAAAATCTCCGTTCAGCTGATCCCCCTGGATCCATGCAGACAGGAGAGTCCTCAGCATCTCTCAGGCCAGAGGAAAAACTCAAAGAAATGTGATCTTCATTCCGGACAGGAGTAATTTTAATCGGACTCAGAAACGGGGAGCTCTTCAGCTCCGTAATGACGATGCTCTACAATCCGCCACCGCCCTGGAGCAGCCGGGTCGGGGAGGCTGGCGCTGCCGAGCGGGGCTGCCCGCAGGCGCGGACCCGCTCCCGGACCCTCCCGCGCCGCCGCCACGGCGAGCAGCCTTCTCCGCTTCCTCGCCTCGCTGCCAGCGTGTGTATCAAAACTATTCAAATGCATTTGCTCGGTATAAACATTACTGCGGTTGATCTTATAAAACTTAATTATTTGAAGGCAGTCCCATGTGAATAAAGAAACAAACTGGGATTTTACAGCTAAAAATAAAAAGAGAGGCCTCAACAGCCTTAGCCCAGAGCAAAACGTCTCAATACGCAGCACACGTGAAGGTTACTTCTCATAGTCCCTACCTCCCAAAGCAGTGGATGCTCTACGCACACGCTCATCTGCTCGTCACCTGGCGGCCCGTCAAGCCAGTCCATCTCGAGTCCACCGCAACATCCCTCTGGGCACGTATACGACCAGGTTGTTGTGCGGGTTCAGCTCAGATACTTAGAGCCCTATCAGTCCTGCTTCTAGGATTTTATCCCCCATCTGTAAAGAAACGGCACTTTATTCACAGCCTGATTTCCCAAGCACTTTGGGTGCCAGGATTACTTGGACAAAAAAGCCTTTGCACTGGCTATGGTTACAATACGCAAGCCTGGTTCTAGGTGAAAAGCTGATATTCGCACAGGCACACAAATATGTAAAACCGTATTCAAAACCTAACTAAGTGACTGCCCAGACAGCGGCTCGATACAATGCACAGCTGCAGGTACAAAAGCGTTGTGCTGTCACACACACATTTGCTTACACCTTTTTGGAAGCTCAGATTTCTACAGATTGCTACAATACACCCGTATTGCACATAAAGCAGCTGTACTGTAAAGCGGAAGCTCAAAGGCTAAAGCAATTCTACATAAACTTCTCATCCAAGAGTTCTCATCCACTGAAACGAGTATCTTGATTTAAAAAGGACTGAACTCAAAAAAAAAAAAAAAAAAAAAAGGTTTCTAACATCCTGTTCACTTACAGTAAGTCCAAACGCTCAGCTGGTCCCTAAGACAACACATGTGGGAGGTGAGAAGAAAAAGCTGTGCACCGAAGTACCATTTTATATGACCGAAGAAGAAAGGAAAATAATGCCATGTCCTGACGGAGGAGGCCGGGAGCTTTGGATGTAAATAAATGTTCTCGCTCGTGCCCGTGAGGACAGGACCCCCAGTAAGCCACTGGCAGATGTCTGACACATTGGACAGAATTATCATCATTTTTTCTTACTTTGAGAAACCAGGTCTTAAGTAATCCAGGAAACTTTGACACCTGGAAAACTACCAAAATGATGATGTGTGAAGATTCAGGAGAACGAAAGTCAAGTCGCTGCGAAGGGAACTCAAAGTCAGTCAGGTTTTAAAATTCAGATCTGCATGGATTCCTGCTTTCAGCGCTTTGACTTCAACAGCCAGCAAACACTTGGAGCAAGTCTCATTAGAAGTTCAGTGTCCTCCTCCCATAAGTTTCAAGGGAAAAATAAAGAGCAACTACCCCTCGAAATTACGTTAAGGCTTGGATGAATTGATAAATACAGATAAACAAGCGCAGGCAAGGGGAGGAGCAGGGGTAGCTCAGCGCTCGAAGGACTCCAGGCCCGGGCTCCCCGGGGAGGTCACGGAGACGCCGACGAAACCACAAGCACAACTCCAACATTTTTATTCTGGGGTGCTCGAATTATTAGGCACCTCTTTGTGCAGACCGTGCCGAGAGGTGTCAGTTTGCAGCGAGGAGACCGGGAGCCGTTCCCAGGTTTGTGCCTCAGTCGGCAGCGGCGTTACTGAATGGGTCAATGTTTTCTGCTCGCTCCGGCGTTGTGCCTACTGCGAGCTGCATGGCATGTTATTGTAAGGAACCGGAGCCCTCCGCGCCTCCCGCCCTGCAGCGGCTTTAACGAGCGTGGTTCCTGGTGGCTATGGAAAAACTAACACCGGCGGCGGCTGCTGCTGCTCGGAGGAAAACGGACTCCTAAAAAAACTCCGGGCGGCTCTGAGGAGACGCACAGCGGCTAGGTAGATAGGAGTGACTTTGTACCCAGCTTTGGCGAGTCCCCTGCACGCATGGTCTCCACGTCTTCTGCACCCACATCGGTACCATTTACACAGCGTGATGCAGCCGTGTCACCGCGTTTTGTGACTTTATGTGCTGCTTGGGATTATTCATGTTGCTGCTACTGGAAACTGCTGCTATTACTTACCCTTGCAACTGTCCGCAGAGCTGCCACAGACTCACTTGGGGACCCTGCGTAACTTAAAGCCAACTTGGTAACCGCATTTCTTCCTCAAAATTGAGCTTTTTAAAAAACTTGCTGCCCTGATAAATGACCCATTGGCACCACCAAAATGGAAAAGTCTACGGAGGTGGGATGGAGTTGAGCAATGTCTTTTATTTCCTGGCACTTTCTGAATTACCAGTTACATATTGGCCTTGGTATGGTCATGGCTATTTGCTGCTGTGTTTGCAAATGTGCCACGCCTAGAGCAGAAAATAAAATTTGGCGAGGGGAGATGATGAAATACTCAAGGAAGTCAACAACAACAACAAAAAAGGCACGTGGACTTGGCTGGCTGGAGTATCCCAAACGACTTCTAAATCAGATTTTGAGGTGGACTAGACTCGACCCTAAAGAGTCTCTTACCTCCATCCACTGCCAAGTATCAGCAGAGGATGATGATAACCATGTTACTAAATGCCACAGCTGAAAGGAGCTCTAGAGAGGGCGCAGGAGTGCCAGCAGAACCTGCAAAACGTCACACATGGGAATTCGCTTCAGGGGACTGAGCCCTTGGCCAGAGAGGAGATGAAGAGAAAGGAGACACAAGGCCAGGTCATCACACAAGTACCGGAGTCAGCTGCAGGTGCTGGGTGCAGGAGAAGAGGGCCTGGGCCTCAGAGTCCTCTCCCAGAAGACGCTGCAATGCCCTGACCCACCGCCAGACTCCAAGGATATCCTGAGGCTCCGTTTGGCTGGATGGGGGAAGAAGGGGAAGGCTGACTGATACCCATCTGAGAAGAAGAGGAGAAGGAATTCGGAGTGCCAGGAATCTTAACGAAAGAGCTCTGGACCAGTAGGAATAGCAGACAAATCAGGGGGTTCTTTAGTGAGAAGCAGTGCTGTATTTTAAGCCTGGCTGCAGGGGGATGAAGAGACCATACAAGACTCATGTTTGGTTTGAGCAAGGCCTGTGCTACACGCTCGAGTGAGATAATACAAGAGGGGCACCACAAGCTGGGGCGCAGTGGAACGAGAGCAATGGGAAGCGTGCAAGGTGGTCTGGGCTAACCCCCATGGAGCAGGAGGGGATTTGGTTTGGGGTATTTGGCCAGGTGGGGTCCAAATGGTATCACAGGTGAGCCGACCTGGCAGAGCAGGGTGGGGGACTGAATCCCATTCTAGGAAAAGGAACCAGGGACCAAAAAAGCGTAGGGTTTCCCAAAGCCAGCTGGCCTGAGATCAGACACAAAGCAGGCCTCAATGGCAGTGCAGTTCCTCTGGTGCAAATCTCCTACCTCATGGACACAATCCAGGTCCTGCAGAGGTAATGAAGCAATAACTTTTTCCAAAAACAAGGAACGCCGAGAACGCCAGTGCACAAGTCTGCTGGAGACCGTGGTGAACGGCAGTAGCTTGGAAGAGAGAGCTCACTGCTCCCGCTACAAACGCCGGCGGCAGCGAAGGCAGGCGCAGAGGGCACTGTGCACCTCTCCCATCACGGCGGGCTGCGGCAGCTCCTGCATAAGGTTTGCTTTGTGGTGTCTGGATCAGCAGCACTGTGTGCAACAGCGATATCTGAATTTCATCCCTCATGGCTGAATGTAAAAGCCTGTCGAGCAGCCTGGCATAAACACCCCCAAATGCAAGTCCACACAACCTTCTCTTAGAGCAACTTGGATGTCCTTGCAAGCAATGCGACTTTGCTGTTCATTGCAAAAGGTTTGCAGCCTTTTCTTATCCTTCATTTGTGCTGCTGATATGCAGCATATCTGCTACTTGAATGAAAAACATAACTCATGAATAGGAGGAATTATTGAAAGGAATTCAGAAAAACCGTGATAAAAAATTTGCATGAACGTAAATGAAATTTCCATAGATGTTCTTAAGAAAGAAGAAGAATCATCACTCACAACCAAGTTCTAAGTACATCATATCAATGCACTGTTACTATTAAAGCAATATGAATCTATTAAGTTATATTTCTAAGGTATCAGGAGGGGGAGATGAAAGGTAAGGCTGCTGTACATCAATGAAAATGCTCTGCCATATGGACAACTTGTGCTTCCCCCTTCCCAGTCTTATGCAGGAGCCCGTTCCCCCATCCTGCAGGCTCCGGAGGAAAGACAGAGCGGCTGTGTTTTGCTGGCAGCAGTCCAGCCTGTGACCCTGCCCAAAAAACAGGACAGCAGGGGCAAAGGGGAGCTTGGGGCACAAAATACACAAGTAGAAACTGCTGATGAATGCTGGGCTAATTCTGCTATTTCAGGTTATGTCAGGAAAAATATTGCTGTATGTTATTTTCCAGTTTTGATGATTAACTATCAGATCGTTCCAAAGCGTGATCCCAAAATACGGCCAAAGCCTTTGCAATCTATAATGCAAGGCTTTATGAATGCAGGAAGAGAGAGAAAAATAGGCAGCGAGGACAGAGAAAGGGAGAAGGAGAGATGTGAGGCGCTGGCTGCTGGCTGGCCGGAGGCTGAGCTCCCCCAGAGGGCAGCACCGCATCCCTGAGGCCCCTCATTCCTGCATCCCGGCATCCCCATGGCCCCGCATCCCTGCATCCCAGCATCCTTGCATCCTCACAGCCTCTCATCTCCATGGCCCCACATCCCAGCATCCCCGCCATGGGTTTCTGCTGCAAGCCCTGCCTCCCGCAGCCCTCGCGCCACCAAGACTTACCACTTCCTATTTTAGCAGCCTGAAACGAGCCTTTAGGTGGGCAAGATCTGTCATACTCCTGCAACAATGCTGCACAAACGACAGCGAAGCCTAACCATCACCAAAACAAAGGAATTAGGAATTGTCTGGAGCCTGTTATTTCGAGTGTATTTGCCAGTACAGGGTAGAAGTACACACACTAGATTAATTTAGAGTGAAATTATCCAAATTACATCCAAATGTACAGCTATGTGTGGATGGCACTGGCATTAGACGGATTTCAGATGTTAGTGTTTCAACAAGGGATCAGCTTCACCTTCTAGCGTTTCAAACAGCGAGACACGCTCAAGCGGAGAGACTCAACCTCTGAATATCCTTTGGGGCTCGTTCTTTGTCACGGTCAGGAGAGAATACCCTGCACAGCGCACATGGCATTTCGATCTATTGGCTGGTATTTGGTTTAAAAATAACAGGCAACTAATGTACGTGGCATTACAGTGAAATGCGTTTTCTAACATCCCTGGTATAAAATCATTAGCTGTCAATTTTAGGTCCAAATCATTACGGTGCTATCAACTTCGAATTCTAGAAAGGACAACTTAATTTTTAGTATTACTTTTAGATACAAACTCTCTGCTACATGTTACACAGGGAATTTTTCAGGTTCACCAGGAACCCGCAATAAAAGAGAGTTACAGCTGGATTGTGCCCAAGAACAAAATACGGACAAGCACCTAAGCAATAATTCACCGGCCGGCACAGCGCTAGTTGTCAGGGAAGGGGTTAATTCTAGCGACGTTCAAGCTTTATTGTGTGCACAGCCAGAATTAGCTTACACCACAAAATGAAACACCGTGAAACCTGCACTGCATTAAGGTTAGTGGAACTACATAATAATTTATGAACTGGACCATGGTTTACACCGCAGACAAACAATCGCGAGGCAGGAGGTCCGAGGAAGCCGAGGGTTAAAGGTGATTGCGTATTACCTGAACTTCCCTTCAATAACTCAACACATGACTATTAGCCTGGTTTATCCAGCTCTATTAAGAAGAGCCGACGAAAACTTTTAATCTAATTCCAAATGGCTCCAGGCGCTGGGCAGATATTAGCTTGTTTGTTGGGAGCCCTGAAATAAAACAAAATATCGGGAGCTCCGTTCGCCGGGTCTCATTAGGACCTTAGGAAAGAGGCGTTTGGGGCGGCTGAGGCGCGGAGCCGAGCGCGCCCGGGAGGCAGCGCCGGGCTGCGGCACGCGAGCCGCCCCGCGCTCCGCGTCAAACCAAGCAAAATCGGCGTTCGGCACTAGAAGCCCTTCTGCTCTGGGAACGCTGCACGGCTTTATCCGCGCTGCCAGGTTACGGTGCTTATAAATGTCATCCCGAGCGGTTTTGCTCCCTGCGTCACCCGTCCTACCGCTGGGCAGCTCTGAGCCCGCGCCCGCCCAGCGAGAGCCCTCGCCACGGGCGCCTGCGCGTCTGAAATTCCCACCAGCTTCCGGCAATGGGCAACAACCTTGCGGGATTGTACCTAAATCAGGACGAGCAGCTCCTAGGCGCTCAGCGGTGCCGGCGTCGGACGAGCGACGCTCTCCAGCCAGGGCTGCTCCGAGCTGCGCCGGCGGCCCGTGCCTTCCTCCCGCTCATCCTCGCCGCCCCGTGCCGCTTGCGGAGCAAACTCGGCGCGCTTTGCCCCAAAACAGCATGGCTGTGGCCAACAACAAGGAACGACCTCATGGCCGTGCCAGCGAGGTTTCTGGAAATCATCCTGGCCCGGCTTTTCCGTGGCCGCAGCCGTACGCGTTTCACGCGCCGCTGTTAGCGCCATTAGCCCCGTCCCCTTCCAGCTTCGCGGTACCACGGCTAAACAGCAGCGGCTTTCCTCTCCCGAGTACAAATTATATCACGCGGCCACTGCTTCAGTCACGATTACGCCTCTTTGCATCGCCGTGGGGCCAACGGGGCTGAAGCAAATTCAGGGCCCTGCCGGAAAACGGCCGAAGCGTTGGCGCTGGGTAACAGCCGCATCCCGCCCCGCAGGGGCTTCGGCACCGGCACGGACATCGCTGCGCTCTCGTAACCTACCGTGTCTTTAACGGTGCTGGCTGTACCTCGCGAGCGTGTTCGGCCCTCCCTGCTTGGGGACGTCATCGCAGGGCGCTTTTAAACAAAAAAAAGGATGAAACTAACTCAGTTCATCACCGTGGTGTGTGTGTGTGTGCGTGCGTGTGTTAAAATAAACAGAACTAAATTGGAAATCCTGGAAGCAGATTATTTATTTCTTCATGCTGCAAGCAAAGTTGGAGGAATCTGCTGCCCCAACGCCTGTACAAACCGAAGCAACTGTTTAAGAAGAACAAATTTGGGATGTTTAAGTAACTTCTAACAGAAATAAACAGTGCGGGTCCGCAGCAGAGCGAAAATATTGAGCGATCACCCAAATCTGTCAAGCCGAACGTCACAAACGAAAGGCCTCCGAGATAGCGGCCGCAGGCTCGCAGGGCGCCGCGGTCCCTGCGCCGGCCCGGGGGATTATTTACCTTCCCAGCCGCATCCATCACCGCTGCGACAGCCCCGGCAAACACAGCACGGGATCCCCGCGTGGCTGCGGAGCAGGGGGACGCGGCGGGACCCTCCGGCTGCACCTGCCGCAGCCCGGCCCTCCCTCGCCCCTCGGACAGCGCCTGAGCCCTCGATCCCGCCGGCACGGCCACCTGCGGCTCCCGCGCGCTCCCGGGGACCCCGTGGCTCCCGGCGCCCTGGCACGTCCGAACCCGCCGGGAAGGGCGGCCGGGGAGCGACCGAAGGATGTGGCCGGAGCTCCCCGCGTTTCCAAGGACCACAGAGGTTTTAAAATACGAACCTCGGTGCTTAAAACAGACCTAAGCCCGGAGGGCACGGGTATTTTTAATTTAATAACTAGTCTCGCAGCTACAAACAAGATGGAAAAGGCAAGGGAGATCTTCGGGTGCTTTTCCTTGCAAACAAGCCTGTAAGGCTCAAAGCCTCTCCCCCCCACCCCGCTGCACACCCGCTGTTATTTATATTTATTTGTTATTTATATTAATTTGTGCATGTGCTGGAGCTCAGCGACAGAGCGGGGCCGGGTGAAGTCAGGCGGCAGCAGCCCTTCCCGCAGCCAGTACCGCTCCAGCCACAGAGACGAGTTTCACGGCAAGAAGGACTTGGGCAGCGCGGCCGGCTCGCACCCCCGAGCCCCCGCTGCCGAAAACGCGCGACTGCCCAAGGCAGTGACATTCAGGAAAAATGGGAACAAGCTCCCAGCCTGAAGGAGAGACGGGCGGGAGCCTCCCCACGCTGCTCCACGTTTGACCAGCACTTAGCACAACCGTGTCCCTATCCAAAAGGCTCCGAGGTATTTATCCACGCTGGAAGTCACAAGGAATAACGTGCTGGTCCGGCTGCAGCGCCGGCAGGTGATGCTGGAGGAGCGGCGCTCGCTCCGAGCTGCCCGGCACGGCCGGCGCCCGTCCGAGAGGCTTTGAGCCGCGGCCAGAAAGAAACCCACAGCCCAGCGCCCCGGGTGGGGAAGGAAAAGCAGGGAAAGGAGGAAAGCAAAGTTAGTGATTTCACACCTGGAATATGTTTAGGAAATGTAGTTAAAACAACTCTTGATCCCCGTTACTAAACTGATGCAGTAGTCGGAAAACCCTGCCTCTCCGCCGCTCCACGCTCTCACCTCACGGCGATCTTTCAAGCCGAAGCACCGAAAAAGAGCAGTGCGGGAAGGGGCTGGGAACGCCAACGCGCCTCGGATGCGTCGCGGGCCGGGCTCCGGCCGCGGGACGCTTCCGCAGAGGCACCTGGGCCCGGCACCGCCGCCCTTCCGGGGAGACGCCGGAGACCTGGCGGGGGCATCGCGGCTCAGACCACACGGATTGGTCCCCGACATGGAAACGGCACGACAAGGGAAAAGGGAACAAGCAGGGAGAGAGGACTAGCCCCCCCCCCAAAAACTCACAACTGCTGCAAAGAAAGCCAGCAGAGAAGGGAAAAAGCTAAGTGTGGGGCTGTAAATTATTAATTACACTGAAAACAGGCACATTTATAAATACAAGCATAAGGGGAAAGACATATTTAACTAGTGGGGGATTTTTTCCCTTCGTTTTAGAGGGATATAGTAAAAAGTGCAAGAAAAGAGCGGCAGAGCGAGCTGGTCCGGCAGGCTGCGGATGCAGGAGTTAGAGCATCCGGGAGCGCTCCCGGGTCTCCAGGTGCCAGGCACAGGCAGCGGCATCACGAGAAGACGCGGAAGTGGGTGTCTGGTGAACAGAGGAGAAAGGATCCTATTTTCCTTCCAACGTTCCTAAAAACAGGAACAAAATAGCGAGCAAAGGGCTGGAGAAAGTCATTCTCCTGCAACTCCGGTGAGCTTAGCAGCGCTCCGGCTAGCTGGTATTAATGTAACCGGAGGAGCAGCAGCGAGACGGGCCAGCAAAAGCAGGCGATCCAAAAGGAAGGATCAAAAGAAAGCTGGTTATTTCCCCCCAGTGATCCTTCGATCCCGTCCATCAGGCACCCTGCTCTGCCCGGGCACTTCCGAGTGATGCGAACCCCGGCTCGGGCTTCGCCTGGCACGTCCAGGGCACCCAGGAAGCGGCAAGAGGAGGAAAAGGGAACAGAAACCAGGGGGCACTCAACGGCACTGGGAACGATCTGCAAACAAATCCAAGGCATATTCCTGTTTTTCCCCCAGACCTAACCGCGGTCCCAGTCTCCGCCCAACGGAACGAGGATACCAGCAGCACAGCTTCATTTCACGGGAGGAACGGCTAACGCATCCAGATCATCGATACACGGTTGTGGAAATTGGAATCCACTAAAAATTGAAACTAAATCAAAACTCTCTATCCGCACCTGTAAACGTTATAAACAGCGACTGCGAGTTGACCAATTCACGCCAGATTCTGGGGTTTAAAACCCTCTGGAACATAAATCCGGCCCCACCTATCTCTCTTCAAAGCCACGTGTAATCTTTAAATAGGTAAGAAAATAATAGCTAAATTAGAGCTACCGTAACTCCGCAACTGTTTGGACATAATTGTCTAAATAAAAAAAAGGATTTAATTAACAGTATCACCAAAATGCAAGGCATATTTGAATAAACATACTGTTGCTTCAGTCATAAGCAATTAACGTTTTACTTGATAAGAACAATCCCAGCTGGATGCAGATGTTTTCAATAATGCAAATATTTTTTCCCATTCATAATAATTAAAAGCACTTTTTTTTTTTTCCTCCCCACTAAGAAATTCTGTAAAGACTTTTTCATTCCACCTTAGCCCCGGCCTGCTTCCTACGCTTGGGTGAGTTTGGTAATAGTTGCAGACGCTGCCGAATCGCTAACGCCTCCCCCAGCCCTTCGGCGGATGCAGCGGGGAGAGGAGCAGGTCTGCGCGCAGGCTGAGCCCGCGCAAGCTCGCGCTCTTCCCGGCTCGTCTCGGTCACCCCGGGGCTGGATAACAAACGTTGCAACGAAACCCTGGACTGGCACCTCGAAAAGAACAAATGCGTTTATCTATTTTAATTTCACTGAAGCACTTCTGTTGCAACAGCTTCAGACTAGCATTAAGAACTATCAAACAGAAAAGCTGCATTTCACGTTCACCCCGAAGAAGAGCATCGTCCCTGATAAAGGAATTTCAGTAGAATAAGCAAGAACAGGCAAAGCAGAAGTGTCCTTCAATCCACTGCTGTCCACGCTGAGGACATAAAAGGAATACTTGTGTGTCTCACTTTAGTGAAATAAATAAATAAATCAGACGTGGCGAGACCACACACTGCAAAGCCACGTCACATTATGTGCCCCCTACACTCTTTAAATAGCAATAGAGGTGGAATTTATACATCTTAGTTTTGTTCATTAAGATCTGGAATTCTGTTTTTTTTTTAACTGATAACACATGTCAAAAACCAAAACCAGCTCTTACGTAAAATAAAAGTGGTGTATTCCAACTCAACTGTTTCCTCCATGTGGACTGCCCAGGGCTAGGACCGAGCTCTTTAGAGTAGACCTACACTGTAACAACATAAAAGCAAAATAAATAAATAAGAACTGGGACAGGCACGCTCTTAAATATCAGCGGGCCCCATACTGATGCTATCTGTTTAATTGAGAGAAGTATCTTTACGGATCACAAATCACATAGATGGATGAGGAAAATCAAACGCATTTTCCTGAACCCAGGAACTGGAGCTGTGAAACTGTTTAACGTCAGATAAAACAGAAGAGTCAAATCAAGTAATTTCTCACCCATTAATAGATTTAGCCATCAAAAAGTTACAGGAGACAGACTATGCCGGTCTCCTTATTAAAGTCTGAGTGCCAAAACCATGGTTTCCTGATACTGTATGTTAATGAAGAACGAGTGGAATTTATGGGCACTTTTGAATTTAATTAAAGCAGGGTCGTAGAGCTCTTGCTCTGCTTTTTCACATGGGGGGCTGGCGCGACACTGGGGTCCGGGGCCCAGGCCCACGTCCACGTCTCAGCACTGCCTTCCCATCAGGTCGGGACCTGCCAAGAGCTTTGATCCTGGCCTTAGGCCTACGACTTAATCAGCTAAAAAGCAGGACAAGGAGCCGCTGCCGGTGCCAGATCTCTCTCCTCCTCGAGCGTTCGCTCAAACCTGCAAAAGCGAGGACTGCACTAGAGTTGGAGGGAAGATGCAGAGGGAACGGGGGGACTAACCTAAAACACGCGTCCCTCCTGCTCCCGATTGCAACGGGCGTTTCAGCATTTCAGGCACCCCAGCAGCCACTCGCAGCCCTTCCGGCTCAGCCCGGGGGCCCGGAGACGACGGGGCTCGTCTGCCCCCGCCACCCCGCTCACGAGATGCGCGTGCCTTCACCCTGAAACCTCCTCTGCCCCCCTTGCTGCTTTCTTGCTCCAGTTAATGAAACTTCAGCATCAAAACTCGCACAGAGCAGGCATCAAAATTACGGCGTCCATCTGTCATCCCTGCCCTGATATTGTTTATAGCCCGGCTCCCGGAATTTAACGTCTGCAGTAATGAAGAAAACTGCTGGGAAAGAGTTCAAGAATTCCCTAATCAGTGCAGTAACGAATCCTTCTCTACAGAAGCAAATTAGAAAGGGTCACTCTAAAACCCAGAAACCCCGTATTAAACAATGTCAATACGAGGCATAAAGAGAACCGAGCGGCATTTGTTTTTGGGGTCGCCTCCAGCTTTTCACATCTGCCCGCGCTGACACTGCCTGCGATCCTTGTACCCGCACTGCAGACCGGGGGCGCGACTGCAGCCCGGCTCCAGCCAGGAGCTCAAACCCCCTCGCGCAGGTTCAGGACGTGGGCTGCTTCCTATGGCAAGGAAAGCTTGCAGGGAATGGCAGGGAAAACCGGCAGCTGATGGGGACAAGGCAGAGGGAAGGGGGCAACGGCACGCAGCTAAACCACTCCAAAAAGCAGCCCCTTTCCTGCGGCATCGATGGGGACAGCTGGCAACGTCACAGCGCGTGAATGTATAAAGAGAAGAATAAAGAGCACATTTCCCAATATAGTCATACTTACCCTAAAGAGAAAATTTGCTTTAATTCATAAATTATGAAGATATCCTTTATGCCTCTTTCTATACAGGGGATAAGGCCTGTGGCCAAACATTTTATAGATGTTAGAAAGGGAATAGTGACCTCCCTGTTTCTCAAATTTACAAACACAATTCCCTCTTTAATTACACAAAGAACCTTATTAATTAAAGTTTGCACAAATAATGAAATGCATCTGTCTCTGGGACATTAAAACCAACAACTGTTAGGGCCCTTACATTTTACCGGTCCTGCAGATACTGAATAGACCTTCAAAACCCATAGGTCGTCATTTTTAATAGCAATGGCCTCTCCTGCAGCTAATAACACGCACAAATCTGAACTCCCACTCTACAGTCCACACTGGAAAACCGTACTGGGTCACAAGGCAAACACTTTTCAAATGCTGTTTACACTTGATTTTATCGGGCCTATGTAATAAAAAAAAAAATCACCTGGCAAACGGCTGCATAAGGTGCAGCTGAACAGGCTGAGCACTACAGCCTCAGTGTACACGCAACGAGCCCAAAAAAAGAAAAGCAAAGCTGCTACTCTCTGAAGTCCAATGGCAAAATGCCCGTTTCATGTTGAATGCCAATGCAGAAATACTTGCTGATTCCTCCAGCGGTTTATTATTAGTGATGAAATCCCCCGAGGTCTATCCTAAGTCATTTTTCTGCTACCAGATTGAGCCCAGCAGAGCACAATGGAGATTTTGAAGATCAGATTACATGGTGAGATGAATAACAGGAAGGTGAACAAGAACGGCGCTCGCAACGCTCTCTGCAAAACAATTCCAATTACACAATCCCCCGCTCGAAAAGGCAGACTTTCGCCTAATGGGAAGCGACTGTGGAAAACTCCAGTGACCGTGAACAAACACAAGCGCTGCCCAGCCTGCGGGCAGGCTGGAAGCCCAGAGCAGTTGGGCAACGCGCCGGCGGCCGCTCGCCCGCCCCGCTCGCATCGGGCTTTGCTAGCAAGGGAAGCTCAGCACCGCACCTGCGTGCATAGAGGTCTTTGATTAACGGCTACCTGCACTTACTCATCCCATTTTCCCTCTGCTAAAGGGTACATTTGTGTTGTCACAAGGTTGGATCGCAACGGAGGAGGTCAACCACTGCGTCAGGCATGTGCACCCAGAGATGGGCACCGCTGCCGCCGAGCCAGCTGGCTCAGTTGGCTTTTTTGCTGCTGACTTTCTGCTCAAAATGCATCAGTTAAAAGATGGTAAATAAACCAGGCAAGAGCATTTCTGAAGAACCTTCCCAGAGCCCAACCTGTTGGACTACAACGCTACTTGGTGTGCTGGCAGCTTTGGACAAACGCAGCTCGGCTGAAACACTATCTCAAACTAAGGATGCTCTTTCCATAACGAGACTATTATGAATGTTTCCCTCCTAACCTACCTCCAAATCCTTGCTCAGTATCCTCCACGGCCCCTTTCATGAGACAGTCATGCCAAATCTCATCACCGAACACTAACATCTCTACTAGGAACAGGGCAAGCATGAGCCCCAAAACACCGACAGCACCTCCAGACACCAAACTTTTCACTCTGGAAGGAGAAAATGCAAATGTAACCAGACGGGCATCAAAATGTATTTCAGGCTATTTAGTAGCCCCAAATCTTTCATTGAGAAGTATGACCATCTTGTTTGCTTTTGGAAAAAGGGTCGTGACGCGCTGAAGAAACCGTCAACGTGGGTTGCTCAAATGTTACAAAGCTTTCATTTGAGGTCTGGCTTTTATTTAAACTGCAAAGCTCAGGGGATTCTCCAGGACCACAGAAAATTATTTTGAGAAAGTACACTGAAGTCATGCTGCTGAAAAAGCAAGGAGCCGTATTTCAAGCCAGAGCACAGACTTTCAAGCAGAGAGCGCAGACAACAGCTTAACTGTAACCCAGCAGAGCTTTGTCAGGGTTGGCCAGCGACTTAACCCGAACTCTCTAGGTGTTTTCTCCAGTTTAATGGGTAACTTCATTGCACTGACATCGTTCGCTCTTTTAACAGGGCTCTTTCCAAAGCAATTACTCATTTATAAGGGCTATAACATTTTATACCGTATGTTTTGGTGCAGTACCCAGCAGAGCCCATTCCTGGCAGGGCGCCTGCTTGTGTTCGGCAGGACGACTCTGAAGATATGGCCCGAGAGGGCTCCACTGAAGGTCTGCTGACATCTGGGCATGTTTCTCTTTAGCGAGCTCCAGGGTAACTTCTATTGCTGCTTAATTCCCAGTTCTTCAGCTACATGTTTTCAAAATGGGGCAAGGCTTAAATTTTTTTTTACTGTGGGCTATCTGCATGCCTATACATATGATTAGGTCCTTACCAAATTCTTTAAAATCAGAAGCATGCATCTGCACCACTCAACAACAGACTTTGCTAAAACTTCAAGGGGAAAAAAGGCACGTATGGCAAAAATCCAAGCATGAAGCATTTCACCTGAAATGAGAATAGCTGCATAAATGGAAACAATCAAACCCAGCGATGCTGGGTTTCAACCACGTCTATTAATACTAATGGGAACTGTGTCGTGCACAGTTTGGTGTCGTGCAAAGACCCGAGAGTCTGCGTGTTCGCACCACGCGCACCGCGCCGCTGCCGCGCGCTCACCGACGGGCTCAGACGAGGCGTCTCATCCGTACGGAGCAACAGGCCACGGCATATACAAAACCACTTAATAAATACACTTTAGCAGAGCTTTGCTGCTTGTTGGAAATAAAGCAACAGAACGTAAAGGTAAAATACATAAATCACGCAACTTGATTTAATTGTGACTCCTTTTCTGTCCGGGCTTTGACTAGGGCAGTTTGTGGCAGTTTATGAATTCCCCCACTTGGGTCAATCCATCTGCACACGTTGCTCTGCCTGCTAATCAGGTCAATGCTCCCTTCTCTCTCTTCCCTTCTGCCCCAAATTGCATTTAAAGCACAAATAATAATAATAAAACATAATAAAAATGTCACTAGACAAAGCAAATAAACCGTAACTACACAACTGCTCGCTGATATTTTGTACAAATGCCTATAAAATTAACTTTTACAACTTTTACTGGCAACTTCAACCTTGGTCGAAATTATTCTCTGATTAGTGTGCCCATATATCTAAGGGCAGCCAGTGACCCTCATCCAATTATGTTAAGAAGCAGTTTGCACACATCCAGGCCTCACAATTAAACACGGGATAACGTACGCCCGACTCCCGGGGCAGAAACGTCTCCCCTATGATTGCTCGTGTACGATTGGGAACGCGGCAGAAAAGATTTGCTCTTTTAATGCTTCCACTAAAATCAATCACGCACAAACTTTAACAGTCAGGCAGGGTGTTGTGTGGTTTAACAACAACAACCCGAAGAGGCACACACAAAAAAACAAATAAAAAACCCCAGCGTGCACATTGCTGGCTTTAATTTCCTTGAGTAAACACTGTGCCGCGGCCATGTTGTTGAGGGCTGGGGAAGAGGACGCATACCTGAAATTTAGGCTCATTACTGCCCTATGAAATATGTCTCCGATGTCAGGCCTGGCTCGGCCGACTGCTGCATTTAAACATGAATTACTCCGGTTACTCTATCAAAAGTGTCAGTACACAAGCGACTGGAGCTTAATTAGCCCGGCCTGCTTGCAACAACATTGCGTTCAACAGTAAAAAAAGATCACGCTCACGCTGAGCAGGTTTAGCTCAAGCAGCCCCCAAAGCAGGGAAAGGGTGGTAGGGTGAGGGCTGACGGCAGGTTTACAACCGGAACAGATTATAGGCAGGTTCCCAGATCGCATGGGCTGCGGTGGCTGGGTGAAGTGGGTTTCCACTAGATTTGGCCCACTTTTCAACATCACAGGGGTGGGAAGAGCTCCCGGCGGAGCGGAGAAATCAGAAAGCCCTGCTGATGCTGGAGGGTGCTCGGGACGCAACCCAAGAGTGCCAAAATCCCAGCGTTCGCTATATTGGTCGCTTGCACAATTCTTGCCTCCGCGCGACGGAGGACAGCTGGAGGATCGGCTCCCCGACACACTTCCCAGCTGGATTCGCGACGGAGACGCTGCTCGGCTGCCCCCGGCTCCGCTCCTGCCGCAGCTCCCCACGCAGGCAGCACACACTGCGAGGGTGCAAAGCCGAGTCCCTGGCGATGGGGAAGCACAAATCGAATATAAAATCTAGGAGGGCCTTGAAGCCATTACCGATTACTCAAAGTTATGATTTAAAATTATACTCTACGTAATAATACAAATTACATAAAATATAATTAAATTTTCAAGGCTAAAGTCTATTGTCAGTAGACTTCAATTTGGTAATGTAGCAGTCAGGTTCTCATTGGAAAAAAACTGAAGAGACCAAATAGAAAAAGGTTGAAAAGCGCAACGCTAGCAAAGTCCAGGCTTGCTGCTAACGATACTCTCGCAAGCAATAGCTCCGTCAACGTACAAAGAGCAAAAAAAGCGTTGTTGAGCATCGCAAAAAGGACGGTTTAATAATTCGCTACAAAAAGCAAGTCTAACGCGAATCCAGTAAGCCCCAAATTAAGTGGCACGGGACAGGAGAGAGGAACGCCAGAAGCGCATCATTAAAATATGCCCGTTGCAGTGGGCAGATGGGTGGAGATGTGAAAGAAGCGGTGCCAGGCGCTGCAGCACGCACCCCGGCACGCACCCGCGCCGCCTCGGATCGCCCCTCCGTCCTCGTACACCAGCACGAAAGTGCAAAATCCAGCAACGGAGGAAACACATCTGAATGCTGTTAAAGCACTGAGAAAATACTAAATACTAATATTAAACGGAATGAATTTGCAGCAAATGCATGCGCTTGCTAGAAAGCTCAGCGATGCGGCGAGAAGCCAGCGACGAAGGAGCCGGGTCGCTTCTGCTTTTAGCGCTTCAGCCGCGATTTTTTTCCTCCCAATGTATTTTTCCCCGTTAGTCTCTCCTTCGCTTTTAGCAAGCACGGCTAAATCAGACAGCTGAAGAAAGGGGCACAAAGCAACCGTTGATTTTGGAGGCATTAAGGGCACCGGCCGGGAGCTGCAGAGGAAGCCCCGCTGAAAAGAGATGTTAGGAAATCCTGCCACGCAAAGAATCGGAAAGGACAGGCAGGGAAACGGGAAGAGAAGAGTGTGAAACTAAGCGCGGGAGCAAAAGGCCCGGCGATAGCCGCAGGTATTCCATGCGCGGCTCCTGCCCGGGCCGCGCCGCACAAAGGGGTCCTTCTTCGGCGAGCGGAGAAAGCCATGCAGAACATTCACCGTAGCTAATGAATTTAGGACCCTCAATTACAAGTGGGATCTTGTGACACTGCTTTATTTGTAGCCTCTTTTTTTTTTTTTTTTTTAATAAACAGAAAGCAGATAAGGAGCGTGACACCTTTAACGGCTTCCCAATGGCTCCGCTGACAGTGCCGCACGCCTCGGGGACCTTCCAAAGGAGCGTCCGGCTAGCAAAGCCTTGTCCCCGTCCCCGAGAGCCCTCGCGTCTATCATCCACCTCTAATCGAGTCATCCCTGCGTGAACTCCCTACCTACGAACGTCCTCTGGAAAAGCACTAAAACTGGGATTACTTGAAATACCAAAAGACAAACAATCTCCTATTGCATTTTAAAGTGGGGCTTATTTTTTCAGTCTTTTCCATCCAGGCGCTAGATACCCAGCGTTACTGGATGAGAAACAGAGGAATAAACAATGCCGTGTTTTCTTAAAACTGCAAAGGGAAAACACAGTTGTTTATATGCCGCAATATGGACAGATTTACACACTAACAACCACATTAAAATAATACAAGTCTGGCACCAGCTCACAAAAAGCAACGCAATTCAGAGTGGCCTGCGAATGTGTCAATGGGGAATTAGGGACCTTCACGCGAGCGCCAAACACGCCAAACGCAAACGCTACAAAACCTTGATAACCTTCGGGGTGAAGCCCTTCGGGGCAAACCCAAACCGCTCGCCCCCCTGCTCCCCCGGCGAGGCAGCAGGACCCCGGCATTCCCGCAGACGCAAGCCGCAGCCCCGCTCCGCGGCGGCTCACCGCACGTCTATGTGGAATAATGCGATCGTTCTTCCACCCACCTCCGCCCTCCTGTGAAACAGCCCAGGGCGCTATCCTTCCCCGGGAACGGCACCGCGTTAGCCTGGAAGAACAAAGAGCGTTCTTTGAGCGAGCAGGCTGGAAACAAGCATTTGAAGCCAACGGTTTTACCCCACCGCGTTAAGACTGAGGGGGTAATTTCATAGAGCAGCACCTCAAAAAGCCGCCGACCGGCTGCGTCACCAAAAGGGAGCGTGTGCACGGTCTGGCCACCGTCCGGGCAGCAGAACCTGCTCTCCAGCAAGCAAACCTTCGTGGCGAAGCTGTGAACCCCAGGGACCGCGATCCCACCACCCGCTTGCAGCCCCCTGCTGTGACCCAGCAGTCAGAGGAAGGGAGGACCATCTGCCTTCTCCTACCATCGTTTGAGCCACCTCAGGGAGAGTCCCTCTCTCGGACACCGAGGACAGCAGTGAAAGCTGCTTTTGCAGCCCACGTGTAAGCCTATTTGAGGAGATTTCCACCTCGTGTCCCGCGCAGCCTCCAAAGAAATTTAGAACAAAAGTAACCAACTTTGCACGACCCCTTGGTCTAGCACGCCAGTCTTGTGCAGCCTCAACGCCTGGCTGCACTTGCCCGTGTTTCATGCTCCGACGCCAGGGAAGGGGTCCATCATCCTCAGCCAAGCACAGGGGCGTTTCTGTGCAGCGCCTACGCTGTGCTGACGGCAGAACCATGGGCTCTGGCCCTAGGAACCTCTCTAAGAAAACAAGTCAGTTGAGGCTTTGCTTCCTCCAAAGGTAAGAGCTTGGGATTCTCCACTACTGTGGGGAAGCACTGGATGGCACTCCTAGAGAAAACCCAACCACTGGGCTCAACAACGCATAAAGCAGTCCCATCTCCGTATGGAGGCCACGTGTTATCTGTGATGCAGTTCCCTGGTGCATCTACTGAATATCTGAACAAGATTAGCTGCTTTCCCTCTTTTCTCTGATGGAAATACTTCCTTGGATGCAGAACTCCTGCACGCAGCAACCAGCCCCAGAAAACCACGTGAGATGTTCCACGAGGAGCTGAACCACCAAAGCCCGGTTCATACCGACCACCTCCGTCTGTTCTCCACTTCCACTGCATCGCCCTTCAGTAACCCTGACTCTCTCCCCACCACATCTCCCACCACCCCAATACCACCCTACACAAGGGCTTCCCATGCCTTCAGCCATGCCCACACCATTCTCTAAACCTTCCTCCCCTTCTACGTGCGTGCCCTGGTTTTCCTTCTCCAGCAATTCTGACCATATTTTGTTTTAACTGTACAATAAATGATCCTGAGCTGGTGGATGCTTTTATACAGAAACGTCTATAAAACTTGGGTCCTGAACTGTCAAAACTTTCACACATGGAAGTATTTAATACACCAGAGCCCCACAGGCATTAATGAAATTCCTATCACGAGCAAAGTCGGGGGATCGCATCCCCCACCGGAGTGCACATTAGATGCTCAACTAATAAGCACATGACTAAGTGCTGCACCGGTAGGTCTAAATTACTTTCATTCAATAAAGATAAGTCTTGGTTCCTTATTGAATAAGCAGATACCTCTGCAGCCCCAAACCAACATCTTAAAAGATTAGTGACTCATGACATGTTGGTTGAGTCTGGCTTTCTGACCAAAAGACTGCCTTAAATGAAAAATTATAAAGGAGGAATCTTTCCTGCCCTGCAACTAAACGTAAAGCACATTCTTGAGTAAACTTCAAAAGCTTTAACCATCCACTAAACTTGGGCAGCTTGGGTACAGAAGTAACTTAAAGTTGGCAATAAGCTGTTGTGTGCTTGGAACCAAAAACCCACCGTACAGCCAAAAGCATGCTGGGCCTTGACGAGCTGTTTCAGTCTTCAGAAGTAGAAGATAAAGTATCAAATTTCTGCAAAATCTGAAGCAATAAAATTAAATTCAAACTCCAAGGGAAGGGAATAAAAAGTCCGATACATAATTGTTTCGTAAAATTTGTGTTTAATTTACTTGAGACAGGCCATTTTATAGTTTATCGAAAACAGCTGGTGTCATATATATCCATTCATGGTCCCATAACATGGATACAATTTATCCCGTGAAATCTGTAAACGAAACAAGACAAAGCTCTCAATATCTTTTATAATAAATTCTTTCAGCAGGTAAAACTGAATCCTGAAGTGGGTTTTCTTAATGGACTGCAATGAAGAAATAGTGAGCCAAGAGTCAGGCTCTCTCACAAACCATAAACCCCCCCTAAAAACACGTGAAGATGTTAAATGGCAAATTAATTACCACACACTGACATCCAACTGAGTCCTAGCAGACTAGACGCACTGATGGCAGGCAACAGGTACATTCAAGCCCAAGGCAAACACATGCATGCTACAAGCAGTACTTCACCAGAGGCTTTTACAAACAGGATGAGAGCACGTTTTAGCCAAAAATCAAATATTCACACGGTACCTGGCTGTCACCTTTCTGGCACGTACCGTACGGCACGTATCATGCGTATACGGACTGTTGGTTCCACAATCCAACTGATCTCCCATTGTACAGTGACCCGTACAGCACTGAGGATGTTTAGGCAACACCTTTTTTCCCCTTTTTACTGGGCAGATCTCCCATTGCAGCCCAGCCTGCATCAGCGTAGACACTCGCTAGCACTTACTTGGATAAGCCATACTCTGTGCCTCCGCTCCTTCTCTGTTCCTGCCTAACCCAGCTGACTACCCAGGCTACCATGGGCTGACAAGCGCTGGCGTTTTTCCGGATGGCTTCTCAGGGGAAGGGAACATGGTCTTTGGTCATCACGTAGATGAACCTCCAAAATGACTCCCTAGACCTGGGCCTCTAAGTCCAGGCAAAGCCCCAATGAAATCAGTGAAAATCCATGTTTGCATGATGTCTGCCTGGGCAAAACCAGGTATAGCATAAGGGCATGGGCCTGGGATTGTCCAAGAGGGGGAGGAAGAGATGGAAGACGTCAGCTCTAATCAGAAGGCATCAGGCACTAAAATCCACCAGCCTTTAGCAATCCATGGCTAGGTCTGCTCTAGGTATTCTTTGGGATCGAAGGCATTGGTCATGGTAACAGCAGGAGAAACATACTTCAGATCATCATTTCAACCACTGTTCCAGGGTAAAATATCACTGCTTACCACTGTCTATCTTTTCAGCCTTCAATCCTATACACCAGCAGCAGTGACTTGTGGCAGAACACAGATTATACAATTTTACAGCTGCTTTCCCTCTAAATACAACTTCTGGAAGAAAGGACTGGAGGGAGCAACTGGGCCATTCATCCCAGAGGGACCCTAAACCCAGCTCTGGTGCACACAAATGCAATACCCATAAAATAGCATGTTGTGTAGCCGACTTAAACCAAATATGAAAACACCTATTAAGGGTCCACGGGGGTTCATTTTTCCCAGTGTGAAAAATCCTGGAAAAGAGGCCAGGGCCTGCTACTGTGTGCAGGTATGCAAGTACTGGAGCAACACGAACGCCAGGCTACGGAGCCCATCTCCAAGGGGCTCTGGCACAGAGGTGGACTGAGAGTCCGAATGGAAAGGCATCACAGTTACGGTTATACAGTGAAATGCAAGACATTGTGTCTTGCATTTCTGGGGATCTCAAAGCACGCCCTATGCAGGGCTCCCCGTCACCGAAACGCGAGGCTGAGCTGTATCACCCTGCAGCAATTCGAGAGGCTCTGGCACAAAAAGAAGCAAAAAGCGCAGTACTCTGGGGACCTTCCAGGAGAACTTAAGGAAAGGAAGAACATCATGCTCTGCATGAAGACCTGGGTAAGAGGCTGGACCCCGAGGCCGGTGCCCCTCTCAGCGCAGGAGGACCCTGGGATCCAGCCCCGCGAAACCACCGAGAGCTGCTGAGGGTCCCTACAGCAAACAGCAACGTGGCAAACACCCCGAGTTTTATCCCTCTAATTTATTCCGACACTTCCAGGATTTTAAGGGGTCGTTTGTGTCCCGTTTTGCAACGTTCTCGCTGCTCGTCAAACCCCGAAATGGGAAACACGCACAAAGACGCCGGTATCGCATCCTCCCCGTCTGCACCGGCACCCACTGGCCCCGACCCGGAGGCGCGCTAACAGACGGGCCTTTGTTCCTCCACGGCGCGGCGCGTGTAACCTAGCCGAACCCAAAGGGAACGATTTCTTCGGTGTACAGTGTAAACTGAACTGAAAGTGCCAGAGAAACAGTAAGAAATTCCTGAGTGTTCTCCTAAAAACCCCCAGCCAAAACAGCTCCCATCTAGGTGACATATAAGATTTCTTAGAGGGGAAACATTAGAAATCTAGGAGAAGTCAGTAACATCTTAACTAGCAAATTAAACCCATACCACACTCGATGTCGGTAGAGGCAACCCTGCTAAAAGCCCGTATTATTGCCCTAGGAAAGTGCTCTCAGAGGGATTCGGGCTGAAAGGTTTCAAAGCTGGCATAAGCTGCTCTGAGATCTGCTGGAGGCAAATCACACAAAACGCAGCTTGGACTCATCCCTGTGAGAGACGCAGCTGGAGGAGATCCCGCAGAGCAAGAAGGCAAATCTGCGGATAAACACCCTTGCTGCGACTATGGCTCTTACCTTTGTGCTCTCCGACCCTGCAGGGTCTTGCTCCTGCCTGCTTTGTGCTGGCTGCTCTCTGACGCTCTGCGACGAGCTACTCCTACGTTACTCTGGCTAGAAAGAAGAATAAGGCCCAATGCTTCATACAGGCCACAGATACGAGGACCCTGAACAGGACAAAGCGATGCGTAATATCCTTAAAAGCACCCAAGTTGCTTAACTGCCACCTCCAGAAGGTCTTCTACTTCAGAAGTAAAAAATCACTTGTGTCTCTTACAGTCTGATAGCAGCCTTTTCTTTTACCTACATCTTCTGTCCCACAAACAAGAAAAGATATCAACTACAAATCTCAAAAGTACTTTCTATTTGCAAAAGATTTGCATTTAATGACATAATGCAACACACATGACTCACTTATGTGCAGGATCTTGCTCAATCATTTCTGGGAACTCCCCTCCACCCTTGGCTATTAGTTTGATAAGCTCTCATTACAATAATGAAGAAAATGATGGTTTTGATGCTAATCATACTGCAGAGACTTACAGAAGCAATAAAACAACATAAAGCAAATCTCCAAGAGTTAAGGAGCTAAACAGCCATGTTTGCTAACTACTGCTGGCCTTTACATCCCCCCAAGGTAATCAGCTAATGATTATCTTCTGTTAGTACAATTGGGTCACGTGTGTTTACTGCTACATATTTGGCACAGATAACTGCAGAAGGGAGTTATAAAAAGCACTGTTAGATCCTGCTAGCGGTTAGAAAAATGTACAGCAGGAGCAGCATTAATAAGATTACATGCACACATACACGGAGGGATACTAATGATCAAATATTTTTCAAAAACGAAAAGCATTAATGGAGGGAAAATGCCCTTTGAAGCTATACTTCTGGTAACCTTTTTGAGTTATTTCTTACAAAACTTCTAAAGAAAAATCTTATGATCACAACCTCACAGACCATGGTGAAATTTAGATTGGTGGTTTAAAGAATTAAAGGATTACGCTTTTATAACTTTGTGCATGCAGATTTCTGGGAACCAAAGGGATCGACCTGCCAGAAGTGCTCAGCACTCCTTACAAGCAGCTTCCCAGCAGGACTGGACCAAGACACTGCGAGCTCCTGGCACCTCACAACTGCCTCTAGTCCTGCAAAGCTGCCACTCGGGGGCCGACAGCTGGAGAAAGCCGAGTCTAGCAGAAGAGCAGCCCATTAGGAGCCCTGGGAGCAAACGGGGCACCCTAAAGTGGAGAGGGATCAGCTGCCTCCCCTTGGAAGGCTTCAAGCATTGAGCTAAGGCACTTTGGGGAGAGGATAGAGGTTAGCGATACCCATAACATGTTTGGGGATTGGCAAGGCTTGAGGGCTAGGCCAACATGGATATGAGTAGTGATTGCTCAAGAAAGGCCACTGTAGAGGGTGATCTGCCCCGGCACCCTCAGTCTCACTCCGGCAACCTGTGTAGGACCTTCACAAGCACCCTCTGGTGAAAGCAACTTTGGGACAAGAACTGCTGGAAGAAGTCTCACAAATGATAGCATCCAAAACCAAAGTCGGCATACAAGACCAAGGGTGCAGAAATTCGGAAAGGGACCCTCATGTGAACTTTAATCCCAGTAAGTTACAAAAGAGAGTTGCTCTGTATATAATAAAACCAAAGTTCAATTAGGAAAGTCAGGTTTGACCGGCTTTGAGAAAACTACCCTTTGATAACTACATGCTACATTATTCTTTCACTTCTTTTGGCAAGGAAAAGAGGCTATTGCAGTTTTCTTTGGCTCCTGCTCTCTCCTGTCAATCCCTCGTGCACTGAGATAGTTCAGGTTCAATGTTCAAAAGGAGGAAAAGGCTGTGAAACGTCCATCAGTCCTGTTTACCAACAGAGCCAGTGAGCGAGGGAAGAACAAACGAAAGAAGGGACTTGGAGCTGGCAAGTAAAGGTTAGAGATCTCAGGGCTGCACCACGATCATCTGCTCATGGGGCCCTTGTTCCACAGTCACTGGAATTATTCTTTATGGCGATTTGCACCAACTTCAAGTGTGGCAGCAATACTAAAAAAATCATTAATGAACAACATAACGACTCAAGAAACATTCCCAGCCTGTTCTTGCTCATGTTTGCCTTCAACATCTGCGCTGGTGTTGCTGGTCGTCTGGCCTAGAGTAGAGCAGGACAACGTTCCACATCATCTGCCAAATTTGATATTGAAAGGCTCCTAAAATTGCAATTAACTCCCTGAATTAAAATATTTCACTTATTTGCCTCGAGGCCAAGGGTAACACATTCAAACAGATTTCCATTGTGGGCTGCCTGCAAACTGTTTATTGCAACTATTGCCTTAAGGACTTACCACTCATAACTCTCATTTCATACAGAGCGTGGGCCACCTCCTGCACAGGATACTATTTCTACTCCTTAGACAGATGACAGGAAATTTTATCACACAAGATGAAGATCGTTGCAAGGCCCTTGAACTACCAACAAACCTACGTATTCTGTGTGGAAGTGATACAGTCGGCCTAGCGGGTATTAAAGCCAACTCACATCTTATATTTCATTAAATGCTGTTTAATACAGTATTATTTGCTGAGCAGCATTTGCTTAGCTCCAGTTAATGTCTCCCGGCGTTCTCCTCTGCATAAACTGGGATGGGCTGACACACAGAAGTTAAAAAAACAACATTACTCCTAAGGGAAAACGTGGGTGAATACAGGGTGGTGGCCACGGCTCGCCAAGGCAGCCGAGCGCTTTGAGCTCCGAGCCCGGGGGAAGAGGGGAACCAGCAGCCCGACGCCAGATGTTAGCAGGTTCCTAAGGAAGGAGAGTTCAGCGAGCACGGCTCTAGGAAGGGAAAAATCCCTGCTCCCGGCTTATCCGCCGCCGTTTTTGTTCCGTGCCCTCACCAGTCTCGTGGAAACCCTAGCACGCAGCCCCAGCCCAGCTCCACGAACCTCCGCTGCCGTATCCGCCACGGGCAAAGGTGGGCATTCATTCGCTCCGGGCTTGGATTATTAAATTGATGTATTGATTGCAGAGCCCGACAATCTTGTGTTACATTAAAATGGATCCAACATGACAGTTCGAAATTCAATATTGTCTCAGTCTAATTGGACAGGATCCAGTTCAATTCTGTCAAATGTCTTGATTAATGCTAAAGCAATAAAACCCCTTTTAGCCATCAAGACATGCAGGCTGAGAGGGAAAAGGAAGAATATGATCCTTGGAAAATACAGATAAGTGAATTCATAAATATGAGTACGATAAGTGCCATTCTTAATACAAATATTTCCATAATGCTTGCAAGAGCAACAATTCACAATCTGCCCTTTTCTGTAAATTGGTCAAGAGGTAAAAGCTTTTACTAAACACCTTGTGCAATCAAACCTTTTAAACTCAAATGTGATATGACAACATGGTTATGAAAAAGGTTTAGCTCTTTGTCTCTTGAGTTAATGGGAGACAGATTAGAAAAGGGAAAACTCACTTTCTTTCACCCTTCCAATTTGGTTACAAAATCACTTAAATGGAAATCACAATATGAAGTGTAAGGAATGGGTCTGAGCTGCAGATGGGAACACTCCTAACTTGGGGAAGGGAAACCACAGTTGCACTTCTGTCTCCACACTGGAATTCCATAGCTTAAATTAAATTAAAAAGTAGGATTTTGTTTTGTTTTAAGCTGATGGGAAAACAACTGCGTTGTTTTTCCTCTTTTATCACGGAACTGACTATTTTTTGTTGCTGCACAATGGCATTGTACGAAAAGATGAAGGTATGATTCTATACACAAAAAGAAAAGGCAGCAGCTTTAAATGCTTGACAATATTGATGCTGTCACAATGTTAATAGAATGAGACAAAAAACAGTGGTTTTAAGGATCTGTCGAGTTTTTAGGGTTGAAAGAGCTAATTCACATTGAGTTACCCTCCCAGCATTTATGTTTAGTACATACCAAAAAAGATAAGCAAATTATATTACATTATATATAATTACAGAAGCTCCTAATTACATATCACAATTTTTAGGCAGTCTAGCAAATGCAATGCTTTCCAGAATGGCAATTCCTGAAGTGAATAGTAAATCAGTTTTTGCTTGCCACTGATTTGAAACTTTAACCTATAAATTAAATTAATAGGAGACAAAGGCTTCTTTTGTGCATTTGCAAGTCTGTAGGATTTTACAAATAATAGGACTGGAAAGTGATTTATATTCCAAGATTAAAGGTCAGTTTGGCGCACACGACTTTGGAGCAAAACACCACAGCACAGAGTTCTGTTAACTCATTCATGCACCACCTTAATGCCACGTTCTGCTTTCTGCAGACACTGGGGGCTACCAGGGCTTCCTACGAGCACAGTAAGAGTTGCAAGGAAAAAAAAGAAAAACAAATTGTACTGGACAAATAAATGGAGTTTTTCCAGATTCACTGTAGAAAGGGAAATATGTATAATAATTATATCAGGCAAAAACCCCTCCCAGGTTACTGAGGGGACATTACCTGCATGTTACAATTCAAATCAGCTGCTCACTCAACACAAAGTTGGAGAAATGCATAGACAATTAAATGGAAACAGCATAAATTAAAATACTCAAACGGCTCAAACTTAACAGCAAAAGAAAGGGCTCTACCACTTTAGGAAATTCTGCCCATGGATGGGTTTTTTTCCTGTACAGTCTGACATTTCTGTGAAAATAAAACTTAAAGCTGAATTAAAAACTTTTGATGCAAACAACAAATAACATGGTGTTAAACTGAGAAGTGCAAAAATTTCTTACGGTTATTCCGTGAGAAAACCCTAGTACAAGAACAGAGGAAGCAACATGCACAAACACATCCACCACGGGGAATGCAGTTTTTGAAGCAAGTTTTCTGTATCTGTTGTTTTGCAGGCAACAAATTTAATATTTCACTTATTAAATTAGGACTGATTTATCTCCCTATTATGTGAAAATTCATTAAACAATTTAACACATTTAATAGTCCAAGAAAGAGAAGAAACAGTAGCATGCTTTCATAATCTGCTGAAAATGTAATCTGATCTCCAGAGAAGAAAGCAGCAGCTTGTAAACAAATGCCCTATTTGTTTAAACTCCATCTGCAATTAAAAGCATGTACGTGCTTTGCTTTCCCGGGAAAGGCAGATGGCAGAGACGCAGACAACTTTTTTCTGATAATTTAATTGCATTTTGGAGCCGAACACGCAGCACTCCGCCGCTGATAGTACGTTCGATTGCGTGTGCTCGAGTTTCAGTTTCGCTTAGACTCCGGGACGCGAAGGCAAGGGAAGATCCCTGCGATTTGGCCGGCGGCAGCCTGCGCCCCAAGGGTCTCCCAAGCCAGGGGGCCGGAGCGGCGGCCGATCCCCCACCAGCACCGGGAAGGCGGGAGAGGAACGACGCTCCCCGGGCCGCCGCGCGGGAGGCCGGGCGAGACAGGGTCTAACGCCCGAGCAGCCGCGCGAGGCGGCAAATCGTTAGTGGAATTATCGCCGCGGAGACTAGTTCCCGCCGGGATAGGCGCCCCCGGGCGAGGGGACGTCGCGGGGCGGCCGCGCAGCTCCTCGGCTCCCTTTGCCGCCCCTGCCCTCTCCGCGTTGAAACTTGCCATTTTGCTTCTCTTCGCAGATTCCTTCAAACGCACCGTTAACGAGCTCGTAAAACTACAATTTAAATAACCGTCGGCGCGTTCCCTCCGTTATCGGCAATGTTGACGACCCTCCCGGGCCCCGAAGGCCGCGCGAGCGCCGGCAGGTCGTGGGGGGCCGGGACGCGGCCGGGAAGCGGGGTGCGTGGATTAACCCGACGAGCACCGAAAAGGCCCCGAGGCGAGGGCAGGAGGAGAGGAGACGCCGATGCTGCCGGCGAGCGCCGAGGGTCCTGGGTGGTCTGTAAACGAGTTTGAAACAGTGGGAGAGTGTAACGAAGAGATGAAATCCAATCGTTGTACAGGAAGCTTTCACCCGGCTTAAAACAAATCCTTAAGAAAAACAGAAAAGAATCCAGGAAGAGGAATTGTATTACTGCTGAAAACGGTATTGGCATATTACCAATGCATTTACAGCGTGTGACTGACAGCTCTGCTCCCGATCCCGGCGGTGGAGAGGGGATAATGTCTTCCTACGCTTCAAAAGCCTCCAAAGACTCACAACAGAAAGTTCCCTGGGGGCCATTTCCACTAAACTCGTGCTAGTTTCTCCCGTTTTGTGGTAATATCGCTGGAAATCAACCGAAAGCTGGGGCGGCTGGGGGGGGGGGGGTGACCCAAGGGACAGGTGCCGGTAGCTGGTTTGGCTTATACCGATGTGAAAAATCACAGAAGTCACTCACTTTATCTTTGATGGCTTTGCAGCAGGAGCACGCCCAGAAGGCGGCAATTCCTAAACCGAACCAAAAAGATGAGGAAAAACGAGGCAGAGAACCCGCGGGCTTTGCACACCGTGGGAGCTGGAGCCGGCGAGGGATCATTTACTGCCTTCTTACCCCATCCCACAAACTCCTGCCACTGGTTTCCTTTCAAAGCGGGTTCGAAAATTTCTCTCTCAGCACCTGCTTAAGTCCAATTGACTTCAGCGGTGTGTGGTTTCCTGAGCGCGGGCCGGAGATGGGACGCCTGCTTTACGATGCTGATTTGCAGCCCTGCCTTTGGTTTCGATAGCTCACCGACCAGACACTCTTCTCCCCTTCTAAATTTACTGCTGGGATCCTGGTCCCAGCGAGGAGAAAAGCTGAACTGATGCTGACTTTAAGGTGGTTGAGAATCCAGGTATCATTTGCCTTTCATGTACGCTGTTCAGGCTAATACAAGCCAGACCGCTGGACCAACCGTTGGCCGATGGAAAGCCAAGCTGGAAGGCAGCTTCCCCGCCTGCCGTACTCACGCTACACCCATCATGTCCCTGCAGATGGCAGAAATCTGGTTTTGTTCTGATTAAAGTCCAACGTTACTAATTACCTGAGTCCTTCTGGAGCATCGCTTGATTGTGGGAAACCGGTATTCCTTTTTGCGCTTTCAAGAGCAACACGACTGGGCATAAACGTCAGTATTTATCACTGCGGCTTCTAAACTTGTAACTCCGCAAGGAAGGTTACACTTCTGAAAATTTATTACTTTGCAGCTTTGGAGAGCTCAGAGCTCATTTTCAGAAGTGCTGATCATCTGCAGCGGAGCATGCTGCCAGGGCCCAAGCCCTGGAAAATCGGGCCTCTTTCCTAGAAGCGTTCAGCTGAAATTTATAGTCGCTGAATCTCTTATTGTGCTCCAGTAAGCTTCTGCCAGTAAATCAGACCTGTGTAAAGCAAGCAATACTTCACACTCCTGTCTTCCAAAATGCTTCAAAGCTGAGCACAAATTCCACCCTTAAAAGCTTTCTCTCCCTGTCTTTTTAAGCGACCTGTGTATTTACCTATTATTAGAACAATAAAGCCCAGCCCAAAGTTGGGAATAACAAACATTTCCAGCAAAATCCCACTCAAACACATCTTGCGTTCAGTATAGAGCACCTGGGATTCATCTGAAAACCTGTCTTAGATAGAGACCTTCATGCAGCAGCCTGATACAAAATCCAGATACAGTGTAATAAGCTCTTGATGTCGTGTTGACGTTTATCTGCCAATATTATTGCTTCATGCACTTACCTTATGATGGATCTTGTTACTTAATTGATCACAGGCAAGGTCAAGAATTAGCCCTTCTTCCAGCGCTAGCACTGACATCATGCAAATCACCAAAAAACAGAAGAAAGCACCTAATCCTTAGCTTCAAATCCCCACTAAATGGCCCTTCAATATGTGTGAATGGGGACGACTGGTTTTTCACTTATGCCTCGGAAAAGGTCATTTTTCAAAACTTATGACCAACTGAAAAAAACAAAAGCTGAACACAAGCATGCTCTTCCTTTTGGTATCAGTCTTAATTCAAAGAACAGTTGGTTTGTGTTTTTACAACAACAGGTGAAAACAAACTTCATTTATGATCCACCATGAGCAGAATCCAATTTCCTCCGTGTTGCTCCCCTTACAGAAAACGAATCAACAGCAGCCTTAGGCACAGATAGCCCAAAGCGTCTGCAAGGCAAGCTGTCCAGCGAGGATACAGATGAAACAGCTCCCTTCATCCATGATTTCACAGAAACATGTCTTCCAGAGACTGAACTTTTGCTTTGAGGAACAACCGGCTCTGCACCATCCCAGAAACCCCTGGCGCTTCTACCGGATCCCACGGCCGCTTCTCACAACCTTCCCGAAAGCTGAGGGCAGCCCGTCACACGCTGCGCTCCCAACCACAGCAGCGGTGAGCCCACCCCACCGCCGGACACCCCATGCCCAGAGGAAAGTTGAATATTTTTGGAAAAACCTGACCTGTAAAATTCCCTGTGTAGAAAGCATTAGTCAAGGTTGTATCTTGTCCCTCCTCCTCCAAGTCTGAATCAATTCTGTGGCAAGCTTCGTCTGAAAACATATGGTTTATGCAATAAAGTCCATTTTGCATGAAAAAGAAGAAAAAAAGCACTATGAAACCCTAGGGAGAGGTCTTCAGGGCATTGAACAATACCGTACACTGAAGCAGAGCTGACCGGTAATGGTAATTGTGCATTTTAGTGCTTTATTGTCAGTTAAAAGGACTTCATAAGGAAAAATCCTAATTAATTAAAGATGGAGCAAAGATGACTGGCAGGCAGCGTGATCAAACTCAACTTTGGTAACTCTGCTCACAATTACAACCACCGCTCCCTGCGCACGTAATCATGGCTCGTTGTCTGCATTTACCCTAATGTTGAATTAGCACGAGGAGAGCTTGTATTTAAACTTAACCTGAAATCTCCTTCTAGGTTAAAGTTTAGATTTATAGACAAATCTTACATGTAGAATGGTCCTTCCCACGCCACGCTGCTCCTCTACAACCCCATTTGTGGGAGCAGCGCTAGTACTTACTCAAAACGCCCCTTGCCAATACAAAAACATATGTGCTCCCTGCTTCAAAGATCACCTTAAATTATTCTGACTTTTAGTCTAATATCCTCTCCTTGGGAAAACTGCAAAATTTCTGTCCGACAAGTTGAAAACGGTGATGACGACTTCAAAGTCTTTCAGAGACCTCTGGGTTGGCATCCCAGCAGCTAGAGAGCAATAATTCGAGACCAAAAAGCCGCATGTCAATAGCCTTGGCTCGGAGCTGAATCGTGTGTTATCATCGGACCATCACGTCTGTCTTGCTTCCCAATTTTATTGTTCACTAGGAAACCCCGCACGGGGATTCGGAAGCAGCCCTAACCTCGGTAACTCCCAACGACCGCGACTAGGCTCCAGGGGCTGCAAGCGGGGTCGAAGCTAGAAGCATCTCTTGATCTGCTCTGCTTCACCCGACACTGGATTTTCAACACCTTTTCTCTGATGAAGCTGCTTGAACAGCCGTACGTCTCGGCACCTAGCAAGAAAGAGCCTCTTTTCTTACTTTCTATAGCTTCAACTGAACATGAAGCTCATTCGCCATCTCTCCTTTTTCCCCTAGCAGTTGCTAAAAATTCCCTCTCCCCTCCGGAAACAGATTTCCATCTCATTTTAGCGTCGCCATTCACTGATGCCAGTGCTGGCACACAAAGGCCTGAATGGACCAGCAATGCTTTAACAAGAGGCTCTACGGAAGGAAGTTGTTCTCCTATTGCTGATAACCAACCTCCCCATCAGCAAAACCGGGCAGGTTCAGGCACTGAGCGAGGGGAGGAGGACACCCGCATCATTCCGGGTCCAGCAAAACCACCCCACTGCTCTCCCTAGCGGGTGCCAGCCCACAGGGGCAGCTGCGCCTGGCTGGAAATGCCCACCGGCGGGTGTTCGTCTTCCGTTTGGTGCTCCTTACAAGGGCAAGATTTATGCCGTCCCTAGAATACATCGTTTCTGGAAAGCTTGTCCATCATACCTATATCCAGGCCAAGACAGGACTTTCAAAGTGAAGCAAGAGCTTGCGACTGTTTATTGGCTTTAATAATTTATTACTGTGACTATCAGTTCTGCTAGGATTCACCTTTCTTCTCTTCAGAATGGAGGAAATTTTGTAAAGTGCCAATGATTGTAAATTTATGATGCTACATAAATATTTCATAACACATTATTAAAAAGCAGATCTCCAAAATGCTTCTCATGGCACTCTCAAACATGTTTTAAATAATCTTATTTCCTGCCTAATTCAGCACCTTTTGTTTCACCCTCATTTGCAACTTTAAAAAAGGTACTTTGAGCAAGAGCTCCAACCTCCTGCTTCTAAGCATTCGGAGCATTTTTGCTCCCAGCAATACAAACCTTGTTGGGATATAGCCTATCCTGAGACACCAGGGATGAGACAAGCAGATCATTTTCTTATGTTTCTAAATTAATTGCTAGATAATGAGTATTTAATTACTTTTTGTGTCCTAATAGGTTGGACAAAGGTAGATGAAAAGTCTAACAGGTTCTAATAGGGAGAAGAGAAGGGAGAAAAGAAGACAAGAGGCATTTAAAGAGCTGCTAAAGCTTCCTCCTCCTCCGTATCGGCACAGCTCTCCGTCAGCAAGCACATCATTAGGCACAAAAGACACCACCGTGCTTCGGGGAGCTGCTCAGCGCAGGGAGACCTGCTGCATGCTCAGAGCTGCAGCACCGGCTGACAGCAACTATTGAGGAGAAACAAGTTATAGAATAATTAGCAGCAATTTGTAGGAATTAGAAGTAGTGACCTTTGCGGCTGTGCAGTGTCGCACGGAAAGAAGGGAGCTTTTTGCCTGTGGCGCTCTCAAATTCAGAAGACCTAAAATGCGACTCAGTCATTAACTGGCGTCTGGTTCAGTCCTTCAGTCTGTCCTGCCCATCCTGAGCATCTTCGGGTAACTCCACAGTGGGGAAACAAATCCCGGATCCCACTTCCAACACTGCCAAAGACCTTTTGCTTCTGCTTTTTTTTTTGTTGTTTTTTTTTTAACCCCTTTGCCTCATTTTTGCATCAGCAGTAAGTTTGCCTTCCTTAGCAGGTTGCAAGGCTGACTGCAGGAATGGATGCACAGCACTGAGAGATTTTTCGCTAAAAGGCATCGCTGTCAAAACGTCACTTGAAAAATAAAGAAAATTCAAAATTCAAAAAACAAAACGCAGCTCCCTTCCATTCAGTGCACATTAGCCGCAGATTCGTTGCCTGGCGGACGCTGCTGCTGCCCCTGCGGGCTGGCACCTCCCGCGCTTCCGCCGGTGCTTTCCCCCCGGCGCTGCACGGCCCGGCCGGGCAGAGGGCACCGGCGGGACGCGGGCGACCCCGGGGACGGCCAGCCGCTGCCGCGCCGTGTCCAGCGCGAGGCATGCCGAGCAGGAAGGCGCCCAGCGGGGATCTGTTTTACGCGCTGGGCTGCCTGGGCAGCTGCTCCGGCAGCTGCTCCTACCAGTTGGTGGCTGAATTTTACAAGATATTTGTCTGTGTGGCTGCAATTAAAAAGCAGCAAAACTCTGGCAGCCACGGCGAGACGCATCGCTGGCTCACAGCCCCCGGAAGAGTCCTGCGCCGGGTACGAGGGGACGGACTAGATGCGACCACGTAGGACTTTCCCTTTTCCAAACCCCTCAGCTTAACTATTGTGCCAAGACCACCACCGGCATCCAAAAACACAGGCCCCGTTTGGACCGGCTGCGGGTCAGAAAGGCGCATCTCCTGCCCGTGCCACTCGACCCTGGCGGTGCCAAGACATCTGCTCGCAAGGTGCTCCGCGGTCCGAGAGCGAGGTTCGGAGAGCCGCGGGCCTGCCGGGGAGATCTTAAACACGGGTCTCGCACAGAGGCTTTTCTCCATTTGGAGCACGTTAAGACGTCGTGCCTACGCCAGCGAAGCAGCACACCCCGAATCAGCAAACCGCGGCCAGATACAGCTTGGCAGAGGAGCGAGCGGTAAGAGGCCCCCGGGGAGCAGCTAGTGCTCCCTGCTCCCTCGCCTGGCCCTCGGTGCCGGCACCTCCTGGAGCAGGTCAGATGGTTGCTCCAGCCTAGACCCTGGCAATGTCCCACGAGCTGTGCACGCTCCAGAAACGGCCCCACGCGGCACAAAACCTTCCGCAACAGCCTCTCGCTACGCTTCCTCCCCAGGGCGGCCAGCGCGATCGCGCTCCGCGGCGGGTGGGAACGCCACCGCAGGGACGCGCTCAGCAGGCAGCGGAGGCCACCTCTCTCCTGCCCAACAGGCAGGGCTGCACCGAAGGCGGCGGGATCCCTGCCCTGGGCTCCAGGGGAAGCAGAAATCGAGCTCTCGTTTGCAAACCGCTGCATACATATTTGTAAACCATTGTGTACACAGTAGATAAATGCTTAATAATAATGATGACAAACAGACCTAAAACACAGAAGCGGCTTCCCTCTGCATTAACTGCGTCATAAACAGGTTCCACTGCGCACGGCCTAAAAGCCTCCGATTTAACTGGGATTTCTTATAGATAGGAAAAAAGCCATCCAACCACAGCCAGTAGCGAAACACCTGCGATGCCCATGAACGGTAACTAAAGCTCATTGCATGTCAGAGCCCAGGACTTCACCTGCCAATTACCAACAGCGCGGGGCCATTTTCACGTGCCAAACCTGGCCGCTGGCACACACCGGGCATCAGGATACCCGACCTGCGTCACCCCAGGGTGCAATCGCACGCACCCAGCTTGGATCCTCTGGCCCCTTTTAACAAGGGCACTAATGCAGAAAGAGGTCGAATCCCCTGCTTGTGGTAACTCTCCAGCATGGGAGCAGAGTTTGGGATTCCTGGCATTTAGACCCAGGATTAGTCTGTTGAGTGTTTCTACCCTCACCCTCAATCTCCTGCTCCTGATCGTTTCCATGCGCCAGGCTGCGCATGCAGCAAGGATCGAACTTCTCATCTCTGGTAGGGTCTTTCTGCTTTCTCTTCCACACTTACTGGAGTCCATCTACTCCTCAGGGATCAGAGGAGTGGTAGGCTGGTAGGAAAATACCTTTCCTATGTAAACCATGCATTCTGCCATTTCCCTCTCCAAATTACATAATGTTACAGATCGTAAGTCCTCTAAACAGAGGGTCTTCAGTTGAAGAACAGATCTCCATAAAGGTTGGGATTAAGGCCCTATACATAAGAGAGGAAAAAGGGAGGAAAAATATGCTCCGTTTAATTACCCAAGCCATAACAACATTTTACTATTTTATACAATATTCCTGACAAAAGCGGAAATGTTATTTTCCACAAGCATAGCTGCTGGTTCTACTACAAATAAATAGTCCAGGGTGCGCTCAACATGCAAGAGATGGAGGCCATGTGTTTTCATTAATTCTCTTGGCAAAGGAGCACATGTAGATCTTGGACCGCAGTGCAGGACTGGAATACGAGAGCTGGGGTGGCCAACACACATCACAGCAGACTCCATTTGGCCCAGGTCCATGTACGAGCTGGTCCAATACCCAGGTCTATCCTTCTAATTACGAGCAGATTCCTAGCTCCTTTCCTCCCTTGCAGAGGTATCTTCAGCTTCACCCATTTCTTCCTCCCACTGGGTAGTTTGATTTGGACGGGCTTGTTCCGCGCTGCATTTCTGCGAGTGGCTTCCTCGCCGTCACATGCTTCCCCTGCCGAGTGAGCGCGAGTAAAGCCCAAAAGGGAGGAATTAAGGCCGTTTTTATAATGGTCCCGTACCAAGAGAGGTATCAGAGAAGACGCCAGGTAGAGACAGCCATGCAAAGAGCTGACCACGGCATGACGAAGGCACAGGTAGAGCCCAGAGCTCTGTGCTGATTTTTTCCCCCCCTCCCCTCTACCGGCCTCATGCGATCATATCTGTGGAAGTCGGTGACGGTCAGTCTATGGCTACAGCTCCCCTGGAAAGCTGCCTGCAAGCGCTAACTAAACAGAAACTTCACCGGGGCTGGAGCCGGATTCTCTGCGCTTGAGAACTTTAACAGCTCCCGACGTGCCTGGGCTTCCCTTCCCGGCCCCGATCGCCGGCAGCGGCGGCAAGGGCTGTGCTCCCCCGCAGCGAGCCCTGGCTACGGGCTGAACCGTTACCGAAAGCCCACCCGTCCCGCGGCTCGCGGGAACGGGGCACGCAGAAAACTCGGATCAACAGGTGAATTGCAGCCCTTTGTCTGCTGCCGCTAGCAGCCGAAGTTCGGCCTCTTTCATTTTCCTTTTATTGCAGCTTCTTTTGTGCGGATTAAAATAATTGATATTGATAATGTGATCTGCCCCGTGCCCCTGTTCCCAATTACTTTCGCAGGCCGGGAATCCTGCGTTATGGATATGACAGGAATGGTCTTAATTAGCCTTCTGGGCTACAGAACTGATTCTGGTTTTGATTTGAAATATTTGGGATTACGCAGGCTGACTGTTGTGGGCTGGGGTCACCAGCGGAGCCGGCCGGGGAATTCGGGGGAGCTCAGCTTGAGCCGGCTTTTCTTTGACTACTGCCAGGTGCCTCGCAGCATGCGGAGCAGAGGGGCACGCTCGCTGCTAGGCAAAGACGGAGCCGGGACGATCCGCCGTGGCCGCCTTTGTGCTCGGGATTAACGGCAGCAGCATTCAAGGGTCTTTGCATCTGAAGCTGGACTCGGAAAGCAGCAGGACCCCCAGAGTCCGCTGGGAGCTCAGCGAGCAGTGCTGTTCATAGGCCTTCCCTGCAGTCAGGGGGCAAAAAATAGCAAAAGTAAATAATAACAAAAAAGTAGCATTAAAATCGGAATGGGAGACACTGCTTTCCAGACCTGCAAAATTCCGTTTCAAAAAGTGGAACCGCTTAACTAGGTCATAGGAGTGAAAGATAAAGGCTCCAGTGCCTGGGAAACTGATACAATTTTTCCTATTTTGGAAAGAGAAATCCTAATCCTATAACAGGATTGGTAACGCGGTCCCTGGCATTCGCGTGGATTTCTCTTTATGCCATGGTGGAAAGAAAGAGATGCTGCAACAACTTCCCCGTTCTCCCCGTTAAGCGTCCCTACCCCCAGCAAAAAGCAATTCATAGGCAACACCTTGGAACACGTTCTGAAGGTCAGGGAAGTCAGGCGCTGTCAGATTTAATTGGAAGGGGGAAATGGTTTCCAGACACGATGAAGGTCCGCTGAGAACGTCACCCCAAATGTACACGTCCAGGGATCGACAGCTCAGGCTCCCCATCCGAACATGACTGGTTGGTTCAAGCACAAACACGTACGCAGCTCTCAGCAACACTGGACCCACACGACACCAGCCACCGCGCCAGCAAAGCACGACGAAGACTCTGCAGCCTTGCGCAAGCCGATGCCGAACGCTCCCCAGCTCATCAGATGGAAATGCATTAGAGATCAGAGGCATTACAATTTAGTGTGCCATTTTCAGCAGCTCTGATGTTAATCTGCAGAAAGGAATATTGCTCGCAGTTTTGTTTACTTCGTTATGGAGCCAGAGCTACTTGCTCAGCTGAGTGCCACTGTACATAGTGTCTCTCTCTTTTTTTTTTAAACACTGCTCATATCAAATTCAAATGCCAAAATATAGGTAAAAGAACACAGAAGGGAGGCCGAGCTCCCTCTCTCCGTAATCCAAGAAGAGACGATACTCAGAGCCAGCACACAAACCACAGTTTATAATCAGAATGTAACGTAATCACTGAAACAGATGTCAAGAAGAGAAAACCGTATAATTCTGAACTGCCAACGATTAGTGCGCAGCATCTTGAACAGCACCGAGATGCTCTCTTTCTGCCCACGTGCCTGCGTTTTGGAAGAGTAAGCAGAAAGCACTCAGCACGCTGCTATGGACCAGGCCTCTCTGGTCCCTCCTCGCACCATTTGGACAACGGGAGCTCTTGGTGGAGCTCGCGTTTGTTCCTGATTCAATCCATCATCAAGGGAGGAAAAGCAGAAAAATTGGTCTCAAAAGACTAAGGCTGGGAAAAACAGCATCACTGAATTGGCACATGGACGTTGATGGAGTTGCCAGAGACAGAAGGCAACAATAAAGAACAACATGGAGAACTGGCAGGTAGAGGAGAAAAGTTTAGAGCAAATTTTTCTAGCAGAGTGAAGCAGTTGAGAGAAACTGGTGTTGATGTGTGGATCGCCTACCTCGTAGTGATAATCCATGCAAGTTAGCTCTCTCCAGCAGCGATCTCCTCGAATTTTAATCAACCCCTGAAAAATAAAAAAAATAGTCACAAATGTTTCATTTCCTTTACCTTAAACATCAAGGTACATCTCAAGATGTCAGTTATGCTGGTTAAACTCCAGGGACTTATCCAGTAACAGCAGGGAACCACAGAGGTTGGAACAAGCACCACCTTTGAATCCCTTGCACATCTGCACCCGAGGTCTGTCCACCATCCTTTGGAGACCATAACAAACCAGAGCGCTCCGACAGGGCCCTGAGCAACACGCTCCTTCCGCAGCTTGTTTATTGACAGTAATTTGACATCCATTCCTGGTGGAACATGACATGTTGTTTAAAGGGTGGCGGAAGACACTGAGATGATGGATGTCTGCACAGCAAGAGGGAAGGGGTGCAGCTTGTCAGGGAAACGGATGTCTTCATTATCTGAACCCAACCTGAGGAACTAATCCTGCGTTTACAGAGCAGAAAGAGCTCAGGACCTGATGAGTCCACAAAAGGGCCTGAGCTGAAGGCGGCATCTGCAGTTTCGGCACCCGTTCTGTGAAAGATGCTGCTATGGGTGTGAGATGCCCAACGAGCTGACTCAGCACCTTTCACGTGAATCGTGTGAACCAACCTCCAGCCCCAACTTTAGGAAAATGCAGGAGAGCGAGGACCAGCTTGCAAGGTTTATTAGCCTAATGCCCGGTGCCTAATGCAGACCGCAGGTCTCCAAGGGCTTCAAACCGCTGCCCGCATGGGGCCACAGCGTCGCTGCAGCGAGGCTACCGACAGCCCCGGGCTCCCAGCGCCTGCCTCCCGCGGCACCGGCAAGACGGAGGGAGGAGCAGAGCACCACAACCACGGCAAGGGTCTGAAACCAGGCTCTGCAACTGAGGCGGTTTTCTATGTGAAAAGTTCCCTCCGAACCTAAACGCAGCTGCACGAGGAATTTCAAAACCCAGACCCAAATCTCCCCCTCTGGCAGAGCCGCCTCTGTCCCTCAGAGAAAGGTTAACGCTCTGCAGCCGAGGAGGACAAACCACGCGGCCTTCCCAGCTCAGCCCAAGCCCTGAGCTGGATACAGAGATGCAATCAAAGTAATTAGAGAAACAAAAGAGGAGAAGGGGAAGGAAGCTGACAGATTTAAACACAGATGAATACACTAATGACAGGTCTGCTCTACCTTAGGTTAGAGGTTGGCAACGAAATAAGCAGGTATCGGAGGTTGCTCTGCATTGATATTTCAGGGCAACAAGAGGGTGAAATTTCCAAACCAGTGGGTCCATTCCAGGGCTGGCAGTAATATTGGGATTAAATTTCTTTGCCTCAGTGATGAAGACTGAAAAGGAATCAGTCGTCCACAGCAGGAAAGACACCTGGCCAGAGATGAGTCTGTTAGCAGGAAGCCGTGCAATCAAGCCGTGCCAGCCCCAAGGTATGCAGGTTCACCGTGACGCCTTTGATGTACGGCTAAAGGTCTCTGATTAGGATCACAATATCCCAAATTGAGGAAGGCTTCACTAGTCAAAAGGTTGAGACCAGCTCTATCATCTGCATACAATTAGGGGATATTTGCCTACCTTCTGACATTGCCCCTAATTATAATGTTCCTGCTTTCTTTAGTAGAAAAAGACATGGAGTTTCTTTAAGGATCCATTGCTGGCTGCACTGGGAGCATCCTGAAGCTTTTTACATTTTTAATAGGAAATGTTTTCCAGAAAAGACCAGCGATCTTTCAGTGCCAAAATCTGGGAGCTCAAAGGAGATCACAGCACTAAGGCATACCCTGACCTATCAGTTTCATCCACATTGCTTAAAACTCTTTACTTACAGCATTATTTAGCAGGTTTTGGGGCTCAAGAGAATCATAGATTCCAGGGAGTTAAACACCTCTGACAACTGTCCAGAGCTCATAAATAAATATCCACAAACACCCCCCAAAACCCTCCTCTAGTGAGAGGGAAACCGAAAAGTCTTGGTTAGCAGTCCATCGACGTATCAGGAAAGCGAGAGAGAAAATAAACCCAGCGCCTGCACCTCTCGATGGCGGAGATCCACCACCAACACAACAGACCTCACTCCCCTCTTTGGAGGCCTCCAGGAATGGGGCCATGTCGCCACCACGAGATCCAGTGACCTGCCCAAACACCAACATCACACAGCTCCCAATCCTGTATACGAGCTGTATAACGTTTAACAGCCTAGGACTGTTCAGTGTGGAAAAGAGACCACGAAGGAGAGGAGAGAGCAGAGCTCTAGAAACTCATGACTAATATGTAGGTGGTCAACTGGGAATGATTATTCACCATTTCTCCTAATGTAAGATGCAAGGGCAACCTGATGAAAGTAGCAACCAGCTGGTTTAGAAACAAACAGAAGGACGTACTTTGCCACATAGCAAATAATTTACTTTGTGGAAGCCAAAAGTACGAATGGGTTCAAAAGGAATTAAATTCTCAGAGGACAGGCTTGAGGGTAACTTCTGAACACAGCCTCCCCCTTGGAAAGTCCCCGAACCCCTGACTGCTAGGAGCGGAGAAGATCATTTTATGTTTTATAGTCTTTCCTGAACATCTGCTAATGGCAGCTACTTGAGATGATATAATAAGTTAGCTGGACCTTGGGCCTAACCCAGCATAGACTTTCTTACACAAACAACGATCCACAAAAATGGTTTTGAGCTTATTTGGTGCATAAATTAATAAGAAATAGGCACCAACATACCTTTGTGGATCTAAGCCTTACACCAGATGATGTTTAGACATGTATGTCTTTGTGAATACGGGTGACCCCACTAGTCTGCAGTAGGGCTATTTACAGCCTTAAATTATATCTGTTATCAGGCACCTTGCTAAGTTAAAGCAGATTTTGCCCATCTGCTGCTCCAAATTATTTTTCCTCTTTTTTCCACTCATACAAAACCAAAATATTTTTCATTCCAATGTTAGCTGAAGAGGACAACAAACAGAAACTATTAAACAATTTCAAAATCAGTGAGTCCAGACAATTTACATCTGTAAATTTTAGCCAAGAATGAACCTGAAGAACCCAGTACAGTTAAGGCAGTAAAAGCCCAGCGTATTCACAGGGCATCTCATACGGCAAGATGAGAGACAGTCCACCACCTGCCAGGCCACTCTTAGGAACACAGTCCTGTGGCCAACCGAGAAAACACTAGATAGATAGTACAAGCTCTTAGCATAAACTATTGGCAGCAGGAAAAACCATAACCTCGCAGCCAAAACCAGTGGCAAATGCTATAGATGCAAGAGAGCAAATGAATGTTATGTGATCAGTGAGAAAGATCTAGAAGATACAGCAATGAGTAATAATTAATTCTTTTGCAAAAGTGATTAAAAAAGAGGATAACAATAATGCAAAGACTTCTCCGCCCAGCATCTGCCTTGGTTCTGCACAGCAGGGGAATTAGGGAACGGTACAAAACCAACACTGCCCACGTTCCGATCGTGGATGGTGGGTGCCCTGTACAACGCAGGTGCCCAGCGTGGCCCTTCTGGCCTCCAGATCCATAAATCTTTTGGAAAGCTCCACAAAGACAGAGTCCTTCTACATAAGAACCCACCCAGCAGCCTCAGGAGGGAAGAGGCACCTTCAGACCTCGTGCACGCTTACCATACAGATAACAAACACTGACGCCCTGCCTAACAGTACGAGAGAGCAAGTAATTAAATAAATAAATAAATAAAAAGTAAAATGGGAATATTTCTCCAGCCACCCTCAGATCTCAATTTTGGTAGGTGAACAAATGCCTCTTTCTACCCCAGTTCCAGCAGCAAGAGCTGGGGGCAGCTCCAGGCGCGTCCACGATAGCCTCACGCCAGAAATTCAGATCTAGAAATACCCTGGCACCAGGCTGCATCTCAGGGTCATCACGAAAAAACGAATGGGAAAAACCCCACTGCCACCAAACCCAAGCAGAATCGGTCCAAAAGGGACAGACGAAGCATGAGGGCCACAAAATGGCATCACATTAGGATAAGAGCAGCGGGATGGGAAAGCACGGCAGGCGCTGGCAGAGCCGGCCTGGGTAAAGGTGACCGCGCTGCAATTTCACTCCGGTGAGGTATAAAACAGACCTGCCACTTTTCCTACATTACTGCCGGAGAGGCCAGGAGCAGGGGGGGGAGGAAGGGACAAGACAGGTTCCCTGTCATCAGCCGTGGCTTCAGCTCCCCCCCCAAATCACCCACGGTTCGCTCTGCCCCTGGAACCTTTTCTAAAATTACAGGATCCGCTGATAGCATCTCACAGGATGCGCCGCGGCTGACAGCCCTGTCACCGGCAGAACGGACGTCAAGAACGGCTCTGTGCAAGAATGCTGCAATATTAAAAACGGACAGCTATCTTGATGACCTTCCCTCCTACTTTGTCCAAGCTGTTATCAAGCTCTCTTATTCAGTAAGGATAATTAAAACGAGTCTATGACAGGAACACACCATACGAAAAATCTAAAGCTCTCCTGCAATGAGTCATCAAGTGAGTTAATCACATTTTGTTTACTATAAAGCTTTCAAATAGAAAAGTCACTTAAAGCTCTTAAAATCAAATCTGTTTTTCAGTATAGAAAACTCCCACACTCATAATTACGGAGAGTTTCATGTCTTCTTCGCGCTGCCGGTGCTTTAAGGTCCCCTTTCACACCCACATTGGCACGTGAGTTTTCCAGTTTTTAAATGAAGTTGGGCCAGGAAACAAGAGCACAGAGCGCTTGAAAATCGAAGTGCTCCGTAGTTTCATCTCCTCCGAGGAGGGCCACGAAATGAGAACGTGTGCCGTGCAGACCGGCCCTGCAACACTACCTCCACGACCACGGTGTAGCCCATCCCGGCTCCCCAGGCGGCCAAACGGACCACGGCACCAAGCAGCCCTGGCTCATCGAATAAAACTGACTGCACTCTTGCTGTCTAGTATACAAGATGGGTAAATTCTGTATTTTCTGCATGCAGTGAAGGTAAACTGCCCACCCCGTGTCCAGACCTGGTCCCACCCTGCCACCGCCGCAGGAAGACAAAGCGTATCTCCCCCTGCGTGGCTGCGTGGAGGACTTTGAGGATCCATCCCCCTGTGGGATTTGTGCATCTCCGTGTACGGACGCACGCAGTAAGAGCTCCGACGTACCACACTGCTCCACGCGCAGAGGAACTCTGTTTTTACACACTCTCCCCTGATGATCTGGTTTGTGCTGCCAGTTTTGGAAGCCAGCTCCTGCTTTCTTGAAGATGCACCCACAGTTTGAGAAACACTATCCTGTGGAAAGTCCTACGATCTTACACCCTTATGAACTGTTTTAGGTTCAGTCTCAAGACATGCAAAGATGAGATCTATACGCCTCCCTTGCGCATTTGCACAGCTTCTCTGAGACCATCTCTGTCTGCAGGCAGATGGAGCAGGCTGGCCCTTGGCTGCCCACAGGTTGTGCCGTGCAGTCTCCAACCCGTCTCAGGTGACTACCTGCAGAACACGTCTGTCCTATCCCTTGGGCTGCTATCCCAGCCCAGTAAATACATGCAAACAAAAGGAAAAGGAGGCCTTTAGCAAAGGGAGCGTAACAGGTTTTTGCCTTCAAATTCAAATAGCTCATCTTATATCAACTAAGTATGCAAATCAGATTACACGGGAACTGGTTTTATGACGACTGACACATTCAATAGGGGAAGTTAATGTTTTGCATCCTCCTTGGTAGAAGGGATGTTGCAGTAGAGACCACCTGAGCCACTTGGGTGGACAGTATAAAGTCACTGAAGGGACTGAAGGAGCCACGACTGGCAGAGCCTCTGGAAGCATCCCCGGGTCCGAGCTTCCTCTTAAACAGAGAAAGAATTCAGAGGGCAAGTTGTGTTTTTCTTTCTAGGTGCAAAAATTGCCAAATTATTATATAAGCATGTAACACTAAATGAGACAATGTCTATAGGGATTGGATTTCATTCCTCTCTCTCTCTCTCTTTTTTTTTTTAAATATACTAAGTGATACAGCAAGAATAAACAACGAACCCTGGGGCCTGCAGGCAGTTTTATCACACTATTGCCCCAGGGGCTACTAAAGGGCTGCGTTAGGAAACTCTAGCCTACTGCAGGGAGATCATTTAAGGTACGTGAGCTAGCCTCTCTCGCCTGAAGCACACGTGGCAGACCTGACTCCAGCACAGCGTGAAAGCCTGCAACATTCCTCCACTTCGACGGACTCTTGCCTCTACCAGAACCAGCCAAACTGAACGGCAGCAATGAAGCTCCCCTGACCACAGTAAGCGGCAGCACATCTGGGGCTCTTCCGCTTTGCAACGACACATCAAAATGCCACAAGCTGTCACTTGAAGCCAACAGTCAGATGCAAAGGACGTTGTGTCAATACACCAAGACATCTAGCTCTTGCCACTTATTTTCTTCATCTGTGGAAGTCACTCCTCCTCCACTGCCTTCTCCAGAGGTGGCTGAGTTTCCCTTCTGGGGCGGTAAGAAACCCTCACTCAAATAGACACAATCCTCCCGGGAGCTGGGCAGCATGCTACCCTGAAAAGACCATCTCCTCTTAGCCACCCTCTTTTTTTTCCTTGGCAAACTCATAGCAGACAGGTCAGAGGAGGGAGACAGGTCTTGCAGCTGCAGGATGGAGAAACTTGACCACTGTGAGAGCCCAGCACTAGCAGATGCAGAGGAAAACTCCACTTGGACCTTCTGGCTGTGCCTTCTGCATGGGACCACCAGAAGGTGCAGCAGAGCATCTCCTTGCTATGGGACTGGTGTCAAGCAAGAAGCCAGCTGGTGTTTGCCATCGTGTGTGCACGGCCACAGCAAAGGCACTGCTGAGCACATCACAAGGATGGACGTGGAGGCACTGAGGACTGGCTAGCTACGAGCGTGTGGCCTCACGCAGCAGCTGTTGACTGTATGCAAGGTATTTAGAGTGAACCACATGAATTTCAGACATTGGTGGCTGAAAATGCCTGAATGCAGACGTGTTTATGTCCTATAAACTAACACACACATTAACTGCTCCAACTGGCAGCATCCAGGGAAGCATCAGGAGAAAAGTGAATTAAGAGGAGGACAGGGGTCCAACCAAGCATAGGAACAGGAGGACAGAAGGGAAGGGAGGAAATGTTGATCCTTACATCTGCTGGAGTTTCACGTTCACTGGATTTCTTTCAGTCTGCTAACAATTCCCAATCCATTTTCAAGATTTCTCTGTGTATATTGAGCTGGCCTAGACTCCACAGCTGCAGCAGATTATGCTGCCGTAGCACAGATCAAAGCACAGGGAAAAATCCCCATCCCTGCCCTCAGACAAGCAGAGGCTGAGTGCATCTCTGGTGTACCCAAATCAGCCGCTCTCGTACACCCAGCGCGGCAATCTCCGGCTGGATCTCTTTCTCTCTCACAAGCTTCTAGTCTTTTTGAAGACTAGGTCTGAGGGTCAGGAAGCAAATGTAAAAACCCAACAATTTCAGAGCCCGCTCCACCTTTTTCAGAGTTCGGGACACCCACCCTAAACCCGGTCCCCTTCCGCCCCTCCCAATTTCTCCCCGTGGTGTTCGAGCATCTTTAGGTGCCCTGCGTTTTTACACATGACGCCAGAACAGATCAATTAGCTCTGCGCTAGTTAACGCTGCCAAAAGGTGCGTGGCCACGCTTGCAGGTAGGTAATAAGCAGAAAAATATATCCCGAGTCCAGCCACCGTTAACTCCCGAGAAAGCACCGCCGCAGCGCATGGCAGGTTCCTACCGGCCCTCGGTCACTGGAGAACGAATGCAGGCAGTGCCACTGGACCGCTCCTAAACAGACTAAACCATCCCAGCTTTTACGGCCCTTTTGAGACCTCTAGAAGATGCGAATACAGTAAGACTCCCCCACGAAGGAGGGGAAAGCCTCTGTTATCCCATTTTCAGCTCCTTGTCCAACACAACCATCTTGCTGGCTTTTTATTAAACTTGAGAGGTGAGGCTGCGCGCACAGCGGGGGCTACATGCCAGCTGGTAACGTCGTTATTCATGGTTATCTACAACATGCCGACTGCGTTTCCCGAGTCTGAAAGAAAAGAAAACCTAAAGCTTCAAGGCAATTTGAAACAGCACCTGACTCCGTACTACATACGGTTTTTTACTATTTGCACTGTGATAGCAGCTATGAATTGATCTCATGAAACAGGAACCCGTCGTGGTGGGCGCTGCACAAATACAGAATAAAGCATCGATCTCTATGGGTGCTACAGAAAAGCAGGGAAAACCATTTTCTGCTAGATTCGGCTTTACTCTGTTAATTCAACTCATTCTTGTTACAGGAATTCAATTTGCACATATTTTTAAATTATTCCAACCCGGCAGAATATAAGGCAGGCTTCTAATATTGTCCAGGGTTGATGCCATTCTTTGGAAAAGTTATGCCAGGAGAAGATAAGCTATAGAAAGTTCAATGCACTATTTTGTTTCTCATTATCTAAATTCCAAAATGACTTTTTTTTTTTTTAATGTTGGCAAGTTTCTCCCCAATTTTGAGCAAGCAGAGCATTAGCTAAAAACTTGAATTTCTGCATTATTTTAAAATGCAGCAAGGATAGGAGACTAGCAGGCAGGAAGCAGGGGATTTTAGAAACATTGCCTAATTTTTCCCTTTTTATGCTCAGCTCTGATCATCAGATAAAACTAAAAAGCGTGTGTGCATTGGGGGGGAGGGAAGTGGCTTTCCAAGTTGACTTTCTTTTCCCCACGCTGCAGGTACACGCACGCTCCCGGCCACACTCGCACCCCGAGGAGAAACCACGCAACCCCCCAGCTGCCGGCTCCGTTTGCACGTCGGGGTGGGTGAAGGGACTTTCAAAGCGTTGCGTATCAGAAGGGAAAGGTATTCGGCAACACAAATTAAATAGAAGCTAAAGGGAAGGCAACAGGTGGCTAAGTGAACTAGCAATTGCCCTTTCCCCTCCGTGGCCTTGCTTTGAATCCAGCTCCGAGCAGAATTATTAAATTCATGCTGATCGGATGGTGCCTCCACAGAAACGGGGGTTTGATCCCGTCAGCCGAGTTCGTGGCAGCCAGGACGTACAAATCAGCCCTTTCGGGTAATAAGCCAGCGTGGCCTGCAGAAGGGGAAAGTTGAGATCTCTGTCACACTGATTTACAGCCGACTCCGTCTCCGGGCCGTTCTGCCCCCTCCGAAGTCTCCGAGCGCTGCTGTCCGCAGGGAGCCATCGCACGTTCACCCTGGATTGAATTAGCAGCCGGAATGAAATATGGGCTCAATACCCCCTCGCCGGCTTCGCCCGCTCCCGTGGGACACGGCTGAGCAGCCCCGGCAAGGACGGAGACGCAGCACCTGCTCCCAGCGCCAGCCTCCGGGCGCCCCGGCTCCCACAGCCAAGGTGCATTAAATTCCATAGCATTTTTCACAGGGGGAGGAAAACTACATTTAAGCCTTTTTTTTTTTTCCCCCTTAAATGATGTTCAATAAAATGCCTGGTTTTAATCACCGGAATCGCTATGCCGTCCCCCCTTATCCCCACGCACTGCTCTACACACCGGCCCTGATCGGCATCCACGCGTTCAAAATCGTGCGTAAATGCCATTTCCAAAGCATCTGATTTTTTCCCTGGATGCACTGCAGGTGACGTCTGAAAAACAGCACAGTGCTTCTGTCGCTGCACTTTCATTTTATTTCTCAGCTACAGTGCATGGAGCAAGATCCTCTTCTGGCTCAAGCACCATCACTAGATTCAACAGCTGAACTACAGCTTTAAAGGAAAGACCACCGGGCAGTAACTTGAGTGGACGCAGAAGCGTTGCTGTAGTGATTTACACTGCGACCCAAAGCAAAACTGTCACCCAGGAAATTCTGGGCAAAACCCACACTGAAAAAAATTCATCCTCTTGCCGCCTGCCTGCCGCAGGACTCGGTACTGCTAGCAAGTCAACTAACCAGTCCTTAAGCATACTTCGTTTATAAAAGCAATTATGCCAGCCGAAAACTAGCTATTTTTGACTGAAATTCTCTTTCAAACCAAGCAGATTGTTGCAAAGATATTTGCAAAGTTTGCCAAGTGGTGGCGAGGGGGCTTTGGGGGTGGAAATCAAATCAACCCTTTGCTCCTAATGAATCAATTCCAGTTTTGCTTGATTAAGTAACCTCACATGCCCCCTTCCCTTCCCCATCTCTGAAAGAGTATCCAACAGCAGGGATTTCAGTGGAAATTAAGCCAGAGAGAGGGAAGTTACCAACAGCTTTCAATTTCTACATTTCACGAGTTTGATTAAATCATGGCAAAAATCCCAAACCCGTGGCCGCCGCACACAGTGGCACGTGAAACCCAACACCGGCGCGCGAGGCAGAACGAAGGAGGGACGCGAGCTGGGGAGCTGCTGGCTCGCTCTGCTGGAGACGTCGTCTCCGTTGGGTATCACCGTACCGAAACCTGAATTTGCACGGTAGCGTGCTGGGCACCGCGCTCTGAATCCACAAAGAGGAGGAATACACGAAGAGGATCGGCCCTTGCTTTCCTACGGGATTTTCTTTTCTTGGACGCTCCTAGGGGCTGCTGGAGCCCTGACGGGGCCGGCCAGCACTCCCGCAGCCCACGTACGGCAGCGCTTTCCACGGCTACATCCATGCTACAAACCAGAAGTGGGAACTTGCAGCACATGCGGAGAAGCAACCCTTGCCAAGCACTTCACCGTTCGGTGGCATGCAGCTTGCCACACCGCCTTGGGGCAAGCCCCCGGGTTGAACGGGCGAGGACGCAGGTGCTCGGGAAGCCTTGCAGATGCTGGAGCAGCCCTGCTCCACGTGCAGGTCGGGGTGGCAGGAGCAGGGCAGCGCTAGCCCGGCCGCGGGGCAAGCTCCCGAACCACAGGGCCAAGATGTCACCAAGAACTTCCCCGCCTTCAGCCAAGCATCGCAAGCTCACAGGAACAGGCGTCTTACCTAGCTCACTACACAGCACCACTTCCAGCGTGAACCTGGCCCCTTCTCCGGAGGGCAGATGTTGTAGGGAGAGCATCATGTCTGGAGAGAGCTGCCTTAGGCTCCTGCCTTACTGTATCATCCCTGGCTCCTACTACTAGGATTAAGCAACACGCTGGCTTGTGAAGCCCATCTGGTCGCTGCTACCACCAGCCAGAGGCTCTCTAGGAGCCCCCAGAACCCCAGCGGAAGGTGAAGGAAGATGCCGAGCGGGAACCGCGCAACTCTGCCCCAGGAGAGGCGGACAGGAGTCCTCCCGCAACGCCCACGTCAACCACGGACCCAGTGGAAACCACACGAACCCATTTTTCATCCCTCCCCTCCCAGGGTCCTCACCCAGCCACCACCACGTGACTCCAGGCTGCCAGTCCAGTCCCCTTGCTTTGATGCCCCTCGGCCGCGCTGATGGAAGAGAGGTGGAGTGTCCCACGGGGACGGGGCACGTGGACCCAAGCCAGCACAACCACCCTCCTCCCAGACGTGCCGCGGAGCTGCTCCCCATGCGTCAGCCCCGTGCAAAGGAGGCTCGATCCCAGACCTCGCTCTCCCTCTCCTCCCTGCCCCTCTGTCCCTCCCGCGCTCACTCTCCTTTCCATTGACTCCCTAATTAGCTGATGCCCTTATAATTACATGCGCCAGGCGCTCGCTTCCAGCCGGTCCTTCAGCACGACCATCCTCAACGTGATCAGCAGCAGGCGCCGAGGCAGCTACAGGCACCTCCGTGCACCCGGCGGCACCCACCGGCCGCGGAGCCGCCCCGGCGCCTGCACCCGACCCCGCTTCCCCAAGGGACCGAGCCCGGGCGCAACGATCAGTTTAAGAGCAAAATACTGAGGCGCCGCCCTGGAAGAATCATCAAGGTTTCTGCGCTTTGGATAAGGAGCAAAACATCTCAGAAGAAGATAAACTTCCCTTATTTACTTGACGCCAGGAGAAGTGATTCACAGACCCAAAGAGGATCTGTCATCTGCCACCGCGACGCGAGGCCGGTGAGCGTGCAGGCGGAGGAACCTGTTTTGCACGCCTCTGAATCACCCGGCCTCACCGCCGCCGCGACGCGGCTCGCGGGAAGAAAAGGGGCTGAACTTTGACACGCGAAATCCTTCCTTTTCATCTTACGCAGATTACTCTGCCCAACTGTACCCCTTTCAGGCTGATGTACTTTGGTGATTCAAAATGAAAAAAAAAGCCTAAATAATTAAAATGTCATTCAAGCTCTAAGCCGATATGAGTCACTGTTACAAAAAATATCTTAAAAATTCTTTCAGGAGTGGGGGATAATTATATTCCTCCCTATCTATTGATTTTTCTCTACAATGCAGATGTCAGATTTTCCACGGTTTTTTCTTTTTCTCTCTCTCTCTCTTTTTTTTTTTTTTTCCGGAGTGAGTGTCAAAGAGGAACAAAGCTCTCTTTGAGACTTTTTCAGCCCAAAATTAATTCTGAAAAAAATGGTACAGACAGGCCAATAGCACGGCAAGCCGAGAAAAAGCCTGGTGACTCAAACTATGTCTGCAAAAATTCTATTGATACCAGCTCTGGGGAGCAGGGTGGGGTACGGGGACCAGAGTTGTAAATTTAGAGTCAATCTAAAAACCTTTTTTGTGTGTCTTAACACTACAAAGGATGGGCAAAAAGGAAAAAAAAAACTCAAAAGAAGGGAAATCCTGAATTTTGGATTTTTACTTTATCTTGTGATATTAAACATTTCCTGAGAAAATCGAAAATGCTGTCTTGCACTTTGGAGTCTCAACTGATCAACCAACCCGTGCTGCCTTTTAACGTCCTGACCCCCGACTGTGTTACCCCCGAGAAAAAGTGCTTTCAATATCTTTTAAAAGCCAAATACATACAAATATATTTTAAAGACAAACCAGCTGTAATTTAGATAGTTTAGCTAATGCAATGTAATTAGCATCCAAATTAATGCCTACAGGAGAGTCAGGAGCTTTGCAGACTTAACCTAAGCAATGCATTTAAGGAGACTTGCTTTGCTGCTTGCACACACGACAAAAACTGCTTTGCAACTTGGATTTGCACACTCCTTATCCTTGCACGGTTTGCAACACCAACACAGCAGTTTCCCACTCGGGCAGCAGGGCTGGAGAGTGGAAACAGCCAGAAACAACCCCGGGACCAGCCTGTCCTTGATGGACCGAACCGTGGCGCAACCCCTTGGAGAAGCAACGGCAGCGGTACCAGCAAAGCCAAGCTCCCTGCACCGTCACCACGTGGCCGCAGCGCTGAAGGCAAGTGCATTTTCACAGCAAATAGTGCGCTTTTTTCTGAAGTGTATATTCTTTGATTGCTTTTAGATTGTCTTTGGATCACACCTCAGCTTACCGATAACCTGAGCTGGGACCTGTCCGCGTCCCTCATTAGTTCTGCAGCATGTGCCAGGAAAGAGAGAGGGTCTCTCTGCTACCCGGGACGACCAACGGGACAACCAGCCACGCTACTCCTAAACCAAGCTGGACCCCAGCGCTTAAAGCACTGGGAGATCTGGAGGACCTGACATACGACTCCTTTAACATGCGACAGAAATACGAAAACACAAGGTTTGCTGTGCACAAGCAAGCCGACAGCCAGCGGAGCGCTGCCCGCAGAAGCGGTGCAGGTGGGCTCAGGGGCGCGCGGGGCAGGGCTCACCCACGGCGCTTACGTCCCCCGTTTTCTTGCTGTTATCCACCCCAAGTCCGTTCACTATTCCAGCTATTGTTCTGAATTTGAAAGGTAAGTCGTGAAGAATTTCTGGCTTTTATTTCAAGTTCAGTATTAAGCATCACCTTTGAATGCAGCGTTCATCAGGGGAAAGATGCTCCGGGGGCAGGACACCGCAGCCGTAACACAGCGGGTAGCAGTCCTCCCGCCGAGGCGTAATGCTCGCCCTCTGAATTCCACGCTATTGATTACATTTTTTCCCCCCAAATGCCTCATAATGAACAAAATATTTAGCTCACAAGAACAGCTCCTAAGTAGGGCTGCAGTTTTTCTGAAAATTCAATACATTTTCTACAGTTCTTCTCTGCCTTGAGGCTCATATTATGACTCTGAAAGAGTTTACGTACTTTTAAATAATTGTATAATTTATGAGTCTAAGCCTTCAACTGCAGAGGCGCGCGGGTACCAGAGGCTCGGTTCGGGCCAGAACAGCGCGGACATGGAGCACAGAGCCTCCCGGCTCCTGCACACGTTGCTTGGGCGCTCGAGCTCTACGGCACGAGCGCAGGGAGAATGGTCCGATTGCGTATGCCGCAGAGGGGTATTTTATCCTTTTCTTTTAGAAATGTCACACAGTAAAGATGTGACACAGGTATCAGGCTTTTTGGAAACTTTTTAGTACAACTCTGACAGCAGCAAACTACAGGCTACAGCCGTGCCTGATGTTCACACAAACCTCTCATTAAATTAACAGCTGATAATTCAAACCTCTCCTCCTCCTTCCACGCAGAGACAGAATTAATGGGCTAGAATACCACTTAGCCAGCAAATGACAAATTTATGCTCATCAAATGACACTGCTCTTTAAATACCTTTACTTAGTAGCATGAACCTTTGTGTTAGCAGTCCAGGTTCAAGCCTGTGCCAAGATGACAGGACCTCCCCAATTCCTAAATTCTGGCCCAGCATAGCAGGTTAAAGGACCAGGCTTCAAAACCTCTCTAAGGTTATTTGAGCTGCACATTATGCCGAACACTTCTCGAACGGCAGCTTTCCAGATAGGCTGGCTCCTGCCCTGCAAACCCCGGCTCTACCACTGCGCCGGGGAAGCAAGGCAGCTACGGGACACAGAGGACTTTAAAGCCTCTCTTCCAGCAACGCTTTGCCCACGCTCGGACAGAATCAACACAAGTTATTGCAGGACTGGTTTTGAAAACAGTGGTCCTGGATGGTAATTCAATTCCTTCCCCGCTGTCACAGCCCATAACGGATCAGCAAGAAAATAAACATCCAACACAGCAGCAAAGGAAATACCTAGTTCTAGTGATTTTGTCGCAACGTGAGCAAGTGTTTCAGTGCAAAAGCTAAGCCAGAGTCACCACCAAATATGACAGAAAAGCACCAAAACTCCCTGTAAAATTCAGACGGGAGCGAAAAGCACATTTCTGAAGGAGAAGTCACTGCTGTTGATTTTCGTTTTGTTGTATTTGTTGTTGTTTTTCCCCCTGCTACCAGAAAGACCCTTTGAAAGCCAGCCATGACTGCATCAGCATTTGATTGACTTTGAAGACTCGCTGTAAGGAGTGGGTGAAAGGGATTTTGAAAAGTACTTGGCATTAACGGCTCCATGCCTTTTTAAGCCACTGAAGGAACAACAAGTCTTCCTGCCAAGGGCTATTACTAGACAAATGGAGAGAGATCAGAGGCACAAAGGAGGTTGCTAAGGAGTCAAGTGTGGGATCCCTGCAGAGAGGAGGAGGGCTGCAGCTGGGACGGCAAAGGTCAGAACATTGCAGACATCATTTTCCAAAAATTCCCATGAAGCCCCGGCGCTCGAGTCAGGAGTCTGGCCCTTCGGAGCTCTCCTATGAATAATGAGAAAGCCATAAAAGAAAGCGCCCTTTCTTCCCTCCTACCCACGCTAATGTAATAAAACAAATTAGAATAATTATTCTCAATTTCAGAGCCATAATGCCCAGGATCAGGGCACGCTTGTCACCAAAATGACAACTACATCCGTTTGATTCTTCTTCTTCTTTTTTTTTTTCCCCTTTTTGTATTTACAAAGATCTCCCAAATTCCAACTTTTATTTCATTACATCTAATGTAATTTTACTACAGGCATCCAGATTCTGTTTGCTTCAAAGTCTTCATTATTTTTGCCAGAAAGTTAATCTCCCTTATTAGCTAATCACGTCCCCACCCTTTCCAGTAACCTTTAAAATGCCACCCACGTTATGACACTTTTAAAAGAATCTAAGGAAAAACAAAACAAAAAAGTGAGGATTTTAGCATAAACCACTAGTTTCTAAAATAATTCACTAAAGTTAGTTAAAAGAAGCATTTTTTCTATTTGTAAAAAAAAAAAAATATATATATATATATATATATATAGTGATAGGCACATAATCTGGAAATAATTAATCCTCCTTCTGTGAAAACACGTATCACTGGATGAAGGACAGGCAACATCTTTTACTATAAAATAATCACGAGAATTTAGTGGAAGAATTTATTGCTAATTATTATAAATCTCTTTGCACTGTTTCTTTCTTGGAGATTATCCCCTTAAATGATCTTTCTTCCTTTCTTCCTGTCAGATTCACAGGAGAAAACCCATCTTTTGTGCATGCTTGAAACACCAGCGGATTCAAGGTTTTTTGCAAGCCTGCGCCTGCCAAAAGGCGCCGGGGGACTGCAGCAAGGCTGCCGCGAGCTCGCCCCGCGGCGTTTCGCTCCAGCAGCTCGGAGGCCGAGGTGGGACTCCGGGGTTTGCGGTCCCGGGGCGCAGGGCTCGCTGGAGGCCGCGGGGCCGGGAGCCTCCCCGGAGCAGCGCCGCGGGAATCGCAGGAAGAAGGAACCAGGGGAAGGAGGGGGATGCGCCGGCGGGTCGCACGCCCGGCTCCCGCGGCCATCCCCGGGGCCTCGTGGCTGGGGCGGCCGCCACGGTTCAGCCCGGGATGCCCCGGGCCTCGGTGGCCTCCCCGTGGCCGGTGGCAGCAGCCGGGCCCGGCCGCAGGGAGCCGCGGGCTGCCGGGCGCCCGTCCATCGCGCGCGGACACCGCAGGGGTCTCCGAGCTGGAACACCTGCGCGAGCGACGGAGAGATTGGCAGCCTTAAACCCGAATTTCCTTGCTTTGGGCACTTTTAAATTAAAGTGGTAATGTGCTTTAAATCCTGTTTCCCTGCTTTTTCACTACACTCCTCAATCCTTTCCTCCAGAAACTAATCAAGATGTCTCAGACTCACTTACACTCTCTGCTCCAGTCACCTTCCCTGGTAACTTATTCCATATGTCCGCGATCCTTCGCGAGCCCAAGCCCTTCCTTAACTCCCTATCTGCTGCTGGTTTCCCAAGGCGGGGGTCCAGCCCGGCTCTCGAGTCCCCCCACCGCCCAACGGCATCACCGGCAAGGACGGTCGCTTGCACGCCGCCCCGTCCAGCTCTGCAGACATCGGCTGATCGGTCATTGCACGCTGCGCATCCCGTGAAGCATCCCGGCAGCGCTGCGCGCTCTCCGCCAACGGGGCGCCGCAAAATAAAATACCTACGAGAAACCCTGGAGGAGCGACCGGACCACCTCTCCGTTCGCAGGCCGGACGAGGCGGCGATGCACGCATGCGGGCGCACGCCGCGCCATGCCTGCAAAGCGTCGGCGCCTGCAGGGCCCCTCCGGGATCTCCACGGGATGGCGGCACGCGGAGAAGGACCCAGCGAAGAGGCGCAGTGGACGCCGGTGCCAGGGAAGGAGCGCAGGCGGCTCCCAAGGCGCACGGGATGGTGGTCTCAGCATGAGCAGAGGTGAGCTAAGGGGGGTCCTGTTCTCAAAGAAGGGCCCACAGAAGTCGCTTTGCAAATCAGACTTGATGGTCACAAAGCCCCCGATCATGCAAGAGACTGGGCAGAAGTGGGGGAGACTCCCAGCGTCTCCGAGCTAACCACAGGGACACGGCCCCCGCTGCCGTCCGGCCGTGGTACAGCACATTCGGCACCCTGCCTGCTTGCGGGACCGATGCGTTTCCGTCACCTTTTACATGCCCGTGCCCCAGCTCTGCGATAACCCGCACTCCGCGCCATTTCTGGGGGGAAAAAAAAAAAAAAGAGCAGCTGCCAATATTCACAAGCCCTCCCAGGTAGATCTCCTACCTGGAGGGCCGCACGACGCAAAAACCACGGGGATAAAAGGAAAGCGCACGTCGGTTCTCCACTTGCTTCAGGGACACACTACACACGGCTTCCCCCCCCTCGCTCACCGGGTCTGGAAGCACCTTGCATCCGCACGACTGGCTCAGCTCCCAGAACTGCAGCCGACAGATTTGGACCAGAACGGCCAAATCCGAGCAGCAGCCCACTATTGTACAGTAACGGCGAGCAAACCCTCCGGCCCGGGGCGGCTGCTGGCGGAGCTCACCTCCGCGGCCACCGAACAGGGATGCAGCAGCCTCGCGGGACCGAGCGGGGCAGGAGTCTCGAGGTGTTTAACCTTCCCGATCCCCGTTTCTGACACACGCTCACACCGATGCCTTAAACCGTACATAACGCGGGGAGGTGCCAGGCTCCACGTTTGTCTCCCTGCTTATATCTGCTTTACTGATGGAAAGATGTGCTGGTAGAAGGTCACATCTCCACACTTAACTACTTCTTGCCAAAAAAAAAAAATCTGATGTGAGATTTGAGGAGCCATGGATGCTAAGCAGAGCTGACCCTCGGGAGCATCAGCAAAGAAATCATCACCGTCATGTCGACAGTCAAAAGCGTCGGCCTCTGCAAGCCAAGCCTCAGCTCGATGCAAAGCAAGCTCCCGCAGCAGCGCAGCCCCGGCATCACTCTGGAAACCAGACTGGGAGCGCTACAGCCAAGGCGCTGCAGGAAAACCACGCGCAGGGAGACCCGAAGGTGCCCTGGCATCCTGCGCTGTCGTGATTCACCCACTGAGGCCGATTACAGGGGGCTCAACAGGATTCACATTGACTAAGGTTCCTCCCCAAAATCTACTTAAAATCATATTCACTTACTTCTATCCTTTTACATTTTTTTTTATAGTTATTAAGTTTTATCAATGCAACTACACTTGCATATGCAAGTGTTGATGAAAATCAAATTCTTGCATTTCTGAACAAGTGCTCTCACTACGTTTCCTGAACACTTACCTAATGAAGAAACAGAAACTGTATTTTATGGTCTACCTGTCCAGTCACTAATGGCCTTCGGGATCCACCCTAAAGCAAGATGATGCTGGCAGCTCATCAGCCTGCGACTGCTCCCCAGCACACAAGGCGCCGGGCCGGGATTCTGACTCCCCCAGCACGGTTTTCACCTACAACAGGTAACTACACAGCACATATAAACTCGACAAAGTTGTCATCTACTTTCAAATCTCTTGTAAAAAAAGGAAAGGGAATAACATTTGCTGAATAAAGTATTAGCTACAAATTATTTTTCTCGGTGCTGATAAAAGGGGAGCTCGCAGGCAGTACTGCTGTCTCAAATCAAACCAAACAGAAACTCGTCCACCTAAGAGGCGAAGTGCACGGCCGCGGTTAGTGTTGCACCGTCGCTGGAACCAGCAGCTCCCCAGCAGCACGGACGGAGCACGAATCCCAACACACAGCTGTGACTTGGCCTCAAAAAGCCTCGAGGTGCAGGGGAGACGCCGCTCCACCAGCCAGGGAAGCTCAGCTGCTCCTCCGGCATGTCCCGTCGCCGGAGATCGGGTGGTTATGGAAACCTGCCGTCGGGCTAAAGGGCTGCCAGACCCCCGAGCTGGCCGTGCGGAGCATCTCCCACGGCTCCACAAATCAGAGCGGCAGAGAGCTCCGAGCAAAACGACGAAAACTTCAAGCCACAGAGTACTTCTGAGGCAAATCGGCAGCATAAAAGTCTGTTTGTATCACTTATTTCCTAATAAGCTGCTCGCTCGCACAAAGGGACCGCTCTTCTGTTGCCTCTGCGTGTTCCTAAAACATCCGTCTTTACATCCTGCACTAATGGGTTATTAGGAACATCAAACATATAGATTGAATCACATAATTACGCCTTTTAAAAAGTCAGCAATATTTGAGCTCAGCCCAGCGCTTGCTGCCAATCAAACTGCAGAAGCAAAGGATGAATGTATTCCTCGCTTCTGGAATTGTGGCAAAGGAAGTATTTTACTTCTCTTATGCTGCATCTTTCCTAAGAAAGCCCAACTCGATCCCAAGAAAGGCATGCACGATAAAGCAAGATCTGACCACAAATACTTTTTCAAGGACTTTCGCAGAAAGGCCTTGCATATAATTCACTAATTCGAAATTTATTTGCTACCCTCACAGGAAAGGACTAAACCTGAACTTCCAGAGGCCACGTGCCAGAGAGATCAATCCTTGCATGCCGTTCCGGGCCTGGCACCCATTCAGCAGCACGCAGGGACGGCATCCTGCTCCTTCGAACACGGGCAGGCCAAGCCTCAGCGCTCTCCCAGGGAAGGGGGATCGGAGCCGCTCGCGGCTCGCTGCGAGCCGCCCTCCTCGTGCACGCGTGCGCCGTGTGATGGGACGTGTGGACCACGAAGCCTTCCGTGGCACGTTTCAGACCCCATCCGCTCCCGAGGCAGAAGAGCTCAAACTTTTCCTCTTTGTTTCCCCTCAAACACGGCACTGTTCCGAGATGTGAACAACTTGCATGACTGATATTTTAGATGTGGATAAAACTGCATATTTCCTAGGACTGCTCGGAGGACTAGTTAGGAAGGAGCAAGACTGTTTTATACTAATATTGATCCGGAATACTACACTCACACACTTTGGAGCAAAACACACGGTTAAGATCAGCCGAGGAGAGAGCAAGGCTGGGCTGGGGATGCTGTTGAACAGCCGGGCAACATCCACCTGCTACATGGGAAGACACAAGAGGAGAACCAGTGGCAGAGCAAGAGAGCGGACATGCTACATCTGTGAGGTCCACAAGCTGCTTAGATGTCTTCCACCGGTTCTGTAGGTTTCTTTTGTATGCTTTATGTGCTAAAAAGTATAAACATATATCACTGCTCCAACAGTTCTTAACCGGGAGGTTGCAAGGAAGCCTGAGGGGTGAAAGGATATGGGAAGCTTTTGAGAGGATGGTTAATATACTCCAGTGGGGGCAATGACAACAAGTACGCAAACTCAGGGTTAGGGAATTTGGTCCCTTAGGTCCAGCCTCCCCTTCTTTAGAGGCAGGTTTATTTTGTATCCAACAAACATTGACCTTGATCTTCAGTTCCTTCATGGGTTAATACAAAAGGGACAGCAAACATCAGCGCTTATGTTGGTGCAAATTCTAAGCATTTACATGCAAATGTGAAGGCTTGAAATGTAGATGGTGAAGTTGCTAGAGCCCTGCAGGGAAAAGGTACCCAAATGCAACACACTGGAGGGGGGGGGGGGAGAGCTGAAGAGTGACAGTCACACCCTCATACTGGGCATGATATAGGAACCAACCTCAGAAAAAAGAAAAGCCATGGAACTTGGTCTTCATAAAATTCGACAAAAACAGTCACAGTAAACAACTGATCTTGACATTCTGAAGGCAGATCATCTTTGGGAGAAGAGAGGAGCTGCTGTCCTGGACAAGAGAGCAAAACCCAGAATGGAAACTCCCAGGGCTGACCACACTGTTTCAAACCTCTGGGATGACAAGCTAAATTCTCTAACTCAGCATACACCCTTTGCTCCTCACTTGAGTCTCAGAGGCAAAAGTTGCAAAACTCAGAGTTAGGATTTAAGAGACCACGTGGAAGTGACCACACTTCCACCAGAAGAGACACTTCTAAAGCAGCAGGTACATGCATGTGATGCTGGGCAATGAGACGGCTGCAGACATGGGCAGGCAACTCTACTGAGATGCCCACCCCTCCTTCCCTGGCACCAAGGTGGGCATGGCAGCCGCAGCAGAGCACTGCCCAGAGAAAAGAGAGAAAAGAGGCTTTATTGGGAGCCATCACATTGCAAAAGAAAGGCAAGCTTGCCTATTTAAGGCAAGTTTTAAAACTGCATATGGCATTGCTTAGCTCACATGCAGCACAAGGTGAGAAACGCAGAGCTGACCTGAGGGAATGCCATTCGCTTGGAAGATGGCATTTTACAAGGGAAACGTTACCCTAACCAGCTAGAAGGATCTCTGGAGATCTGTGGAGGAAAGTCTAACTTTCCTTCTGTGTAACATATAATCACTGCCAATCCCACCCATGGGAAACCTTTCCTCATTCCACATTTGTGCACATGTTTCAGCTCCTGCCCAGATTAGTGGAGAAATCAGAGACTGCCTTTGAACAGGTGCACCTGTGCTCTAGGAGGATACTTTGGTTTCACGCATTAAACTTGCTTCCCAGTGCCTGCAAGCGTCATTACCCCAGCCTAGAAGGAAACGTACACGTGTTCGGGCCACAAAACATTAAAGATATCATCAATCACTGATTTCCACTTGCTTGGAGCAGATCCCCCTCTAATGACCTTTCCACGTTTTACTCTACCATGCCTGTTACTTATATATCAGCAACCAAGACAGACAAAGGACTCGAGGGGCGGCATCTCTTTTGCAGCGAGCTCTCTCCAAAATAACTTGAGTTATTACCCTCTAGATAAAACTGAGAAGTAGTGCAGAGATAACAATAACAGAGCTCTTTCATGAGCATGGTTTTGCTTTATATCAAACTTGTCCCATAATTTAGAATATATATTACAATTAACAGGAACGGAGCAAAGCGCAGATGCAAACTCCATTCTAAAAGAAAAGCTGGATACAAACTTGGTGATTATGTAACTTGTTAAGAAAAATAGATGGATTTCTCTACACTTTGTGTCATGGACTGTCAGTCTCTTTTATAATCAACATCACGTCGGAGAAGAAGCGTTGCAGAAGCTGAGAAGCATCAAGACTGCAGAAGCCAGTCTCCATCTCCTGGGAACAGAAACTTCAGAGGGGACAGAGGGGTTACCTTGATATTTTCACCAAGTGTCAGCTGGTGTCAAATGGCCCAAATAACACACCAACAATGAAGTTGCTCCCAGCACTCCCATGCCCCACATGCCCTGCAGTCAAAGTGAAGTGTAACTTGCATCTTGGACTTCACCAAGGATTAACAGGCAGCCTTACGGGATCTAATCTCAGCTCCTCACTAATCACTCCATGGGTCACACAGCTCTAGAGGACCCTGGGACCTCTCATGTCACAGGGCAGCTACATGAGTCCCAAACAACACCATTAAAGGCCAGCTGGCACCATGTTATTGCACTTACAAAACTTTAAGAACTTATATCTTTGTGGACAGCAAAGGTCTTATGAAGAAACCGTGCAGGTCAGCTACTAAAGTAGTTATTGTTCTGTGTAATTATTCTGCGTTTAAAGGAGAGGATAGGAAATTTAATTTGTAATAAAACATGGAGGGGCATTTCTGGCAGGCAGCAAGCCTTCAATTCCGTTTCCTGGAAGATATTCAAAATCCAAATGGACATGTACAACCTGCTCTAGCTGACCCTGCTTGAGCAGTGAGGTTGGATGAGATGATCTGCAGAGGTCCCTTCCAACCATAACTATTCTGTGATTCTGTGAAAATACTTGAAAACTACTATGAAACCCATGCGTCAATTTTGGCTAGTGCGTTAAGCTTTGAGCTCTGCTTTAAAGTACAAATCCTTCCTTAGACGGAGAGCAGTTGCCCTGGGGACTTCGACCTCCTCAGCCCCATCGAGGGAAGTTGTGACTGGGACCTGCTCCAGCCAACTTCTGAAAATCTGAATTTTAACCAAATTAAAATACCGTAATGGGCTTCTTTGTCCAAATGAGAAGCAGGAAAACATCAGGAAAAACAGACACATTCCCACAAAAATTTAATGCTAGTGAAAAACTAATTTCTCATCCAAAAAAGCTTCAATAAAACTTCACTAGCCTAACACAATACCTTTCATATGTGCTGGACACACTGACCTAACTGCACACAGACCAGGATCTGAACATTCGTAATATTCACATGGGCTGCCAATTATGGTCCCCGGGGAGCTCTGCACCCGGTCAGCAGCAGCTCGTGGACCATCTTGTGCAGCACTGCCACTGAGCAGGGAACATCCCTCCGAACCCAGGCCTGCCTCCACGAAGACGGAGGCTTTGGGCAGCGAGCGCCCGCCGTGACGCCAGCCCGGCAGGACCCCGACTGCTGCTCTAGGCACCGATTCTGATGCCGCAGCAGAGCTGATGCTCAGCTTTATGAACTGTCTCACAGTTGACGACAGGCTGTTTTGGGGGATCGTTTTCCTTTATTCCCTCCCGAGTTCATTCGCTGCTCTCCGCTTGGCTATCAAACTTCCCTTCTAATGTCGTTTACCCATAGCCAGCAACAAAGCTCTAGAGCCTCCCCGGCTCAGCGTCCTTCCTATCGGCAGCTTTGCTAGGAACCGTTCTAGCCGTTTTTCCAATAGCGCTTTCCCATCTATCCGGGGAAAAGATCCCATGGAACAGACTGCATGAGACTGAAATCGTTTTTCATTTACCCACCAAACCAGACTATCTTGTTTGCCATGAAGGTCCTGACCCTGTTTGCTCAGCCCTGCACGGAGACCTTTACATTAGCTCCATGTCCCCCTCCGATCTCGGGAGCACCAGACGACCCTCTTCTCTACCCAAGTCAGCTTTCCTAAGAGACTGGGCTTCTGCTATCTAAAGTAAAGTGGAAATTACAAATGCATTGGGTCGCCTCAACCCTAGGATATGGTGACATTCAGAGCTGCGTATGAAGGTTGGTTTAGTTGCTCTCTGACACCTGCCCTTTTTTTAAATTTTATTTCTGCTCTATATTAAGAGATTGATATCTAAAAATGAAGCTCATCCTATATGCTCAGAACCCACATCAGAACAGCACCATTCACATGGACTCCAACTGAAAGGCTTATGGCATTTTAAAAGCATTACAAATGTGACTTAGTCCTATAAACCCTTACTGAACATTTTCAACAGGCAGTTGCATTAAAATCTATGGGATTATCCACACATGCAGACATTTTATAGTCATAGAAAACTGTGCTGGAATAGACCTTAAGAAGTCATTTAATCCATCTCTACTGCCCCACAGCAGGACTAGATCTATTTAATTAATCATAAGTGAGAATTACAGGAACCAATCCCTCCAGCTTTAGGAAACATTTTACCAGTGCAAAATTTGGCAATGCTGCACAGTAGACATGGCCAAAAAAAAAAAAAAAAAAAAAAAAAATAGCATCAAATAGTGGGTTTTGAAACACCAGTTGTGTGATGCATAGAAAAGAGGCATTTTTTCTGCTCTTTGAAGGTGAATTTCCTGAACAGCCATCAGCCAGATAGCCTCGTTTGGGTGCAGCAAACATGCAACATGATTTTCCAAGGATATCCAAAGCAATTCCACGTTCTCTGCTAACAAAGTTGCCTTGAAAATAGGTAACAGTAAGGTTAAGACCCCAAATGTTTTCCTTATTCTTTCATTTATTTATTAATGTTTAAGGTGAGAAGAAGAATTAAGAGCTTATTGAGCTTGATTACAGATTCCAGCCTCTCAAGAGCTGGGACGAGAGAAAGGTTTTAGAGAAAGTCGACACAGGAATATCCACCCCACCTGCCTTCAGTCTTTAAAAAAGAAGATCCTTGACTTAAGATGATCCTTGACTTAAGATGATCCTTGACTTAAGATGATCCTTGACTTAAGATGATCCTTGACTTAACATTTTGGATATTTTGAAAGGCCCAAAATCCTGATGCAGATCACAGGATAGCACCCTGCCACATCTTTATTTTAACAAAGATCTGTCACTTCCTGATGGATGCTTTCATAAGCTACTTGGGAATTTCCATCAGCACTTGGACAGGAATGCAGCGACTGTTTGCTTTGAACGCACGGAGCGGAGAATGACATTTCAGTAAAGCACACACAAAGCAAAAATAACTCAGTGCAAAGCTGCAGGTTCCTGGGAATTACCCATTGGATTCCCAACTACCTTATCAAAAAGCCACAATGCCCAAGTCTTAAACTTCACTTTAATTCCTTTTAAAGAGCCAATCACAAGTGCAGCACCAACATGTCAACGCACATATTCTTACCCCTGTGTTTGTCCTCCTTAAAAATAAACAGCAATAAAAAGACATTGAAAGACTATGAAACAGAAACATCAAGCACTTCCTGATGCATTCTCCTTCCTTTTGAACTAGAAAAAATCCTAAACTAGAAGATTCCAACACATTGTACCAGCGATGGGTTTTCTGCTACGACGAAGCACTTGAAATAAATCTTGCCCCTAACGCTTTGGGACACTCCTTTTGCTGCCACCACCAAAGAGCAAAAATGGAAAGTTGCACTTACCGCTCCAAGCATAATTCTGAAAATCAGCCACCGAAAGCCCCAGATGACGATGGTGGAAGGCGGAGTGTGACTGGGCAGTCGGGAGAGGGTCCAGAGCGGGCAAAGGAATATCCCCAGGAACCCTGTTTCCAGCAGCTGTGATTCCCATCCTGTAGGGCCAACATGCAAGAAACAAATAAATATATATATTTATTGTAGAAATCTTAGAAACTATCTTTTCACAAGTTTTAAATACACAAGAAGAATTTTTTCTGTTTTATTTAACTTGAGGCAAATTAGCTATAATACACGTATCACACTAAGCTACACAAAATTAAAACAATTTACAAGACAGTGTCAACTTCAGTAAAATACATCACTGTACACCTGTAAATGTATTTCCCACTATTAGTATCTTTAATATCTAAGACCATATTATCTCAGTTTATCCATCGATGACACGACAAGTACGTTTGGTGAATTTGGCTGCACTGTTTTTCTCCAAGTGCGATCTGTCACATTTCTTTGCTGTTTACATGGTTATTTTATGCAGCATGAAAAAAGAGGAAAAAAATGTACTTTTATGAAGCAAAGGAAAAATACAACTTTCAGCACCCTGGGAACTGGCAAGATGACCCAGGGACACAACTAATTAGTGCCACTATTGATCGCTTTAGATTATGGATTGAGTGAGCCACTGAAAACATAAATCCACAAAGCAACTTCATTAGGAGGGAAGAAGAGAACCTCACACCACGACAACTGCATCAGCCAACATCTAAGGAGGCCTGTTACCGCCCGCGAACTGCCATCTGCACAACCAGCTTCGCAAGAAACGAGTCTTTCCAAGTAACCTTAGAACTTCAGTCCTGTACCGCGTGCCCCTAATGCGGCTCTGTGCAGACCAACACGTATTTTTTAGCGACTTGCTGGTTGCAGCGTGGAGCACCACCTCCTCAAAGCGGCAAAAGGCTTCTCCGCGCCGTCGTGCCGAGGCGCTTGCAACACCAGCGCGGCAGCTTGGAGCATGCCGACACCTTTTCCTCTCTCTTTGACAGAGAAGGCAGCCATCCTCCTACTGAGAAAGGCGGTACCTCACATGAACTCTGGCATTTTAAGTTGTTCTGCATGGATTCATCAATGCAGCCACCTGTAACACAACTGGTGGCACACAATCTTTTTTACCTGAAAAACTGGAGAAAGCGGAAAACTAGCGAGCATGTGCAAACCATCACTGTAAACCTGGCTGGAAATCTACTTTCACATTGCACACCGCTGTCCAAAGCTGGCAGTGTCCGAGAAACGTGCGTGGAGGATTTTCGTTGTGAACCTGCTAGGCCCCAGAGGCGAACGAGCCAGGTCTTTGCTGGCCTGTGCGGCCCATTTCCAGCGACATCGCTGGAGTCGCGCCAGGTGGAGGAAAGGGCAGGCTTCTGTCTTCAAGAGAGGATGATTAAAATCACATTAAGTCTTATTCATCATCAGCTTCAACGTGCAACCAGAAGCTCTGAATCTTTAATCACAAAGAAAAATCATAATGAAAAGAAGTCCAAATCATCCATCAAGCTTGCTTTCCACACTACTGGATTTGGTGTAATTACTCTAGATTTAATACCAGTATAGTGGAGATCAAAACACAGGCTTATAACCACATGATAAACCTGTTACCTGAGATACTATAACACTTTGGAGAAGACTGGCTATAACCTACTTCATGCAAATCAGACTTTGCATTTTATTTTCCCAGCAAAGCATACAGCACAAATATTGAAATGCTCATTCAGAAGGAGCCAGAACACAGCAGTTATGTTTGGACAGGTGAAGTCAGACCTCCACCACATTGTTAAGAAACAACATAGTGATGCCAAAAACTAATTAAAGCTCCCTGCACCAACTTTATCCTACCTCTAGGTTTTTATATATATATATATATTAATTTTTAAATATTTCCATGTGAAACAATTGCCCTTTGAAGCCATGGCGAAGGGCTAAGTCAGAGCAATTCTGAAACTTCACCAAGTTGGCTGGAGCCATCTGAGACCTTGCTCTTTCCACCTGTCTGCTACCACCACCGTAGCTGGGACTTGCTCGGGGACCAGGAGAGCATCCTTGCTCATTACGGATACACGCGGCTCTCGTGGCCAAGCATTGCCGAAACCGCCCTGCACTCGCTGTGCCTGCACACGTCGCATCCGACTTGGCAAACCTGGCTACAGTACTGCAAGAAATAAAAGTTCAAAGACCCGAAACGCAGCTTGTTTCGCAGCGACTGGAGGTGGCACACACCTACATGCCAGAAAGCAGGTAACGCCGCGGATCGCTCGCAGCCGTGCACTTTCCCAAGGGCCCTTCAGGCACTTTCCTAGCTGTAAAGCAGCAGAGGCGAAGCTTGGTCCGTAATCATCACCTTCCCTTCAGCTCTGCTTAAACAGGTAGGAAAAACACCTCTTTGGAGCTGGAAGGAATTCATAGCTCTACGCGAGACACCTGACTGCACATCAGGTCTAGATTATCAAAACTCATGATTTGGCTTGTTGTCACACAAGCATAAATATGTTGAATTCACTTTAGAATATTTTTAGCTGCAGTAATGGAACCTCTTCTTTTTCTTAATACGAACGAGGTCCCTTAAATCAAAACGTAACGATTTTTAAAAAAGAGATTATTGTACTTTGAATAGCTATTAAAAAAAAATCCCCATTCTTCCTCCATATATCCTGTGGTTTCTAGAACAGATCCTCCAACTGCCAAAATTAGCGCCTCTGAGAAGAGAAGCGAAGTATATTGTTATACAAGCAGCTGCACCAGAACAGCAATGGCCAATACAAAATGTGAAAGGTTAATTGTTACTAAACCCAGCCACGAGCAGCAGTTACGGGGCTAACTGGCACCAAAACGGTAGTATATCTCGCGCGTTGCTGCCGGCACAAGAATCCCACTGTTATCGGCGTTTTCATATGTTAATCGCTGTGTTCCCCTGCAGACGCATCCTATGCGCGCTGGGTCGCTGAGCAGGAAGGCGCGAGCCTCCGCGTCTCCGACCGCCCTGCAGGGCCGTACGCTCGCCCTTTCCCGCGGCGAGCGGCGTCGCCTCTCGCCCGGCAGGACGCGGCGGCAGGTTTTATTTTATTTTGAAAGCCAAGCTCCCAGGGAGGTGCTGGTGCACGTGGGGGGAAAGCGCGCTAAAGCGATCCAGGCGGCGCGTTTCTCGTGCGTGGGATGTGTCGTACAAGCACGCTGCCCGTGCACGTGGATGCACGCATGCACGGGAAGCCGCAGCAGCCCCAGTACACATCCGAGTCCGGCCCATACCTGCATCCCTTGCTCCAGCAGCCGCGCAGCCACCGGCCGGGGCTGGCTCGCGGAGGAGCAAACGCCGCTCCCCAGCTGTTGGGAGAAACCTCTTAAATTACCCACTGCCGACACCGGGCGCTGGCAGCGGGCGCAGCTAAGCCGGCCCCGAGCGGGGTTTAACTGCAAGTGCAGCCAAGGACAAACTAGGGTCAGCACTGTTTCAGGAGTCTCCCTTTTTTTCGAACCTCCTCGGCTCGCAGCTCATTCCCGCTCCGACTGATCAGCACCGGCTGGCAGCAGTGGGTGGATTTGCCAGCGCAGACGAAGTGCGAGCGTTGTGCTGAACTTGCCCCGATCTGGTAGCAAGGTCGGCAGCAGCAGAGCAGAGTCGAGCTCCTGCTAAGGGGAATAAGTTTAAGATGCAGAAATGCACGAAGAGCCTCCGATTTATTAACAGCCCTCTTCCCGAAGAGCCGCAGCTGGTAACGTGGTCACACGGATCGGCCTTCTGTACCGGCACACACCGCCCCGACAGGCGTGTACGCCGTCCTGGGCAGCTCCTCGCGCCGGCGGGTCGCGGCACTGTGCAGCCCCGGTTCCTCCTCTTCCCCCTACCAAACACCAAAACTCTCCCCTTCCTGGTTTGACTTGCACTTCTATCCCCCATTTTTTACTTCTGGTGGAAATTCTGCAGCTTCCCCAGTTTCGCTGCTGCCTCTGGATATTACATTTTCCCCTTTCCCATCTTACTTTGCACTTCATTTCTCCCAGTGCTGCTCACCTGGAAACCGAGCTGGTCGTGGCCTCTTCTCACATTAGCCTTCCCCGTGTCAGCAGCCCCACTTCCCTTGTCCACGGTCTTCCCAAACTCCTGTCCCACTTGCTTACCCCACTTTCACCTTCTCTCCCAAAGTCAGTCACCTATTTCTGTTTGCATTTTGGCTTAAAACTACAGGTTGGTCTAAGCCTTAAGCTCAGGTGAAAGATCAGACATAGGTGTGAACTGTTTTTAACACGGGCTCATCCCTGCCTGTAACTTGTCTTTCCTCTTCCAGGCAGAATCACGCGCTAATGAAGCATGTTTTGATGCCACTCCACCTGCAATAAAAGCACTTGGTATGGCAGGATTACCGGAGATGCTAAGTGCATCGTCTTTTCTTCTAAAAATTACAGCTAAATCATGAAGGCTTTGGCAGTAGTGAGCATGCTGTTCAACACCACAACTGTATCTACGGCAGAGGGGAAAAGGGGGGCAGCTCTGCTCCATCTTGGATTCACTTTACAGTAAATTGATATCAGAAAGCGAGATTATAAGATCCATCAGCAGAAACCTTGCATTTCTCCTAACTGCTGCCTTATGAGCAGTTGTTCACATCCACCCCTTAAAAGCCTCCTCGGACTCGAGCATCCCTCGCAGTCCTGGCAAGGCACAGAGGCGGCAGCCACCTGGCTGCTGCACATTGCTGAGCCGGAGCTTCGCCACCTTCTAATGCCGCTTCTGAGGCTCGCAAAGCCCGAGGGCACGGCGGCACCTGCACGAAACCAGCTGAGCCTGCAAGCCCCAGCGGGGAATGCAGCAGGAGCAACAGTTCCTTACCTGCTCCTTGGTGCTTTCCAACAGCATCCTTCTCCCGACCTCACCCTCCTGCTTTTGCTGCCCCATGATCCTCATTAGGGAGATGCACTCGTTACTGCCAGGGGGACCGGAGGCAGCGCCAGGCACCAGAGCATCCGCCACCACCACTGCACATCAGGGGAACCGCATATCAGACCCTCCGACACGCTGCGGAAAATCCCAGCCTCGGCATTTCTCAGGATGCTTCTAGCACGGCAAAAGCACCGACATGGAGGAGGCCATCCCACCGCCCCGGCCAGGCCCAGGGAGAGTCGAGCAACCCCCGCCGTGCAGAGGGAACGGCACGCGATGGGCGTTGCGGCACGCGATGGGCACCCCGTGCTTTCAATGGCACCTCCAGGGCACCAGAAGAGAAACCGAGGAGCTCGCAGCAGCTCGCAAACCCAGACACCCGGTGCCCCTTAGGGAGCGAAGACGACTGCTGGCCGTTAGTGTTGCTAATTCACCGTGCGTAGCGACGCTTCCCAATCCTAGTATTTTAGGAACGAAATCCAGACCTGTACGAACCAACGGGGTTTGTTTTTTTTTTTTTTTTTTACAAATGGCAGCGGACACCACTAATCCCGCGGCGCTTCGGGACGGCGGGGGGAGCTCGCAGGCGAAACGCGGGCCCTCAAGCCGCGAGCCACGGCGTCCTCGCGGGCGCCTTTTCCAAGCGGGGGCCGCCACCGCGGGCGCACCGCGGCCCCCGCCGCCCCCGGCGCACACTGATACTGCTGGGAACGCCGGGGTCACGTTGCTGACCCACCTGCTCCCGCTGCCGGCAGTTGGATCTCGTCGGGTTTCAGCAGCTGCGGGCCGGCACAATGAGCGCCATTGTCAGCGCCCCGCGCCGCCGCACAGGCGTCCGCGAGTTTTTTTTCTTATTTCCACCCCCCCCCCAAAAAAATGAAATAAAATAAACTGCCAATGGTGGCTGCGCTTGCCCCACGTGCGTCTCAAATGTTTGCTACGTGCTCCCAACTCGGTGCAGCAAAATACGGAGTTTGGCGTTTTCTGAAATCGCCGCCGGGGAGAGGGGGAGGGCGGCAGGGCGCCGGCAAGCGGCAGAGAGGATGTGCCGAGGGGGCAGGGGACGAAGGCGAGCGGAAAACGGGCCAGGGAAAACGCAGAAAAGCTTTCCCGTTTTCCTTTTTAAGCTTTTCCCGTGATTTGCTGCTTCAAATTTAGATAAAGCCCTTCCTCCAAAAGTTTAAACTTGCTGCTAGGAATTGGAGCTGACATGAACTGATCTCCAGAGCCAAAAGCCATTTGCTGCCTGAACCGGGAACCGCGAGCGCCGGCACGGTGCAGCACTCACCGGCGCTCCGCGGAAGCACCGCACGCTTTGGCAGGAACAGCCGATACACTGCAGAAAACATTACTGGTACTTAACATATAAAAAAAGTCAATTTGGTACAAACATTCTCCAAAAGAGTCCAAAGCAGCACCGTTATGGCTCCCTATAGGCAGTATTATTTCTAAGGGGATATAGATTATACAGCATTATATCATTAAGGTTTCCAATTTTCTTCTTTGTTATTTACTGTCAAATACCTGATGGAAAAAACAGCAGAGTTATCGGAGCTCATCCACGGCTGCAGAGCCAAGCCCCGACGCCACCTTTCTATGCAGCCCCAGACGCTGCCCCTTTGGCTTCCCGGGGTCCCACCGCAACCTGCTATTTACATGGACAACAGCAGAGAAGGCCAGGAAGCCTTCAAAGCTAAATACAAAGCAGCCAGGTCCAAAGAGAAGGATATTTCTTATTTTCAGTTAACCTATTTTTCCCCAGAAAATCCTTTGGTCGAAATCAAAAAACCCCTCACCTAGCTATAACAACATAAATAGCTCAGAGAATTTATTCTTACTAGTTCCCATTTTGTCCTAAAATATGGGATAAGGTGCAGCGGCAAACCAGCTCTCCCTGTATATTCAGACGTACACGCACAAAGCGTACAGAGGGCACGTTTGCACGGCACAGACAAATGCTCCGACAGCGTGCGCACGTTTTACAGCTTTCTCTTTTGCAGCCAGCGCGCAGAGGAGCCGCGGAGCCGCTAGCGCAGCTGTCTTCCTATGAATATTGTGTGTCACGCTCGCCGGCAGCCAAAGCAAGGAAGATACCCAATACGGACATGTTTATCATGGAATTAGATTAACTGCTACTGAGCCTCTCCTCTCCACCTCCCTGAAATTTAGTATGATATAATATAAACTACAGAGCTGAAACGCCTTTCAAAAAACACGATGTGCTGGGCTAATGATTATATTGTGAATAAGGACTTCGGCCTGCAGACACTCGCTGCAACCACCTCCGGCAGCTTCACCGCAATAAATGGACTCACGCCTGGCAGGAGCGGCAAGCGGAGCCGCGGAGCGCTTGCCTGCCGGCGCGTGCCCCCGGCCAAGGCGCTGGCTGCGTCCCCCCCCCCGGGACGCCCAGCAAACTGCTTCCTCGCTTACAGCAATATGAACCAAATTAGGAACATGCAGAACTTTACTGACATAAATACTCCTCATGTAAGTGCATCTTGTCTTAAAGGAGGACCGTCAGGGCAAACGTGGCCCTCTCTTCCAACAGCGAAAGGGAAACCTCAAGAAACGCTGGAAGATAAGTGTTTCTACTTTTTCCTTGCTTTTTTTTTTCTTTAAACAAAATACTGCATAAATCACTACAGCTTTCATCACCCACAGTAAAAGCTTCCTAAAGGGAAGCAGAGGTCCCATCTATCCTAGCAAAGAGCTGCATCTTTTTCAAGTGTGTTACTAACCCGTTCTCCAGTAAGTTAAAATCCTGCGCCTGTCAGCTAACTACAAAGTCCTTCATCTTCAGCGTGAATTACTGGCCACGCTAACATCCATGGCAAAATCACCACCAGCTTCAGCCGGGTTTGGCTTTCAGGCAAAGGTTTCACATGTCTTAGCTGCCACCTGTTGAAATGTGCTTTTTCCTCCCCTCTCTGCTGAAGACAAGAGCAAAGGGATGCTGTCGTGGGGTGGGCTCACCAACCAGCCCCAAAGCAGGGAAGACCAACGCGGTGCAGAAGATGACTGTGAAAGTCCGACAGGAGAGGACCTGTTGGAGCTGTTGGGCCATTTCAGGCATAAAGGTGGCAACAGCTGGATCTAACCAACTCCAACGGGATGGAAGAAGGAAAGCTCTGAGAAGCAGAGCATGTTCAGCGACTCGCTTTAACCCAGTGTGCAGAAGTTTGCAGTCGTAACCAGGTGGGCGATCTGAACCCCAGAGGCGCTGGGCTCTCCACAAGGCATTGCCAGCAGTGGCATTGCCCCCTTTTTTGTCTTCCTCGCAGTCTTTTTTCCCTTTTTCAGAAAGGCAACAAATCTATCGAAGGGATAAAGACTCACTCACCTCCTCCTCTGGCTTTCCAAATATCACTAAAAAGCAGAGGCACAAAGAACACATACGAGACACGTTCAAGTTTGTGTCAAGTTTAAAAGGTTTCCCAGGGCTCCCTATGGAAAAGATTTCTGGCAATTCCTAATAGAAATACCAGATCTCTATGCAGTTACATAATCATTCTATAAACATGAAAAACCTGTTAAAAATGTCACAGAGCAGTTCTGAATCTGCTCCATCAGCAGGCAAAGCATGCATGCAAGGCTGAACTCCAGAGCACTTTGGGTCTTCCAATTACCCAAGGAAAGTTAAGTCCTGGGCATTAACATCGTGCACAGATTCACTCACAGGCAGCATCCCAAATCATAGCTTGCAACTCAGAGAGCTCTGAGAAACCAACTCATTACTAAGACACTGTTTTTCTTTGAAATTCATGGAAATCCCTTGCACAGGCAGCGTGCCTGTTGTATCTTTGCTCCACAGTGTATGGCCACCCACAGCTTTAACTGCGGCTCTGTCCGGGAAGGTCAACCTTCCACCTCTACACCATGCTCTGCACCTCCGCTCTGCTGCAACGGGAGAGAGGAGGTGCCCTTCAGCCCTGTGACTGACTCCTGACAACTTTCAAATGCCTTAAGTACAGGAAAGACCTCTTTTCACCTCATGTATGGCAACAAGCTTCAACTTTAGGACCTGAGAATACTGCAGAGCAACAAGAATGCTTCATTAAGTCACAAAAAAAAACCCCAAGGCTTTCATATTCTAGCACCTAAATGCAAAGAGTGCTGACCCTAACCCTAGAAGGGCATCTTAACTTGGACGGAGAAACAAGGAGAGATGATTTAAAAAAAGAAAGAAAAAGAAGGAAAAGAAAAAGTCAGTCCACTCCAGTTCTGAGGAAAAGACAACGAAGAAAGAAAATGATTAATGACTTCTCAGCTCTGTCGTGCCTTTCACTGAAGGATCTCAGAACAAAGAGGTCCGTCTCTCAAGCCTTCTGCCCACAGGGTCTTAGGTCTTTCCAGAGATATGAAAACTGACGGCAGAGAGCTTCAGGCCAGAGTCCCCGGTGCCGCCCCGTCCGCAGCTGGAGCACTGCTGCTGCGGACACCAACACGCCCTGAACTAGCTTCCCACAGTCAAAACTCTGCTGCACCAATTTTCTCAAGTACCACTTAAATTAAATGTTTCAAATTTCTCATTTGCTAAAGAGGTAACAGACTAGTGATACTTAACAGTTCTGCAGCCAACAGAATAGTTCTTGATGTTGTTGAAAAATTTGGAAAGATGTTATCAATAACTTTTGTTCTTAAAGTATAAACCACCCAGAAAAAAAAAATTTAGCATAAAAACTTTTAAAAGCTTCCAAGTGCTCTCCAGGGTAGTCATTAGAAACTACTTAGGTAACAGGAGGGCGATAACAGTGAGTTAATGCAGCGTTAAATTAGCCCTCCTTCCATGCAGAACTTTAAGTGACAGAGGAATCAGTTGGGAAGATTTTTATTTTATTTTTTAAATAATGAAGTTAATGGATTTCCTGTTTTTAGCTCTGTGGGCGGCTGTCATTTTGAGGGATCCGTATATACTGTATTTAATTACTCTGTCTTAAAGAAACTAAAATAATTTCATCTGTGTTCATATGAACTCACTGGCATCAGTATCTCTTGAGCGTGGCCGTCAACGCAAGGAGAACATCCAAGCGCTGCTGCTTGGCACTGAGGTGTGTTTTGTTTCTAGAGGCTGCTGTAACCACAGCAGCCACCGCTCACTAATCGGACTCCTCAGCTGCTCAAGCCATCCCTCAAAACCTTCACATGGCCAACAGCCACAGGACCCGTGCTACCAACCTTGGTGAGCTGAAGGGGGTGAGCACCAGGAGTGCTCCAGAGCCAGGAGATGACAGTAGCTTTCTAGGGTACCCAGCTGGCCTCCTGCAGCACAGCTGAGGTTGGCATGGTGCTGGACCCCAGTGCAACCTGACACCAACTTTAACAGCTCCTCTGGACTTCTGGACCTGACACCAGCTCCTCTGGACTCACTCCCACGGTGGGGGGATTTGCCCCATTTTCCCCAGTAGACTATTACAAGGAGAGTCACCATCGCCAGTGTCTGGGCTGTCAATAAATTAGGACAAACGTCAACAGGACTGGGGCTGGTCACAAGCATGAGAGCATCCTGCAACGGTCCACTAATCACATGCCACACACAACTTCTTAAATAAAATAGGAAGTGACAGAAAGGATTGATTGTGAAACAAGATGCCGAAGAACAGAGCTGGGAACAGAAGCAGAACTAAAGGAGAGGCCAAGAAACAAAGCGATACAACCACGGCCAGATGAGACGAGCTCTTTAATACTGGTGCTCCACGTTGCATTAGGGCACAGCAGAGTTCTCTGCGAGGGCTATGAATTCCCACTCAACCAATTCTCAGAGGAAGAAAAGAAAGCGACTTTAAAGGATCGAAACAAAAAGCCTCAAGGCACAGAACAATCCCTGGCTGACGGGAGTCTTTGAGGGATGCTTTCCCTGTGAAACCGATAACCTGCCTACTGCAGAGCTCTATTCCCCTTTGAAGCTGCTGGCTCCGGTACTGCTGGAAACAAGTCTTGATGGATCACTGGTTTGAATCCAGTATCGTGATTTCTGCGCTCCCCTGAGCTGAGGTTCAGGTATACGCTACACGTATCAGCAGAGACTATCTACTGCCAGGTTCCCATGGCACTAGAAAAATAAAAGGGAAAATATGTATCATCACTAAGGAACTTTGGTTCCTGGGACAAATAATTATAACCTGGGAGGGATTTTCTTTCCAATTATCCTTTCTCTGTTGATCTCTTTGAAGTTCATGATAGAACTAAAAGCCAGTTACAGTTTTCTGGTGAGTTTTCACTCTGGAAATGCACACTGATCACATGAAAAGAATACCTGATGGCACAGCCAAGTGCACAGAGTCAGGAGTTTTTGGCTTAAAAGAAAATAAGTAAAACCAGAATATACTCAAAGGACAAGAACAGCAAAGACTGAACCCTCATCTACAAAACCAAGACAGTCAGGGTTTGTTCAGGAACCAGTAATTATTATACACATTCCTGCCATGTCAATGAAAAAGCCTGAAACCCATTTCATGTAAAGAAATCCTATTTGCTCACTTCTGAGCTGGTTCATACAGGGCTCTGCAAGTGCAATGCTGTTCTCGGCAGGGAGGCATATACAGGTGTCCTGTACGGACATTTGCAACACCTTCCCTCCATGAAGCTCATGCCAAATTAGTGAGTGAAACCACTCAAAAACCCTTCCTTATAATTAAGGGTCAAGCAAAGCTTTGGGAAGTTGAAGCAGTGGGTCTGAAGCCTGGCGTCAGTAAGAGAGAGGGAGTCTTGGCTCCCAGCCCTCTTCGGCAGGGAAGCGAACACCTTCCTCCCAGCACTGATGAGGTGCTGATATGGGCCTGATTGGGTCAGAAGTGAAATTTTGCCCCAGCACGATCCAGATATACCAAAAGGCCATAGCTGTTGCACACAGCGTACTCTTCCTAGCTCAGCTTGCTTCTCCCAGCAGGGACCTGGTCCTCCTTTCCCGTGAGCATCCCCAGGTACTCTCCCACCGAAGCTGCTGGAGCCATGGGCGTTCCCAGTGCCAAGGCAAGGTTTATGGGGAGAGCCTCCCAGTTCCCAGGCCTTGGCTCTGAGCTAACCTACACAGATCGTATGAACCATTTTCTCCATCCTCTCAGGATGGCAAAGCAATTGTTGCAACTGAGCCAGCCATGATCCCACCAGCATGGGCAGGGATCGTGGAGGGAGAGAGCCTCTGGTCTGCTTTGGTGGCAGCCGGAGTCCCTGCGGTCAGAGCGGATGAGCTGCATCAAGAGAAGGGGCAAGCAGAAAAATGCAGCACTTGGAGCAGTGGGAAGGGGCCTGAGGATAAGCAGTCATTCAGGGAACTTAAGGAAAGCAGTGTAGGAATCAGCAAGCAGGAACTCTGACCCTGCCTCGGGGCTAGGATGGCTGTGAAGGTCATTTTGCAGCTTGATCTTGCTACAGATGGACCCTTTCAGACATGGAAAAGGCGCTTCCAACCATCTGGGAGAAGCTGCACCTTATTCCCATTTGCAAAGCACTTTGAACCTTGGGAGGACACTAGGACCAAGGGAACGAGGGTCCTTTAATTGACATAAAGATACCAAGGGCTTTGGAAGACAGAGCTGAGTTTGAAATATCAAATAATCACTTTAATGCTTGTCTCTTCCAGATTAAGTTCTTTCTTACCGTGCTTTTCCTCCTCACTCTGTATCACGAAAACCCTAATATGAACTAGAGAGCCAGCCATTTCCAGCTTCCCAAGCAACCTGTTGAACACATTTTATCTGTCCTTTATGGACAGGACCCCTGCAGTATCGTGCCATGTGCCTGCAGAGCTAAATTGCTAAAAACAGGTGTCTGTTGGGTGTTAAATCCATCTTCAGGCTGCTTTGGCAGCTTAAGAAACCATTAGCAGCTGTTAACATGGTTAGCATGGCAACATAGGAGCCTAACAGCTCAACCAGCCCGCTTTCTTCACCATTTCAAAACTATCATTTCCCGCTTGTACACTTCAAGCAAGAACAAATTAAAACCAATACCATGAAGGCACCTGGCCAGCTATTTTGCTAGCAGACAGAACAAGTCTCAAAACAAAAAGCACATCAGACAAATTTTTCCTACTGTATCAGGCAAGATTCCCATTGCCCTTAAGAGACCACATTTTAGCCTCGTGCAAGCATACATTTTAACACTAACTTTTGTATGATGATAAATATTGACTGAAGGACAACTCCCTCATCCTGCTTCCCCTGCAGACCAGTGTCAATTTGAATTGGACCTGTTGTTTAGAGCTTTCTCTCCCTCTTTAAATTTTTTTGAATATACTGCCTTTAAAGGACAGCTTGTGTACTGGGGAGGAAAAACCCACTGTCCTCTCCACAAGTGTTCATTACTCTCAAGTCAGATATACCCATCCAACCCCACAACCACCATGGGCTCAGAGGAGTGATAATAGAGGTGTCATCTTGACAATGAGAAGACTACGAACAGGTTATGCCCAGCTTTTAGGTTTAATGAAAAAGGCCATCCTGCTGGAGGAAAGGAAAGTCATGAAGAGCCCAATTTTGCATATTAGTTAATGGGCACGGGCCTCAGTTTCCCCTTGTGCACGGGCCAAAGCCACTGGCCATGACCAAGGTCTCACCACTTGGCATGACCAACACTCATCCACGTGCAATTACACATGGGGCAGCAAAGGCAGGGAGGTATCATTAGTGCCGTGCAACAGGTGTGGAACTGAAGCCTGGCGAGATTAAGTGTTTACACAGCCTTGATCCCGCCGACCACGCTCATCTAATAAAACAGCAACAATATTGGAGCCAACAGTCATCAGGAGGGAGAAAACTGCAGAGCCCATTTCCTTTGGTGGTGGGGAACACCAGAATCTACTTTAACCCACACTTACAGTTTTCAGTTATATTCCTTCGCCATCTTTTACACTCAAAACCTTACCAACAAAAAAAAAAAAGCCCACCCCCCCAAAATGCAGGGCACTGTTTACACAAGCCAGCATGACAAAATCACTACAGTATCTATAATACAAATTTTCTGATTCTAAAAGGGGATTTTCTCTGTTGAGAGCGAAGGCTATTTTTCAGGATTAGAATTAGATAAGAAAACCATTTTTGCTGTGTTTAAGACAGTCTCAGTTCCAGCAGAAACAAGCTAGACTCAGTGCAGCAACCTCACTTTGAAGTAACTCAGCTAACTTGAATGAAGCTTCAGCAGCGTACGTCTGCTGTAATTCAGGAACGGTTTAATCCAGGCATTTTTCAACATGCAAAGTTCAGAAGTGGCCAAAATGACTAATGGGACCTCAACACCCACAGCTTTAACCTCAAAGAACAAAGGAAGAAAGAGGGAGCAGGAGGAAGGAAGACCAAATGCGGATCTCAGGAAATCAAAAAGCTGCTTTCAAAACCCATCTGATTTTAAGAAGATCTGATGGATACGTAGGAGGGAGCAGCAGTTTTTTGGCAATTACGGGACAAATGCCAAAAAGTCAACTGCGTTAGGAAGTTGTTCTCTCCCTGCACAGTACAAAGAGATGAGCAAATATATAAACAAGCAGAAATGCTGGTGTTCAGAGACCTGACTACAGGCCAGCCCTTCCGAGTGCTGCAATTCTGTTGTTGATACAAAGAAAAATTAACCAGATCAGCAAGCATTTAATTCAGTGCCGGAACAACTAAACTGACATATAATACACAGAAAATTATAATCAGTAAAAGAAATCAGAAATACGTTGACAGAATTATTTTCAGCCACAGCAACACTTTCACCTCCACACTGGCACGGGACCGGTTTGACGATCACTCTGCAGGAAACACGAAAGCTTCAGCGCGGCCCATCTGCCCTAGCTAACCCGTTGCCACGTCCAATAGATGATTTACCAAGCAGCAGAAACAAAACCTATCCATTGGAGAGGTTTGCGTTCTAATAATCATTATTCATTTTGAAAAAGGCCAACAAAACCATCCTTAGGACATCTTTAAGGCCAATGAATTCACGGCTTTCTGGGAGAAAGGGAGAGAAGAACCACGAGGACAGCACTGCCTGGCTGGGAGCCTCCGCGGGAACCTCTCACGGCCAGGCTAAACAGAGAAAAAGCCATCAGCACCCTGCCCTCCTCATGTCCAGATTTCAGATGATGAAAACCCACCATCATGATCCACCACACCCCGCAGACACTTTTCTAATTAAGTAGCCTATTAAAAACCATACCGTTTTATCTAGCCTTTGGCAATAAGGCAGCCCCAAATGTTGACTTGCATTTTGCCTTTGCTCTTTCGGCTGCCGTTGCAATTCTCTACCATGATCCAACTACCTGTCAGTCTCCATCGGGATAAACTGAGAAGAAAGAGAAATAAAACACGAGTCTTAAGCTCTCAGGTCATTCTTCGAACTCTCTTCTGAACTTTCCATAATATTTTATTTCCTTTAAGACATGTGGATAAACAACACTTTCATCTGTATCAAATACGAGAATAAACAAGTTTCACTTACTACCTACAAAAATTACAGGAGTAAATACACAATTATAATATGCATTTAAAATAAAATTTTAGACTTCAGCTGATAAAAAATGGTAAATATAAATCAAGTTAACTGTTATGTTGAAAAACAGCCAGATGGGGAATTCATCAAATGTTGTTCTTATTAACATTCCAATCACTACGTTTCCTTGCAACATGTATAGATATGACTTGTTAAACTTCAAAATCTTAGATGCTGGCAAGACAGACCGAGAGACAGACACCCTTATTAATTTAAACCAGCAGCTGTTAGAATTACTGTGGATTCCATTTTTAGGAATAAGCAAGTTTCAGAGTCGTAAGCAAACAAAAAGATAAAGCAACACAAAGCATAGTTATTTATTTTGACAGCTGCGGTTTAGTTGTTTTAACTGCTTATGATAGTTCTAAAAGAACCACTGAAATCCCTTTCTTAAAAATAATGAAGCCTTAGTAAAGCCAGCCTGGCTCAGCGTCCTCCGTCAGCGATCTGCTGCGGCGCCGAGAGGAAACGTCCCCGGGCTGCTCCGGGGGCCCGGCGCCTTCCCGGGGCCGGCCCGGCGGCAAACCGCTCCCAAGCCGCGCTCGGGAAGGGTGCGTATTCCGCGGCGGGGCGGACGGGCCTCAGATCCGGCCCGGGTGGCACCGGAGCGGGCGCCGAACGCCCACGGGGCCCGCGCGGGAATGGGGCGCGGATCGCACGGAGCCACGTGCCCCGCCGCGGAGCGCCCGGCGGGCCGGGGGTCCCCGGCGCCCCCCGAGCGCGGGACGGGGGCGGAAGCGACCCCGGGACCTCGGCGCCCACCGCCCTGACCCCGGAGCCCGCTCGGCTTTTGTCATGGTCCTTGTTAGCGCCGGGAAACCATGGCAACCCCGCTTCCTCCTCACAGATGGCTTCCATTGCTTAAATCCATACAGGTGTCACTGGCCCGGCCTGAGAAAAGTATCCATAGTAATGACCCTGCTTAGCTTTATTGGTTTAAAATAAATATGAACATGCTTCCCTTCAGCGGAAATTAGACTTAGCAACACAGGCTATTTAGCATTAATATATTCCAAATATTTAACTCGCGCACGCCTGAAGGGCATGATAAATTACCATTTCTAGGCCTTTTATTTCCTGCGCCTGAAAACGGGTCGGTTATACCTTGATGCACCTTAAAATGACTCACCAAGAGCCCAATAAACCAAAGAGTTACGGTTAAAATGCGCAGGCAGGCCCTACCCGGCGCCGACGCCGACCCAGCAACGCGGCCCAAACCGCCCCACTCCAGCCGGAACGTTAGCGGCTTCGCCTTCTCTTGGGGGGGACACCGAAAACCGGGCAAAGCGCCGCTAAAAATACAGTCACAAACAAAACACTTGTACGGGAGGCGAGAGAAAGAAAAACCAAACCGTGAGGGAAAGAGGAGGAAAGACTTCCAAAAAGAAGCAGCCAAAAATATGAGCCAGGATGTCACTGACACAAAAATAGACGTATCGATCAAAACCAGCGGTCTTGACTGAAAAAACGCCGTTTTGCTCATACAGGTCACAGAGGCGTCGCAATCTTTTTTACGAGGCTAATGCCTGCAGTTATGTTGTTTTATTTTTAATCTTATTAATAATTATTTATTATATGTTATATAATAATATATAATAAATATATTTGCCCTGGCCCGGTCCCGCAGAAAGACCCGCGCAGCATTTACGCGCCCCACCGACTGCCCGAGCTCCTTCCAGCCGTCCTCGTCTAAACTTTCAGGCCACGGTACTCTGCGGCAGTTCACACTTTCACAGCAATTAAACTCAAAATGAAAGATATGTGACTTGCAAATTCCTGTTGTCTTTATAAACTTAAAGCACAGTTTTGTGGGGGAAGAAAAAAATGTTTTTTTTAAACATAAGAATAACATGGAAACTTCCAAAGTTGCCTGTTTCTGTAGGAGCATAAATTTCTCAGTAACATTATTTTTGTTTTGAAAACATTGAAATGAGAGGAAAACAGAGCACTAGTATGTGGTTTCACATCCGTTTTTCCATTAAGTCGACTCATAGCTTAGATCCAATACGTATCGGCACACAGTTCTGCAGATACCCTAAATCTAGCTCGCTCATAGTCATTAAACGATCAAAATAAATGAACGGAAAGGCCGGATCCTCCTCTGTCTCTTCCTTGTGTGGACGTTCAGGCCCGGGAGGTGCTCAAGGACCGGACGGTCAATCACAGCTCACACGGCCCTTCCACGGAAAGGAGGTCTCCAATGCTGCACCACGCTCAGGTGCCAAGTAGGCACAAGTCAAGATCAAACTTTGCAAAAACAGTGACTTAGATATTATTTTAATACTCCTAAAATTTCCATCATTTACAGCTTCTGCAAAGGCACCACCGTGAGTCTGAACACACAGACCCATTGCTCACACATAACGTGAGCACCACGTGGTCAGCATCCATCAGGATTTATACTGACCACAGCAAGTGAAGTGGCAATGCCCTGTTACTCCTCAGCTCTTCCCACATCTTTGCACATGCAATACCACGTGCCTTGTGTTTCCCTTTTTTTTTTTTTAAATTAAATCCAACTAATTAGAATTAGTTAGGTAAGGAAGAAATTTCAAGCAGTGATACTAGAGCAGAATGCAATGATAAGAGCACGAACTGCCTACCTGCATAAACAAGAGTGTTTCTTTACGGAGACACTTGGAAAAGCCAAACCCAAGGGCTGCGAGACAGGATCTAACTGCTGGGGTGAACAAGCTGCTGCTGGTCGGGCACTTTCGCCACGGCACGAGGCAGCCGGTGCCCCCCGCACGTGCCTCTGCTCAGCCGCGCGCCCGACGGCTCTGCAGCTCGGCTGACACGGGGCAATGCCTCCCGTCAGGGCAAACCCGGTGATGCACATGAGCTCCAAGTAACCACAGCTGGTACCCTATAATGCATTAAACCCTGCTTGGGCACTTATGCAGAAATCAAGCAGCTTTGTCTGATATGTTTTAAACTAAAAAAAACTGGGGCCACTTCACAGCTTTTGCTAGTTCATCTAGACTTTTTTTCCTGATAAATCAACCTCTTCATCAACCATATCACCTAAGCAGCCCGAAAACACTACTCAAAGCGGATGATTCAGCCCTCTCTCTCTCCTGCCTTGTCTTGGTCTCCTGCTGCACAGGGAAACGTGATGATGCCCTGGCATTCGGCATGGGATAGCTGATCCTGGTGTAAACCCTTCTCCATACAGTGCAATTATGGGGTTTGGGTGACAGCGCCTTGCTGAGCTGCATTTTCTCTGCCCCGAGGCCCAGGTCTCGGGGCGGAAGAGCTACCGGGCATTTGCACCACTTGCCTCAGGACCCTGCAGCTGAGCGCACCCAAAACGGGTGCTAGAGACGGTCTCGGGGAACGCTGCGCTTCGCCTTGTGCTTACACTTTGCACATACTCCCTCACGGAGCACTTCGCAGATCAGGACAGTTTGGCAACACGCCTTGAAGAAAAATAGGAATATTTGGGGGCCTGGGCTCTCCCTCTCCTCCCCTCACACCACCACCAGCAGGACAGAAGCGCCTGCTCTTGCAACCTTTCCTCACATGTCCCCCCCGAGGCAGTTTCTAAGCACAAATTCATCTGGGACAGGAGCAAATATACTTGAGACCTAAGCTGTCACACTCAACTGTCAGGAGAATAATTTGATGGGAGAAGTGTCAAGGGAGCGATCAAGCAGCTTGGAAAGGAAATTAAAACAGATATATGTTCCCAAAATTGCAAAATTCACTTCAAATTCGTGCTAGCTGAAATCTATATTTACCCAAGGCGAAGTAACGACATAATTGCACTCTTCACAAATGACTATGCAAGACAGCACGCACTGCGTGCTTTGCTGGAAGTCTCAGGTCTTCCACAGTCTGCTTCGGGCAGGGCCACTGCCTCAGTTTACCACCTCTGTCACCATCACCTCAGGCAGCTTTGTGCTATAATTCTTACTGGAAATGATGATTAGCATCAAGTAACGCTTAGCTAGACCCTTCCAGCCTTCCATTAGCACAAATGATTCCCAGGCCTCCTCCATGCATAATCTCTTCCTCCAGGCCCAGAGTGGTTGGCAGTCCCACCACTAAGCCATTGCAACCAGCACTGCTTTGGACCCGAATGGACCTCTCCCAATACCCACTTTCCAATGGCTCCCGTACCTGCCCTTAGCCAGGGGAGCTCGGGGAGCCATCACTTTTCCACTTCCCTAAGCTTTCCATGCTGTTGTCATATTTTCCATTACCCCTGGTCTCTCCCCATGTGCTTCCACCAGATGAGCTCTGGATTCACACCCTCTGCCTGAAAGGTGGGCAAGGTGACACAGGTGCAGCTTGTCCCCAGTCCTCCTAAAGCCCCTCACCACATAATAACACGGTGTCAAAAAAATTAAACAAGCCGTTTAGAAACGGCTATCCGGTTTGATGAAAACTGTGGTACTCGGACCACAGAAAAGCGATGCCTGGAGGCTGGCTGAGAGGTGGCCAGGTCCTCTCTGACCCAAGGGCCCAGACAGGAGCTGCTGCTATTGCCACATCTGCATGCAATGTCTCACACTAATGCCAAGGAGTAGAGGATAGCACCTGGAAACCATGAGTATCCGAGTTTAAAAGGAAAGAAAGCAGTTGCCTGGGAATTTTAATTACTATTTTCCATGAATACAACTATTGCTCTTCCTTGTCCTCAGTCTCACGCGTTACACAAACGTTAAGGATCCAAGCGTCGGGCACCGCTGCGCGAGGCACCGGAGCAATGCAGATGAAATACCCTGCTCAAGAGAAGAGGGTAACGGCAGCACCAGGAGGTTCAAAACTGCAAGTCTCTTGATTCCTCGTTTTCTGCCCCATCCATCAAACCATTTTCCTTTGACAAGGAATTAAGCACACTAATTATTTCTGTCCCAGGGTATCCCGTACCCTCCAACTGCACTGTCTGGGCAACTGCTGCCACTACATCCATGAGAGCTGTAAAAGAAGCCTGAAACTCCTGACACAATAACTTCATGAAGCAATAGCTAACATTTTAAGCCTCACACTTCTATTTTTATTCATGTCTACATACCATAGTCAGTAGCAAAACACAGTAATAAAAGGACAACCCAGAATCCAGTCCCATCTTTCCTCTCCTCCAGCCAGAGGAGCATAAAAAAACCCACATGCAGGATGCAATCTTTCATTTCAAATTGTCCAACAGTTTAACTGGCAAGCTGTGTTTTTTTTTCCCCTTCCCCCCAGGAACGCATTTCTAAAATCATTTGCCCTTTCCCTACTTCATACACTTCTCAACAACCATTTACTACTAAAGACCTCCCGCTCTCGAGCATCTTCTCTTCCCAGCCCTGACTTAGGTTACCCCAGCGAGAGGGCTCTCTTGTCCCCCAATGGATCCTACATCATTGCTTTTCTGACAAAAGACGTGGGTTTAGCATTCCAACAAACATTTATCTACAGTCAACTTCACAACGACACCCCCTTCCCTAAACCGTCGCAAAAATCGCGAAGCCTTCGCGTTAAAGAAAGGAGGGGAAGAGAGAAACATGTTTTCCCACAAATATTGCTGTTCCCCCAGTTCCAGTGAGAAGCTGCCAGTTGGAAGGATTCAAAAGTTTGACGATAACATAATACGGTGCAAGGCAAGACTTTGCTTTCTCCTCTTTCCGCCCCCGAAACACTGCAAAGCAGCAAAGCGTGATTATGCTGCCTGCAACATGGGTGGTGCATTTCCCACGCGTGTGACATCAAATTCACTTGCGAGGATATTCTGTAGCATATAATTACAATTTTTGCTTCTAATTTGAAGAAAAACCTTTTTATATTTTTATATAAGCCACTGAAACCAACCACATTAAAAAAGTCTTGCAGAATAGTGACAACTGATATTAAACATTTATTCACATATGTCCCAATACCACAAGACTTACACACCCGCTCAGCTCTCCCCACTGTAAGAAATCCAAATGACTTCAGTGCATGAAGTCAAACATGAATTAATCATTGCCTTTTCCATCCTCAGTCTAAAGTGTTATTAATTCAGGTTGAAAATGTGTGCGTGCTCTATAGCAAAGAGTCATCCAACAAGGGATCAGGTAGTCTGTAAGCATTCAGCAACGTAAACCCAACCCTGAAACACAAAATAGCGGGTATTACTTGCAGACTTACCATTAAAATGGTATCAATACTCTCGCAAAGCAGGGAAAAATATCATGCAACTCTTTAAATTAATGCTTAAATTGCAAGTGAATGGGAAGACCTCAAATAGTTGTTCAAAGAACACATTCTTTTTATTAATAAAAATAATTATCCAGCCTTTGATGTGATCTTTCAATAATTAATGGGAAAGTTGTCAGCAAAGCCAAGGGCTGAAACTTAGGTAACTGGAAACATCTGTGAAGGTAGCCCGAACACAAGCAAAGCTTACTCCGGTGATTTATCATACACCTGAGGTTTTGGTATGCTCACACCAATAAATCCCTGAATGTAAAGGAGAAAAAATGTTTTATTTAAAAATCATTTGAAACACAGTCAGGGAACCAAAAGCAATTCTAAAGCATCTGCATTATTTGTCAAAATAATTACTCTATAAAATAGCCAGTTTTTAAACGTTTCCATGTGAAGTAAACTTTTATACGAAAAATTACTCCTTATCCTCTTTAATAAATGCAGTACTGCTCAGTTGATCTAGAAAGCCATTTAAGAGAGAGATCAATAGCTTTTTAACATGACACATTGCAACACTTTAAATGACTATACTGGAGGATAAGTACAGATATTAAAGATAAAACTTAAAAAAAAAAAAAAAAGTTTAGCTAGGCAGACGTAAAAGAACCTAGTAAGAACCCTGCAGCGTTTGAGCAGGGATCCAGCGCTTTGGGAGACGCTCGCTGGTATTTGGGGACGTTTCCACCACGGGGGTGTCCCAGCGTGGGACCCCTGCAAGCCGCAGGCGTGATGAACCTGCTCGCACAGCTCCCGCCTGCCCCGGCCGACCCCGGGCTAAGAAAGCGGGTACTGGCGGTCCAGCGGCGATGCGGCACGCCGGATGGAGTTATTTTCTGGCAGGCAGGTGAGCCTTGCAGTTCCCAACAGTTTTATACCTGGGGCTGCTCAGGGGCCCCAGAAGCACGTGAACGGTTTTGGCCTCCTTGCGTGCACGGGCAGACACAAATCTTTCATACGCTACCCAAGCGCACAGAGAAGCTGCTGGCAACCCCGGATTTAGGAGTGAAATAAAACACTTGAGAAAGATATCCGTGTACGGGCTAATTTTCAACACAGAAAGTGCTGACCCTTAAGGAGTGGCATGTGTCAGGAGTTTTCTAATTTTATTTTACCTGAAGCTGACAAAGGAGGAGAAGTTCCAAACACTGTTCATAATCATAAGCTGGAGTTAAATGGTATTCAATAAAAACGTACACTAATTTCTTCTGGACATAAATCCAAAAGGTAAGATTGTGCAACTTCAGTACTTCATATTTAATAATAACAAACAGATGGGAAAATATTATAATAAATTATTATAACTGTCCAAGCTGCGTGCCAGAAAGCCTTGGCCACATTCCCCTGCTTAACCACCTATATACCATTTTCATTGCGCAGATCTGAGGATGCCATGCTCCCAAACACTGACCCACACGCACCAAGACACACTCTCAAAAATAATTAAATAAAATCAGCTTCTGAGCTACACTGTAGGGCTGACAACGCCGCAAAACACGAGCAATGATTTATACGATGAATCGCACCATGTCCCGACACACAAGCAGCAGCAGCACCACTCGCAAGCGGCCGCGGTCTGCCGGCCTGGGAGAAACGCTCCCAGGAGAGCGGATCCATCCTTGCTCAGAGGTTAGGTTGCTCCTGCATCTGGGGGTACATGTGTCGAACCCAAACGGCACTTCAGCCTCCGCCTCACCCGCTCCGCGGTACGGACACCAGCAAGACGCCTCTAAACGCTGAAAGTCCTCCAACTCCCTTCCCCAGGGCTCGACAACCAACACAGCTGACTGGCGGGGAAAAGCGGCGAAGCATTTCAGGACAAGAGCTCTGTGCCCGCAGACGCGCACGAGTGTGGCAATCGGTGTGGAGCAATGCTGCTGCTGGGAGCCGGGACGCGGGCGGCTTCGGAGGCGGCTGCCGCAGCCAACGCGCGCGGCCCCGGCTCGGCTCCCACCAGGGCCGAGGGCGGCTCGGCGCCCGCACGACTCCGGCATCCCCAGAGGGGCCCTGCCGGGGCTGCGGGTTTCGCCTCCCACCGGAGCCTCGGGATCAGGCACACGTGTTTCTACGTAAATGTCAATTATTACAGCTCTATTTTCTGACAGCTCTGTTCTGAATATAAAGTGGTTTCCTCCTCTTCCTCTCCCCTGGCCATTAATTATCAGGCATGTCTATTTTAAAAGCTGAATACGCCAGCTGAGCCAGAAGAGGTCACATTAAGAGATAAACCATGTAAATGAGAGTGTAATTTATTCATCAGTCAAATGGCAAAGGCGAAAAAAAAAAAGGGGCAATTTAAAGCTTGGCAAAAGGGAGAATAAATGGGAGGAGCTACAACTTTGCTTTATCCCTTCATACACCTTCCTGGCATCCCCCTTTCTTCTTGCCGCCCCTTCCCATTTCTCCAGGAGTTTTTAGCAGTCTCCAAGCGGAGCCGAGCTTTCCCGCGGGCCAGCTAGGCCAGCACAGCTGGGCAGCCCCAACCGCAGCGAGGCTGCTCCGGGTTTACGCCCGGCCCTCGGCGCTCGTGTTTACCAAACTGCAGGAAAAACCCCGCCAGTGTTTGCCCCCGTGACAACCGGCGCTGACAAATGGCCGCACGACCTTTATCGCAGCCAGTCGCTGCCGTCGCTGCCAGCGGCGCTGCTGCAGCTGCGAGGCCGAGCGGAGCCGTCCCGCCGGGGAGCTGCCACGCGCGGGAGCTTTCTGTGCGAGAATAACAGCATTAGCTCAGCGCAGAAACAAGGGACAAGAGCGACTTCCCCGTCAGCCTCTAGCCCGCGTCTTTCACCTTTCTCGTTGCTCCTTTCCCCAAAAGGAGCCTTCCTAAATTCTCATCCCTACCCCCGCACCCGGATTGCTCATTCCCTATTTATTGCATAGCTTGTTTATTCCCCCTCCCTCCTCCTTTTTTTTTTTTTTTTTTTTTGAATTATCTTTGCACTTTCATGCCTCCCACACAAAAGAAAAATCATATTTTTGGAGAATTGCAGGATCACTTTTTCTTCCCCTCCCCGTACCCCTTGGTCACTCGGCTCCCGAGCAGCTCTCCATCGCGGGCGAGCGCGGCCGTTCTGCGCCACCTCCGCACCCCTCCCGCGCCGAGGGAAAGCCAATAGCCGTACAAGGTGGCTGATGGCAAGAGCAGACTAGCCTGGAGCTGGAGGATCCAGAATCCGTTCCCAGCTTTGCCATTTCCCACACACTCTTGGAAGATGTTTCTGCATGGGCTTCAGCAGGCAGATCCGAGCCCAACCTGCCCACACAGCGAGCCGGCCAGGATCACGTCAGCTCCAAAGAAGTTGTGCAATCCTCTTTGAGGCCTGGTCTGCAAGTCTTAAACCATAGCCTGACACATGAGATTCCTCATCCGTTGGACTTGCAGAAGCGAAGGGCTCCAGCCTGCAAGTGCTCCAGCTGAGCTTGAGTTCAGCTGCTGAATCGGAAACGATCCAACGTGGCTTGGGCCAGCACGAAACAAAGCAGAAAATTATTCCCTATCTCCTCCCTGCTAAATAGTCCCAATAAGTGGTAAATCAAAAGTAACCTCATAAACCTCCACACCTCAGCTACCTGCTCCACTGAAACCTGGAGCTGTTTAGTCCGGTTTTAATGGTGGTTTAATCACCTAATAGCCTGAAAGCATAGGATAGGAATCAAAATCCCACTACTAAAACACTGTTGTTTTAGGCACCGTGCCTTAACCGAACAGCGATCGCTTGCCCTTACGCAGCAGCTTTCCATAAAGATCTGGAAGCACCTTGGGGAAAGGCTTATCCTCATTTTGCGCAAAGGGCAACGGGCCGGGGAGCTCGGCTGAACGGAGACGCAGCTCAGGCACGAGCAGGGGCGCCCGTCCCTCTGCCCGGGGGGTCCCGGCTCCTCTGCTCCCCGCGGACAACGCGACCTGCCCCCTCCCGGCCACGGCTCACCCGCGCCGGGCAGCGACCGCTTTCTTTAGGCACGAAGCCTTCTCCGGCGAGAAGACGGGAGCCGCTGCTGTTCTCTCCGCGAGATGCTGAAGCACGGCGTTGGATCCTTCCTCCCAGCGTCGCACCTGCGGCGCTCAGACCTGCAGGGCCTCGGCGTTTGCTACCATCGTTTTTCCTGACATTTGAGGTTTTTCCTTGAGAGATTATGGCTCGGACAGATAATTTTGGCATGCGTGCAGGCACCCCTCCCCTCCCCCAACACACACACACAAAAGAATATAAAAATACAAGAGTTACAATAAAAGCACCAACTGTTCTGAATCAAGGCACGAGAGCCAAGGTACAGCAGAGCAGGCTTCAGCACTGGAAATTACAGGGTGGGATTTGCTTTGAAATCCCGACACTTATCTCTTTTGACTAACATAAAATATGTACCTTGGCTCACGCTCACTTCCTATATACGACTGGGAAGAGGATGGCTTCACACTGCGGTTTCATCCAGTTTAGAAACGGAAGAGAAACCCATGAGAAAATTATTTCGCCAGACTAAAAATAAATAAATGATTTTTTTTAAACGGTTGAAGGGAACATGGTGGATCCAATGAGGAGGTAGTCAAAAGTATTTGGCCATGTGGCATTCTCTTTAAATCAAATACATGTAAATCAAATATATATAAACCAATATATGTAGAACTGTAAAACTCAAGGGCTAGTACAATATTTAAGAAAATAAAGGCGCCCCAGGCAGAACACTGCTGCAGTGCACAAGGTTCAGCAGCGAGCAGATGCATCTGCTTCAGCTCCTGTGCAAGGATGCCACAAGTAACATTAAAATACACAAGATATTTCAAGAACTCCCAGTTGCAGCAGTAAATTTGTTGCAGAGATGTACGTCAAACAAACTTAACTAGACTGATGGTACAAGGATGAGATATTTTCTGGATAGTAAGAAAATTGGTACTTCCATGGCCCAGGTTCCCCTAGGACAGCATTCACCGCAATTCGGTGGGCAGAGCTGTCTCCTGAAATGAAAGAGTGGGAGTGCAAAGAGATTTTGGACATTCTTTCCTGAAAGGATTTGTACTGAATTTTGGATTTCAGATGTTGCTCAGAATTCAGCCAAAACCATTAACTTTGCAAAGATTCAAGTGTAAAACTATGCAAGCTCACTAAACATTTTCTTCACATAAATCAGTCTGAGTTTGCTCACATTTAAATCCTGGACTAGGAAAGGGTTTGGAAGTAGAGTATTTCTGGTTGCTAATAAGCCTACAGATTTGATCTTCACTTGATTCTGAGGTGCTGCACAGCTCCATTTTTTTGCATGTGCAAACACTAATGCAAGAGCACTTTTTGTTATAACTACGCTTGATTTCTAAATTTCTACAAACTAAGTCACTCTGATCTACAAAACATCTTTTTCTTAAATTAAAAAAATGGCAAGACAAAAATTTTCAACAATTTCAAAAATGTTGACTTCATTTGTCTGGTCTAGAAAGCTGTCCAAACTAGTGCACTCCCGAGAAAAATTTCCATTTCACAGAAACATTTTTGGACAAAGGAAGAGCAACAAGAAACCTTTAGCCGGCTCCATTCACGTGGTCACTTACTTTTGCATCAATTTCTGCAAAGACAGTGAAGAGTGACAGTTTGTTCCCTGCTAAGGAGGGATCAAGGAGTCCAGCACTTAGAGGAAGATCAGACTTGACCTCTGTCTCCTATTCCATTAACCAAGGCCAGTAATCCCACCCGTCTTTATACATAGAATGAACCCAGAAAATGCAATAAACTTCAAAATACAGACTTGTGAAGAAACACACAGGCTTCAAAAAGGGACACTGCCAGCATAAATACATTAACCTCTTTAGCCCTAAGTAGCACTGAACAGTCAAATAAATACCCTTAAAAAGAAGCTTTCAAAAGAAAAGAAAAGAAAAAAAAAACATCACACAGTACTACCCCTCCTCCTCCTCCCAGCAAGGAAAAGGGGACACAGAATAGTTCAGGGCGCACTAGGACGAGTGTCCTGAAACTGGCCCTTCACTTCACTGGTCAAGTCCCTGGATTATCACTGGTTTTCAAAGCTTGGCCAAAAGAAAGGTTAATACCAGATACCAACAGGCAGGAATACTGAAATGCTCTTCCCTCCCAAATGCCATTTCCAGTGCAATGCTGTTAATGGTCTCTCCACATCCGTATTTGCACACCTGGGATTTGGCACAGACAGACATTAAGGATGTGTTGCAGTTTTACCTATGAGCTACGGTGCAGTTTACCTATAAGCTCCATAGAAAGAGCTTTATAGATCCTATGATTGATTAAACGAGACACAAGATCTAGACCAGAGCTTTAATCTGACCCAACTGCAGTGCATTTCTGTACATCAAACATTGCTAATGGAAAGCATCTGAAACCTAGAGAACGTCATTCCAAAACCTCCGCGCTCCAGAGCAAGTCCAGAACAAAGGAAGGATGAAGACTATCCTGACAGAGTTAGGTTCCTCAAAAAGCACCCAAACTTTAGTGCCCAGCTCTCACTGAGCTTCCTCAGATGTCAACATGCAACTTCCTTTTGCTGCTCAGAGGTATCAAATCCTAAAACTTTGGCCCTTCTTTAATTTGCAGTTCTACCAGCTACCTCGGGAACATCCAACCAGGGACAAGTCCTAACCATCCCTGAGAAGAACAGCTCTCAAACTTTATATTTGGAGCTATAATCATGCTCTATAAATTACTGCTGTAAAACTTTTATGTAGTGTTATATCAGGTCAGAAAAGGGGCATTTGAATGGTTAAGCAGACAAAAATAAATCAGGTGCACATTAGACATGACAGTGTGATTAATGAAGAAGGAAAAAAAAAAACACCTCCAGCAGTTCCTTGGACATCAATCGGATTTTTTTTATTCTTCTTCTATGGTTATTCTGCACATCAAGGTTCAACTTTAGAAAAACAGAAAAATAAAACTAAAACTTGCTCTGCCATGCCAAACTTGAACTTTTGATCGAAACATGCCTTGAAGACAACTGTACCCATCTCTCACCCTCCTTCCATCAAAAGCCTGGCGATATCACAATGTAATTTAAATAGCCCCTTGCTGAACCTAATCCATTGTTTTCACTGGATTCTCCCCCATTAGTCTTTCTCATTAGAGAGGAGAAAAAAAAAATTACCGTCTTCCACTTTGCAGGTGTATTATGTTTTTGTGTTGCCCTTTTGGGTTGCAGCACTTACATTTGACAGAACAGATTCCTTTCTAAAAAGTAAATCCAGGTAGATGGACTGTGCTTGGGTTACGCTGACTCTTGGCATTTCGGACAGCTGACAAATATTGCCGGGAAAACAGCAGCAGCATTGCTGAGGCTCAGCAGCGGGGCCGCAGCAGCCTGTGGCAGCGCTGGCAGGAGCCTTCAAGCACGGACACATGCAGGAGAGCGCTACGGACAGAGAAGGCACCATGCGAGCAGAAGACACGGACAGTAACCCATAAATGAGGGGAGGACATAAAAAAGCTGATGCTCCCTGCAAGCCCCTAAACTCTTAAAATCGAAAACCTGTCTGTGCTGTGGGAACCGGCTGGGGGTCTGCTGGGGACCCCCCTGACCGCTGCACACGCGCCTCCCGCCAACGGTCCCCAGCCCCGGCGCGAGCAGCACCGCGGCGGCGCTGCCCTGGCGGACGGGGCCCCTCGACCGACCCAGGCTTTCCCGGAGGAACAGGCAAACTAACCACGCTCCCCTGGCCACACTCCAGTTGGGTAATTATATCCGACCTCCCGAAATCCCCCAAACAAGCGGGTATCGCGTTGGGGTTGCCCTGTCTGATGCGTGCTGTGCCCTGGCCGGGTGATGATCAGACAGCGCTAAACCTCACCCAAGCAAGCAGCGCCCAGTCCAAGCTGGGATGCTTGCACATGAATCAGATCCTCCCCAAAAGATGTCCAGAGCCAGTGGTTTTGTTCAGATGTGCCTCTCTATGGAAAGGGTGCTGGGAAGTTTTTTTGTTTGTTGGTTTAAGAACAACTGGCCGTTATTAATCCTACTCTTATTTTGCCTTTTGCGCAGGGAGCTGCAACTGGGAACACTGCACAAAGTCACAGGTTAACGGGAAGGCTTAACCCGAATCCAGCGTGAGCTCGCAGCAGCAGGTCGCGGAGGTGCGAAGGGAAGATAAGGAGAACAAGCGGCTGCTTTGTAAGGCGCTCAGGGGAACCACGCCAGGGCAGACCTGCTCAGGGGTATCCGCCAAGAGGTGCCCCCTCGCATACTTACAGCAATTAAAGTTAATCAAATTCATGCTGCGTTGTCTTTCTCCTACTACAAAGAGACACCCAGATTTAAAATACACACATACATACATTTTCATTAGTTAGAATCTCTAGATTGTTAGAAGGATTAAAAAAAAAAATTCGAAGCAGGCATTAACACCACGGCAATGAGCACATTAAATCCTTTCCTTAAAATGGAAGAAGAGCCCCAAAAAGCAGAGAATGAATTTTAGGAGAAAATATGGAAAATATGAAGGTTCTAAAGCTTTGAATACAATCCCCTTGCTATTTGTACGCAGTTGCAGAAGCTATGATTATGATTGCAAGTCCCTACACCTGCTCCAGCCAAGTCGGGCCCTCTCGTTTGCTCCGCAGAGCAGCATCAGAGCATTCGTGGGAGAAGCAGCACACGCGTGCGATCCCAGCACCGATCAGACGACGGTGCTTCCTGCCGCTGCTGTTGGTAGAGGTGAAGGCTTGCTCCATGGCCATGAAGACTTTGGGTCCGTTTTTGAAGCAGACAATGAACGAAACACCCTGCACTCGACTGCATCTCCCGACACATCCACCACACCTCTGCCAAGGGACTTCCAGGGCCTCTGTTTTGTTGCCTTTAATTCCTGCTGTTTGCTCCCCACAACGCAGGCTTTCAAGCAGACCAGAGACATCACTAATGAAGAGAAACACACAATCATTTTGCATTTCCACTGCGCCTTTAATGCCGGGATTTCAAAGGGAGGCAGCAACTTTCCTACCTACCAACCAACAGCGCGTACCGCTACATACCAGGTGCAGAGGACCAGTGACAACTAATCCATAATACAGTGTCAGCGTCCTTGACCTAGTCCAAAGTCAAGGCACTGACCACCCATCAGCACCCTTGGGGGTTAAGTCTGAACCGGCAGAGTGAACCTACACGTACCTGCTGCTATGCACTGCGTGGCATCACGCTGCTGCCCCAAGAGCCACACAGCCAAATTTGGCCTTTCCGGAGGGCCTGGCCTCAGGACCACGAGCAGCGGGAGAGATACCGACACACCGGTTCAAGCACCAGACTCTGAAATAGGAGATAAAGCTCTCTGCCAGACCAACAACAGATCCCCTTCTTCTCATTATGGCAAATGCTTTTCCAAACTGTGGGACAAAGTGCTTTAACTTCTCTGCTTTAATACTAATATGGGAGAAAGATAAATTAATTTAACTTAGCTTTGGCAATGCATCAAGGTGTTCTGAAGATGACCAGAGTACTGTGCTTGCTCAGCCTAGATTTTCTGCCTAATCTTTCCTGCCCTGATCTTTCCAGGGCGTTGTGAGAAGTTAAATATCCGAAGACCTCTTCCCCAACCTGTAGTAGTAATTTTTCAGAGTCAAATTCTATCTTTCTAGAGCTACACAAGAGGACACAGATACAACCAGTTAATTTCCTGAGCAGTGAAAACGCTCCAGAAGTGACGAGGAAAGTGGGATTAAGTACCCCAGAAGGGGCACCAGGTCTAGGAACAGTTCCTGAAATATGGGGCAAGGAGGAGAGCTCTGCTCTCACGAGTCGGACAATTCAACGGGGCTTTTTCCTAGGAAAATCTCTGCCTGCAAAAAGCATTTTTGTTTGTTTCCTTTCTATTAAGGCTGGGACAAAAGTCAGTCACAAGAGCTGCGGAGAAACAATTTGCTTAGGGAAAGGGTTTCCCAGTTTCTGCAAGCCCAGCGTTCCCATTCCACCCACTTACATTCCTGGATCAAGAGAAAATAAGATCACATCCGCAGGCCAATCATCAGTTACACAGGTCGACATCCAGTCAACATGGCAAACTGTTGAAGGAAAATTACTTACACAGAAGAATCTTGTTTGAAGAAGTTATGCGCTCATGCCAGCACCACCATTTATATCAGGCCTCGTTAAGAAGTATTTTATCCCTTAAAATCATTTGCATAATTGCCGCAATCAAAGGCACTACTTTACAGTAATAACTTTAATGGCAGATTTTTCCTTAAACATTCTTTTTAAAAGGCACCTCCCAAGCTGGGTGCAAAAATAAAGAAAGGTGACACTCAGGAAACGCCTGGTGCGAAGAGGGACCACGTCTCCTTTTGTTTCGTGCTTGGTTTATGGAAGACCACTTTACGGAAAGTAAAGCATCACAACTAGGCTGAAATAAAGCACCACAGAATCTCAGACCTTGTCATTTAAACAGCACCACCCTGGTGGGTACACCGGCAACTACCTAGTTTTTTCTAAACAATTTTGATATTTACTATCTGCAATCTTATTATGGGGGAATCTGGCTTCTTTCCAGGTCTTGCAAATTAGAGTCCATGTCTCACTCTTCAACTTTCCCTCCCTGATCACGGGTTAACAACAAAAACTATAAAGCCTGACAAGAGCATTCTGCACCCACAGCGCTGACTCCCCGGGCTTGGTGGACGTATCGTTAACAAGTTGACAGCCATTTCATCAGTTTGGCAACAAGGCAAACCACCAGCAAAACATTAAATGGAGCTTACAAGTTCTGTATTATTTCATGCTTCTAGTTTAGTAGTTGCTGAAATCTCTGAACAGGCAGGGTATTGCACTTAAAGAAAGCAGAATCAGAAGCCCCTTCTCCAAAGCCCTTGTGGTTTAAGAGAGGAGACATCGCAGGAAGCCTGGACAAGCACGCCAGGCACACAGAGGCAGGAGAATACTTACAAAATTGACAGTTCACCAGCACTTTGGTGGCGTTGGACCTACTATATCAATTTTCTAAACAAGTTCAAACAACAGAAGCAGGAGCTCTGGCCTGCTTTGGTCAGCTACCCAGAAACATGAGCACAGGAATGCAAAAGGGAAGGCCCACAGGGCTTCTGCAGCATTATAAAATTGATTTTTAAGATGGACATGAATCACTATCCCATCTTTGAAAATAAATCACCGGTTTACAAAAAGACTAACATCCAACAGCAAGTTAGCGGTAGAAGCAAGCTGGAATTTCACCCTCCTGCTCCTGGGTGCAACCTCAGGTCTGTGTTCTTCACATAGACATCTTCGTGTCCAACCTCAGTGGTCTTCTGCCATCACGGCTGCATTCCCGATGCCACAATGCTCCTCCCTGGAGCCTCGGCTGGGAGCATCTCGCGTTTGCCCAAGCGGGCTCCAAGCCTGATGTGTAGGGAAGCTCTTCCCCGGCTGGACTTTTGGGGAACAATTCTACCTAATTTAGGTTCTCAACCAAGTCAGGCCTGGATAAAGGCACGTTGCCCCTTAATGCAGGTCTAATTACATTAAAACAAAATGCTTTCGTGAACATGGGGAAAGGCTGGGTAGAGAATCAGACAAGCTATAAATTAAACCGGAGGATATGAATACCATGCAAGCTGCAGTGTTAGGGTTAACGTGGGTCTGGAAACAGTTTAGTGAAAACCTGGTGTGGCTAGGGGCCAGCTCCGAGTTTAGTTGCTTTGGGCTAATCGTTTCCTTCAGGCAGGCTACTCTAGCACACTAATAGGTTTTAATAAAAACTTCCAATTGGGCCAGTAAACCCCTCATTAAGCTGTTTTTAAAGCATGAATTTAAGAGCGGCGAGGGTAAAAGGTCACGAGGAGTATTTAATTCACAACGGCTGGCAAAAGGTGCTGTTGTGATTGAAAACACCAGAGTTCAAGTGTCCAGGGCCACATAAACATCCGACTCTGTCACTAGACCTGGTTAAGTGACAGCTTGAAAAATAGATTTAATAAGACAGAGAGAAAAGTTTCCCACTCTTACACGAGAAATAGGAACACCAGATCACGATATTAGCCAGGAAAAGGAACAACCGTAAGCCAGTCCCTCCCATCTTGGGGTGCGGGAGGATAAAGCGAAGTGTACGGCCATATGGGTGTTCCAGCCCGGCAGCGATTCCCAGGGGCTTGCTGGGACTCTCAGGCTGCAGGTCCATGGCCTCGTGCTGTTAACAGGCACGAAGTCTTCCAGGAACAACGTGAACCAACCCAGCCTCCACGTCCCACCGCCAGTGTCCCTCTGTCCCTCCTCGTCCACATGCTTCACGCACAGGAAGCTACCGAAGTAACAAATGCCACCCTGGGCTAACTTAGGTATTATGTGCAACCATGCAAAAAACCCAAACCTTTCTCTGGTGAACCCCTAGTGTGACACTCACACAACCTCGAGGTGGGCCAGAAGCAACAAACTGCTCAGTTTGGGGCACGGTTCGACCAGACATCCCCATCGCAGGAAACCGCGGTATGCTTTTAAATTAAGCTTTGGAACTCCACTAGTGAAGCTTGACCTTAGTCTTTTCTACTCACTCCCATTTTCTTCCACGACCGCAGCGATACTCACTAATCTAGTGCAACAAATATGAAAGCTTTACCCCTGCCTCAGAAACACACGCTCACAAAGGAAAAACATCTCAATCTTCAACAGCAAAAGCCAGAACCCCAGCTGTGCACTTTACCATTTCATTTTCTGTCAATGCACATCTAAAATTCAAGATCCCTGAAGACCTTTTAAAAGAAAATCCTCCTCGGAACAATTTGCATTGAAGTAAAGAGTGAGGATTTAACAAGTAATGGAGAATTATGTACATTCAGCTCTCAACTTTTTATTCTATTTCTAATCAAAACATGGTTCATCTTAAATTCTGAGATAATAGATGCAATACAAAATTTGGGGGCAAGTCTAGGTATGAACTAACTTATTTGCTAATTCTATGTTTACGGATAATGGAAAAATTACAAGTTTAATTCTATATTTGGTGAACTTCTAATTGTCATCTTTCCCTACAGAAATTAACAACAAGGTCACTGTTAAAAAAACAAAACTGTCACTCTTACTTTTAAAATATACTTCCAATTCTGTCCATACGGTTGGCCCGCAAAGAGCGTAGAAGCAAAGTCCTCTGGAACTCTCCCCAGGGAAACATTTGCTTTGGCTTTAAACAGGACACTTTTGTGCATCACAAGTCAAATAAGATCAGCCGTTTCTCGATTTTTTCTGTTTAGTGATCCCATTGATAACTGAAAGGTAAACAGCCAAACTTCTGTCTTTTAACAGGTCTACCTGTTCCTTGCTGGGAATCAAAATTGCTATTTTGAGAGGTATCCAAGGACCACGTAAGAGGACAATGTGGAGTCAGCACCTCCCGAAACGATTGCATCACTCTCCCACACCACATCTGCATTTTTATTCTACAGACAGGCACAGCTGTCCATTACAAGTCACACGATCTTTGCAGCACTGCTTAGCTCTCCACCAGCATCTCCTTCCAGCAGCATCACTGCTGTAGTATCTCAGGATGTACATCAGGCCAAACTGTCTTCCAAATATCTGGGGCTACTTAGCACAATAATAAGGCGGAATAGAAGAAAGAGGATAAGACGGACTGCGAAAGAGCATCTTTGCCAAAGCCTCTGTTAGAACAGAAGTAATCTGAAAACATTAAAAAAGGTCACTACGTTAAATCAGGCCTCAAATGGAAAAAAACATCCTTGGGGGTAACTCTAACAGAAACAAGATCATCAGGAGCTATTGCTCTAGAAAAGGATAGCCTTGTTCAGAAAGGGTCAGAAACAGCAAAGCTGTCCACACCACAAGGTTATCCATGAATCTGTTGAGTAGTTTCAGGCTCATTCTAAGCCAGCAGAAAAAGATGTCCTTCATTTTAAGAAGGACAAAATAATGAGTTGACCTTGCCAGTTCTTCCAAGTCTCTGCACCACTGCTGCAACCCGCAGAGAGAGGGAGGCTCCACCTTGGCTGGAGCTGAGCCAGGCCTAAAGGTGCTGAGCAGGGTCAGCTGGCTCATGGTGGGTCACCAATGTGCACCTAGAAAGGGGCTCCCCAAGACAGGCCATCAAGAGGCTTGTACAGAGAAGGCCTTGGAGGAAAGCCCTTGGGACAGCAAAGCTCAGGGCAGAGATTTATGGTTAAGCTGCCATGAAAGCTCCGCTCCCCAGGCACAGAGCTTGGCCACTGGCCCTGCAGGTGTGCTCCTCTGAGGACAGAGTGGCTCCATCCATCAAGACTCTCAGCAGTCTCAGCCCTGGTAGGAAGGACCAAATCAATTCAGAGCACCCTGGCCACAGAGCAGTCCTGCCAGAGGAGAAGCCGTGCTTAACAGCCAAGCAGAGCACTGAACTGCAGAAAACAGGGATGAAAAGGCCCTGCGGAAGCCCGCGCTCCGCTCCGCTGGCAGGGACTCTCGCCTGTGCCTGTCCGCAGGGAGGGATTCAATAAAACCTGCCCAGGTGCCAGAGCGGTCAGCCCGGTCCTTTCAGCACCGCAAGCTCACTAAAACATGCCACACTAAATCTAAAGCCAAATTTATATCTGAATAACAATAAATAAAGCCGAGAAGTTATTACAACTCAGCTAATTTCGGAACAGCTCTAATTTCCAGGCCAGCGCCCGTTACGGGATTTGCATTGCAGAGCACCTCTTCACCTTTTAAAGATAAATAGTCAAACGCAGGCCTGTGCTTTGCATTGTGAAAGCTATTGCATGGCTGTTTCACAGTTCATTCCCCGAAGTGAGGGGTGTTTTTAATAACTGTTACCTGACAGCAGCAAGAGCAAAGAGCAAAACCTGTGGCAATACCAGTTGATCCCATTTGGCCTAACAGCTTGTTGTTATTTCCAGACTCTGGAGTTCTTTAAAATTCATAGGGACAGCCTGCAGTTTTAATAGAGGCTACCAAAATCCATCCTAAGATGTATCAAAAAAAGCACACTTCCTGGAGGGGAACAGGAAACAGTCAGCATTTACAAAGATCTCTCCGGGAATTTTTTTTAAGATCCTTCTTTGAAGTAGATGCTACCAAAGAATAAGGCTTCCAGAGCTCAGCAATATTTAATGTACTTCTACAGCAATGGATGACAATGTTGTTGTTTCAGCTATATTATAACAAAAATATTGTGGTTTTCCTGTATTCTAACAAAAGTAGCTTAAGATTTACATCTCATTCATCTTATTCAGAAATAGCACTTAAGCCAAAAACAAGGGAGAGACCCTACTGCGAACAAAGGACTTTACTAACCCTCTTAGGGTGGCTATCCAGTCAGGACGTAAAGAAAGGCCAAAGTCAGGAGGCAAAAAAGAAAGAATAAAAAAAAAAAAAAGACAATTGGGAAAAGCACTTTTTCCTACAACCATCAATGAAAGTGGAAAACGCACACAGGAGATGAATGACTTCAGTTAAAGCTAAGATGGGTGTCCCCACGAACTTAACAAAAGCGTGCATTCATATTGTAAAGTCCAGCTGGTTAAAATAAAGATCCACATCAGACCTGAAAGTATTATCAAAAATACACAGGAGTAAAAACAATTCTCCACACTCCTCTGCTTCTTCATTTGGCAAAGCATCTCCTCAATGATCCCAAGTACACCAAAGTGGTAAGTCCACTTACAACCTATTAAGATGATCAGTAGATGAAGATCCGTAAACAAGGAGGAGGGTGCAATTCCTTGAAGGAGGGAGGAATATTCAGTCATCAGCTTTGCAAGCATCAGTAATGCATAGACACAAATGGCTTTAGCTATCTGAGTGCCTTATATTAGGCTAAACAAATTTCTGTTTGTGACTGGCTAGTGACAGCTCGGGAACACGAACCTATTCTTCACCCACACAGTGGCACAGCATGCCTCTCCACCCAACCTGTTCAACCGACCGAGCACCGAGTCGGAAGGGTGAGAAGGCACTATGTAGCAGTCAAAAACAGGCTGGTTTAGGACATTATGCCATGCCAGTACTTCCCAGAAAATCAAATGTATACTAGCAGTTTTCCTAATATTTCTACTAAAAGGAACAAGTTTTCTACTGGGACTTCTAAGTTTCCATTTAGACATCTGACTGCAGGTAGGAATACTTAGCGCTGAAACAAAAACAAATCTGTGCAAAGCATTGTAACAAATATTATTCTCTCAGAGGTCTGGGAGATTGATTAATACCTGCGTGCCAGTGGGAAAACAAGTGAAATGAATATGAGGTTCTTGATGCTAATACAAATCGCTGGTGGAAAGAGAATTAGAATTTGGGACCTACCGAATCCCCCCCCAGGAACTGTCTTTCAGACCTTGCTTCACTTTGTAAGCCCATGCTTATTTAACTGTTCATTCCTAATGTCATCCCTCACCCCCAAATGCTGCTGGTGGTGGTTACACAACCCTTCCACCAAGCTTCCTTCAGTCTCAATTTACAGATTTTTACACCAGTTTTCCTTTCTTAAGAACACGCAGGTAGAAAGAATTTCAATGAAAGGTGGAGAATAAAGACAATTGTAGCTTAAATATTTGAGAGAGAAAGAAAGAGAAAGAAAACTAGAGTAACATAAAAACTACATACCCACAAACGCACCAATAAATTACTACTGCAGAGTTTCTCATTTATATTCACTTACCAAAGGAATACCTGCAAAACAAAATGAAGAAAAAGCAAAGAAATTAAAATCTCAGTTGATCAGTCTCTTGGACATATGGCTCATAACTTTATTTCAAACCTTTGAATTTCCAAACACAGCTCTCAAGGAGTAAAAAACTTGCCTAAATCATTTAACTATGTACTATGCAACTCAAAAGCACTAATGGCAAAGTGCTGCTCAAGGTGGCCCGCTACCTGGAAGTGTAAGAAGCGCAAACCCACCCCTTTTGGGGTGAATTAAGTCATTACCAGCACTCCACACAATTGGCCACCCATCTTTCAATAAAGATGCTAAAGCAGCATACCCAAAGGAAACAGCGCAGAAAGACGAGGCAACCGGCCCAGTCTCCTGTCACAGGCAAAGTCACTTCCCAACATTTGCCTTCACCGAGAACATTAGCTTTTCTGGGAAACTCGGACTTCATCACTGAAGAAGGCTCCCGCTTGCATCCCCGTGCACTACGCATACAAAACCCGATCACAACAGGTAAAACAGGGCTGTGGTAGCCTTGTTAAGAGCAATTCCTCGCTTGCTCTCTGACTTGTGACACTCACCTGAGCGAGCAACGTAGTTGGTCTCGCTGCTTAACAAGGCTCCACAGCAAGATTATTTATTTACGGTTTCCAACGCATGCTAAGTGCTTCCCAGAGAGAACGCAAGCAGGCTATACCAAAGTTGTTAAAGACGCAGGACTCAATGGATGCTTTCGCTTTGATGAAGCCCAGGCAGCTGAAATGCAAGAAGTTACTTCTCCCTGCAGGTGAACTGTACCTCATTTTTCCCCCCTCCTTTTTAATACAGAAAAGTCTATTTAGCACCACTCCAGTCTGCTAGTTGGGTACCATGTACTAGGTTCTGGCCAAGCTTCGGTGTCTAAGGGAAAGCAATACATGCTTACTGTACCATTTTCACGTGAATGTTTGCCATGCTTTTTGGTGCGCCATTTAATTTGCTTTTCTAACTGATGTTCTTCATTGGACTTTCCTTTCACCTTAGCTACAACAAAGTGATTTCATGCAAGATTGCCAGTTCCAATTAAAAGCAAAACCTAAAACTTAACAGGTTTGAATATACCATTCTTTTTCAACACCTTGCAGAAGCACGCTGCTTATTTCAAACTTCCCAGGTCCATCCATATTCCTAAGAAATTCGACGTTCCCTGGAAGTCTGTTTTGATACCTTTTTCTGCAACACAAAGCCGCAGCTCCACCAGCACAAGTCTGATTAATTTTACTTACTTTATAACCCAGCGAGAATCAGCTAGGTGCCTCCCGGTGCCCGGCACAGCGGCCCGGCGCTGCAAGGGCAGAGCTAAGGTGAACATGGATATGGTCACCCAGCTCCCAGCACCAGCAGCCTGGATGCGCATTCACGGGATCGTTACGGCTGACGTCCACTCAGGCTTCCCTAAAGCCTTTACTCCCACTACGGTTTCAGTCCCACATCAGGGCTTTATTATCTGCAGCATATTACATTACACTAAAAAACAAAACCAAAGAACAAGAACCCCCCCCACACACACACACAAAAAACAACCAAAAAAAGTCTTTTAAAGGTGTTCAGAAAGACTCTCTCTCTTACTGAAAACGTCCTACTGAGGTGTGCAAATTTTACATTTGTGCGCATGTAGTTCTAATAGTTATAAAAGCTATCAATCTAAATATTTTACTACATATTTAACAACAATTTCATACAGGGCTACTGACACATAGAGCGCAATAACTTTAAAATGCACACTAAGTTTTAACATTCTTAATAAAAGCGGCTCTTTATAAAGATAGCTGTCATTAAGGGCAACCTAACTTCACCGTTCTCCACCATAGCTGTGGTGCAGTTAAACATGAACTTGTACGAATTATTGTTATTTCTTGGCAGAAGTAAAGAACCCCCTGAGGCTCATTTAAAACACACACACACACAGACACACACCAAATGAGGAATTAATAAAATATTGTATTCTTCTGAACCACATTAAGTTTTCTGACGTGTGTCTGTTGCTGATTACATCAATCTAGGCTCCATAACTTGTCATGTGATGACAGGCAAACACTTGTGAATTTATTTCTCTGAAGAAGCTTGCGATACAAATGCCAAGGAAACCAAACCAAATGGCCAAGTCCAAATACATAAAAGCAGCAGGGCTTCTTGCAGGGATTTTTTTTATAGGTACAAACAGGCAGGTACCTAATTCCCTTGGACTCCAGACTGTAGTTTGGAGCCTAATTACCACTCCTCCTTTTCAAAGTCCTCTTCCTTGCTTATACATAGTGAACAGAAGTGTTTATTAAAAAAAAAAAAAGTATTTTTCTTTCTACTGCCTGCCTTGGAGTTTGTTTGAAACGTTACCAAAAGATAATGACAAGTAAAAACATGGATTTGATTTTGTGGGTTTGGCTTTTTGGCAAACTGCAACAGAGTAACTTTTGATCTGCACATTGTCAAAACTGGGAATTTTACAAACTCAGTGTGTATTCTGCTCATCTTTTGTAAATTAAATAAAAATCAGGTGATGTCATTTCTATTCTCTGGTTGGAGAAACAATGTAATTAGCCATGACTTGTCATTAAAGGCAAAATTTCATATCACACTTAGAAATACTATAAAAATCAGCTGGGAATCATAAGCATCATCAAATATTTGGCTTAAATTGTTTTCATCACATTGTCACACCAATTAATTCTAGTTCCAGCATATTTGTGGAAAGCAGAAATTAAAAATGATAGCAAAACGTAGTATAAACTACACTAAACTACATCACTTCTGATGAAAGTATTTCCCACCATGGGTCCCCGGGGTGGAGCGAGCGTTCAGCAGAGTTGGGTCTGAAGGTTTCCCACCGGCACGGAGGTGCAAATGAACAGCCGACCCGGGCAGGGAACTTAAAAACCAGATAAAAACACCACAGATCCAGGTAGCAAATAACCAACCAAGGGATGCAACAGCTCCTGTGGGAGAAGAACCGTCCACACCAGACATCAGCCTTGGCCAGGCAAAAAACGTGCTTGCTTAAGGCTCTGCCACGCGTCGCAGCGGTCGCGCTAGAGCCTTTCGCCCGCACGTTTGCCGACAGCGTTAGGACTTGTTGCCCTGTCAACACCAGACGGCCGATGCACTACCTGATTGCCAGCCAGTGCCGCTGGCTAACGGTCCAAGCACATCCGTGTCGTTTCCCTTGCTGCCAAGGAAGGGCCCAGGAATGCTTTTCACACTCCTCATGGCAGTTGCTTTTCTGCCCCTTTTCTGCATAAACACACCCTTTCCTTCGCGTGTAAAGCACTTACGATGGTGGTTTCTATTTGGCCACAGAATAGGATTTTGGAAGCCTTTCTTTCTTTAAGATGCTAACCTAGGAAAAGGGTTTGGCCGGATTTGTCCAATAAATTTCCATGCTTTCTCCACTTGCCCACCCCACTGCTACGCAGATTATTTAACACAAGAGCTGTTTGCAGCAGCGCCTCCTCCTCTTAGAAGTCTGTGAAACACATGACAAACTTCTATACAGAATGTAATGAATAATATTAAACATGCACAGGAACTTTTATCTTCACCTTTACTGATGCTCACTAGGAAAATACATCTGTATTTATAACCAGGGAAAAAAAAGAACCAGCCCTACCTACCACTCACATTATGGCAGTGCCCAAGATCCTTCCAACTACACTGGCTTCCACCGGCAGGATAACTGACTACTACACCCCTAATCCGCAGATGGTGTTAACAGCTTCTCTCACTGATCTCCACGGAGAACATCCTCTACAGAAAGTGAACCCAGATGTCAACTTTCATGTCCATGACAAATCACTTATTCCCTGGGCTGTATAACTTGGGATGGGGAAAAAGATATTTGGGTAGTACAGACACATTTTCTATTCTCCAGCAAGTTAAGGTTCCGAGGTCTGCTTGAATAAGGTTTCCACAGCGGCATCTCTCCAAAATGGAAATGAGGTAGAAGCTATATAACAAGGTAATCGAGGTATAGCGAGACACATGACACAATCCATGTCTTCCCTGAGGTAGCCAGCCAGGGAGAGGAGAAAGTAGAAGATGGTCTCCCGAGGGGACAGCAGCATCCTCAGAACACAGCTGGGAATTAAACAGATACACAATTAATGGAGTTAAGAGTTTCCTTCCAAAATTTCAGTGACAGGGAAGGCCGGATGAGCTGCCTGCTATAAGTCTGGGCATTGCTTTAAGGGAAACAGGGCTAAACCATGCAAGCATGGAAAATGAGGCTGGAAGGAACATTAAAAATCAACATGGTCTATCCACCCACCACAAGATAGGGTTGACCGTACAAAAATCATTTCTGAGAGATGTTTGTTTGATGGAAACTGCACCTCCCTCTCCAGATACTCAATCCAGTGTTTCTCCATACCTGTATTTAGAAGGCTTTTTCTTATGTCTAACATGCATTTCCTTTTCCACCATGTAAAACCATTGCTCCTTGTCCTATCCACATGGAAATAGCGAGCATAGAGAAGAGCTTATTTCCTTCCTCTCTGCTGCTTTCATGCACTGCAAGATCATTATCCTTTCTCCCAATTTCTCTTTTCTCCAGACTAATCAAGCTCAGCTCCTTCAGCCTTTCAGCACAACAGGCCATCTTCTGCACCTCTGCTCAGGCTTGGGACTTCTTGACTGCCTGACATGGGGCCACATCCACTTCAAACGCAATGTTACAACCAGAAGCAAGATGCTGGCTGACACCTTCCCAGCTCCAAGTGGAAAACTTCTTCCACTGCTGCCTTGCACATGACGCTCCTTTTAAAAAGTTCCTGGATTACATACCTGAAAGTTTGTTTAGTGAACCACAGTATACGAACCAAATTAAAGCTGTAAACGCTTTAGGACAAGGAACATCTTTCATATATACACACACACATATATACATACATATATATACACACACACACACACAAAATAAAATGCACAGTACCTTGCACTTGTGAATCCAGTTCCTTAGTGTGCTACCTCAAAATAAAGAAGCCAGCTGGCAAGTATCACATGCCAGAAACCAAGAATGCTGATAGTCCATCAAAATGAGATGACAAAATTAGTCCAGTACACCATTAATTTCGGAGCATCATTAACTTAAAAGTGTGGGGGTAAGAAACATTTTTGACAGCTGGTTTCAGTTGCTGCCAAGCCTTTAGTATTGCGCAGCGGTCATGGGGGGAGGAAATAAGCTAGAATGGTAGTAAATGAAACCACTCGTCTGGTTTCTGGATTCACTTTATTGTGGTCGCAGATCTCTAAAAACTGGGATTCAGTGCTCTGTAATTACAACATCCACATTTAAATGGAAGGAACAGGGATAACATTAAAAAAAAAAAAAAGAGTGCTCAAAGATGAGGTTTGCTCCTTGCTTTGCACATGGTGCTGGAATAGGTGCCTGCACAGAGCTGCAACGGACCAGAAAGATGAGGAATGAGGCACAGCCTTCCTCCTGGAGCAATGCTGGCTGCTCAGCTACACCCACACCCCGTCCCACAGCCGCGTGTACACCGCGTACAGCCGCTCCGTGGTAGGGCACTGCCGCCAGGGCCCTGCACAGCTGAGCAAGCGTCGGCTCCCACGCACTAATCCAGCGAAGCAGCAACGCACCATTTTATTTTCCCATTGCAAGGCAGGGAAGAAGGCTTGGTTAAAAGACATCTAAAATGTGAATTACCTAACTAAGCCCTGGCGCTCGCCAAGTTTTCTGTCTGTGCTCATTTCCGAAGCTAAAAGTTATAATGAGCCCTGGCTTAGGCAACTACAAAATTTGCCAAACTCAAATGAAGTTTGCTTTGGTTAAATCCTTCCAGTGCCAAAACCAGATGCTGAAATGGCAGCCTAGAGAATCCCACTTTGAGCTGCTCCTTAAACCGGACTGTGAATCAAAGGCAGAAAACGCAAGAATCGGAGCAGCATGCAGAAAGGGAGGCGGCGGAAAGAGCTGCAAGGTCCCTTCGCCGCTGCTCGTCCCTGCCCAAGTCCAGCAGCAGCCACGCCAGGCTGCCCGACCTGCCGAAATCACCGCGCTTCCCTGGAGAGAAAATCCCTTCAAACGAAAGCACGTGCACAGCAGGTGGGAACAGGTAGTGATGGGAAATAAAGGGATCAGCTTCAATTCAAGTGTGTTTAAACCCCAGCCCGCGAGGACGGCTCGGTTACAGCGTTTTGGTGGTTATGCGTGTGCGCACACAGGGAGAAGGTGCGACACAGGCGCTGGAGTTCAGCTTTTGTCAGGACGCAGCAGCAGGAAGGTTTTGTATTTCAGCTGCCGACAGGCTGACAGGTAGCACTGTATAAAAATGTAAAATTCTAGCCATGCCGGAGGGGGGGGAATCATTAAATTGCATTAATTAATCCCTCTTCGAAGGTTGCTCCCCCCCCCGCCAACCATTCTACAGACTGAGTGTAATTCCTTATTAAATGAAAGGGTCCGCAGCAGGGTTGCAGGCTCCTGTGAAAGCAGGCTAATTTCTTCTACACTAAGTTCTTTAAGACACGAGTTACTTTAAGTTTCCATCTACTTTCTGCGACGGAGCGTTCCCCCAGGAGAGCTCTCGTAGTTTTGCATTCTCCAGGGCAGGACTTCTGTTCGGCCAAACAGACCTGGAACATTTCTCAAGTAACACGGTTCAACGCAGCAAGTAATTGCTGTTATGGAGTAATCGCAGCCCAGTTAACAGCCTGCATGACTAGTAGCGAGCACTAGTCTCGAGAATATTTTTCCCGATTAAGACCCTTAGGGAGGTTAGTAAACACGGATTCCACCAAGGCTTGGACACTTCCCGAACCCTTGATTGCTTTTCGGCTGTACCGATCAGCACTTTAACATTCTTTCCAACCACAGCTGTTGGAGAAGTTAGATGAGTTAAGCAACATGAACGTGTGCTGGACCAGACTGGGTGCATGAAGCTATTTGGCAAGTTGTAGTTAAAAAAAAAAACGAAACAAAAAAAAAGATGAAAAACATTTTTCATTTTTTTCTTAAATCTTTCAGCTGTGGAATCAATATTGAAGTCTACAAACTGGATACAGCTGGCAACTGGACGTGCCAGATAATGAGCAATTAAAAAATGTTTGTCTCAGTGTCTGGCAAAGCCCTGTGGTACATCAGACACCGCACAGCCATGCCACCAACCACACAATCTTCTGATAATTTCTCTGCTCTCACTTTCTCATGGGCTGCGATTTGCACAAGTGACTGGAAGCTAGAGACCGTGCAGGCAAAGGGAACGGTGGGGTGTTATTAACTGCCTGTCCACTACCTACACCTCCCTGCACGACTGCGTTAGCCCGTATTCCAGGCTAATTGCTGCTGATGTTTTAACACGGTCTTTTTACGAAATCGAGTTAGAGGCAGGGGAAGCAGGAAGGAGGTGAAAAGAATATCACTATATGCTTTTCACTAACATTTGCTGTGTTATCAAAGCACTAAGCTCGATGAGGTTAAGTTATTTTGTCAAGCTTTCTGCAGAGCTAAGCAACTGTACGCTTTCCCAATGCTACATACAGCTAACGGTCTTGACATTTAGACAGAAACTATTACTGGGATTAACCAACATGAGAAAAGGTTATCAGCCAGGATATTCGCTGGCCGATGTCAAAGTGCACCTCTAACCCCCGAGCACGCGCCGGGTCAGGAGCTCCGCTCGGCGGCCGGACGCACGCAGCAGAACTGGCTCAGGCGCGGCAGGCAGCACCCGAACACCTCTGGAGCACCCGGCAATACGGACATAACCCTACGGCCGCCACAGACAGCTTAAGGGGATCCTAGACATGACAGTCTTCTAGTGTAGACAGAGATACAGTCTCTTTCATACATGGCGAATTAACGGTTTTAGTAGACCTTTGCCTATCTTAGAACAGATTTAAATTTAAAAAAATCCAAATCCTCCAAAAGTACTATTGAGTGAAGCAGAACTAGTAATTACAGTAAATCAAAACAATAAGTAGAACCAATTTAAAAGATTTAAATTCCTCTTTAATTTCCCCCCTTTTTAATGTATTAAGCTCTTGCAAGCACTCACATCATTCAGATGGCATTAATCTTAGGGGCACTACTTGCTTCAAAAATCAATAGCCTCATCAGCACTGCTGCAATTTCCCATTCTGCAATTGCTCAAGAAACGCTGGCGTGCAGTTTTATCAAAGCCACTTCTGCTGGTTTTCATATTTTCTCTCAATGGCACGTTAGACTTGCTATGGGTCAGTTCTTCCCCAAGAATACGTCCACGGGAGCAGGCAACGACGAGACCTGATGCAAGCTGCAACCCGACAGCCTTCCTCACTGCTCCAGCCACCAACTGTTAGGAAGGCATTTGGCAGCTCTTCCTTTACCAACAGCTCGTGCAGATCTTCCAAAATTCATGTCATAACTAGACCTGGCTTCTTAACCCAATTCATCTCCACCTAGCCTTCAATCCGCTCCACGCTCACAAACCAAGGTTTTTAAAGAAGGTGGGCAGGAAGGCACTCACATCTCCTTGGATTCCCTATGGAAACTATGTTCTTTGCTCCTTCTTGCCTGCTTAAAAAGCCCAGGAACATGCATTTACAGGTCCGAGGGACTAAGGAAGGGCAGTCAACCCTGAGATTACTTCTCCATGTTAGCCTGAAGAGACCTGGAGTCCAGCTATGCCAAATGCCAGGCCAGCAGAAAGCAAGGGGTTATCCTCGCTAAAGGACGGTTGCTAAATTAAAAGCCAGCCTAGGGTGGGGAGGGCAAACCTTAAACACGCTGGGGGGGGGGGACATTAAATGATTCATTTCTGACATCAACCGTGATTAAATTTTAATCTCTCAAACAAAAATACGGTTTTCATTAGCCTCATTAGTTCCCAGTTGTACTGCGAGGCAACAGTGTCACATGGTATTAATCTTTGTTTTCATTAATATGTCATATCAACTGCTCATGTCTGCTCGCAGCATTCTTTGAAACTGATATGCTCCCTCTCTTCTGTATGAGTAGGAAGTGCCAAAAAGCAGCTTCCTCTACAGGAAGGATGACCCCCTGAGATCCTTCAGCTTTTGGTTTACGTTTCCAGAGATAATCTTTTCTTTCTGGGGAAAGAGGGAGGCAAGTTCAGAGCAGAAGGGATGTGAGACTGTGATCCACAATAACAAAGAAATTCCTGAGGTTTATTGCCAAGGCAAGGGCCAGATAAAGGAATAAGATATTCTACGTTTTCTTGTTGTTGTTTGGATACTTTAGAGAGCTGGAAAAATAAAGTCAGGTTGCGAAAAGGGTTATTTGCAAGAGGATTATTTGCAAAGCCCATAACAAACTTCAAATGACTCCAATTTAGCATACACGTCAAGGTGATATTTGTTATCTTAATGTGATTCAAATAAAAACCTTTTTTCTTTTTTATGCAAAACAACATGCTAGATGCACGTCCAATAACAATTTTTACTTGTATTTCAAACATTAATATCTGAAGGGGCAATATTAATTAGGCCCTACAGTCTTTCAGTACCACCCTTGTATCACCCTCTAGACAGGCAGATAAAGCAGGACATAAGCTAACCAAAGAGCCTGCCAAAGTCACACAGCAAGTACAGCCCGACGCATCAGTTCCTGGCTGTACACCGAGGTCTCAGTGAACTCCCCAAGCGATTCAAGCACATCGGGGAAACTCAGGACACAGGTTTCTATTCCCTGCTTGCACAGCTCACGATCTTTTAGTGTTTACTGGCTCAGGGCAGTCAAGAAAGTCTTGCTGAATTACCTGTACTAGGGAATAAAAGGCGCATTAGCTCATATGCACCAAGCCCACGTGGAGACATTCATTCACACTCGAGGCGGCTCTGGTTTGCTGGAGTCTCAAAGGATGATTCTGTATTCTGCACGTCACACTAGGTACCCAGCTTACGGCTAAAAGGGATCTCCACGAGCACTGTGCCCTTGTCATGGACAGTCGCAAACTTGCACACTTGAAATTAGGAAAAAAGTTTGCTAAACCTAGTCCACAATTCACACACCGCCCGATTTGCAAGCTGGAATAAGAAATTCAGAAGAGATCTGTTTCTAACCTTTCTTTGATGAGATGACACTAGACAAAAACCCAGGACCTTTAGATGGGAGAAAAAAGAATTATAGAACGTAAGAAGAAAGAACATGGGGAAATGGTCCATTTAATGGCTGCTAAAGCCCTCCTGGAGAGCGAAAACACAGCCCTGAGCATCTCATCAGCCCCCTAGCATTTAATGGAGTTCAGCCCGAGCCATTCACCAGTTCATCTGCTAGCAGACAGAAGACTGTGATTAAAGTCCTGCATAGGTCAAGTGGTTTTTAACGAGACTTATAAACCACAAAACCTCTGTGACATAGAAGTCTTTCTTCTTTCTCTATTGTAAAGGAACTTCTAAGGATGGTAATTTAACTGCAATTAAATTACATGCCTCAGAGACATGCTTTCACGACCTGCAGTATGCCTGTCCCTCTAATAAGTCCTTTAATATTAAAGTCAAAGGCCATTAATATTACGTTCAATCAGCTAAACATGAAAAAAACAGAAGACATTTGGAGCCAGAAAGACAGGCATGTCCTCTTCTGTATTCTAGCTAAGTGCTACAGCATCTGCAACTTTTTGGAAACCACCTGGGCCCAGTGGCTTCAAAGGGCACGTGAGCGCAATTCAAATGGTATTCACCAACAGCCTCGGGGTGGTACGGTAGTGAAGCACAGCTCGGTTTTCCATGTAGAAAAAGGCTGTGCTGCTTAGTCTTAATTTATCCTAAATACCTGTTTGCAGTAGCTCCACCAACATTTTCCACAAGGGAAGAACACACTGAAAAGAATGTGGTGGCCACCTCATGCTATAACGTTTTATTTATTGGCTTGTTTAACCTATTCCCTTGAGTTCTTGTTACCACACCAGAATCTTAATTGTGAAAGAAAAAGGCAACGGGATTTAAAAAAACCACAATTCTAGCTTTTGTATCAAGTGTTGCAAACTGTACCCTCGAATGCTCTCCAACAGTGGACAATATATTTTGTAAAATGAAGCAGCACAATAGCCAAGAGAAAGGAGAGGGTTTTCAGACGATATTTGAAAATGTCAAGGGGGTTCAATGAGGAAACAACAGAAGAAGAAACAGGAGATCAGTGGCAGAGTAGCTTAAAAGTTTGTTTATATAAGAAAACGTAATAGCTCTCTGGGGGCACCTTGCTCTGGGATAAAAGTGATTTTATTCCAGAATTATGAATTCACTTTGGAAGTGCATTAGTTGTTCTGATACAAAAAAAAAAAGTCAACTTCTGCTAGAATGCCTCTCACAGAGAGCTTGTCCTGACAAAGGACCTCTGCTGCTGATGGTCCAGGTCTGCATACACATGTCCCGGCGGAAATGGCAGGGAATAAATCACAAATGGAGGTTTCATGAGGTCACCTGCAACAAGCTCAGAAAGTATTTTTGCTTTTAAGTAAGGGGGCAACTTTTTGCATTCTTGTTCAAATGTAATACAATATGAATACTCAGGAGGGAAGAAGCAGGGAGAAAGGCAGGAACATTCATATTTGACCTGAGAAGCAGCATCGTTCTTCTAATGACAGAATCGAGACAAGTAGGACTTGTAGTATACAAAAAGGGACACTGAAGTATGAGGAGTTCCCACAAAATCTTTTCAAGGATCTCTAGCTTCCTTAAATAGCTTCCATTATAGTCAGGCTGGGACTGCTTTTTACTACTATTTTACTCAAATTAGAGATACTTTGCAAAAGTGAAGAGAGAAAAAAAAAAATCAAGGCTAAAATTAACAATAAAGATTCGGCTCTTTACCCAGCCTATGGGTCAGGTTTTAAATATTCTTTTGTGCACTGGCAGTTTTTTGGCTTTTTGACAGCCTCCTTCTATTTCAAAAGGAAAAGTTCAAAATGGCAGAGGGGGGGAAAAAAAAAAAAGTATTTTAAGACGCAGACATTCTCAGCTTGCGATGTGAGCGTGGCACCATTATACGTATGCCCTGTGACGCAGGGAACGTGTCCAGATTTCATCTGAAAAGAACCTGAATATCACAGATGCTTTGGGAACAGAGGGCCCAGAATTGCAGAAGCTTCCCTGTGAATTCCACTTTTAAGTTTGACAAAGCCAATCTTGGCCCCACGTTTCACAGGTACCAAAATTAACATGCCACTCTCCAAAAGCTAGCCTAGTTCAACCCCAGTACATCTTATCCCAGACAATCTACCCGCGCTTTGGCAGAGCTGACAGCAGACTGGCAAAGTTGAGGATTTAGGTCCAGGACAACATCGTGGCCCCAGTTTTCAGGATTTTAAGTTCCCAAAGTTCCTTACAGTAACCCTCACCCTGAGGAATCCGTCACAAAGGGCTCGCATCAGCTGGCTCCAGGAGCTGCCTTCTTCCCTGCGTAACCCCAGCGACATACAAGCTTTTCAAATCCAACTGCCTTAAAAGGACCAGGCACAGCCCAAAAGAGCAGCTCCATCCTCCCGCAATTAGGCTGAGACCTGCCGTTTCCCCCGAAGATGCTGCCCCCGCAAGTGCTCAGACACCAGTCGCCTCATTCACCCCCAACCTCCCCTTTCCCACAGTCATTAACCAGCTTCCTTTGCCATCCAGTCTGGCATCTTTCTCCCTATGGGTTTTAAATCATGTTTCATTTTTACCAAATTAAGGGGTTTTAATACCCTCAAAGACCTTTAACTCTTTTCTTGCTGTGCTGTTGCAGCAAGGCTCAGTGCTCCCCCCGGCACAGAGCATTTTCCCCAGCTGCTGTGGCTCAAAGAGGTGGCAGTCGGCGGTATCGGGAGCCGGCAGTCAGTGTCCTGCCTTTCAAAAGAGACACTTTACTCTTCTGAAGCTTCCTCTGACTCTGAGCCCAAGCCAGCTGGACAGCAGTTGAAAGACTCACTCCTTCAGCATCGCCTGGTATTTGGAAACTCCAGCCCAAAACAAATAGAAACATTTAAAATTAAAATAGAAGAAAAAGGCGATAAAGGAATAAATTGTTCCTCACTGGCCTACAAAAGATAACTCTTTCTCCTCAGCATCCCATATCTTCCTTGAACTGGTTTCCCAATCAACAATTGCAAAGGATTTGATAGACTGGATGAGCCCCTGGGTCCATGCTCAGCCCAGCAGTGCTCTCTTGCAGGAGTTGGCACCTCCAGGCTGCAGAGGAACATTAAGACAGACCATCGGCTGTCCTAGACACGTGGAGAGATGCCTGTATGAGCATGCAACCTCCCCAAGACACCTTAAGATAATCCCCTTCTACAAATCAGTGTGGAAAGGGAGTTTTAAGGCCAATGCTGCCACCATTCACTCATGATCGGCGGCAGAATTCATGAGATTTCAGGTACCCTCAGTTCGTATCTAGTGCCACCAGAATTCTTTGGAGGATGGTGAGAAATTAGTTAATTCCCCCTTTTCTCCCTCCTGCCTTTTATTTGCACCGTAAGCACCTAGCCACCCAGCATCCCCTTCTCCATGGAATTGAATGTCACAGTGTATGCACAATAATAATATGGTTTTGACCACCCAGTGACCCATTTCAGAGGATCTAATGAAAAATGCAACCACGGCTGAATGAACTGCAGTGCTGGGTTGCTTTGATTCTCTTCCCCCGCCCCTTTACATGAAGAACCTAATTTCCTGTTTAATATATTTGATGCCACAACTAAGAGATGAAATTGAGGCAACGCCTCTTATCCTCCCACCTTTTTTTCCTCTCACCCTTTCCCCTCCAGAAGAACCTGTCCCATCCTCTTCGCAGGCTACTACTATATGCCATAAGTTACTTCCTTGTGACAACATAACTTTTAAATTCCAAATTTGAAGCAGTGAAGGGGGAGAAATGGCCTTATTTCAAAAATCAAGAGGCAATTCCTTTCAAACACAGCATCCACCAAATGCAAACTCTGTGCTCTCTTTGCATTCCTGTTGGCCGAGTCATCGTCTTCAGAGTTGCAAAGAAACCTGCAGCTCGGCCGTGAGTTGCTAAGCCCACTACATGCACTCAGGAAGAGACATTTGGACACAGTCTGCTGGTGGCAGCTCAGTGTACGAGTAGAAGTTTCCCCTCTCTACCCCCCTTTCCTTTGCCTCTCCCTTAAAGACTTGGAAGAAGACAAAGCAGCCACTCAGAGAAAGAGTTAAATGGGCACAACTGGATTTCTTTTGGCAAAAGCTCAAGAGTTCTGCAGGAATGTTACCTCCTCCAACACCTGCAGAGAAGAGGTCACATCTCTGCTTTCAGCATGCTTTTTACTAGAAAAAGCAGTTGGGAGCAGATGAGAAGCACAGAAAGCACAACTGTCCAGCAAGACATGAAGAACACATTCTGGTCACTTCTTCCATCAAAACTATGATGACACAGTAATACTGCTACAACCGTGGCACCAGTACATTGAAAACTCCAGAGTGCCTTACGGGTACTAAAGAAGCAGGTCTATCATGGTAATTTCTTAATTAGCCCACTCCTTCAGGAGCAAGCTAGATCAAATCTGAAGCCAATACAGGTCCAGCTTCCAGCTACAAGATCCTGCAGCTTTAAAAATGCTTTTGTTTATTTTACACAAAGGCAAACAGAAAGAAGTCAAGCAATGCATCTAAATTTTGCTACTACAATGACCCAAACTCCTATGTCTCTGGAAATGAGAGCAGGAAGACACTTTAATTCTTGCCTGGTAACATAAAAGGCCTAGAAAAAAGACAAGTGATTTTAGAATAACTCGAGAATGGGCAACAGAAAGCTATCAACCGAGTTATTTTTCAAATGTTGTGGCTTTCTTTCAGAGTTTTAATTTCCCACTGAGTTAAGAGCTCAGAGAACAGAGCTTTTCAGAGATCTGAAACTGTTATCATTCACCCACTTACATACCATCTGGAGTAGGAGAAGAATGAATGGGACAGTACAAGACGCAGCACTGCTCGAAAACATGCAAATCCTTAAAATTAAAATCACTGAGCCCATCCGCAGGGAAGGCCTCCTGTCACATATTGTAGAGCCAGAACACTAGAGCAGAACATCCCAGTGACACAGCAATACTGCTTGTCCCCACCTGCCACAGTTTGGGTACTGCTTCCTGGCATGGCCTTTTCCATCCCCAAAGTTACTTGCATCATCTCTGCTACCAGCAGAGTGATGCACAGGTACCTAAGAGGTAAACTAATGAAGTCTGATTTCCTAAAGGCTCATCCTCTCTTAATCAGCATATTTGGGGCCTTAAAAGGTGCGAGGCCCAGCTAAAGCCTTTCTTCCGTTTGGGGCACTGACGAGGCTTTTCTAGCCTGCATTTGTACTGCTGCCTTTCCCCGATACGAGCAAACCATACAGACACTCACTGTTTTCCCTTTCCCGTTTCCCACAGGCTTTATGTACTCATCTCCAGTGCTCTGGCTGTCTTCGGGACAGAACTGGAAATCAATAAACCAGCTCAAAGGTAATTATTAGGGGAATCCTCTTGCAAGAGCCATAAGGGAAGGTACTCCACAGCAGGGATGGCGTGTAGCTCAATACGTTACACAGCTGATCCCACTTTCACTGGAAAGGAGGCAAATTGGGACAGGTGTCTCAGGAAAGAGTGGGTTATGCCCATAACCTACAAGTGAAACACTCCTTTGCCAAATATGTTCCTTCTCTGACATGCCTATATCACTGCTTACCAGACTACCAACCTCAAGGAACTAGAAATTCAATGTACACAATGAACAGCAAGACATTACGGAGGAAATCAAAGCAGAGAGATTGTTAACCTACCAGATCTGTCCAACATTGACAAGCGAGAGGTAGAGAATCCACAGGACGGCCATGAGGATCATGTTTGCACATCCAGTTACCAATACAAAGGCTGAAGTTGCCAGGCCAAAGCCAGAGAGATAGTCCAAGATGCTGTCCATGTCTGACCAGTCCAGAAACCAGATGATCGTTGGGGCATAGCTCAGCGCATCCAGACTTATCTTCCCTTTGAAGTATCTTTTGACATTCTGCAGGTACAGTTTACACGGGAGCAGCCCCTTTTCTCCTATCAGCTGCTTGTTTTGATGGTAAGCCACGAGGAAGGCCACAACTAGAGGAAAACAAGGGGAAAAAAAGAGTATTACAAATTATCCAGGCAGAAGTACATGTTTTGAGTCCAGCGTTACACAAGTATATTCATGCCTTGGGAAGGAATTTATTCACACATGTCGTCATCTCTATGAAAATACAAGACAGTCATTTCTATCAACTGTGACATGGAAGGCATGGGAATTCTATAAATGCCATCTGCCCTCACACCAGGAAATGGCACAGAGGCTGTTTTGAGATATAATTTTCTCCTCAACTGCTGTAAGGGACAGGTCACTTGCTGCGGACAAACTCAACAACAAACTTCTGGGAAAAGCTCCCTGCAACGGAGCAACCTAACCCAATATAGAAACAAGAGGGTCAGTCCAGTTCTCTCAGACTCTCCGCATGACCCTAGGTTAGTCACATACACTATTCATCTCCTAACGCGATGAGGAAAACATCCTAATTACACTGCAGAGCAAGAGTGAAACTATTTCTCAAGATTCAGATCGGATTTGCTTTCTACAAAAAGTGTTTGAAGAAGAGACACCAAGAGGGAAATTCTCAGTTAGGCGCAGAGACTGGGGAGCACAATTTAAGCAGCCAGAAGAGGCAACTCCCTTCTGCTCTGTGGCAGCAAAGCAACAGCTGCACTTCTGCACCCCTCTTTCTGCCACACAGAACACTTTACTGTGCAAACGGACAACAACTCCATCATGAATGCTGTTGGCAGTAATTTACAGTATCTGCTGCTCCCAGCACAAATAACCCATGACAGACAGACAGCTGTACCTGCAATATTATGCTCCAACTTTAGAGGACAACATATCCCCACTTGCATATAACGCTATCTGTGTAGATATCAAGTATTAGAACTTTTCCTCATAGTGAACATATTTAATATTTCAAAATATTGCTAATGAAACAGCATAAACTCATATGCAGTATTCAAGAGTGGTGCCAAAGAAGCCCTCGCTCTTCTGGCAGTGCAATGGTTAACGGTTACGCATTCCAGTTGGACAAGACAGCAGTTATGTTATGGGTTGACCTTCTGGATCCTCTCACATCCTGGTAGGTTGGAAATACAAAGACTTAATATTTTCCTGTGCCCTAAATTGCTACTTTTTACATGTCACTACAGCTCTCTCATTTATAGTAGCTACGCTCTTGCACTGGACAATCTTAGAACAGCCAGATGCTTTTTTTAACAGCATATAAGCAATTTAATTACAGATTATAGACCTAGAATTTGATGTTCTACAGAGAAAGTTGGTCAGTTTGTAGGGATTATCTCATATTTTAGGAATCTCCTCCAGTTACCAATTTGCAATTTGTAACTGCAGTAATCTCCATTTCTCAGAAAAATGATGAAGGCCAACATTTCCTGATTAGGCTCCATACATTTTGCTCCCAGCAACTAACTTACACATTTCAAACATTATCCAAACACTAGCCACGTCACTCACAGCAATATCAGAAGTCTTGCAAAAAGCCAGTTTGTCTCCTTCCACTCCTCCTTAGTTAATGATCAAATCTGTTTCCTTCCTTATCTCAATACTGCCATTCAGCAAACAAGAATTTTGGTGTTCATGTGGTTGGCATCCTTCATGGGCGACACTGGTTGCAAGTGTGAAACTGTATCTTGAGCTCAGGCCTGGATTCCCATTTCTTTGAAGTTCAGACTGATGAGCAAAAGTTTGCAAACCCAGGAAAATAAATAAATAAATAAATAGATGTCCCATTCTCCCCAAACACACACAAAGGTCTCCAGGGGATTTCAGTTAATCCACTTAACACTTAGGCCACCTCTTTGCACACGGCATGTATTTTGTTCTCAATTTAAAACCAACACTAAATTGCACAATCTAATGCATGTCTGAGGTCCCTGAGCGGATTCCCATTGATTTCAACAGATCCTGAACCACACTGCTAACATGGTCAGTCGGGGTTTTAATCGGTTGGTTCTTTTTCCTTTTGTCTTTGATACACAGTGAAGGATTTCACTCAAACTGATAAAGACGAGAACTTTTTATTCAATTACAGACAGGCAGAGACAAGAGGAAAACTGGTCACAACACTGAAGAGTCAGTTTTGGACAGCAAATTAAATGTTTTATATTTTAGAGAATACATTTTTTCTACCAATACTCTGTCCAGTAAAACTGTGTAATCAGAAAACCTGATACACGAAACCAGCAGAAATACAATATTTTCAAGCTTCAGACAGCTTAATATCTTCATTTTTGGTTAAAAAAATAAATAAATAAAAAACTCAACTCTGCCTTAAAACTACATGGCCTGATTCTCCTTGATTAGCACTGCAATTTGCTGCACAGTTTTCCAAAAGTGCTAATCAAATTCCCCTCTAAATGCTACAGAAATTGCTGCCTCAACCCATAACTGCTAAGCATTTTTTTTTCTAAAAATGTAAATTAGACCCCTGCACGGTATGCAAGATAAACAAGGAAAGGGTAAATTAGGAAAAACAAACTATAGCAATTGAAGAAAAGTACACACTGTATGTACAAAATACTGTACAGCCTTTTTAAGTTTAAAAGCAGCAAAGACTGCATTATAAGTTGGCATGAACCGCACATCGCAAGATCATACAGCTTGGGCTCCAAAGTGGTCTTCTCTCAGAACACAGATTTTCCCTACGATGCTGAATTCCTGCTATTTCGCGTGTAACGATTTCACAGCGAAACGCCACCAGCAACAGTCCTAATTTGATGAAAAACTCATCTAATCCAAAACAGACCCTTCACGTTCCACCCACATCTGAAGCTGTTGTCCGCCCTCCCAAGCCATGGGCACCCGCGTCGGAGCGGCGCTGCGCAGCGCTCGCGGGCGGCCGGCATCTCCGAGCCGCGCTGGCACAGCCCTGAGCCAGCTCCCTCTCCTGGACACTGCCCGGCTGCCGGGTCCACGCCGGCCGCCAGCTCTCCCATCGCAGCAAAACCCGGGCGCTGCCGCAGGAGCTGCTGGGGCACCCTTGGAGCGCGAATCCCACACACGGCGCCCGCTTTTTGGAAACCCCTCTGCTAAACCTTTTGGACCTTGTCTCCAAGATGCCACCTTAAGCGCATCCCTTCCAGAGGCTCTGCCTGCAGGCAGCGGTTCCCAGTTTGCCCACACAGACACAGGCAACAGCTGAAGCTAAGACAGGTTCTGCAAACGATTTCAGCAACACAGGTGATACACAGACCCAGGGCAAAAAGTTGTGTGTCAGCTTTGTCTGTTTACTCTCTCCAGACCCCCCCCTCTAGAAACAGTATCCTTAAATTGTCCAAGACACAGATCCGGCTCCCTCCTCCAGGAATCTTCCCTTTGATCTTGGCTTAGTCAGAAAGAAAAGTCCCTTTTGCCCCCAAAGCCTGTGCTTTCGTTCCTCTTCCTTAACCCCTATTCGGAAACCTCTCTCCCTTTGGCCTCGTATTTGGGGATTTTCCACTCTCCATCTTCCCACTCCCTTCAGGTAAACATGGTCAGACGAGATTGCTTCCATCTCGGGCACTCGCTAGCACGCTCACCGCACCGCTGGGGCACGGGGCAAGGTTAACAGCTTCTCTTATTTGTCCTCTAGCTTCTTCCTGGCAATTTTGTTATATTAACCAGAACTCCCTGGTTAAAGAGCCCGTCAATGCTGGGGAGGACCCAGCTCCCCAGCACGCTCCAGTCCAACCAGGCCTTACAGCAAGCAGTCCCCGGGGTCGCAGGCACAGAGCCTGCTCCAGCGACAGCACTTCGCTGCTTCCGTCTCAGCCTCTCCAAACCCTCTCCAAACCCTCGGAAAGCTGTGCTCCTGGGCATTTGCAAGGTTCACATGAGCCCAAGGGTATTCTCATCTCTAGAGGCAAAAAAGCGTCCAAACTGGCAGCCAGCATCCTCGCGCTAACAGCGATGGAGGCGAGGGCAGTGCCTCTGTGACGAGCGGAGCTGCAGGACTGTGCACCCCGCTCGAGAGAGGCTTTCTCGCTCCTCAGTGAACCCAGCTCCTGAATTTGCAAGCCTCGGGCAATGCATTCATCAGCATCTCTTGTCAGCTCGAGATTTATTTTTCCTTCAGGAACTGCGCAAGCACTTGCAGAACAAGATTCCCATGCACTAGGCAGCTTGCCTCCACTGGCACTCTGCTACCCTTGAGCTCAGTGCAAGCACCACGCTGCAGAGCTCCTACGGCACACGCCCCACCTGCACGGACGTGCAGGATGGGGCAAGCGGACAAAGAGCCTGATCCAGAGTCACTAACACCAGCTCCTACCTTTCACTTTAACAGGCCAGACCCCTCAGACTGTGCTGGCTCTCGCTTTCTGGTATCATCTTGTAAAAACAAAGCATAAGAGGCGCTGAGAAGGGAGCTTTTTCAACAGTTCAGAAAATGCTTTTCCAATGAGGATGCAGAAGCTGAAGTTCTCCCAAAGTTATCCCTTCCTACCTCACTGATGGAAACTATGCGAGGACAGGGGTGAGCCCACCGCTGCGGGCTCCCAGTCCAGGGACATCCCCTGTGGACTCCCAGCACACCTGGACATACCTCAAAGTCTCCGCTCCTGGCACAAAAACCTGCCATTTTTCCCCCCATCGCCCTGCTCATTGCCTGGACTTTTTTTTTTTTTTTTTTTTTAAAACCAAAACCTCCTGGATGTGGGTATCTTCAGCCCATCCCATCTCTTGTTTCCACTTGAAGCACTTTGCCGTTCTTCAGACGATTCACTCCTTTGCAGATTCAAAATTCAGCTTCAGCGACTCCCATGCTCCCTCCCACTCAAGAGGCAGACAGAACCTTTGACAGCTCACATGGGAACACGCTCCCCTACCTGATGCGAGCGGAGCTTTACATAAGTAATACATGTAAATTGTCATCAACTGCTAATAGACCTTCACTACTTATTCTCACCTCAGAAGGTGCTTTACTGTACTTTTCCATTAACTCCCCCCTCCACCTTCTCCTTCCCCTCTCAGCCTCCTCTCTCCCCCCAAACTGAACGCATTCCTTGTTCAAACCCACATGCTACCAATAAACACAACTGGAGCATGCAACATAAGAATCGCTCATCTGAAATGATTTGGTCTATCCACATTGCCCTGTCACCTCAGTTCCTTTCCCCCAGCCCAGGCTCAGCCTGTCATGGTAAGAGAATGAGAGAATCCCATTCTTCATGCTCTGTAAAGATTTAAAGATGTGAAATCCAAAACTTTCCGGTCATATGGCTTCCCCCCCCCCCCCATTAAAAAAGTCTTAACTTTTACTTAAAGCCCAAACCACAAGAAGAAATGAACCAAGAGCACAGAGCTCAGCATGAAAACCAAACTACATTTTGCACACACAAAACAAAGTCTGCCTGGAGCCATATATCAAGTGCACCTTTGACCCAACAAGGCATTCAGAAAAGGCCCTATGCTGGATGCCGGCAAGCTAAGGTAGGGCAAAATTGAGCTTTTATTACTAAAAAGGAGAAGGGGGTAGAATGTTCAAGGTCTTATAATTATTATTAGAGAAATGAATGAAAAATGTTTTCGATTGATAAATTCCCTGAAAAGTTCTGCAGCACAAAAGCAACAGCACCTTAGCACTGAGCAAAGAGCCAGAGTGAAACCAAGCACCACCTTTCCATCACGAAAGCTTACCAACATCAATAAACACAAAGTACAGTCTGTTCTTAACTTTTTTTGTTGCTGTTTTTATTGTCATTAACAGCAAAGCTAAAGACTCTCGGGTGGATGTGTTTGGGGTTTTTTTAAGCGCTTATCTCCCCATTGTCTCTTTGTTTGAAATAGCATGAAAGCAAATACAAGGCTGGGCTGTGGCACTGCTAAGAAGTTCCACCACAGGACCCAGGTCCTGGCAGCCCAACTTACAGCACGCTGAAAAGCTCCCTCTAGTCCACACCAACTCCAGGCAAGCGGCAGACCGGGAGACAGAGCCTCTCCTTCTCGGTTCTTGTTACCATCTCCCTGAAACTATCAGCGCTTGCTATTAATTTATCTTCCTGCAGCGAAAGTGCTTTGTTCAGTACCAACCATGCTTCTGTCTCGCTTGCGCAGCTCTTTCTTGCGGAGTGAAACGGGGGGCATGTAGCGTGCTAGGAGGACACAGTGCTAACATACTGCCTTTGTTTCGCAGACTTGCTAACAAGCACCGCGCTGAAATGAAAACCTTTCAGGGGAGAAAGAAAATGTCAGAAGATACACTATAACCCTGACCAGGCAATCTGAAAGCTACTGTGAGCCTCTTAAGGGAAGAGAAGGGGCAAAGCAGGGGAGATGGCAAAGGAAAAGAGGAGGAAGGACACAAGGGGAGAGTCAGGAACCTACAGGAAGTCGAACTCCCGGGAGGAGGCTTTAGATTTCAGAATTCGGAAGCAGCAGCCTGAACCTCCCGTAGTCCTAGCTCTGGGGAAAGAAAATACTGCTATTAAACAATACAAAGGGAGAAGGAAGATAAACTGGATTTACATAAAAGTGTTTATTTCAAAGCACTCCACGACGCATGGCTGAAATTGGGAAAGGTGGTATCTATTTACTGCCATCAGATTCCAGATGTAGAAGTTCAATTAATTATCCAGAAAGGGCACTTCTCAAAAATGATTTAGAAGGAGGGTAAAGGGATCAAATAATGCACATTTGTTGTTAAGAACTTTGGGACTAGCAATAACCTATTTACCTGCAACAGCACTTCCAAAAAGACCCATGTTTCTGTATTTACCAAATGGCAATCACTGCCATAAAGGACAAACATACACTTCAAGACCAGGATGGAAAGCCCTCAAAACTCAGAACTGCGTTTCCCCAAGTCTCCCTTTCCCACAAATTACTATATTAGAGATTGCAATTAGCCACTGAGTGACAGGTCCTAGCAGTGGAAGTCTCCAAGACAATTCTCTTTAACAGGCATACCAGTACTGGATGAAAATGCCTCTACAGAAACAGAGCAAGAGGTCTGGTCAGCAGTGCACCGGGCAGAACATACATAAACATTGTCTGCCCCAAAGTCTAGGCTGTATTCTGTTTTACTTCACACTCATCTCCTGCTTTGAAAGTGTTTCACCACTTGGTTTGCCCACATTTATTTGAAGTGAGAAGACCTCAGTGGAGAGAGGCCCTAGATCTGATAATGTCCCAGACTGCTGTCAGCTATAACAACTTCAGCATCACCTAATTTGCAACTGCACCACACTAGTTACTATTAAAAATAGAAATGTACTGAACATGCATGTCTTCATGTACCTTCACACTCAAGTAGGAGAACCCCATTGGCATAGCCCTAACGCAAAGAGTAAGCCTCCCTGAACGTTTTCAGCTCAGACCTATCTTCCCCTTCCTTCCCATTCCTGCAAGCAGCAGGTGGTTTTGACCACTGGGCTCCACAGATCATCAGATCCTTTCACATCTTCCCATCTCTAACCTGCTTCTCAGACAACAGTCACTTTGCCAGGGACTTCCCAGGCCCTAGCTGCTTCTGGAAACCCCCTTCAAAAAATAGAAGGGGAGAGCTGTTACTATCAAACAGGGGTGGGGGAGCAAGGAGGGGACAAAGCAGGACACCTCACACCTGCCTTGCTCTGCATGTCCTCCTTGCGGAGAGGAAGATCCAGAGGGAAAGCATCTCCTGGACTAGCACCCAGCAATAAAAGAGGACTGGAGCAGCAGGGAGGAAGGAGGTGACAGGCCCCCAAATCACGCTTCGCAATTCTGTCCCTAATCTCAACATCACTACACACCCCACATCATGCTTCTCTCTGCTAACCCAGGAGGGTCCTTCACTCTCCCATCCCTCCCCTTCCACTCATGAGGGGGAAGGAGCTTTCAATTCACGCAGCTGCATGAAAAGGCAGGAGCTGTAATCGTCAGGGAGTGACCACTTTCCTTCACATTTTAGCAAGCGGTCTCCCTGGAGGATTTGTTTCTTAACACAGCAGGAACGAAAGGATTATGTTTAAAAGGGTGAAATGAAAGAAGGGGGAAAAACATCCCACGACTGAGGAATGCCAAACTGTCACAACGGCATCAACCGTTTCCTCAGCAAGCCTGAGACTCGGTGTGTGCAGAATAGCCGCGGCTGGGGGAAAAAAAAAAAAAAAAAAAAAATCTGTCAAAGTAAATGGTTCCATCCTCAGAAAAGAGGCCTGACGAGTTGTTTGGCACAGAGGCTTCAAATTGTTTTCTGCTGTTGTTAAACTCAGGCTCACAAAGGAGATCAAAAGGCAACCTACCTTCCCTCGAGAGCATCCCACCCTTACAGCCATGTCAGGGCTCTGCAGCCTTTGACAGACTTCTGGCAGCAGTTAGGAATCTGCCTGTTTACAATCTCTCTGTCTCAAAGAGATGCCAATTAGTTTCCCCTCCGCAAGCTCATCGGTTGTAGGCTGCGCGGCATCTCCTCCATGCTGGGATCAGAGCTGGAGCCCCGACGCTACTGGAAGTGACGGTCACAACTGGAATTTGACCTGTCTCAAATCTAGGCCAGGCTTCTGGCTTAGGGTCACTTGGCTCTTACACAACCAGTACAAACAGCTGAAATCACTGTTACCTGATTGCAATCAAACAGCAGTTGCAATAACAAGCAGGTGAACTTTTCTTCTCTGGTACTCCTTCCATGATTAAGATTAGAGCCACCTTCCCACCCTGCTCCTTCCAGCCCCTTATACCCAAAGCCCTTCCTCTGCAGATACATCTCTGAAAATGGTTTCCCTGCCACAGACCATGGAAGCACATCTGGGCTTCCCTACTCTGTCTGCCATTTCTTCTCCCTCTATTTGCCGTCAACACACGTCCACTCACCAGCCTGCCATTTCAGTTTCATCTGCTGGTTTACGCATGCTCTTTCCCCCTCCCTCCATGCAGTCTGTTAGGTTCAGTTGCTTCCCTGCTGTAACTCACCCGACCCCGAATTTGATGCTTCCTCTCTTCATACTGCTCTTGTAGTCCTGAACCAAGTCTCCTACTCACCAGACAGCCCCATTCATCTAACTTGCTCTTTGCTGTCCTCTGTCTCATCAGCCCCTTACCAAGTCCGATCCCTCCAGCCACCACCTGGCCCCTTCCCACCTCCCCCATCAGTCCTTCCCACACCACCATCCTACAGCCCTGATGACTTGTTATCTCACCCTTTCTCTCCCTGATGTGACTGCTGAGACTGATCCACTCTCCTGGCCTCACACCCCCAAGTGTCTGAGCTAGTTTTCTCTACTACAGATCTCTCCCCACCTCCTTTGGCATCACCAGCTCCACCATCCGCTGCATTTATCTCCAGTCTGATTGAGTGTTGCATCTTCTGTCCCAACGCACTGCCTCTCAAACTCTTCTGGGTGCCCAGCATAAAGGAGCCTCTTCACAGCTCATGCAGAACCAGACAGTATTTAGTTCAGGGCACAGTATATTTATAACCCCATGTCAATGATCAGAAAGCAGCAGCCTCCCCAGAACACACAGTGGAGAACGCTAATCAGTTTTCCATAAGGAAATGGCAAACTGAGCTATGGGAAACTCAGCAGTCTGGATTTACACATGGGGGAATATCAAAATCACTTTCATTTTGACTGAAAGAGTCATAACCCCGCATTTCTCCAAGAGCCGAAACCAAACTAGAAACAGAGCACGTGTCAAAACCATACAAAACTACAACTTCTACATGGTTTTGATGCAAAACAATCTAAGCAGGCTGGCAGCCTACAAATCCTAACGATTTTGTGGACAAATCTGGGGCAAGTTTAGAATTTGTAACATAGCGTGTTACATGTCATTTTAAGTTTCACTGTGAATATTTTTTTAAGCAGAACACCAGTGGGCTCCGAGCACCGCTCGCAGCGTTTCTTGCCAAAGCAAGAGCCAAACGAGCAAAGCCACAGCTGGAAACTGGTTCCACCATTAATCATTTTGCGTTAAAGAAGGTCAACGTTAGGGCCTGGCTGCCTCTGCCAGCAACTGCTCGGCGGGCCTAGGTGCAGGAGCGGGAGATGTTCAGCATCTCCTAAGACGCCGAGTCTCCCTTTTGCACAAGATGTTCACAAAAGCGATCTTGCAGAAAGAGGAGCACCAGATGCAGGCTCTGACAGCAGATAGAGGCCTCGTGACGGTGGTCAAACCTCCTTCGACCTGCACCGACACGGGCGGTCTGGTCGTCGCCCGACACCGCCCTCAGCCGCTCGCTTGGCCCGGGAGCCCCAGCCCCAGCAGCGAAGGAAGGGTGGGGAGATCAGAGGCTCTTTCAGTCCCACGCCTCGTCCATCCCCTCGAGCTTTGGGCTTGCAAACAGGTGCCCGCTTGCACCTCAGGGGAAGCGGCAAAACGCGGGCAGGGCCCTCTGGCACCACAGCCACGTCCCCTCCCGGGCCCGGCCGCAGCGCCGCGACCCCCGAGCGCACGGCGGGTGGCGGGGGGGGGGCCAGGAGGGGACACCCAGCCCCGCCGGTCCCCAGAAGGCGCTCGGCACCGCCGCCCCGGGGGCGGCTCGGGGCCGGGCCGGGCCGGGGGGGCCGCGGCTCCCTCCCGCCCGCTCCCCGCCGAGAGGAGAGAGAAAGCGGCGGCGGAGACTCACGGTAAAGCAGGGCTATGGCGCGCAGCAGCACGATGCGGGTGAGCCAGAAGGTGCCGGGCGGTAGCGGCAGGGCGGCCTCGCCGCCGCCGCCCGGCCCCGGTCTGGGCTCCGGCGCCGCCGCCCGCCCCGGGGCCTCGGGGGCGCCGCGCCGCGCTGCCGCCGGCCGCTGCCTCAGCGCCGCGCTGGGCGCCGCCATGTCGGAGGCGGCAGCGAGCATGCGTGCGGGGCGGCCCGCCCCCACCCCCGCCCCCGCCGCGCCGCGTCCCCCCCGCCCCCTCCCGCGCCCGCCCGCTCCCGCCCGCGCCGGGGAGGCCCCGGGGCCGCCTCAGCGCCCACCCGCGCCGGGACCGCGGCTGGGGCCGGGGCCGGGGCCTCCTCCCGCTGCGCAGCCGCCGCGGGGGGTGCGGGTGTGTCCGTGGCGAGAGGGACGGGTGGGTGCCACTGCCACGTACGGGTGTAACCGTGACAGAAAGGGACGGGTGGGTGCCACAGCCACGTACGCGTGTAACCGTGACAGAAAGGGTCGGTGCCGAAGCCGGTTAGTGATGTATCTGCGAAAAGAATCAACCGTTTTGCACCAAAGCCAACTCTAGGCGTATCTGTGGGGAAAAAAAAAGAACTATTTTTTTGTTCAGAACGATCTCTGGAAAGCGGTGTGCAAGCGCAAAGCCTAAAATCCAAGCGGAATTGCCCCCCAGCCCCTTTCCCGCGTCCCGCGGCAGCGCCAGGCGCAGGGGCCCTGTGCGGCCTGGTCCCGGCAACCTCGCCGGCACCGTCCGTGTTCGCGCCCGTGTGGGACCGCGAAACGGTGCCGCGGGCGGGTGGGCGCGCGTCACGCAGCACGTCCAAGCCAAAACACGCAGCGCCGAGGCTGCCCATGCTGCCGTGCGTTCGGCTCACGGCGCTGCGTTGGCGTCTGTCCCTCAAGAATAGCTTTGAGTTGAGTTCCTCCAGCTTTTGAGGTTTGCTTTTTACGATACTCCCCCGATTTCTGCTTTGTGTGCAATTGCAAAACACTTGACTCCGTGTTGAGGTTCTATATATCGGGGGTCTTTTTTAGCAAAAACATTTTAATGAAACAGCCAGAGGCTCAGCAGTCGTAATTGATGGGTTCGGAGCTGCATTCTGTATCCTATTTAAGTAAATACCGTGGTGTTAAATCGTTCGATGGTCTCTGAGAAAGTATCTGTTATCAGGTGTAACATTATTCAATGCTTTTCAGACTCTAAACCAGTTCCCTATAAATGCCTCTTTTGTTTTTCCAGTTTCCCATCACTGCTGCTTGCATTGTTCTCGCTAGAAAAAAAGTACATAATGGTGCATTGTATAGGGAAAGAAAAATAACCTATTTGTTAAAGGCCTCTGCTATATTAGATTTTCTCTTTCACTCTCCCTTTGGATTAGCCACAAGGTTTGGCTAGATAAATTTAAATTGATGTAAACTAATGATTTCCTTTGTGAGGTCTTTATGAAACTTTTACAGCAAATTCCACATTAAATGTAAATGTCTGTAAAACAAACTGGATAACTGAGGAAATTACTGAGGAAAAGTGGAGGATTTAGTCAAAAGATTCCGCAAAAAAAGGAATAATTGGACTTGGGAAGGGAACGTTGAACTCAATCAGTTTTCATTGCAAAAGATCCCTCTGAAACCTCCAGCTACGCAGGTTGGGACAGTAGCATGAGTGAACACCGAACTAAACCAAGCCGAACTCAGGGGACAGCTTGTGTCAATAGCACCTTTCAACAATATGAGCTGCAAAGTTTTAAGTGTATTAAATTGTATAAAAATGTTGTTACTCTAAAGGACTGATCCAACTCTCATAAAAGGCAATAAAAACCTTTCCTTTAGCTTTACTGGGAGATGGAACAAGCTATAAAGGAAAACATTTAATAAAATGATAAATTAGAACATTCAATTACCTTCTTTCTATATTCTCTGAGTGCATACTTGCATACGGTTTCATGCGAATGTCGTCTGTGTTTGGTTTTCCGCTCATTTATTTACTGTCAACTTTTAGATATCATGTTCTGATTTTTGCTCACATTCCTTCTTTTCTAATTAAGGTATCGCAAAAGAAAACTACGTAAAAACCAAGTGAGTAACAAAACAAGATATTTAAGAGTGAGGCTCTGCGTCTGAAATCTCAAAGGGAAAGTGATTCATAAATGTCGGGCTCGCAGGGCCGGCGCTAAGACATCATTGATGCTGATCTTCATTCAGCAAAATACGAGTTGCCACGTCCCCCCGCCCCCGGGCCCGACCCTATTTTGCTGTGTTCCAAACAGCTGCAAAAGTGACAGCGAAACAAGCATTTACTGTCACAGCACCCAGCAGCTGTCCCCACTAGCACCTCAACCCTGCTGTCCCTGGCACCCTAAATTGCTCTGTGTTCATTCAGGTCTAGTCTTTTGCCCCTCTTGCTGCCAGGAATTGGGTTTAAATAAAACAGAGACAGCGAATGTGTGCAGAAATGGCTATTTTGTAAAGCAGCGCTAAGATTTGGAGGCTTCTCTAAAGAAAACATACATTCACTTATATATAATACAGTTATACACAATCCCACTGAACGCTCAGCTGTGTTTGCTAAATGAAAGATGGGGTCTCACAAAGAATGTGGGAAAGTCCTTCTACTATTTAAGAATTTTCCAGCCGTAATAATTTTTTCCACTAAAATCTCTGATCCTTCCCTATGGAATTTTGATCTTTAACTCCAGGGTTAGCAGGATTAAGATGGAAAAGGATTTTTGAAGGAAGGTTTACCATTTTTCTCCTCCATAACGGAGGGTGAAGGGGTGCTGATTCGGGAGAGGGGTTCCTACGCAGTAGCATAGGACACACCATTCATAATCACAATAATCGTAATTAATAGAACTGTGGTTCTCTGTTATTCTGAAAAGATGTGGTCTGGCCTGTGTCATGCAGGAGGTCAGAGCAGATATTTGCCAGTGTCTCATCGGGCCTTAAAAGTGTGATACCTGCATGTGTGTCGTAGATCTCTCAAAAGCATATTCTCTGTGTCGCTGGTAACATCTTAGAATATTTGAACAGAAATAACACATTTAAATATCTTTTCCTTTCCACTGTTTCTGGTTTCACCTATACATTTTTTCCAACAGTGAAAGAGGAGGCTGTCCCTGCCAGTTTTGTAATCCCTTTCACCTCTGGTTCTTCGGGTGCCAGCACCACAGTGCACAACTTCAGGCTGCGAAAGCTGCAAAATAACTATGGTTTGTTCTGCATTTTTGACTTTTTCAGCTGGGATATTAAACAATTAATAATCATAAAAACATTTGTTAGTAAGGGTTTATTTTATTACATTTTTGCAGAAATTCCTTTCCAGACCAAATGTAACATGTAAAGATTTTCATGAACCTCTCATTGCCATTGACTCGCACGGTAATCAAGACTTTCTAAAAATAATGGACCTTTTTCACTAATATCTCCTGCAAAGGTCAAACCTGGAAGAGGGCTCAAGAATCGCATGCAATCCTCTCCATGTGCCTTTTGAGCAGGAGAGAGCTCAGCGGAGTCCTGCCCAGTGCAGGTGTGCAGCATTTCTTGTACCAATGCCAGATAAATGTTCAGGGGTTGGAAAAGAGCTGCTGGGGGACGTGATCCTGCATCACGGTTGTCCTGCAGCTGCCAAACTATTCCATCCAGAAACAGGAGGGAGCATACAGTAATTTTGCACTCCTGCTGTGCAGGTGACAGCAAAGATTTTGAGAGCACAGCTCAGCACAGTGGTGGGAGCTGTGGAAAAGCCTGGGACTAAAAATCTGATGTGTTATTAAAATTTGCAAATAGGTTCTGTCATCCTTACTCCTCCAAGTGGATCTTACTCCTGAGATGGCTCCGTGGATTTCAGAATCAGCTGGAGCAGCACGGTTCATCTCATGCGAATGGATGACAAATTTTGGACCTAAATGGGTGATCTGCAAGCAGCTAAGCTCTATAAATTTAGTCCTAAAATTGCATGAGCAGGCACTGGTCTTGTGCTGGAGCCTTCACAAGCACACAGCGTGGGATTGGACCCAATGTTACAGTCAGTCTGCGGAGCAAAGCTCTCGGCTCTTCTGCTGCTATTTTAATTGAAATTAATTGAAAATTACCACGGTTCTTTTTCTTCCTGTTAGAAATCGGTAGCTTTCCCAAAAAGGATTGTACATTGTTTCACAGAAATCTCTGTGCTGCCGCTGAACTGCTGTATCCTCTGGGCAAAGCATTAATCCTGCAGATGTCAGAGGCTTATTTTAACACGACGCATAGGTTATGCTTATCTGATCAGGGGTTGTTTTTTTTCCTCCCTGTAAGGCTCTTTCTATTTGCTCTTTGAAATTCCCATGTAAAATCAGCTCACAGTTCAAAGGCAGCCAATTTTTGAAAAATGGTAACTTTACCACTTGATCAGATTAAGCCTTTGGCAATACAGCCCACCTTTGGGTTGTGCATCCGCCCAGCCAGGGAGGGAACGCAATGCGTGTGCACGCTGCAGGAAACCGGCATCGTGTACCCGGTCGTGTGCAATGTTCCCACCTGCTCTCATGCTCTAAAAATGATTCCCCGTCTTGCACTGGAGAGGAAATGTCGCCTTCCCTAGCGTTAGGTCGGCTCTGTCCTCCCTAAGGGCAATGCACACGCATGCGTATTCCTGCAGAACGGAAGCAGGCATGGTAAAAAGGAACCAGGATGGGAGGTCAGGACACCTCCGTCTCGTGGTAATTCTGAGGGCAAAGGGAATCTTGGTGCTTCCTTCCCAAATCTCTGTCTTTTTTCTGGAAACGCTGATGTCGGGCTCTGCCCTGCAGCAGGCCAGGGAACGGTACCTTGCCATCTGCATCTCCAGGGGTCTGTGCTCTGCTGTGGTCTCTCTGAGAGGGAAATTCAGAGCAGGATTTGCAGCACCAGCCTCCCTTCGGACCTGTAGAGATCTCCCCGGAAGAAATGATGCTGACTGTGCTGCAGCTGAGAAGGGAGAAGCAAAAAGAGCCCTGTTACCTTAAAGAATTGGGGCAGGGCAGACCTGTACCAAAACTTGGCCCTCCCAGACGCTACAAGACTGATGAAACACTGGTTGGAAGAATGACTTATATCATCTTCTGTCCTCAGGGGTTCAAGATGTAAATTATGACCTCAGTGACAACAAGTAGGGAAATCTGAGACGTGGGTCATCCTATCACTTCCTCGCAGAGCACTCTGCTTTCAGGGGTTTCTGCTTTCTTTTGCTCTCTTTCTTCTTTGGCCTCAGAAGCCATGAACAGTGAGGGAAAAACCCCTTCCTTCTGCCAAAGTCTAAGGGATATGAACCAGGACACAGCATGAGCCAGAACCCACAGGCAAACAAAATTACTGAGAAAAATAAGCTCCCACTTTCTTCTCCTGCTGAACTGAAACCATAGCTTACCCGTACTTGATCCTTCAGCCCCTCTTGAGTCCTTCTTCCCCTTCTGATGCCTTCTCCCCAGTCAGCTGATAGTTTCATCCTATCTCTGTGTAGCTCTTCTGCTTTACTATCCTAGTATCACTTCTTTGGATCAAGACAGATAAGCATTAGGGTAAGCGTGGAGGACACATCATTTGGGATCACTGCAAGACCTGTCCTGCAGCCCCATCATTTGCCCATTCCTGTGCAAACCTGAGGAAGCACATTACTGACTCTTCTGACACACAGAATTCGAACCTCAGGCCCCATAAGATGAATAGCACCACCGGAACCTCCTCGTCATCCCAGTGTAGTCTCTCGTGAAACTGGAGCCACTGAAGTTCCCCAGTGTTCCCACCTGTGGTGTCTTACACCCCCTCCTCTCCCTGTGTCACCTCAGCTTCTCACAGCCATCCACATCTCAGGTCAGCCTGCAGGGCAGGGCAATGCTGCTCCCTCCATCAGCTCAGCTGAGAACTGAAGCTCATGAGACACGAAATGGTTTGTGCAAGATCACCTAAGCAGATGCAAAGCAGGAAATGTAAACTGCTCAGTCAGGCTGCAGGCGCTAACTTTTCCACATACTCATCTCTGGAATAAGAGGGAGCAACTCCAGCGTGGTCCTCCTTCTACTTGCATTTAAGAAGGAGGGATTTGTGTGCGTGGGCTGGAAAATAGTCTGTAATGGTGAGGAATTGAAGCAATTCCCTGCCCCAGGCAAAGCTGCGGAGCTGTGCAAGGCGCCCACCACATGAGTATGAAGAAGAACGGTATCTCTAATCCCTGCTTTTCTTGGGGACGTCTGCTGCAGGAATTTGCCTTGTAGCTGAAGGCAGAGATTAGAGTATGGGGCCTCTTGTTTCCATTGCTACCTCCATGGGCTTGCCCCAAGCTTGGAGTGTCCCGTAGATCCTGTCCCAGCCTCAGCCAGGCAATGAAGCTTGAATCTTCTGAAGAAGATACTCCATAGAAGAGACTGTTTTTGAAAAGGTGGACTAAAACCAGTATGTTATTGCTTTGATTCAGCCATCTCTGTGATAATACAGTTTGCCTGACTCACAGAAATTCAGTAAGGTGAACTTGTCAAAAAGCTATGAGATCTTTAAGAGAGGCATTATAGAAATGTCCATTATGTATTTGTCAGCTGAGGAAAAAAAAGTTCTGCCAAGTGTCTAACAGCACTGCAAAACCACTGGTCCAAAGCCCACGGAGTCAACAGAAATCCCTCCATAACCTCATGCAGCTTTGTATCAGGCCCTGGAAGAGACGTTCAGTTGTTCCCGTTTTGCAAGTCCAACATATATACTATGTCTTGAGTCTTAAAGGCAATATTTGTTTAAAATTATACTTTGTAAAGTAATAATAAAAAAAGATTCTGTCCAAAGGTAACTTACTTGGTGACTCTGCAAGCTGAAAGCTGAAACCTAGAGTAATTACCCAAATAAGGAAATGAGAAAAATTTTCGGTAAAACAAAATCATGGTTTGTACTTTATCGGAGTATATTCATTTTCCCATAGTATGGATACACATATTCAGGCACACGCAAATGTAATTGGTGTTACACTTAAATTCAAAGCATACTTTTTATTTCAAGATGATTATACGTTGCAGTAAATAAAATGCTCTCAAAAAACCAGTGTTGCTGCTATTTTTTAAACACTGGAATGCTTGAGGCATTTGCAGGATTTCTATCTTTTTCTGTAAATCTTGTATTTGACCTCGTGTTTCCAGGGGTAGTGGGGCAGGGGCAGGGGGTGGTGGTGGTGGAGGGGTGCAGCAGATAAAACTGGAATTTTTAGAGTTGCTTTTTTCCAGGCACAATTAGAAGGTTGGATTCCGCGGATAATTAGAATCAAATGCTCCAAATAAATGCTGGAAAACAGGGCTCACTTCGACAGGGGAAACCCTCCGAGTGAAGCCGGGAGAGGGAGATTTTTCTTCGGAAGCGGGACTGCTCGCGGAGAGGCCGGCGCCGCAGCCGCGTTTTGCAGGGGGAGAGGATCCCCGCGAGGATCCGCTCCTCGGCCGCGGACGCGCAGGGCCGGGGCGCCGCCGCCGCCGCCGTCGGAGAGGAAAGAGCTGCGGGGCAGAAAGAGGAGAAACGAGACGGGGAGCGGGGACGCCCGGCGGCTCCGGGGAAGCGGAGCGGCTCGTTTTGATGCTTTCCAGCAGTTCGCCGCTTTCCTCCGCTATCTGCAGTTTGGAGAAAGTAAGGAGAAACTACGCGCTGGGGTGTTGCGGGGCAGCGCACGGGGGCTCCGCGCCGGCTCCCGGGCGCCCCTCGGGGCCTCGGGGCGGCTCCGGGAGCCCCGGGCACCTCCGGCCGCCGCCGCCGCGCACCGAGCCCGGCTTCCCCCCGCGGAGCCCTGCGCGCCCCGCGGGAAGGGGGTTTGGGAAGAAGCGCTGCTGAGCCCGGGACAGCGTCCGCCCGAGCATCCCCGGCGGCCCCGGGAGCCGCTCCGCACCTCCTCGCCGGGGCGGTCCCGAGCTGCGGAGCTTGCAAAGGGGCTCGGCCCCGGCCCGCACCCCGCTGCCCGGTGCCCCGCGGAGGGGAGGCCCCTATGCGCGACCGGGGAGGGTGTAAAACACATCCCGCAACCGGGGGGTCCCTGCCCGCCCCCTCGCCACGCGGAGGGTGCTGGTGCGGGGCACCGCGGACCCCGAGCCGCCTCGCTGTGCGCTGCTCTGCTCTGCCGGCGGCCCCTTGCGCGGCGGCGGCGGCGGCGGCGGCCCCTGTCCCGCGGCGCGTCCCGGCGGCGGCGCGGCAGGAGCGCGGCGCGGAGGGGTGGGGCGGGGCGGCCGGGAGACCCCGCCCCGTATGGAAATGAGCCCCGCCCGCCCCGCCAATGGGCAGCGGCGCCGGGGGCGGGGCCGCTCGCCCTCGCCTTAAAGTCACTTGTTGCCGGGGGCCGCGTTTCGCACTGGACGTGGAGCGCGGCGGCGGGCCGGGCCGGGCCGGGCGGCGGGCGCGGGGCGCGGAGCGGAGCGGAGCCGAGCCCGGGCGGCGGGCGCGGCGCGCCGGAACTGCGAGGAGAGAGTTTTTTCCGGCTGATTTCCACGCGTCTGTGGGATTCTTTTTTTTTTTTTTTTTCTTTCTGAATTTACTTTTTTTTCTTTTTTTTTTTTTAATCTCGTTTTTGGGGCGCCCGCCGAGGGGTCCGCGCGTGGCCCTGCGTGCAGCACCGCGCTGCCCCGCCGCCTTCTCGCGCCCGGGCTTCTCCTGCCCGTGTCCCCATCTCGCCCCTTTCCCCCTCCCCGTCTCACCCCCCCTCCCCCCCCGCCACCAATGCTCAACATGACCGAGGAGCACGACAAAGCGCTGGAGCCCCCGTGCAGCCCCGCGGGCACCACCAGCTCCATGTCCCACGTGGACTCGGACTCGGACTCGCCGCTGTCCCCCGCCGGCTCCGAGGGCCTGGGCTGCGCCCCCGCGCCGCCCTCGCAGCGCCCGCCCGGCGGCGCCCCGCTGGGCGCCAAGGTGGACGCGGCCGAGGTGGACGAGCGCTTCCCCGCCTGCATCCGCGACGCCGTCTCGCAGGTGCTCAAGGGCTACGACTGGAGCCTGGTGCCCATGCCCGTGCGCGGCAACGGATCGCTCAAGGCCAAGCCGCACGTCAAGAGGCCCATGAACGCCTTCATGGTGTGGGCGCAGGCCGCCCGCAGGAAGCTGGCCGACCAGTACCCGCATCTGCACAACGCCGAGCTCAGCAAGACCCTGGGCAAGCTGTGGCGGTGAGTCCTCCGGGCTGCCTCGCTCCGCATCCCCGCGGTGCACCGCTCCGCGCCGCGCACCCCCTCCGCGCGCCGCCGCTCCGCGCGCCGCCGTCGGGGCTCGCGCGCTGCGCTGCGCTGCGCGGCCGGGGGTACGGGGAGCCGGCGCCGGCCGCGCCTGGGGCCGCTCCCGCAGGGACCCCGCGGGCAGCCCGGGATGCGCGTCTGGATTCTCCCTCCCAGCACCACCACCACCACTTTCTTTTCTTTCTTTTCTTTTTTTTTTTTTTATTTTTTTGCATCCGTCTCTTCTTTCCCTGCCCGCGGGGGATTCTTGAGCCGTTTCAAACTGAAGTGCAAAAATCCCCCGGAGTGCGGTCGGCACCCTGCAAAAGGACCGGCCGGTCCCTGCTCCAGAAAAGCCCCCGTGCAGGCGCCCGCAGCGGCGGCGGGCTCGGCGGGGCGCCCGAGCCCGGCCCGGTCCCGGTCGCGGTCCCGGTGCTGGCCCGGCGCTGGGGCACGCACGGGTTTTCCCCGCTCCGTCCTCGGGGATGTGCAGCCTTGGACCCTCTCCTCTCGCGGCCAGGGTTTCCCACATCCCTGCTGCTGGGAAACTGCTTTTTTTTATTGCTTCTTTTACAACTTTTTTTTTTCCGAAACTATGTTCCTTGCTTGCTTGCCGCTTTGCAACCAAACAAGCCGATTTTTAGCAGCTACTTTATTCTGCTCTGTAACTTCCCTTGTTATCTGTGCGCTTACCTGTTCCGTGCTACCCACCGCTGCAAACCCTCCTGCTGGGCAGCACCTGAGCGTGTTCCGCGCCCCGGGCTCGCAACGAGCTGCGCTTCGCCGCGTGCTGCAGCGGGCGCGTCTCGCTGCACCCAGACTTGCGTCTCCTGCCCGCTCCGGCCGGCGCAGTTCCCGCTGTGGCTCCCGTTTGCACAGAGAGGTCTGGGTGGGAGAGAGTCTTAAAAGAAATAATCCCACCACTGTTGCTTTTGTGGTTTCTTTGTAAGCACCACACAAAGCTGGAAACGACGCTGTTTGTCGTGGCGAGGGGATGGCATTTCTGGGACAAACATGGGAATAATGTTTAGCAAAGGGATAAAAAGTGGCATTTAAAACGGAGTGGGGGGGGGATTTTGTTTTGCCCTGTTGTCAATGTCCATAGTGGAAGTTTTTTTCCATGCCTCTCTAGTATTTTAATACTTTTTTTGTGGCATGGTTTAGCTGCTTCTTTTTTGTCACAGAAAATTTGTTTTGCAATTTGCTTTCTGTTTGCCCAAGTCAGTGCATGGGAAGTGGGGATATAAGTCTGAAAATAGACCGAGAGCTTCTAAGGAAAAGACATTAACTTTGGATTTTTTTCCTCCTCCTTTTTTTAAAAAAAAATTCAAACCAGTTTGTTAAGCGAAAATGAGAAACGTCCCTTTGTGGAAGAAGCCGAGCGGCTCAGGGTCCAGCACAAAAAGGATCACCCGGATTATAAATACCAGCCACGGAGGAGGAAAAGCGTAAAAGCTGGGCAGAGCGATTCCGACTCGGGAGCCGAGCTGAGCCACCACGCAGGCACCCAGATCTACAAGGCAGACAGCAGCCTGGGAGGCATGGCAGATTCCCACCACCACGGCGATCACGCAGGTAAAGGGGCCCCGCGGGCAGAAAAGCTCCTGGCTACCCGAGATGTTCGTTTGTGGAACGAGCCTGCGGCAGGCACGGGCTCGCTGCCCCCCCGGATGCATGTGCATGAAAAATTGTGGGGTTGGGACCTTCCAAAACTGGGAGTCGTTGCCCCAAGAGCTGTGATTTTTGCACCGGGCCATCAACGTGGCCACGGTTTTAGTTAGTGCTTATAGTCAACGGTGCGATAGGAAATCCCCACGGCGCAAAGGGATCCCGGTTTACCAGCTGGCCTGGGAGCGGGGAGAACTAATCGAGAGGGAATAAGGGTTAATTATGCCCTGGCGCTGCGCGGGATGCCTCGGGGAGCAGCCCCTGGAGGTGAGACCGCGTTTCACCCCAAAGCTTCCCGATTCCCCGGCAGAGCTTTGAATTGGCAAACTGTGAGTGTTGACAGATTCCAAGAGGATTGCTAACGTCCGGTAACTTCAGACATGCCTGGGCTCTTACCGAGCCTGTCTGCGGGATCCCAGCCCCTTCCCTCGCCGCTCCGCCAGGAGGGGCTTTGCTGCCTCTCCGAAATCGGGGCTCGCTTTGCGCTGGGTCCCTCCAAATCCCACCCAATTCTGCTTCCCGTCGAGAGCCAGCTTGGGCGGCCGGGATTTCCCGCGATGCCCTGGTGAGCGACCGCGGATGGGCCGGCGTGTGGTCCCCGGCTCCTCCCTGGTGGAAACCGTCCCTCTTGCAGGCAGTTTGCCCCAAGCGAGGACTCGGTGCCCGGCATGGTCATTGCGGGGGCATCAGCCAGCTCCGGCATGGGGCCGCAGGTTTAAATCCCCCCCTTCCCCTCTTGCAATAACGGGGGGGGAAACGCGTGCGCATGCTTTCCGGCCTCCTGGCGAGCCGGGCAGAGGGCTGGCACGGACGCTCCCGTGAAAGCCCCGCTCTCCTCCGTCCCCAGGCCAGACCCACGGGCCGCCCACGCCGCCCACCACCCCCAAGACGGACCTCCACCACGGCGGCAAGCAGGAGCTGAAGCACGAGGGCCGCCGCCTCGTGGAGAGCGGCCGCCAGAACATCGACTTCAGCAACGTGGACATCTCGGAGCTGAGCAGCGAGGTCATCAACAACATGGAGACCTTCGACGTGCACGAGTTCGACCAGTACCTGCCGCTCAACGGCCATGCCGCCGTGCCGGTTGACCACGGGGCCGCGGCCGCCGGCGGCTCCTACGGCGCCTCCTACTCGCACTCGGCGCCGGGCAGCGGCGGGGCCGCCCAGGTGTGGACTCACAAGAGCTCGGCCTCGGCCTCGCCGTCGGCGGCCGATTCGGGCCAGCAGCGGCCGCACATCAAGACGGAGCAGCTCAGCCCCAGCCACTACAGCGACCAGTCGCACGGCTCCCCCGCGCACTCCGACTACGGCTCCTACAGCGCCCAAGCCTGCGCCACCACCGCCAGCACCGCCACGGCCGCCGCCTCCTTCTCCAGCTCCCAGTGCGACTACACGGACCTCCAGAGCTCCAACTACTACAACCCCTACCCCGGCTACGCCTCCAGCATCTACCAGTATCCGTATTTCCACTCGTCGCGGCGCCCCTACGCGACGCCCATCCTGAACGGCTTGTCCATCCCGCCGGCCCACAGCCCCACCGCTAACTGGGACCAGCCGGTCTACACGACCCTGACGAGGCCTTAAAGGACGCGTTGGGTTCCCCGAGGTCTTCCCCAAAATATGCACTAATGAAGGAATGAAGAAGAGGAAGGCGGAGTGCCGTGTTCGTTTCCGAAGTGCCTCCTGAGCCACTGGGAACTCTGCTCGCTGCGACTGGATGTCCCCTCGCTTTGAGATTCTCCAAAAGGACAGAGCTCTATTTTTCTTTAATTAATAAAATAATAAAAAAAGCTAAAAAAAAAAAAAAAAAAAAAGGACCGGTAATTCCTTTTGAAGAAATGAAGGACAAAACCATTCAACTCCTCTGTGAGGACTGGACTGAACTTATTCGTCTTGAAAGTTGACAAGTGCAAAAATGGAGGGAGGGGGAAGAAAAAAGCCGTACAAGACTTTAAGGGTCTATTGCAATGTGAGAAACGGACCAACCTTGAGGGCAAGAACTCACTAGGACCAACTCGTAGGAGAAAGGAAAATCCAGCTATTCCGTGTAACAATCTTGTGGGAACAAACAAGTCTGGTGGGACCAACCAATTAAATGTCTGAAGTGTTTGTTTTTTAGTCAAGAGTTCTTCTAAGCAAGGTTTGGCTGTAATTAACATTTTGTTTTGTTTTTTGGAAGCTTAAAGTGTTTTTTTTTAAATCTGTTAAATATGTATTTATGTTCTGTATTATTTTGTCCTTTAATTAATGAAGTAATTTTGTGCAAAAAGTAGAATTTTAAAAGATTTTAAAGAGGGGGTGGGGAGGGAGCATAAAAATAGTGGAGATGATACAATAAAATGGTGTTATGAGTCTATAGATTTTCTGTGGTTTGGGGGTTTTTTTTGTTTCGAACCGCTGCAGCAGTCGTGTTAGAGGGCCTGAAAGAATCTCGGCATCGCACAGAGCCGGTCACGGACACGGAAATAAAACGGGCATGAAAAATAACGGGGGGGGGATGCAACGTGCAGGGCTTGCTGCAAATGCTACTAATTAAACTTGGAGGCTAAAATGATTGCAAAAAGGAGCAGGCAATGAGATTTTTTTCTGGCTACCTGCTTTCAGATGTTAAAATTGGATTTAAGGCATTGCAGAATCGTTGTACACTTCTAGAACCAGGACTACTTTAGAGAAAGATGTAATTTAATGAGAGATTATCAACTTCTGCTTTAATTTTGGCTTCTAGGGACCAGATATCATCCATCAAGCTGTGAAACTAAAATCTTCTCCACTAAAAAAAATGTTTAGGTACTTAGTTTTAGACTAATATTTCATCGATATATTTCTACTTCTTCCATTGTATGCTGAGCATATAATAACCATCTATTTTATGGTAACTTGTGCCTTTAAAAACTTTGTAAATCTAAAAACACATTTCAGAGGTTATCATCTTTTTACCTTTTCTATGTTTCCTACTTTTTCTAAAAATATTTTTTGCATATTTCCTTTTGGGGATGTGGGGGTGGGGGAAGATACAGAAAACTCATTTTTATGCAATCTATTTTTCTGTATAAAGTTTGAAAGACTTTGGCTGTTACTTATCTGTTCTCTTCACTAGCTTCTGACTAAGCAATGCTAACTTTTGTACAGATCAATTTGATAAAATTAAAAATTGCTTTTTATCAACTATGTGTTATGTTTTCTTTCTATTTGAGCTTATTTCTGTGCTGAAAAGAAAGTGAGAACACTGAAAGACAGTTGGACTATGCAGAATTAAATACATTGACCAAGGGTTTCTGTGTTCTCCTAATGTATTTTTTTCCCTCCAGCTCCTTAACCCTTGTACTTAGACTGTGTCTTACTACAAGTGCTGGGGTTGTGTTTGGGGTTTTTTTTGTTGTTGTTGTTTTTTTTTTTAACTTCCTTGGAGTATATTTCCATGCAAATAATCCCAAGGATTTCATTGAGCTTGCTCACGTGAGTAAGGGTTTGCAAGGTCAAACGGCATGGTTTTAAACCCAGTTCATTTTGTTCTGCCCAGCACGTAGGAATTTTACAGTAACAGATTCTGTTTTCTGGTTGGCGAGCTCTTGTAAATACCTCTTAATTATGATAGCAACCAAATTATATGTTGCATGTAGTGGTTTTTTTAAATGCAGTCATTAAAATAGCTACATTTGTGACTTTTTTTGGTTATCTAAACTAAGTTTCAGTTTGGTTTCACCAGTTCAGACCAACTGGTGCAAGACTGTCGGGCTGGGGCCTAATTGGGAGGAAAAGCTTTGGGTTTGGGACACTCGCGCTAGCCCCTGCCTGAGAAACGCTCGCGACTCGGCTGCGGTGCAGCACCGTGGAAAACGCCTTAACTTGGGGAAAATAAATGTGATGACAATTAATGAAGCTCAAGAACATTAACGAAGTCTGAACAACGGAGTCCCAAAGCAAACTTGCTGCTCGCAGGGGCTGCCAAGACATATCTTGCCAGAGTGTCTGTAACTGGACACCATTTTCTCTGTGCTCATTTACAAAACTGCTGGCAAAATGACTTTATTGCACTAAAAGCCAAAGCTGCAGAAGAGCTTGGAGAGGCGACTTTCTTTTCTTCTTTCTGCTCCCTCCGGTTACAATGCGGGTTTCAAGTCTTATCCCAGCTCATGCGAGAGAAAAATAGACGCATTTTGGCTTTGCCTGTTCTGCATGCTGATGCAGGATTTCCTCCCCAAAGCGGCATGGAGAGGAGAGAAAAAAAAGTGCAATAGTAAGATGGGGCTGTAAGTGCTTGTTTTTACTTTCTTCTTGAATTTTAACAGCAAAATTTACAGTGACTTCACTGACATCTGGGTCAGCTCCAAACCGGAGCTGAAATATCTGTATGTGATGTAAATCACCCTAAATATTGACGTTAAAGCCTGCACCGGAGCTGCTCCCGCCGGGGGACGCGGCTGACGGGAGGGGAGCTGGGGGCTGCACGTGGCCCGAGCCGGGGCCTCTGCACCCAGCAGGATTGGTCCCGGTGCTGAAGCCTTCAACCGCTTCCGTAGGTGCCTTTTGGGGAGAATAAACCCGGGAACGTGACCAAGCTGCTGCAGAGCTCCCGGGGGACGCGCGGGGCGCAGCGACGCGCCCAGGCTCTGCAGGACGGACCCGCGGACGCACAGGCGGGGGACGGGCTCCAGCGCTTCCCTCGCGCCTTCTCCTCGTCCGCCCTGCGTGTTTTCCCAGCTGCGGCTTTCCGGCGTCGAGCTCTCCGGGGTTTGCTCCGCGAGCGGCTGCGCGGCGGGGGCTCGGTGCCCCCGGCTTCGCGCCGCGCTGCTGCGTGCACCGCGTTGCACCGGCGCCGGCTGCGCCGCGGGGCGCTGCTGGCAGCTACCGCCGGGTATCGAGCCGGAGACGTTTAATTTAACCCAGAAGAGCTTTTTCTCCCAGCTCGGCCGCTCTCGCTGCAATGGTGAGCTCGAAGCAGCTATGCAACGCGTTACTGGCGTTTGCAGAAATATAGTGCTGGGCGTCTGCACAGCCCGGCAGGTGAAAGCGGCAGCGTACGGCTGGGAGGCCGCGGTGCAGCGCCCCGAAGCAGCTCTCGTTGGAGCAGCCAGCGCTGAAGAGGGACGTTCAGCTCTTTTTTTATTTTTTTTTTTTTTTGTCAGCCCACGGAGTAGGTGACGCTCACTGCAAATTTACTGAGTAAAATGCAAAGACGCCAGAAAATGGATGTTCAAGATGGTGGTAGGCAGGTAAAACTCATCACCCTGAATAATCCCGGTGACTCAGACTTCAGAGCGTGCTGGAAATTTCTAAGAGCGCCAGAAGTTCGTTCCCTGCGCCTAGACTTACACTTGAACACACCAGATTCCCATTCCATTTTCTTAGCAGAAAAACACGGATCTGCTGTACAGTTCATAGGCAGAGAAAAGCATTTTGATTTGAAATTAATGCTGTTTGTAGAAATGTTTTTCCTTCGTGCGTTGTTCTTTGCTTCCATTCTGCGTTTAGATGCAGTCTGCAGAAGCAGAAGTGATTTTCCATGAGCCGAGCGTCTTCCCGGCGTGAATGGCAGCATTGTGTGCCTCGAGCTAATTCCGACGGCGCTTACGCTGGCGTGACTCCGGGATGGCTCTGCACAAGTCAACGCCATCAGGTGAGACCAAGACCGGATTGTGACCCTTGGCTGTCAACAAAAAAAGGGCTCTGAAGATAATTACAGGAATACGCAAGCGAATAAAGTTCCTCTTTTTTATTTTCGGTGCAGGGAATACTGAATGTTGCTACTTATCTGAGTTGCTCAGATTGCGCTGGTTAGCACGAAAGAGGAAATTAATTTTATAGACCATATCCACATTCCTTCTGCACGGGGGAAAAAAGTCCCTTCCCATCCTCTTTATTATAATTTTTCCTGGAGTGATATCAGCTTTCATTACACATTTTTTACAGCCAGGTATTAGGTTTATGGCAGAGAAATTCCTCGGTGAGGTTCCTACGACAGCGTGCAGGTTTAATAACCTTCCGCCTAGGTAGAGCCGGGTCCCTCTGCCTGCGCATCCGCCTGGGCGCGCAGGCGTGGGGTTTGCAGCGGGGATCGCTCCGGCCCCGGGCTGCGGCGGGATGCGCCGGGAGAGCTGCCGCTGCCGCCGCGTCCCGCGCCGGGAGGGCGACGGGGGCGGGAGGCCTCGCGGGAAGTTGCTTTCTCCCTTCCCGACTTCCTGCAGCACGTGCGCGGGTTCGCAGCCTCTGCGGCGCGGGCGAAGGACGGTTCCGTGCAGCCGGGTGTGTTTTACAGGTCTGCGTTAACCCTTTTTTGCTCTCCGGCTGCTCTAAGGCACCAAGCAGGTAGGAAAGCCCGGCGTTCTTCCGAACGAGAGGACACTGCTGATACGCCAACCGGAGGGCAGCAAAAGCCGTTTGCTTTGCTTTTGCTTTTTCTTTGCAAAACTCGTAAGTGCTGATTCACCAGCGTCGGGGCCACGAACTCCCTTCGGCAGCGGGGAGCGGAAGCGGCGGGTCCTGCCCGTGCCGTGGGCGATGCCGGGGCGCCGCGGCCCTGGGAGCCCCGACCCGCTGCCGCTCACCTGGCTCCCGCGCGTCCCCTGGGCGCCGCAGGGGCTCCGCAAGCTGCTCTCGGGGGCTCGTCGTGCGGCTCCCAAATTAAAAAACCTGAAAAAACGGGGAAAAACGGCGCTGATATTGCCAAGCGCTTCTTCCTCCTGCCACTCTGCAGCCCCATCCCGTGCTGGAACAGCAGAGATTGAAGGCAATCCCAGCCAGCGCAACCGGCTTGGGGACCAGCTTCCGAAACCCCAACGGGGATTCCCAGGAATGTTGCTGCTTCCCTCCTTGCTCCCGCCCGGCTGGCATCACCCAGTCCCGGTGCAGCCGGCGGGGAGACGCGGGCGCGAGCGGTGCACGGCGCATGCAGCAATGGGCGATTAGCTGGGATGCGGCCGGTGCTCCGGCTGCTTCCCTGGCTTAGGTGGGAAGGGAGTTTATTTTCTCTCGGAGCCGTGCAAGAGCTGGAACGGGCGGCGAGGCCTTTCCGTCCAAGCAGGTGGTGCGCCCCGGCAAGCCAAGTGCCGTTCCCGCGCCCGGGAGCTGGGTGTCTCCTGCCCGGAGCGCCGCCGCCACCGCCATTCCCGTTTCCATTCCCGCAGGCTTCGCCCCGCGCTTGGGTTTGACCTGATTTCGCAAAGCCAGCGTAAAAAAGCCGGTGGGACACACTTCTTGGGGTTTCGCGCGGGCGCCTTTCGGTTTATCCCAACCCAATTAGGGATGGAGGAGAAGCCCCTCCTAAGGCGCGGGGGGGGGGGGGGTCGCTCCCGGCGCCGTGCGCGGGCGGGCAGCGCTCCGGGCCCGCGGCCGCCCCGGCAGCCCCGTGCTTCCCGCGGCTGTTTGTGCCTGCGTGCGCAGGCAATATTGTGACTGGCGGAGACGCGATATTAAAACATTTACCCAAAATACCTCTGCCTGCCTTTCTCCTCCCCCTTTTTTTTTTTTTTTCCTTTTTTTTTTTTCCGGGTCTAAATTCGCTACGGAGTGGCGGCGGTCCGCACCCAGGAAAGGGTTAAGCGTTCGGAAAGGTCTTGTTTGAGGTAGAGTGAATTTTAACCACCACACACATAACGAATGCGAAACAGCCTGAATCGCTGGTGAGGAGCCAAGCGCCCAAGAGAGGAGCTGCTGAATTTTAATGATTCATTATTGCGGGGAAGGCCTTTGTCTTCCTTTATCCGGTGCACAATAAAAGAATTAATTGGACAGAAAATGGCAGGGCAAAGAACTGACAAGTCATTAAGGGGCTCTGAATGGCTGATTAGGTGCACATTGGGGGTGGAATTTCAACTGCACTGTTTCAGCAAGGGCTCCGGAATAATAATGGCATGGCACAGTTTATATTTTGTATGCAGTACCAGAAAGGCCTTTATGTCGGCATTGTGGTGCTATTTATTATGCTGTCTATTTAGCCATTGTCGGCATTGTGTTTGCAATAAGAATGCGCAAACAAAGTTGGGTTTTTTTTTTCCTTCTTCCTTTTTTTTTTAACTTTGCAAAGGCAAAATAATTGGGAATCGGAATCTTGCTACATGGCGAGTTTTATCAATTTTTTTTTTTCTTTTTTTCCCCCCCGTGTCCAGAAATGGCAGTAAATATTTAGACTCGAGAGAAGCAGCTTCATCTATAGAAGGAAAAAGAACTAATAAACTTCTTTCACTTGCCCCTCGCCCAGAGAGCCGCCGTTCGGGGAAGCCCGGCGCAGCCCCGGCAGGCGACGGGGCGCTGGCCGCTTCCACACCCCGACGCCGGGAGGATGCGGCTCCGGGAGAAGCAGCCGGCCGGAATTATCGGTAGCTAGGAAGTTCCCCGAACATCTCGTGCACGCATCCTTTGAGCCGGCCTCTGCCGAAGTTGCGTTGCTGTTGTTCAGCAGCCGCCGGTGCGTCGTAACAAAACCCACACGCATGCAGGGGAGAGGAGAAAAACTGCCGCGCACGTTGGGTAGGTGTGATTTCTGATGAGGAATGCGCTTTTTTTTTTTTTAAAGAGGACAACAAATAAGGATAGCAGTTTACTGGCAGGTGTGCACACCGCCGATATTGAAAGTTTCAGGGAAAAGAAGAAACTTTAAAGAAAATGAGGCTTTTTTTCCTACGAGTGATTCATTACAGCATGACGAAGATAGAAAGCTGCCACCTTCACGCAAGCTAGAGATTTTTTTGCAAGGTAAAGGTTACATTTTTAATTTTGCTCAAAAGCTCAGAGGACGGGTTCGTTTTCGACACCGTTTTCCCCGTCCTCGGGCTGCAGCCTAACCTCGGTGCTGTTTTGCCAACCAAATGCGCACGTTCCCTCCCTCCGCCTCCGCCTCCGCCGGCTGCGACAAAACCATCGCGCTTTGCTCTCGCACAGCGCTCGTCATCCCGGGGGGATGCGCTGGTCCCGGCGGCCTCGGTAAATCCCCGCCGGGTTTCTCCCCCTCCGCCGTTGCCGGCCCTCGGTTCCGGCGCTCCAAGGGGCCGAGGTGGCGGAGCAGCCCCTCACCTGCATCCCGGCCCTGGCCCTTCGGCGCTTGCCTGCTTTTTTGGGCTAAGAACGGGTTAACTCTCCCTCTCGCTATTTGAAAACGTGAGAGGGGATTTGGGTGTCAGAGAGATGGATGAGCTGCAATCTGAAACTTTTTAGGTAAGAATAAGTGAGAAGGAAAATGGGGTTATTACAAAAAATGCCGTTCTCAGTAGAATACAGCCCTTCGGTAGTAATATTTTAAGAGGTACTTAAGTAGCACTCTTCGATCGGGAAAGTAAAGGCATGCATGTCAAACAAAAATAAAATCAAATAATAAAAAAAAAAAAGGAGGTGGGAAGGTAGCTAGTTCCACTGGAAATTGTAATGTTCCTCCCGAGACTTCAGCTTCTTAATGCTGTGAAAGGAGCGAAAAAAAAAAACAACCCACCACTGCCGTTTGCGCTGCTCCATTCCTGCTGCCGCTAATAAGGAGGCAAATGGAAAAGCCGCTATGAACGGCGCGACGCCGGGCGGCGGGGACACGCGGGTGGCCGGGCCACCGCCACCGCGCGCGGGGCTGGTTATCCGCGGGAGCTTCCCCGGGCACCAGGTGAGAGGCGGGAAAAGCTGGACCCAAGCTGCCGAACTGCAGGCGAGGACCCAGATCCGCCCAACGTTTGGGAGAAATCAGGCCCGCGAAAGAGGAGCGCGGAGCGGCGTCTCGTCCCAGCGAAGGCAGGGGAGGGTTTCGGAGCCAGATTTCGACCATCCCTCAAGATCCGCGTGTTCAAGCCCTGGAACAGCTGGCAGAAATCCACGGCTGCTTCTCGGATACAGAGAAGTTAAAAACGTATCTAAAACACTTAACATAATTCCCAGATGGAAGCAAGTTTGTTTTTTTTAAATGAAAATAACTTAACAAAACATCCGTTTTGTTTGCGCGCTATTTCGGGAACGTGCAGAGAAGGTCCTCTGAACCCCCCAGAGAAAAAAAGACTATAAAAAAGAACGAAAGAGTCCCAAACTGCTTAGAAATTCAGATCTGCTCGGGAGAAGCCGGGAACGCCGGAACCTGATGAGAGCGAAGGTGGACAGGTTGGCCACGCAGAAACGGCAGCAAACGCCCCGGACGGGAGGCGCAAAGAGGGCAGGCGTAGAAGGGCCCTTCCCGGCCTCTGCCGGCCTCCCGCAACCAGCGCTCGCTGCAAGACGCTTGCGCTTTCCGAACGCCGTGCCTACGAGTTGCACGTTTTCCGTGGACGTGTCTAACCTTCCCGCGAGCCCGCGTCTCGCCCCTGCCTGCGGCTGGGAGACCTGTCGCTGCTGAGTGGAGAAAGTCTGCCGTTTCATCCCGTTTTGGCTCGCCGGGGGATGGCTTCGTGGGGCACTGCCCCGCCGCGCTGCGGGACACGCCGGGCGATGGTGAGGGTGCTCGGTCCCCCCCCCACCTTCCTCACCCCTTTCCGCATCGCCTGTGCTTGACCGACTTCACCAAAAGACCTTACTCGGTGGTGTAAAGAGTCTGCTAAAAGCGTCTAATGTATTTCAGCTCCAAACCTAAAATATCCTATTTTGGTAGAATTTTATCCCTGTCTCTGACTCCACGTTGGAGCCCAATATACTCTTGGTGCTAATGACGGCGACGCTTGTCTCATCCCGGTGTAAGAAGTGGACTTTGCAATCAGTTTAAAAGTCAAGGTTTCCTGGTTTCTGAGCAGCAAATCCGGCCTTTTGGGCTGTGCCTCCAAGGGACAAATTTCTCCCCAAAGCGGGCGATGTCTCCTCGGCTGGTGTGCGTCCGGGCGACCCAGCTGCCGTGGGAATTGCCAGCGCGTGGGGCCGGCGCAGCGGGAGGAGCCTTCCCCTCTCCCTCCTCTTCCTCCCTGCCTTACCCCCGTGATACAGATCTGGAGCCCGAAATGGCTCAGGAAGCATCTTTTGGATTCCCCCTTTTGCCTCCTTGCCGGGATTTGCTTTTACTGCCACTATGGGCCTGTTCCAAGATCCAGTCAACTCAGTGGAAGCCTTTCACGGGCTTTTGGATCAGACCTATGCTCTTGGTTTGGTTTTTTGCTATGACAAATTACCCATTATTTGCTGGTTCTCGTTTAACCATTAAACAGAAGCTGCGGATTTGGAGCTCCCGGCTCCCTTGCAATCAAGGCCAAGGCTCCCGGGGCCTTCAGGAGGCCCCGGATTTCTCTCTGGCTTCTGCCATAGCAGCGAGTTCACGAACTGTGAAAAACAGATCCGCGTTGTTATGTCGCAGGTCCAATCTGCTGCCTTTGGAGCCAAAGAGCCGCAATATTCAGACACACTGAGATGGACTTCAGCCAAGATTTCCGCAGCCCGGCTACAGCCGAGAGCTTAATACACCTCTGTGTGCAACATCTGCTCTACCTTCCTGGGAATGGTGCTCACTGTGCCTCTAATCGCTTCAAACATCACTGCTAAATATAGGAATTAGGAAGGATTTGAGGCATCTGTTCCCTTGTGAGCTCAGCTTCAGTGCTGGCGGGGGATTTTCTAAACACGAGAAGCTGATGCTTTCACCTTGGTTCAAACCCCCGAATGTTCTTGAAGGGCACAGAAAATAAAACTATTGCTTGTGTCGTTATTCCCGCGGCAGCTTTGCTAGCTCGGAGCGCGTCCTGTGCAACGTGCTGCGGGTGAGGAAGCACCGGACACCACGGGGCAGCGGCCGAGTGCGGAGCAGGCGCTGGCACGTGCTTTAAGAGGCAGGAAAATTTTCATTCCTCTAACGCTGATGAGTTTTGCCATCAACTTCCCTGGAGCCTGCATCACCTTTGGAAACGGGCTGTGCCTCTACCATAATAAGCCCCTGGAAAGTTACTCTTAGTATGTGTCTTCCTATATGTGTACCATCCCATGAGAGATGTTTGGGATAAGGCCACAAGACCCAAGCGAGGGGGTGACTCTTGCCTGGGACCTGGGGCGAAACCTCCCCCCCCAAACTGCTGCAGCACCGGCTGAGGGTAACTGGATGCAGCATGTTTTCTCGCGCTAAAAATGATCCAGTTCAGACTGAAGTACTGACTTGCTCTCTGGGTTGAACGTTTGACTTTTCTGCACTGGGACAAGCCTTCAAATACAGGGGTTTTGGAAGTAACCAAGTCCTGCGATAAAATCTGCACCATCAGGGCACCTGTCCCTCCCGTTGGAAATGTAATTCAGGGCCATTTCTGTAGGTGTAAAGCTCCATAGCGGCAGTTAATATATGCATACTTCTGGGTTCCCTCATTACCATTTCAGTTGGCTCGTTTACATAATAACACAGAACAGAAGATCATTTGCATAAAATTAAAAAAAAAATCAAATAACTGAATGTTGCTTTTATTTTGAAAGGCGCAGAGAATGAGCCTGTGAAGTTATTTATATCTCCGAAAGTACCAAGGAGGCTAATCGGCAGGGAACCGTGCTTTCTGCACAAAATGGGACTTGACCACTTCAATTTATTCATGAAATATTAGCTCACTTAGTGGAGGAGTTTTTTAAGCAGCTGGGCTGGAGCGGACGGGAAATCCCCTCCCAGCTGCAGCGGGATCAGCGCGCCTCGGAGCCAGACAAAAGCAGATTCACGCAGCGCCGGGCCCTCGCCGCACCTGAAGCGCCGGGGCGATGCGGCACCCGCGCCTTGGTTACGGCTGGCGTCACGCAAATATGCCAGCCCTTAGCAGCATTTCCTGACGGTCATTTGCCCAGTCTTGGGGTTTTATCCCCCCCCAGCGCTGTAATACTCGAGCATCTTCTTCCGCAACCGACCGCCGGAGCAAAGCTCCTTGTGGGCTTCCCGGCTTCCCTGCCGCATCCTGACTTCTGCTGCTGTTCCCAGTCTCCCTGGTCAGGCATTCCCGCGCGGGCGACACTTGGCCGCCCGGCATCCCCAGCCGGCTTCGTTACCGCTGTGACGGCAGAGCAACCCTGCTTTGCAGCGAGCCGAGTCGCCGCCAGCAGCATACAGCCCTCGCGCCGGAGGCGCGTGGAAAACCGCGTGCCGATAGCGGGTGCCGATGGACCCAGCGGGTGGGTTCCTGCTGGAGTTGGGAGACCGACCGAGCAGTATAGCGTGTATTAATTTGGTATTCAAAGAGCGTGCAAAATGGCCATGTTTACACGAGACGGGTTTGTAGCGAGCAATCTTAGGCCAAATCCTGTCTTCATTTCTAAGGCTCCAAACACGCAGCATCCTTACCGATGCCAGGAAAGTTGCTTTAGATTTACACACGTGTAATGAGAGCTGAACGTCGCCTGAGAATCACTGGTCTCCTGGTCCTTTAACACCTGGAGCCCATAAAGCACAGATCTCTTTATTATGGCCACTCATGGTGAAACCATCACTGAACTTAAACTCCTGTAATAAGGCAGCTTCTCAATTTTTAACACTGGTGGAAAGCCTTCCGTAGGTTATTGGGGTGAGCAAAGGCTGAACTTTCCATGCTTGTGTCGTGCAGATGGCCTCAAGGTTGGAAACACGACCCTGAACTTCCTCCTCTATACGCTCTTCGGAGAGCGGCTCCGGACTGTGGGAACGCTGGGGCAGGAAGACAATGGGACAATGTTTGCGCTGTGACTCCTCAATTCCACAGCATGATGCTCCGAAACAAAGTGTGATCATGAGCATGTGAGCGGCTGCACTGCAACCCCCCCCCCCGGTACGCCAAGATGAATATGCCTTGTTGGGCATGGGTGTGGTGGGTTTCAGCACTCTGAGTCTGGCACACTTGGGTTACTGCCCAAAATATTCACATGGCATTAATAATTTTGTTCCCCTTTTCCCCTACTTCTCCATGCCCTCACTATGGTTGAGATGGCTCTTCTGCACTGAAGGGAGTACAGCATTACCCTGGAAGCACCCACAGAGCTCTGGCCAGGTGGGTCTAGAGCCGAAGCCTTGTTCACAAAGACTCACAACCACTTGTCCTGCGGAAGATCCCCTGGGAGAGAGCTGGGACGGGAAGGAGGGGAGGTCTTGCCCCATCCCACCTCAGGCCTTTCAGCAGGAGGGTTCTTTGGGAGAGCTGGATTTCTGCCCGCTGAAGCACCCCAGAAACTGTGTTTGCCCACTAGGAGCCTTATCTTAGAGGTCTTTTGTGCTCATTCCAGAGCCCTGCTGATAAGTTGACTATAATGGGATCACACGGCCAGGTGACACCTTGATCACTCGCTCCCAGAAGAAGGGAAGAGATTGCACTGGGGAGAAAATACACAGCCGCAGGATGGGCCAGCCCTGGAGCGCAGTTCATCTCTGGCAACCTGCGGACAACGTCTGTGGTACACCCGCTCTGTGTCTTCCAGGTATCTGCTTCTCCCATGGGGCAGCAGAAGACTGCAGGGGTCTCCAGACCCTGGGGCAAGTGTAGGCAACAGCAAACTCGCCCTTCCATGGAAAGTGAAATACGGGGCTGTGAGCAGCACTGCAGCTTCAGGTAGGGAGATGAACCAGAGGCTCAGACCTGGGAGGCTTGAGGAAAAAGGACGTGATGCTCTGGAGAGTCCCACAAACATCATTCTTGTAGCGACAATGAGGTCCAAGTTATTTGTAACATTTCCCTGTGTCCTATATTGAATATTCAGAAGGAAAGAGCATTTATCTCACCAAGCGCACTGGGGTCCCTGCGGGAGACTCCCGTTAGCACCCAGCGAGGGCGTTCCCTGCGCTGGCACACGCTGGATTGGGATTCCTCAGGTTCTTCCATCCCAGACATAAATTGAGCCGGGGGGAATCCGCAGCAGAATTTCACAGCTCACTGTTTTAATAAATGTCTGGAAAACGCAGAGTGAAATTGAGTTAGGACCTTTCCAATATACTAATATTTTGGAACACATGCAACATGCATATGGGAATAGTCCTGGCCCTGAAAGCATGGGTAAGACCCAAATCGCTGGAAGAGACGGCTCTGTGAACATGCTTGGAAGCTGGATTCAATAAAGGGCTATCCCTCGGAGCCTCGGAAACAGGACAACCGGCCTGCTGGGACGCAGGCTTTGCCGAGGAGGATTTCGAGGCCGTTGGCAAGTGATGTTCCATGATACAGGACAGACGCTCTGCTCGCTAATGATGAGAAAAATAGCTACAAACACCATTAACTGCCAAAGTGCAAACTCGCTTCGGCGGCTTGCAACTCCCTCTTCGGCAGAGACTGAGGACGGCATTAACCCGTTCATTTTCCATGCGCAATGTGGCTGCAAAACCCAAAACGACGTGTCTGCAAGGCACCTGGCTTGACCCCCCTAAACAGCACCCAGTCCAGGGCCAGGGGTTTATTGCAAGAAGCCGGAGGCCTCGTAGGGTGCCCGGGGCGCTCGGCGGGCTCTGTGCCGGCGGCACGGCTCCGCGCGAGGCTGCGGTCGCCGCGGGGCGCTGAGCCGAGCCGAGCCGAGCCGAGCGTCACCCTGCGCGCTGCCGGCTCCGGGAACGTGCTGCTGATTTGCAAGGCAAATCATGTGTAAATAATCCTCATTACCCAGGAAGGCTGCCCCGTTCCAGCTCAAGTTCACTTGTTATTCTGATCAGTCGATAAGCCTCATTTGCATTAATTTTTCCTCTCTTCCACACTCCAGCTTTGCCGTTATATTCGGAGCGGGGTTTTATTACTCTTATTAATATTATTAGGCCACGTGATCATCCCAACCGAAAGTTTTGTGAGTGCAGCCTTGCCTGCCGGCCGCTGCAAGCAGCAGCGTGCGGGTTCGGGGCTCCCTCGGAGGAGGGGGCTGTGATTTCCCCCTCGGTGTTTCTCCCGGCCCCGCGATCCCGGCTTTGTTGCTGAGGACGCTGCAGCTCGCTGCAGGCACCTCGCCTCTCGGAAGCTTCCCAGGCCCATAACCGGGATCACGGGAGAGGGGAGCAGTCGTTTCTGCGGACCTCCCTCGGAGCGATGCCTGGTTGCCTGACCTCTCCGAAAGCCAAGGGGCTTTTTTCGCTGCGAGCATCCGCTTTTCCTTTTCTCTGAGGAGGGATGCGGGAGACAAAACACAGCAACAAGGAAGGGTGAGACGAAGTGGCTTCTCCTGCTGGCTGAGTAGCTCACCGCCCTCTTTCTCACTCCCATCCAGACCCAGGGATTTCTTTCCTCACGTCAGTCACCCCCTCCCAGCTCTGTCCTGGCTTTTGCTCCTCTCCTAGCTTTGATCCATGCTAGGCTGGCTGGTACCACGACATCCTTATTCAGGATCCTTATCCAGGATCCATCATCCTTCATTCACTTAAAGATGAGCAAAGCTGAAGCATGTCAGCTCCTACGGAGGAGACAAGGAAGGAAAAGACCGGCTGACGCTGCCGGCTCGGGAGCTGGAGCCTTGCTTGGACCGGACGGCGCCCGTGCCCCGTCCCCATCCCAGCTGGGAAGCGCCCGGCTGCAGGTCACAGCACGGGGGCTCTGCTGCGGAGCAGGGAGCAGCCTGCCCGGCCCCGCGCCGAGGGCGGCAGGGTTGCAGCTTGCACCGGGCAGCAGGAAGCCTGCGGGCGAGATGCAAAAGAGAGGGGCACCGATTTGCACCGTTTGCTCCATGTGGAGGCTGCTTGGAGCTGTACCAAGGCGCGAGGGAGTTGTTTTACAGCTCTCTTGACAGTCATAAATGTCTCTGCTGTTGGGTCCACAAAGGAGTTTTGGGATTGGAGTTTTGAGGATCCCGACCTTAGTGCTTTGCCTCTTCAACTTTATAAACTCCTGCTCCTCTCTGTGCAAGTGCAGCTGCATTTACTGCAGTTAGCTGGCCAGATTTTTCTCTGTTAATTACATACTGCCACCGTGAAATTACCTGAGTTTTAACTGATTAACATATTCTTTCCGTTCTTTTCACAGCTCTGAATCTCCTCCAGCTCACATGAATTCGGCAATTCCTTGCCCCCTGGAGCTATGCTGGGGTAAGGGAGCGGGACTCAGGATAAGTCCCCAAACTTGCTCTCTGAAGGTTAAGTCAAGCGTTTCCCGAGGCGGCTGCCTTTCCACCGAGCTTGATAATATTGCTTTACATAATAGGGAAGAACATTTCTGCCCGTAGCAAATAAAGCTCCTTGGCCCGGGTCCAGGGTCGCAGTGTGTCATCAGAAATGTCTCTTCTGCCCTTCAGCCCTCGCACGAGTGCTGGGCGTCGCAGCCCGCAGGGCCCCGTGGACCCGCGCTGGCACGAGGGGCTCAGGGCAGCACCCGCGGCTTGGAAAAGCGACGCGGCGCCGGGCGAGGCCGGGAGCTGGGCTGCGTCTCTCCCACGTCTCTCTAGCTCCTCCTGAAGGAGACGGACCCGCGTAGCTGCAGGCCGGCGGGGAACGCGGCGCGCATTTGTCCTTGCCGAGAGAACGCCCGACAATTTGGGATGAGGGAAAGCGGATTTTGAAAGCCGGGGGCAGCAGGGAGCTGATCCCCGGTCTTCACCTCGGGCAGCATTTCACGGCGTCGCCTGTGCCTAATGCACCACCGTCCGCACGACAAACACCACCGCCCGGGTCAACCTGACCGGCAGGAGCAGGCACAGGCCACTGTTTAGACACTGCTTTGACGGCATCTCTCCTCCCCCCCCGGCCCATCCGCTGTTATTGCTCCTTGCCAGACCTCTTATGGAGTATCTGACTGGCAGAAGCTGGGAAGCAGCTATTAATTGTCTAGCTGAGGCACAGTCCTTTCTCTAGGACGTGTATTTTATGTTGTTTTGGGTTATTTTTTGTGGGGGAGGCTGCTGCAATGGGAATGCAAGGCTGTGGCTTCCAAAGAACAGATCCTGGGGAAGGGACCTGTGGCTTGAGGTCCTCAACCTTGCCCACAGCTAGGGCTAAGGGTTCGACTACCCTCAGGCGGACGCCTAGAAGTGGTTTGGTGGCCCCCACGTGTGAGCCCGGCGGGAGGAACCTGCTGCGCAGCGGGGTCTACACCGAGGAGCTCAACTCGTGACGGATTTCCTCCAGCTAATGAGGTTAGACATGACAGACGCTTATTTGCTTGTTTGCAGAGGTTGCTTGAAGTGAGTCACATCCCCGGGCTCCGAAATAGCTGTGGAAGTTTCTCCCCAGGGCCTGGGTCACCCCGGAGAGGAAGCAGGAAAACAACAAGCTGAATATTAACTGTATGCTTTAACGCGAAGCCCGAGGGCAACGCTCAGGGTACCGCGTTTCCCCCGCATGCCCCCCTCGAGTGGAAGGAATGGAGAAACTATTTCTAGACTTCCTAAGCAAACACAAGCCTACTCAGGAGTTAAAATTGCCCCCTAAGCTCTTTAATTCTTCGGAAATCGGAGGAGATGGGCCTTACGGTTACTTCGTCTGGGTTCAAGGTCTGCGTTTCCCTGGCTGAAGTGGACTTAAATAGTGAGTTATTATTAGATACGAAGTTGTTGACTATTTCAGGCACCAGGTGTCCTGACTCTAGGTCAAACAGGCCTCCAGCGTCCTTCTGACCACCCCAGAGCTCGTTTCCTATGGTGTGTCTAGGGTAAAAATGGGCCCAAAGATCTGCAGGTCTCTGCACAGCCCACCCTGGGAATGGGCCCATGGGAACGGGTACCGTCGCAGGGCACAAATCCCGGTTTCTTATGAGATCCTGCTCCTGTCTCCGTTAAGGGAAACCTGAACCCTGCTGAGCACCAGGGGCTTTGCGTGGGAGAAGGAGATAAGACAAATGCAGCAACCAGAAGGGCTGGTCGGAAGCCCAACCTCATCCGACACCAGTGACTCCAGCCGCGAGGTCCTTTCCTGTAAAACCGCTCGGAAAGCGCGAGTGTCCGACGAGGAGGGATCTGTGGGCCCTGGGGAAATCTTACCACGTTGAAAAGGGAGAGTCGAAACTTCCGACTGGAAGGACGATTTTGTGAGCAAGGCATAGCCCGGGCTCCGGAAGACGTGGGCGCAGTCTGCGCTTCAAGAGCATCCGCGTTTTATTTGCACCGATCCCAGGAACCATCAGCTTGCAGCGGACGTTCCCTGGGAGAGCATCACCTTCGCGTCCCCGCTGCTCGCCACGAGCGCATGGGGCCGTGAGGGCTTTCCCGAGTCCTTCCTTTCCGGACTCCCTTTTTCTCCTCGGTGACATTAACGGAGAGCTCTGCCGCTCCACCCCGCTTTAACGATTTCCTCTGGAACACGTTTGCGTTCAATAAACCAGCGTGTTCCCAGGCGGAGGCGAATCTCCCGCAAAGCCGCCGCCCCGGCCCGAGCCACTCGTCGCCTGCCGCCCTAATTGCGCCGCGGAGGAATGCGCACGTGGCAGCGGGCCCTGAGCGCCGCAGGCAGGATATTGCCTGCTCCTGGACGCAGCCTCTTTCGCCGCTGCAATAACGTCTGCTATAATAAGCAGCGACGCCGTTTCGGGGAAGGCGTGAGGGCGGCGTAGGCGTTTTGGCCCTTGCGCCGAGGTGCCTGAGCGCCGGCGGGGGGGGCCGCGGACCGGTTGCGTTGCGGACGCCAACCCGGCGCCCCCGTGACGGGGCCGGGCTGGGGGAAAGGAGGGGAGCACGGGGGGCTGGAGGGGTTTGTCGCTCTCCTGCCTTCGCCTGCCGGATGCGTCCACGCTGGGCTGGCTCGAGGCGGCGCTGGGAGCGCGGCGGTCCAGGAGCTGCAAAACGGACCCGCGGCCTCCTGCATCCGTGCCAGAGCCCTGGGAAGGCAGCCCGGCGCGGCTGCGGGAACGGCCAAGGCGTCGCGGCCGGGCAGCCAGCCCGCCTTCCCGGCCTCCTCCCACGACCGCTCCGCCTTCCCGGCGCTCCTTCCCGCGCGGTGCCTGGGCTGAGCGCTGCCCGGCTCCCCGGCGCTGAGCGGCCCTCGCCTCGCAGCAGCCTCTCCTGGGCAGAACCGCCTCCGTCCCCCGCGGGCTGCCGGTCCCGCGGGAGCCTCCTGGGGTGGTGGCTGCCCTCCCGCCGCTCCGGGCGCTGCAGGAGAGGCGGCACGAGCAGCGCCAGGGGCTCCATGCTTGCACACCGGATGGCCGGCCCGGACCTGCTTGGGTAGTCGCAGCCTGCTCAGGTGAAAATTCACTGATTTCATAGGGCCAAAGGCCAGGAGAGCGTTTGATCATCTCTTGGCCATGCTGTGCCATCAAGCTATCTCCATGCTGGGCCCAAGGACCAGAGCTCGGCTGCGGCTCTTTGCCCCAAAAGCAGCCCATCCCTCCCAAACACATCCGGAGAGGGCAAGTCCATCGCTTTTTCATCAGGTCCACGGCAGCGACTAACACGTCTTCCCAGCCCAAACCGGTACCTATGCCCAGCCTGAGTTTTCCCCGTTTCCACTCCCATCTTTGCTTCTCCCATGCCAGGCCCTGCTGGTGTCCGTTAGCAAGAGCTCGTTGCTGCCCGGCTTTTTGGCTGCGGGTGAACATTTCTGCCCTGTGGTCACGTCTCAGTCCTCAGACCTCTTGTCTCCTTTTGGTCGTTGTCCCTGAGCTGTTTTGCAGGGATAGCCGTCGGCTGTTAGCTGGCCAAGGGAAAACGGCTTGGTCCCTCTCCAGCTTTTAGGGAACAAGGCAGTGATTCAGGAGGAGATTTAATGTGTGCTCCCATCCTGTCCCGTCCCATCCCGTCCCACTCCGAGCCTTCCCATCCGATCCCCGAAAGCCCTCCAGGGTGTGTCCGAAGAGCAAGGAGCCAGGCTGGGACAGCCACCAACGCCAAGCGTCCGCGGGAAAGCAGTGTCTCCCCGCGCTCCTCCTCGCCCAGGCGTTTCTCCTCCATCTCGTATGAAACCCGTGCAGGCGGAGGAGATCCGTCTCCTCCTCGTGTCAGAACCCCCCGCGTCGTGCCGCTGCGAGGGAGAAAGAGGCTCTCTTTTAGCACGCTTGATTTGCACCGAAAACCAGACGAGCAAAACATGCTCTGAAGGGGGCTCAGTCCGAAGGCAGCGGAAAGGCTCCCGGGGACTCTCGCAGGCTTTGGATGGGCCTCTGCTTTCAGGGACCATAAATAGCAGCCAAGTCACTCAAATATTCAAGACCTGTAAGAGCCATTCATAGCTGCAAATTAGCAGCTACCGTCCGGCCCGTGTGTGCGTGCCCAGAACGCGGGCAGGATCCCTGCTCCCTCTGTTTAACCCGATGACCATAATTACACACTCATTTATACACCCGGCGGCACCTGAATGCTTTACAAGACAAACACCTAATCCCGCGTGGAAATTATAGCCGCATAATATCTCTTTTCATTATTTGCTGAGGTGTTGAGTCTGATTACAGCAGACACTGTTTGCTTTGTGCCAGGGCAAAGCCCCTGTAATTTCTCTGCAAGTCAACATCATTCCAGCGAGGAGGCTGAAAATCTACAGGCTACTGTGCAAACGAGCGAGCAAATATTAATCCGCAGTAAATGATCTGGGAGGTGGAGGGGGGGGAAGGGGTGAGCAAGGTTATTTATGTCCCCCCCGAGACTAATAATGCCAAATTAAAAAAAAAAAAGAAAAAAAAGAGGAGGGCGAAGGGCATAAAACATTCCTGCAGCTGCTGCTGCTCCCTGGGGTGACGGTGCCTCGGTGGGGCATTTTTCCCGGGGGAGGAGGCTGCTTTCCTGAGGGATTGCTGATGGGAGGAGAAGTACCCCAAGTTCAAGAGACGGGTCCCTCCGTGTCCCCGGCGGACAGTTTTGGAGGGATGGCAGACCTCATTGCTACGTGCCCGTTGCTCCCACGTGGGAGTCGGTGCTGCTTCCCTCCTGCCCGAGGACCTGCCCGAGAGCCCCCGCGTCGGGGCGGCCGGCACCCGGTGAAGCGCTGCGCCCTTGGGCTCCCCCCCAGGAAAAACATCACCTGGGGCTGAGGTGTGACAGGAGTGACGCTGTCTGGAAAGAAAGAAGGATTTGCTTTAACCCGCGGCGCGTGGGTTCGCAACCAAAGTACACAGGCGGGCGGGCCGCGGGCTAGACTGCACCCTGGGCTCCGGCCAGCCGACCGGCCGAATCCCGCTCTGCGTCTCCGCCGCGCGCTGGAGCCGCTCGGCGGTTTCGGGACGGTTCACGGCAGGTTTCCACCGAGCGGCCGGGCGCCGAGGGTAGCCGGTTGCCCTCCGCCTCGGACATGCAATCGCCGCGTAGCCGAAGGGGTTTTGCAGCCAAATAGCTCAGCGCTTCCGAGCTCGGTTCCCGCCTGACGGTGGCACAAGCAGGGGGGGCGGTTATTGAAATCCATGTCAAACGGGTGCTAATGAAGGAAAACCAGGCCTGCATATTGCATCCCCTTTAAATCTTTGGAGAAGCGTGCTTGCACGCTGGAAGGAGGAGGGTCATTACTGTTCCCCGCGCGCAGAGGGGGAAGAGGGGCAGCGCGGCGGCCCCAAGGTCGCTCCCGGCGGAGGGCGGCGAAAGCGCCCGGCAAAACCGGCTCTTGCAAAACCCCTCCAAAGGCGTTTGCATCAAATGCCGGGGAGAAAAAGCAACTAATAAGGGCTGGAGCAGGCAAGGGAGGGGAGCGCAGCCCCGGTGCCGCCGCGTCCTCGGCGCGCGGAGCCTCCGGGTCACCCGCGCTGGCCCACGCCACGGCCGCCCGGAGCCGGGAAGCAGGGAGCCGCTCCTCCAGCGCTCGAGTTTTTCTTTCAGGCTTCGAGCTGCCTTGCCAAGTGTTATAAAAATATATCAGTGTGAGCCAAAACATTTAGCACTCCACTTATTACTTTAAGGTTATAGGTTAAACAAATTCCTTCTCAGAATTTACTGTGTTCATTTTAGCTTCACAACACAGCCCTGCTAGCGGTAGATATATTTCACACTGTAATACCTCCCTTAAGTATTGGAGGGGGGGGAAAGGAGAAGAGGAAAGTGGCTTTCTAAATTTTTATGTGAACAAAGGCTACTATATAAACTAGCTGAAAACAAGTCCTTTGCAAGAGATAGTTTGTAAAAGTTATTTTCCAGTAACCAATAAACCAAGAATGAAAGGTAAAGTTTGTTTTTACCTTACCCAATAACTTTATTTTTCTGATTTTTGCCTTTTTTGAAAAATAAAGCCTAAAAAAAATAAAAGGCCCAAGAGCAAGCCCAGTTCCCAGCTGGGGTAAGCAGGTGTAACGGGTCCCGTGAAAGCGCACCTCTGCGAATCAGACCGGAAGCTATCGCAGGCTGTGTATGGATTTAACTCATAGGTGTATAGCAGAGCTTACATACTGCTCTTGGCTGGGAAATGGGATGGTTTCACGCGTTAGGACTCCTGGGTTCTAGTCCCAGCTTTGCCACCAGGTTTCCTCCAGTGCAACGTGATATAAACCCTGCTTTTTCTGATCTGCTCAGTGATCTGTGTAAACTAACTTAGTCTTCGCAGTCTAAAATGCCTCCTTATTGCTGGTAACTCAAATCTCCTCCAGACTCAGCTCGCTGCAAGTTGCCTCCCAGCCGTCCGTGTCTATAGCGGCGTCATGCTCACGCCCAGCGCGGGAAGGGTTAATTCACATTTAGAAAAATCTTCCAGGATGGGAGGATGCAAAGCTGAGTCGAGGGCAATGTGGAGCAGCGCTGCTCCTCTTGCCGGCCTGGCCAGACCGATTGGTGTCGCTGAGAAATTCTGGAGCGAGGATGGGATGCTGGAGCGAGGACGGGATGCTGGAGCAAGGATGGGATGCTGGAGCAAGGATGGGATGCTGGAATGAGGATGGGATGCTGGAGCGAGGACGGGATGCTGGAGCAAGGATGGGATGCTGGAATGAGGATGGGATGCTGGAGTGATGCTGGGATGCTGGAGCGAGGATGGGATGCTGGAGTGAGCCCAAGATGCTGGCACGAGCCTGCGGAGGCTGGGGACGGAGAGGAGCCGGGGCGGCGGGCGGCAGAGGCAGGGGTGTGCTGGGCAGAGCAGGTTTGTTCGCTGCAGGAGGCACAGCCGAGGGAGCGAGGTCGGGAGGAATGTGCTGCCTCGGAAGGGGAGACGTCCCGCCTGCACATCAGTCCCCCGGGGAAACCATCAGGCCGGGCCGGATCTCGCTGCAAGCGGGGTGGCGTTTTTTGGACCGGGGAGGTGAAGTCAATGGTGGTGGCACGTCCTGGAAGGGCCGTTCGTGATGCAAAACGTCACGGAGCGCAGGTGCCCCGCCAGCGGGCTGCAGCCCTGGGCTCGACGCAGGAGGGATGTTATCCTCACGTCGCCCTTGCCTGTTCCGAACCTTGCACCGCCTTCATCGCCCCGGCACGCCAACGCCTTCCAGGACACGCGGCAGCCTTTCCACCGGTGGCTGAATCATGCCTGCGGGCAGGCAGCTTCCTCGGCAACTGGCATTGCCATAAAAATGCTGCCTACGGAGCAGCTCTGCGTGCTGCGCTAGCAGCGCCCACCTCCTGCTCGCCGGCCCTTGGCATCCACGCAGCTGTCGCCGCCGTTTGCAAAGCATAACGCCCGAGCCGGCCGGGCCGGGATGCTGGGAAAGCCCAAGCCGCCGGACCCGTGGCCTTCGCTTGCAGGATGACGGCACAGAGATGCACAGCAGCCCCTCCGGCTACCCGTGCCTACAAGCTGACGGACCCAGCGGTGTTGACCCCTGACACCTCCTCAAACCGCGCGGGCAGGGGGATCCAGGCCGTCCTGAGAAACCCCCCAACCCTGTCCCTGCGCCACAGGGCTCGGTGCAAACCCTGAGGCAGGTTACGGAGCTGCTCTGCTCTTGGTTCTCCTACAGCCCCGGCCAGGAACGGGGAGGAGGTCTCATCCTGCCGTTACAACCACTTGCAAATTGCTTAGTGTTAGGGGGCTCTGAATTGCTGGCCTTGCTTCTATGGAACAGACCTTGACAAAAAGAAGGAAAAAAAAAAAAGTATTAGGTCCGGTTCAGGTTTGGGGCTTGGATTTCACCTAGGAGGGGAGGGGAGCGGGAAATCAGACATCTAGGTGTCATGTATGTGAGCTAATAAAACTGGGCCAGCAGATTGAAGATGGAGGAGCTGAGGGACTGTTTAGAGGTATCCGTCACGTAAATGAGGAGGTGGAGGAAGTCTGGATGATAGTAACCCCATATTAAAAAATTCTGCCCTGTCAACAAGCGAGGAACTACATGGTGGAAATATGCCTGTGCTTGTAGAACTGTGAAACCAGATGTCCTAGAGCAATAACTATCGCATAGGAGGAGGGGAGGACCAAGTGGAACACGTTTGCGTAAGATTAAGAAAAAAATACATGCTGTTACAGCCGTGGTTTCAATTAAAATGGCTCAAACCAAATATTGTTCCTATTAATGGGATGTCCAGCTGTGACACCGCAATGTAGTATCCTTATACATTCAGCGCAGGCAACATCTGCAACGTAATCCCAGCATCCATACAGTGGAGCCAAGGAGCTGAGAGGCAGCTCGCGTTTTTCCTGGTGGCTCAGCCTATATGCAAAGACCCTCCTAGGAAAAGAAGAAAAATACAGGCATGGGAGAGGTGGAAGGCAATGCAAACTGTGCCTAAGATATCTCTTTGGGTAAAGGAGGATTTTGGCACGTGGACTATGGATCATGATGTAAGATCAATTTTTGGACACAGCAGAAAACCCACAATTCTCAGTTACAGCAATTAGAAATAAGTCACAGGGCTTTCTGCAAACCTCCTTGCCCTGTTCCCGGGACTGTGCTGCCGGGTGGGAGCTACACAGCTCCAGCTGCTTCCCTGAGCCGGGAGCAGGTAGCGGGCAGATATGAGAGGGGAAGGACCGGCTTTGGCAAAAAGAGACCCATGGGAAGAGCTTTGGGAGGAGTTCACCTCGGGATTGGATTAGCCTTGGTATGGCATGTTCTGCTTTGGTTTGCCGAGAGAGCTGGCTCCCAGAAAGAGGATTTTTCTGCGGTGTGTACTGTGTCTGGGGGGGCGAGACGAGGATTACGCTTGCTTTGGGGCTCATCAGGACAACCCGGGGAAAATCACCCCATCGCAGCAGACCCGCTTGGTGTCTCTTGATGTTTGGTCTCTCTTCACGTTGTTGGTGTTGCTTCTTTCTCGCAGCGATTTTATTACTTGCAAGAGAACTGGAGCTTTATACTTCTGCGATGTTTTATAGTACCAGAGACAGGCAGAAAGTAAAGTTTGTCCAGGAAGAGCTTGGTTTAAAGGGAGGTGTGTCTTAGGCAACGCCCGGCGTTGGCAGCACGCCCCCTCCAAAATCACGCACTGGGGAGGCACAGCGGTTGCGAAGGGGGTGGATGTCCCCAGACGGGTTCAGCCGGTCTGGCAATGGGGCGAAGCACCGAACAGGACTGGGGGCGCCCGTCCTGCCAAAACCGACCTGCTGGGCTTGGCTCACGTGAAATGGCATCTCTCATACGATTCGCGTTGTGGAAATGAGACACCGGTGTATTTTTGAATGACAGGGGCCAAAATGCACTTTGGGGAAAATGTCCTAAGTAAGACTAGAAAGCAAATGTCGGAGTTATGCACAACAGGCTTGATACACTAACTTTTCAAACCGATTCTTTCTGCAATCCCTCTCGTGAAGTCCTGTTCTTTACAGGTTATTGCGTCATGTTGCATCAATGCCTTACTAGCCAAATACGAGTTAAAATCATAAATCCAGCAAGACTTGGAAGACACGTGGAAGGAATCTTTTGCATTCCTCGTGCTACCGGTGTCCTACTCATCGCCACTTTCTCCCCTCCCGGCATGCACGTTTACACAGTTACATGCAGTAACTACACAAACAGGCAGGGTGGGGAGATAGGCAGTGAATGTCAAAACAAAATATCACTGCACTATATTAATTCTGTTCTGGACTATGCTGTTCACTCAACCCATTCCCAGAGGAAGGACCGTATCTCTATAACTCTCAGGAGGCAGCGTGCACGATAACACCTCCTGCAATGAGTAACTGCGAAGCAGAAGGACGTGGAGGAGTCGTGGTAGCGCAGCTGCTTGTGAAAGTGGATATCGTGGTGCTGCTGCCAGCAAAGAGTGAGATGCGTGTCAGCGAAAGAGAAACTGAAATGAGTTCCTGTGTTTACACATGTAAAGAAAGCAAACACAGAGGTATGATGCAAATGGTTCCTGCCTGGGAAGGTAAAGGGAAGGCAGAAGAAAATGTGTGCCCACAGACACTAGTATGAAACCTGTAAGAAAACATCATTTATCATGGGGGAAGAAGGGGAGACAGGAAAGTACTGACTTTCTAGAAGTAATTAGTCATGAGGAAGTAACTTGGAAGAACGTTGCGCTCTGCATGGGTGGAAAATCGCCGATAGCGCAGAGAAAATAATGAAGTGAAGGAAGCAATGGAAATGATGGAGCAGCAATAACGGAACAGAAGGCTGCATTAAAATTACCCTTCAAATGACAACATTTCATATTTGTAGCCTACAAATGTGAAACATTTGCAAAAAGCAGTAAAACGCAATAAATCACAGACTCTGCAATTTGCTGATTTGCAGCTGTGGATTTTGCAGTTACAATCTCCTGACGTTGCCAAGTGGCACCTTTGCGTAGTTGTTGAGTTGTGACTCTGCATTTTGACAGGTCTTGTGACACTGCGACGTCTGCTCATTTCTAGAGACTTGTAGATCCAGACCCTTCTCCTTTCTGGACCCTTCACAGGGCTCCCCTAGACTTCTTCCAGAGCCACCCCAGACCTTCTCTACAGCCTTACCAGAGCTGCTCTAGAGGCAAACGAAGCCTTCCCTGGAGCTTTCCAGAGAACCACAGACCCTTCCTAGAGGCAGCCCAGAGCTTTCTAGAGCTGCTTGGGAGCCCACAGAGCTGTTCCAGCACACCCCTGGAATGAGCATAAAGTTTTCTGAACTTTTTTTTGGAGACTCCTTCTTGGAGCTCCTAGAGCCTTTTAAAAGCATCCTAGAGTCTGGATAGACTTTGCCCTAGAGACATTTGAGAGCTTCCCTGGAGATAATCTAGAGCCAAACCACAGCCCCCTGCCCCCCCGAGACACTTTAAAGCTTTTCCAGAGCCATTGCAGAGCTTCCCTGGAGCCTTTCCAGGGCCTTTTGGAAGGCACGAGCCGGCAAAACCCAAAGTCACAGCTTGGCAGTTTCCTAAAGTCACAAGTCAGCAATTTTAGAAGTCACAAAATAAAGGAAACAGCTGTAAGTGACACACAGTGCAACTGTATTACATTAGCAAACTTACAGAGACATGTTAACTCATATTAAATTAGGTGTAAAATTGATCTTCACAATATCCCTGTTGCTGTATGTGTCGTCAGGAGAGAGCGGATTACCCCTGGGCTGCCATTGCATGTGTTTGTCTGCGCACTGAATACGAAACTGGATCTAAACAGCTGCTTTTTCATCAAAACAACGTGCACTCTGAGAGTGGATCTGAGCATTAAGCATAGGAGCCTAGATGATGCAGACGGTGCAGAGTGTACAGATGTTACCAGTGAGAGTCTGGCCCGTTTCACATGATAATCGGCATGTCCGTAATAGCTTGGGTTTTCTAGGATGGCTCTTCTCAAAGTCAACATATAGAAGAGTTCCTCCGGTGTGGGAAAGAAATAGTCATGGGGCCCAAATGCCTCTTTTAAACCTAAGTAGCTCTCTCCTGTGGTCTTATTTCTGCAGAAAGGCCTTTTCCAGCCCTGGCCTTCACTTTCAAATATGCTGTAACTTGTTTGTACCCTCATCTAAGTGTTGTTCCTTGAGCCCCTGCTCTGTAATAGGGTCCCTCATCACCTTAGCAATAGGGAAGGGACAGACAAGATTTATCTGAAGCAATGCATTTCAAGAGGAGGATTTTTTACTGAGCCGATGGCCACCGTCAGCACACCTCTGTCAGCCCATCTGTGTTGTCCTGGCCTGAACTTTCTAGTTACGTCGGTGCTTCAAGCTGTGATACAGCCAAAGCTCCAGCTCCAGATTCTTCTAAGCTTTCTAGCAGTTAGGAAACCGATCCAAAATTTGCAGTGTGTGCTCCTCTGCTCTTTGCTCAGTTTTGCTCATGAAGGCCTTATACAAATCTCTTTTATAGAAAGAAGAGAATATGAGGGCCATGACCTACTTCTCCATGCGAACTTGGTGGGATTTTCAGAAACAAAATCTCATAGTCACAGGCCTCTGCAGGATTGGATCTACTGCTTACTCTCTACAATTAATATTTTCAGTATAGTGTTGCGGGGGGAGCTGGTGGGGCTCCAAAATGGATATATGAGTTAGCCAGCCAGTGAGGTTGTTTGTAAATGTCTCATTTCATCCTTCACCTTTCCATAACACATAGGTCTGTTCATTTTGTTTCCACCTGTTGAGCTATTCTTGCTGCCTTTGGGCTCCTGTGAAGGCACACCTATACTTATTGAGAGTTTCTCTCTGGAGCCACCCACTCACTAGTACCAAAAGGGAAGGTCTTTCTTCACCAGGTGGTTTCTCCTGCTGGCATGTCACCTGTGTGTTCATTAACTTGTCTCTCCACGCAGGCGACGCAAGACTTAAGTCCAGTAAAATTAATTCAGTTTAAGTTCCTCTTTCAGTGGCAAAGCACCAAAGTCTCCAACTTTTTCCATCTAGCACCTGAGCCCTTGTCTCCCGCAGCATCCCCCAGCCTCCTGGAAACACAACTGCTTTGTTTCACAGGAACACTGCTTTCCCAGGTTTGGTGGAGGGGTTTTTGTGCACGTATGGCTTTTTTTTTCACCAGGACAAGGAGCGTAGTAATGTCTGTCTGCTTTTCCTGCTTGTCTAGTTCTTAGAAACCACATGTTCTTCCTTCGCTGGCAACTTCGTACTTATTAATCTGCAAAACAAGCCTGTATACTTTTTGCAGCAGCAGTGGCGAGTTGGCCAGAGTCCAAAGAGACCCTTAGTCACTTCATTTACGCAGGCTGCAATAAGAGGAGGGGGAACCCGTTGGGGAGTAATTCTAGCATTCAGACGCCTGCACCAAACTCTCATTTCTACCTCATTAACTTTACAGTTTGACAACTTCACAAGCCAGGGACTTCTGTCGTGATTGCTGCTGCACAGCCAAGCGGCAGACACCTTCTCTCAGCGTGCAGATTTACTTCACGTACGGTTGCAATGGATTTTCCCGTCCTCGCAGGGAGTAGCTTCTGCCTGGCAGGGTCTTCCTGAGGGTCACAGCTATATTTGCGTGGTAATTGCCTGCGTGCTCTTGTCGCAGCCTCCGCTACTCCAGATATATGCCTGGCAATGGTCTTAAACACCATGAGCGAGTCCGTTCTTGGTTTCGTCTAGACAAAGTCAGACTTATGTCAAGTCTGGTTAAAATGAATTAACTAAGCCTGACTTAAACTTGGCTGTTTTGTCTGCGGAGATGCAGCTTTAGTTCAGCTTTAGCTGAAGGGAGCGTAAAATAAAAGTCAAGGTCTAAAGCTTGAGCTGGTTTTACAACGCTGCATCAATACTAGGTCAGCAGGTAGAGTTCAGATCAGGCTTGATGTGAAGTGGACTGAACCTCAAGGCTCCTGATCTGCCCTTGGTCGGTGTGTGCATGGCGGCTGCTGGTGCATGCTCTGGGGTTTCATATTCATTCTCCCTTAGACCCTGACTCTGTAACTGTCGTTCAAGCCAGGTGGTACTCACACACGGACATGGTCCTGCTGAGCTCACTGACACGGCGTGCAACGCACTCAAAAGCTTCCTGCGCTGGATCCTTGGGGCTTCCATTCCCCACTCCTGCAGTGCAGTGCTGCAACTCAGTATAAAAATCTCAACAAACACTGGTTTTTGGCATCTGAAATCAATAGATTCCCTAGAAAAAGTCTTTCACGCCCATGTGCAGGTTTTGTAAGGGCAGAAGGGAACCCAGTGATCTCTTCCTAATGTTGAGTGGATCTCAGCACAGCGAGTCCAAATTAAAAGCTCTGATTTTTTATGCCTTGCCTTAAAGAACCTGACTCAAAGGCACCCAGGGAGAGGCTATGCTGGCTGAGGCTTGGAAATACAACTTTTATAGCCCCTCTTCTGTTTATAAGGATGTTTTAACCTTTCAGAATTTCCAGCAGCTTATTGCACAACTCCTGGCTGGGTTTGCTAATGTCTCATGGCACGGCAGGTGATCCAGAGCTGTTGCTGGAGTGGAGAGCCCCGAGGAGTTCCTGAAAGGAGCAGGAACAGTGATGCAACCCCAGCACCCTGCGCTGGTGAGGCTTGGAAGAAAGCAAAAAGCAATAGTTGGAAAAGGTTATAAATTCTCATGCTTCAGTGCTCTGCAAAGCTCTAATTAACAGAGGTAAGGACATAATTTCCCTTTAGGGCAAGCTGGTCCATGGCTGCCTATTTGCACTTTCCTCTCAAGCAGGTGGCCTGAGTCACTCCTGAAGACGAGGGAGACCCGACTCGATTAAATCTGTAGCTCAGAGCCCAGCATGGGGACTCCTGCGGCTCCAAGGTAAGCTATTTTACCATGTAGGCAGCTCGTGCATTTATCGCTGCCTGGGGTTTCAAATCTAGCCCTGGCTGGTGAAGACAGAAAATGATTAGCTTTAGATGGTAGCTCAGAGGCCTAGGCAATGTGGCTTTTTCCTTGGTGAGACACCTATCACCAAGACAGCAATGCAATGATGCAAGCTTTGCACATTGACCTAGTTTGGGCTTTCAGGCCCTTTCAGTTGTTCAGACTGAACTCACACCAAAAAGAATGTATGAAAACCAGAAGTCTAACTGGAAAAATGCCTTCTCGTATGGCATTCCTTGGCCAACTCAGCCATGGAGGCCTAAAGAAGCCTTCCTAGAAAGCTGAAGGGGATTGTCCAGCTTCCCTGGGTCCTGTTCTCCCTGAGGACCACATCGCGAAGCAGTGACATTAGGAATGGGAATAAGGAATTCGTTCGGCTGCAGGGGGGCTGCTCGATGGGACTAGAACTGACCTATGTAAGGGAACACGAGGGAGGTTTAGGGAGGTCCCAAAGAGGAAGATGAGAAGGAAAATGCTACTGGATATTGCACAGTGGAGTCTTTGTTCGTTATCACGTACGAGGCACCATAGATGCAGAGAAAATGTTTCTGGTACTAAGAGCAAAAGACAAGATAAAGTCCTTCTGCAAAGTATGCATAGATTGTGGAGAGCTGTGTCTTTAAAGTCTGTTCAGATACGAAGGGTCAGGGACAGAGCTGATATAGAGAGGAAAAGCTTCTAGTGAATATTTAGTCACTATATTCCATGCTTAGTCAGTTATATAACTCTCGCCTATGGAATATATGGATTTTTCAGACCCACTTTTCAGGGGAGTTTGCCACAGTGAGGAGAGAGGTAATCTAATCTCATCTATTCACCTAATTTATACTCATGGACCAGTGATTAATACAGAAGTAGCGAGATTAGATAAGACCCAGGTCCATCTAGTTCAGAGTCTTCGAGTGTCTGGCGCCAGGCGCTGCTGGAAAGGGGCAAGGTACACCGTGCAGGCGTGGAATAAATTGCTGCCTTTCCGAAAATCCGTCTGCAGTGTGTAGGTGTCTTCTCGTCTCGTAATGGCTAACCCAGTGGGAGCTTGTCCTGCAGGCTCAAGCCAGAGCGGCGATTCCCAAACTTTCCTGCCTCTTTTAGGAACAGTTGAAAAGGGCAGCACAGTGCCATTTTGAAAGATTAAGAGGTAGAAGAAGATAAAATGTGTGGCATAAACCCCCCTAGTTATGAAATGCTTCTACTTTCCCTTTCTTCTAATAGAAGATCAAAGAGGCTTTTGATGAAATTACAACTTTGGGCCAGCTCTTTGATGGCATAAATTGACTTCAATTTACCGCAGGTGAGAATCTGACTTTATCTATTTAAATAAAATTGATACAATACAATAGGTTATAAACTTTTGGAACTTACTGATGCAAGAGATTGTTACAGCAAATAGCTTGACAGATGCCAAAATAGTTAGACTTGTACATGTGAACTGGAATAGAAAAGGTCACGGCTGTAACAAAAACTAGAATATCAAGCTGGATTAGTTCACCAGAAAATGAACAAAGAGACAATGTACTTTAAAAAAAAAACAAAAAACAAAAAAAACCTGCTTAATCCCTCCAACACTTTGAAACCAGCCCCCGTTGCAACCACCAGTTTAGTGCACAGTATTGGCTAAGCAGAGGGCTGGGCACAAAACACCCGCAAGGTGAATTTAATGGAAATTCTTGATCTTCCCGGGGCAGGAGTGGATCAGCCCCCAGCCGGAGCTCCTTGCTCCGTGTTATTTACTGGGGGCAGAGCTGGGATTCAGAAGCAGGATGCCGACTTTCGGTTCGCCCTCTGCAGCCTCCCGACGCCTCTGCCTTGAAGAGCTGCTCCCTCTCCCGCGAGGGACAGACCGGGCAGCCGCGTTCACCTTGTGCGGGGCATCAGCGGGCACAGGTTATTGCAGTTGCCTTCCTAGAAGATGACACTGTTTTCTCGGCGCGGCGAGCTTCGCGGGCAGCGGCTGCGGGGCCGGTCACTGCGTGGCCCCGGGCGCCCTCAGGGACGCTGCCGGTCCGGGGATGGGACCTCACCGCTAGACCTCATTTCCTTGTCTCCGTGCCACCATCCCGCCCCGGGCCCTGCCACCCTCCCTCGTTAAATCATCACGCAGGCGGGATGCAGTCATGCGGCAAATTAAAACTGGAGAAAGACGTTTCCCGTTGTTCCAAATTAATTGGGTCGCCCGGGCGGCGAGGCTGGACTCCCGCACCGGCAGCGGGACTGGGAGCACGGCAGGGGCCGGCGCCGCCTTCCCGAGGGACCCTCTGCTCCTGCCCGGCTGCGGGTTTCGGAGTGACTGCCGGCCACACGCGCTGGACCCCGTCCACTGCGACTGGCGAATACCTGCTTGTAGGGACTCCCTCATCCAGATACTTGTTCCAAAGCACAAAAATTGACAACTTATTAACAACAGAGGGTAAGAGAAGTTCCTTAAAAAGTAGCGGTGAGCTGATGCATTTTGATCACTGCAGTTTTAGTGGCTTTACTGCGGGCTGAAGCAGGCTCTGAAATGAGGAGTATATTTAAAGCGGTGGCACATTGGTTCAAAGAGTGCTTCGTCTCTAAAAGCGTGCCCTCTAACAGCTACACCAGCTGTATTATTTATTAGACTTCGTGTCCTCAGGTAGACCTTCCACTCTTGACACCCGAGTCCCCAGCGTCCACGGAAACCCCTTGTGTCCCTGCTATCCTAAACGTGAATCGAGATTTGGGAAGGGGCATATAAGCTGCTGTGCTGCATGGGTTGCAATTCCCGTTCCCCCCCCCCCCCCCCAAAGTTCCTGTGCATGTCAGGAAGAGAAGCGTCCTTGGCTGGATGAAGCTGGACAGACTGCAGCGGGGACAGGCTGCAGCCTGGACTGCTTCTCACATGCAAGAGCCTTCCCAAAGACGAAGCTAGCGGCGAGAATTAAAAGGATGAGCGTACGCTTCTCCGGAGACACTGGTTGAGTTTAGGTGACCTCTTGTATGTCTGAGCGCAGCTTGGAGGAGATCGCCCCAAGTCTTGGTGCAGGGCAGAAGATGCAACTCTCTCCGGCTGAGCTGGTGTGTCTCCTCCTACCGTCGAAGCTCTGCTCTCTGGAAGGAGCGCAGGGCTCATTTCTCCAAATAGCTTCTCACTCAGCACCTACCTGGCTTCAGCACCACTCTTTCACCCACTTCAGACGCCGGGTAATTTTAAGTGAATTCTCAATTCATGCACAGACAGCGTGGCTGCTCTGTTATTTATTTCGCGCGCCCTACCAAGAGTTAAAGGAGAAGAAAACATTTGGCTTTTAGTGGTTTACAAAGCCTCATTACAGCTGAAATAAAGTAACCACTAAATCTTGTGTGGTTACAGAGGTCACTGGAGTTCTGGCACGGCGGCGCCAATTCCAAGGCAAGAATTTCGTTTTCCTCCAAGGAAAAGTGCACACAAAGTTGACGGGATGACAACCGGCTACCTCGCTGCCCTCCGGCGGGGCGAGCGGGCCCTGCCGGGGCTGGTTCCCACGCGGGCGCCACGGAGGGTCCCTGCGTGCGTGCAGCGCCGAGCGCCGCGGGAGGCGATGCCGGGATGCAGGGACAGGCTCGTGCCGGTCCCCTTCGGAGCAGAAAGGAGGGACCGGGTGAGAGAGCTCGCTAGCGTTCGATGCTTCAGCATCTCTCGTCTTGGCTGAGGAGCTCAGAGGGGTTTGCAAGCAGGTTTTTAACCTTTCCTAGCTCTCCTGTGAGACACGAAGGTATTCCTCGACTGCGCAGGGGGACGGAGCTGAGCCAGGAAGAGACTGCGTCTTGCAGCGGCACTTTCCAAAACGTCCGATGCTGGAGTGCATGCGGGTCTACAAAAACCGGGACTTTCATCTCTAGCCCCCGTGCCCAGAGGGGCTTCCCGTGGGGGGCTGTCGAAGGAGTGATGGAGACGGAAGATCACCCGTGATGCGGAGGCCAAAACACTGAGGCCGGCTACCGGTGGACAGGCCAGGAGTCCGGGCCCCCAGGAACTGCTAAATTCAGTGATTTGCGGTCTGGACGGAGGCCGACGTTCACAGGAGAATTTCTTCCCAGCTGGTATGTATTAATAGCGCTATACCGGGTCTCCCGTAGCAAGGAACTGATATCCTGCATTTCCACAGCAGAGGGAGATCAGCCGGACGGTGCCATCCGGAGAAGCTCACCGCAGCCAGCACCTCGCTTACCGGCTCCCGGCGATTCCTAACGAGGCTGAAGATTGCGGAAGCGGCACGGGACCTAACCCGCTGCCCCGCTGGAGGTACCCGGGCTGCACGGAGATGCGCAGAAAAATTAAGGGGACAAATTAAAGGCCCAGAAAGGCTGGCGCTGACATTCATTCAGATTTAAAATGGCCTGAATTCAATTTCTTACATCACGCACCAAGTGAAGCAAGCGAAGCTAATCAAAGGCATTTGAATTGTGAATGAAGAGGTCTGCGCGGAGCTTTAGGGTGGTTGAACTGATCTGCTCTAAATTCACACCTTTAATTAACTGGAATTAATTTTCCTGAGTGCCACTGCAGGCAGACAGAGCCTTCCTTGATTTAGAAAGAAAATTCCAGACTCGGTTTCTTCCCCATTCACTTCTGTTCGGCATGCCACCGGCATAGCTGTTTCAATAAAGCTGATTTATTTAATAAGTGTACTAAAACAAATTAAATTAAACACGTTTAATACAAACAGATGATGCACCTCATTTAAATGTTAGCTTCTTAATTAAAACACGGCAATTGTGTTTTCTCCTTTTATTGGCTTCCTAGCGAAGCCTGGTCGTAAAGTCCCTTAAGCCGCACGCTCCGTTACGGGCTCGCCTCCCTCTCCTCCAGGTGGGCTTGCAACGAGCTGGGCTCGTTCGCGGGGCGACCGCTGGCCTCTGGCCGGGGGAGCCCGGCTTGCAGCGGGGCGAAGCAGGGGCTGGATTTACGGTGGCGGTTGAGCCGGCACACGGCACAGGTTGGGGATTTATAGCTGCCTACGGAGCCGGGGTGCTGGGCTATGGCGTTGCTCCGCGGCGCTGCTCCTTACGGCTCCGCACGGAGCGAGTTCAGCAAGGAGCCGGCATGTTATCCGGGTGAGCTGCTGAGCCCACGGGAGCTCGTGGCAGGTTTGCCCTTGGGGGCAAGGCCAGAGCGGTCCCCAGTCTGGGAAACCTCTCCTCCAAAGAACGTTTCGGCAAGCCTTGGACATGGTGGTGGAGCAATTCCTACGCTCCCTTCCTAGGGCGGCTGTCACGGCATCGCTGTTCGGGTGCTTTGCAATGATAAAACCTCCCCACTACTAGAGACGATGCAGCTTTATTTCCAGGAAACCCACCGTTCCCGTGCTTGCTGCCTGAATTATGCATCGGTCACGAAAAGGCAAATGAAAGGAGGAGATTGCCAGAAGAAAAGTTAGCATGAGGAGCAGTGGTATTCCTTCATGCTGCTGACATGCTGTTGACATCGGCTTTGATTTGCAGCTGCAGAGGCTGTAGCCGGTCCCATGCAATCCGCATCGGCTTCCTCCGGGAGAGGCAGCAAAGGCCGCGCTCTCGGGGAAGCGGGCAGCGGAGGACGACGGCGCTGCAGGCGCAGCCGGAGCGCTGCCCGCCCCCGCGGGGCTCTGTTTTGAAAACAGCCATCCACCCCTAATTGCCAATCTTATTTTTACTTTATTCACAAGATGTAACGCTCTGTTCTCCTTGCTGTTTGCGCTGGCAGCGCTCCACATAACGCAAGGCTCGGGAAAGGAATATAATTTCTTGCCTTTCCGTCTCTCATTTGTTTGGGCATCGTTTCGTACTAATCCCTAGTTAATTAGTTTAAGATGATGGCTCCCACGAATGAAAGAGCACCTTTGTGCTCGCTGTATTTTAGCACTTACATATCATCGTTAAGGAGCACAACTCTGTTAACAGATGAAATATAACAAGCAGTTGTGGCCTTTGCCTCCCTTGGGAGATGCTTTACCACCAAGGAGACTACTGGCTTTTGCGGCGTGGGTGGGTCAGCCAGGGGCTCTCTCTTGTTTGCATCTTTTCACAAATAGCTTCCAAAAATCCTGGTGGGGATTAAAAGGACTTACGAAACTTTGACATTCTTCGTTATGATGGAACATAATTTTTTGGCCCGTCCTTCGCAAAATGCGTCAGCCGTGCAACATGAAGTTCTCCTGTTGAAGCTGAAGGGGTAACGCTGTTAATGAGTAGCAACAGTATGTTATTATTTTCCGTATGAACCAGGCACTTCGGGAAGACGCGCGACGCCTTGCGATACTGCTCCACCCGTTTCTGTCCTCCTGCCCTGTGGCAAGCAAATGCTGTAACGGCTTCCTGACCAGCGCATACCTTCGTGCTCATTACTGAAAAATTCGAAGAGGACCTATTTACTGAGGCTGAAAGGAACACAACACAGCCGAAATAACGGCGATGGAGTGATGGAAGTGAAGCTAATTTCTAAGAAGCTTTCATTTTCATTTTTTTTAACCTCAATTAACATAGTGATATAGGAAACAGATTATTTCTAGCCTGCAAACACGTTTTTCTTGATACTTGGGACACCATAGTTAATCAAATTGAACGTCTGTCTCTGTTAAAATCAGCTGTGGGACGTTGATATGTTGTCATTTCTTTGCATGACAGCTGCTCTTTTTTAATAACTTGCTCCTAATTCTGTTTTCACTTGTAACAGCTTAATTATAAGTATCTTCATCAATGCTGTTGGAGTAAGAAATCCACAGAAGTAAAAGCGAAATTATGACCGCTGTGTTTTATTCTGGCAGCAAACTTAAGTTGTGTACAGTCCATAAACATCACCCAAATCCTGTCTGCCCTCGTTGAACTGGCCGAAAGGCCGGTATCCTGACGGCACGGTGCCGACCAGGCAGGACGTCTTCATTTTGCCTGTCATTTGAAACCTTTAACTGCCGTTACTGAGCTACGTTTACTTCTGTCATCCACGCTAGCCATTCTGCACGAAGGAGATTCACATGTGTAGTCTCTTTATTACCTTATATTAATGAAATGTTTGCTCCTACCCAGGGCGCCTGGGTGATTTTGCGGTTTTCCCTACGCACGTGAGCTGCCGGGCGGCTGGCGCCGTCTCTGCCTTGGTGGGTTTGCTGCCTGTCCTGCCATGCAGTTCAAACCAGAGCACGAGCCCTGCATTTCAGATACCTCCGAATTACACAGCGTGTGGATGTTATATCTATATGGAGAGAGAGGAGAAAAAGAAGGATGTGAGAATGCACACAAGCTAAAACAATTACAAATAAAACCCAGGGATAAATAGTCATCAGAGATGTAGCGGAGTTTCTAGGTGCCTGTAAACCAGGGATAAAATGATTTTTCTAGTGTTTAGTAGGATTTCTGCTTCACGTCTTCGGGATATTTCATGAATCTCAATTAATTCAGATCTACAACATCCCTGTAAAGAACAAACCCAATTTACAGGTGGGGTAAGTCGTAATCCAGGAGGCCTCACTGAAGAAACACGAGAAGCGTGCGACCAGACGGTCATCCTTGCTCCCCGCGGGAGCTCCACTGGCAGAGGCCGGACAGAGGCAGTAATTAATACTACAAATGAAAAGCAAATGAAATATTTCTGAGTAGGTGAAGGAAGAGGGAGAAGGTGACCTGGAGGTGCTGACTTGTTCCTCTGCCCCAGGAGATTAGCGTTCCCAGTATCACCATCTAATAACCAGCGAATGGGCATGTGGAGACTCCTACCGAGGAGAGAGCTGGGATAATGAAATACTAATTGCAAAAAGCAGCAAAGTGTTCGATTTTCTTATCCAACTGCCTTTTGCTTTCCCAGCTTCCCTGGATGAGAGCAGCCATGAGGTGCCGTTAACGGTGAGGCAGGATTTCTCTATTATTCCTTTAGACCACAGGGCTGGGAGAACACATGGAGTAATTAATTTTGACTTACAGAAGCTGTATTAAATTGGATAGAAATGGGTGAAAATAGGATTAGGAATGGAGTTTAGCCAAGAGCAAACAGAATTAAAACTCTCTAAGAGCAGGTCAACACAGCTGATATCACTGATGCAATGAAAGTAGACAGCTTGGGACATTTTTGAGTGATAGCGTAATGTCAGAAATTGCAACCTGCCTAGTACCCGACCAGATCAGGAGAATTAAAAAGCAAAAAGTGATTTTTTTTTTTTTGTTGGACTTCTGGCTCCTCTATCTGGTCTGAGCTTACTGGCTTCCAAGGATTAATTCTGAAACAATTGTGCAGAACAAGCAAGAGTCTCCATAAACCCCAACCGATCCAAATGTGCACAGTGCTTTCAACACATGCACTGAAATCTAATTAGTATGGGATTATGCTTGTCACAAATCATCAGAAATGGAAGGACTCTTAACATGAAAACCAACTCCTCTCCCTGAAAAGCCTTCTCGCAAATGCAAAGATGATCCAGGTTGAGAACATTTGATTACAGAAGCTGGGGACCATGTCCTCGAGTGGTGTAAAGTGGAGCGTCTCTGCTGATGGCAACCTCGATCTACTGTCAGGGACACAGAAATATTTGCATTGGAGGCTCTGCCTAAATTCAGTTTTGGTGCAAGGGAATAAGGACCCACAGGTCTGGCTGGGTTAAATCTGGAAATTTCCTTCACGTCTCTGACCCAGCCGGTAAAAGCCTCGTGTGCCTTTCCCAGGCTAGATTTCACTCTGCTTTATTCCAACGTAAATCCTGCAAACTAAACCAGACCAGGCCCTACTCTTCCTCTGCAGCTCCGTAATTCCATTGAAGTCGGTCCCTGGTCAGCCCAAAGCTGCCGATACCTGAATTTGCTGAGTGATATCCATAAAAAGACTAACATTTAGCCTTTGTACAAGGTTTTTCGGCTTCCAAGTACTACAAAGTGCTTTGCAAGCTTAGACCAGGGAGCGCAGGGCTTTACATTTCCCCTCGTTGCCTGGCTTTCATAAATAGCGGATCGATTGAAGGTCGCAGCCGGACAGTTTGTGAGCGCGTCCGGCGTCCGCCCAAGCCCGGCTTTCATGCCGCAACCCAACTCCCGCAGCTACCGGGAGCTGCACATAAACATGAATTGCAGTTGTTTTCTCTAGGGTTTCCATGGTTCCTGGCCCTGGGGTTTGCCCTTGTTCTAAAGTAGATGCTCTACAGCCGTGTTTTCCATGGTCTGAGGAAGCGCATGAGATTGCTAGGAAACCTCAGAAGTTGCCCAAACAAGTGGCGCGGGCCTGAGCCTCGCGGAGAGCCGGGGCCAGTGATGTGCCGCGGCCGCTCGCTCCACCACGGGAGCCCCGGAGAGAGCGGGGGACCAGCGGGAACGCCCCGAGGGCTCCGCACCGCGCTTGTCGCCCGCTCGCGCCGGCAGATCATTGCCGCGGCCGCCGTTCGGCAAATGTTAACGCAGCTCTCGGCAAATCGCTTTATGTACGGCGAAAGGGGGTGCAAAGCGGCCACTGCAGGACGGGACCGGAGGGGGCTAAAGCGGCCTGAAGCTCCCTCGCTCTGCCCCGGCCGACGGGCAGCGCGGCCAAGTTTGCGTCTCGGCTCTTCCCTGCTCCGTGACGCGTGACCCGAAGAGCTGACTTGGGAGAAGAGAAATCTCTCGCGGGGGGTTTGGTGCCCAGGCCGGCGCAGGAGCACAAGCGGAAAATCGTAGCGCTGGGTCTCCGGAGAATAAACAAACACACTTTAAAAATCCCTCCGAAAACCACGTCCCCAAACCTCGGACACCCAGGGAGCGCGTTGGGCTGAGCTGGGGCTGCCGAGCGGGTTCCAAACCCCCTCTTTTGGTGCTGCTTAATTGCCAGAAACTTTCTTTTCATTCGTTACTGTGTAATTCTGCAGGTGTTACATCACGTCGCAGGCTGGGGAGATCAAAGCCGAAACGCTGGCAACCTCAACCGAGCACGGATTCTTTTCTCTTTTAACCTACCTGACCAGTCGTGCATGCGGCACGCTGCAGGCACAGCCCGCGGAAGCGGCGCCGGGAGCTCCAGAAAGGAGGGTGATTGCAGTAGAGCCCTCGCAGGGAAACCCAGCGGGGCCGCGGTGGCGGTTTTGGGGGAACGGGGCACGCGGCAGGGCTGTTCTCAGGGTCGGAGCCCGATCCCCTTCCCTGGGCATTACCCCCTGGCTGTGATTTATGCCGCCTGGGATTTCTGCCAGGTCTGAAGCCCCAAAGTCAGCCTGCGCTTGCTGGCTCCGAGCGAGAGGCAGGACGGCCCAGGAACTGCACAAAAATCAGACCGTGGGAGACCCACGTGCAAGTCCTCGCTCTGACACTGACTTCTCACGCGACCTCTGCCCAGTCACTTAGCCTGGCTGTCGCCGTTCCCGGCGAACGCGGTGGGGACACGGTGCTGCCTCCTGCGTGTCGTGGGTCCCGCTACGGACGAAGGGTGCTCAGGTGCCCACGTCCACGTACGCACCAGACGGGCAGAAAGCTCCCCTGTGCCCAAGATAAGCTAGAGGAAGACCCACTGGAGAGCGATTTTCAGGCCGTGAATTAAAACTTAGTCTCAGGTTTTGCAGTGTGGAGGTGACAGTTTTCCAGAACTCACCTTTTTCGCTCCCCACCCCTCTGCACAGGGGTCGGGGGAGCCTTGGCCTGGGTCGTGGGAGCAGTGCGGCGCTCGCTCCCGCGCGCGGTTGTGCCGCGCAGCCGAGGACAGCCCAGAGACTCGTCCTCGGTCCTTAACATCTTGGAACCAAGCCCCCGAGTCCTCCCTCAAACGGGGAAAAGCGGAGGGCGCCAGCGCTTGGCCCTTTCTCCTGCCGTAATGCGAGGGGAGGGGGTTAATACGATTTTTTATCTTGGCAGCGCCTCGTTGCTGTTAGTCAGTTTAGATCCCCGTCAGCCCGCTTTTCCTTCCTCTGCACAGTGTTTCACCTCCTCCCCCTTCCTCCTCCGAAGGTAACTGTATCTCCTGCTTATGCATGCATTCCTTTATAATAAGGTATTATGCCTCTATTTATATGCATCTTAGGTGCAGTCTGAGGCAGCTGCTGCTCTCCAGAGCCCTGGCCGAGGAGCATAAAATTGAATTCAGCGAGGAATGTGCGGGTGCGCTTGGACATCTGCGCCCAGCCAGGGGCAGCCCTTCCTCTGCCCTTTTTTAACAGCTTGTTTGTGCTCCTTGGGCTCCTGCCTAGTCTGGCTCGGCAGCCTTAGGAGTCGTCCCAGCCACAGGTGAGCTGGGCGAGTAGACTCAGGACTTTGCAGTTTCCCCCTGGGCTCAGAAGGTCGCTCCTGCCCCCGCAGCAATACGTTCGTGTCACTCTGCGGATTTTTTCCTGAGGTTACCGCACGTGACAGGACCCCGTTGCAGCTCTGGGCTAGGGCTCTTGGATGCCCACGGTCCCCATACGTGCCTCCTGCTTTGTCAGGGGATGGTTGGTGGCGCAGGTGATGGTCCCAGAGACCCGGCCAATCTGGGCACGTCACCCTGGGGGTGACAGACGCGTGCGCTGGCGGGGGACTGCGTGCACGCAGCGGGGCTGGTGCTCCCAAGTGTTGCCGTTGCAGCGAATACAGGGTTTTGGATGCTCCTGCCGGGCTGTGGGTGGGTTGCATGGCAGATGCCTGGAAGTCCGGTCTCTCCCCCTCCTCTCCGTGTCGCTCCCTTGCGCCGCCATCCAACACCACCGTGACGAATGCGACACAAGGACCCAGCTGGACTGAACTGAAATGGTGCATTTTAGCAGCCCTTTTTGCATTAAGCTGTTACGGGCTGGACTGCTGAACCCCGCCAGCTTTCAGTAATGATTTTCAAAGCAATGAAGCCTTCTGCTGTGGGGGGACCCTTGGTCAACCTTGAACAGCCGGCGGCGTTCACATGGTGATAAGATAGCTCCGTGCGGACGATATGAAGTCACTCCGCTTTGCCGTTTGGCTTTTCCCCAGGCTAAACTCCTGGCTTCGATAAAGTCCACGTGGTTTTGGCCACCGGCCTCTGCGGACTCCCCGCTTTCACCCCGTCCTTTTGCTTCTACAAAGACTGTGTCGCCCTTGAAAGGCGACTTGTTTCCTAGAGCCAACCCGCGATGAAACCTATTGCCTTGGCTTTGCCCCTCTCCCGTTGCAGCTTGCCGGGGGGCCCGAGGGGCTGTGCAAGGGCAGGGGCGCCCAGGGCTCGTCGGGGAGCTAATTACTGGCCGCGCTCCGATGCGGGAGCCCCAAGCTGCGTGTTCCCCGGTGACGAGCCCTGACGGCAGCACTTCCTCCCCGATTAGCCCTCGTTCAGTGTGCGCTAATGAGCTTGAACCCTGCACCGCGCCGGGGAGAGGGGGCGATCCGCCTCGCTCGGGCTGATAGCAGGCGAATCTGCCTGGGAATAGAGGCCGCGTTATCTCCCACACTGAAAGCTCATGTTTTTCTTTCTTTCAGTCTTTATTTGCGGTCAGGATCATAACACGGCCCAGCTGGCGAAATGGGGGAAAGTGGCCGGTCTGATTAATCGGTCACCGGCATGCACGTTCCAGCCTCCGCCAGGAACCGGGAGATAGCCCCGATTAACCCTTTCGGCACCCAATGTGCACTCCTTTGAGATGCTCCAGAGGAAGGAGGCGATAAGGCAACATTTGGTGATGATCCGCTCCGGGATGCATGCGATTGCACAGCGGTGTGTGCAAATCTGCACATCCGCAGGGCCGCTGCTGCTCGTCAGCGGGGCAGTCCCAGCCGTGGGCTGTTTGCTAGCTAATTCTGGGGGAGGCAACATGTGAGAGCAATCAGTTTGTGGGTTCATTTAAGGAGTCATTAAGGGCAGGTGGGCTGATTTGCCTCCCTGGTACTGAGAGAGGTACTCTGGGGTTTCCTGAAGGGGTGAAATGATATGGAAAATAGCTCCTATTGGTATGTCTTAAAGTTCATTTGTGTCCTTTTGAATTCGTGTTTCCACCACGGAGTACTCAGACACTGCAGTTCATGAATGTATTCTTTTTCAAAGGGATTAGTTTGCAAACATCTCAAAAGGCTGTTTCTGCATGATAAATGATACGCAGCTTAACAGTGAGCCTGATTTTCTCATCCTTCTAGGAACGGAAACCATCTTCAGCGCTGTTCAGCTGATTCAAACATTCCTCACATCCAGGAGCAAGGATCTGTGCCTCTGCTTTGTCCTCGCCCTCTCTGGGAGTTGCAAGCTCTGGACACCAGCAGAAGCACCTGGAGGATTACCCAGGTGAGCTGTGGCTTCTCTGTCACTTGAAGGCTTTAACTTTGGGAGCTTTTCATAAAGATCTGTGACAGCTCATACAGGAGTTATAAGCTTGGTGTAGAAAGGTATGTCCTGTATTACGTGTGAAGCCAGACTTGATGATCGTAATGGTCCTGTCTGGCTTTAAAAGAATCATGTCCCAAGTGGATTTTAGTTCTCTTTCATGCAGGAATATTCCTGAGCAAGGCTCACAGTGAAGGTGAAATGACAGATCAACACTGGAGGAATAAGCTGAGGCTGCGGGGAATGGCTTGGGGGTGGGGGAGGAAATCAAAGGGAAGATGTCTTTGTTGCCTACCCAGCTGCAACTTCCTGCTTGGACTAGAAAATACCCGAGGAGTTGACTTGTCAGGGGATTGCATGCCTTTGCCTTGCCTTGCTTCCCCATAATAAGTGAATAATGAACTTGTAGGACAAGCAGAAGGTGGAATTCCCAGAAATTATCATCCATAGTAAGCACAAAGAAAGTCTCTGTCTGCCACCTCTCAGATTCCTGTAAATAGGTACAGCTTTTCAATGAAAGAAAGGGCTTTCCTCCAATAAGCACAAGCTATAAACAAGCATTTTTGATCAAGTGGCACTCCTGCCAGTGTGGAGTAATGCCTTTGAATTCAGTGGAGGTGATCTGGAATCCATCCAGGGTCAATGAACCTAACTGGCTTCCATCAGGGAGGTATTCTTCATGGTTCTCCTTTTTTGCTCCTCCAGTCTGTCGTCCTTATGATGCCCCCAGAGCTCTTTTTCCTCCTGGGGATTTTTAAGGCACGTGATGTGTATCGTGTGGCTCTTGCTGTGGTGGAGATTTTGCATGGTGGCTCAAGGGGTGAGAAAGGCTGGCCATCCTGTTCTAGCGTATATGCTCAGTTTAAAAAGATGAAATGTGATGTTTTCTTAACTGGTGCGCCTGGAGAGTTAAATGAATTCTGCAACCAGAGTATGCATTTCACTTCGCTTGCAGCACAATGATATGTCTTTATGTTTATGGTGGAAAATGGAAGAACAGGACCTAGCCTTTTTGGACATGCTAATAGGAGCACAGCTGGTGTTTTAATAAGCAGCTCAGGGGATCTAACTCTGAAAAGTCTCAGAGGAAATTCTTCTGGGAGAACAAAAGTGAGATTTCAGTACAAGCCACTGATTTTTCTGTAAAATGATGGCATTTTGGAAGGGAAATGCTTTATCTTTCAAAAGTCTGATTGTTCAGGTGCAGTGACAAGTGCAAAACATGAAGCAAATTACCTACTTTGTACTTAATTTTCAGTTGTTGCTAGGTATATGAGACTGGTTTTGCTATTTGGCCTTCCAAAGCCACCATCTGTTTTAGCAGGTATGAAACAAGGAACTTGGTGGAAGGAGTTAATTGTGTTTCACCTGGAAATGGCATTTTGTATCCACTGATGTGCTTGAGGAGTCTGCCCAAGGTCTGTTGCTATTCAGTCTTCTAATTGATAATCAGGACACTCTAACAGAGAATGCTCTTATTAGATTTGCAGGTGACCCTAGCACTGGAGGGACTGCCTGAGTGCTGGGTGACAGATCAGAGTTCAAAGTGTCTCTAGCAAGACTGAATGTGTGGCCCAAAAAATAGGATGTGTTGAACAAGTGCAAGGTACTGCAGGAATAACCCATGGGCAAATGGAAAGGTTGGAAAAAACCTAGACAAGCTGTAGCTCTTCAGGAGAAGGGTCTGGAGATGATTCATGCTCAGCTTGTGGTCTGTAATAAACAGCCTGATGGAGAGAGACTGGAGGGACAAGGGTGGTTTAGCCTCAGAAAGAGGAAACCAAAAGATTAGATGAGACCAATCTTCAAAACACTGCTGCAAGAAGAGGGAACGATCAGTCCTCCACATGCGTGATGGAGAGGATGAGAAGGAAAGGGCTTAAATTTCAATCAGAGAGGTTCAGACTGAATTTTGCTGAAAGCTGTTAAGGGAGGGGGGGAAAATAGTGATGCAGTGGTAAAGACCTCCTGTTGTCGAGTTTCACCTGCTGAAAGTCTTTAAAAGCAGACTAGTCAGAAACGACAGCGGAGAACTGATCTTGCCTGAGGGCCGAAGGGAATAACCAACCTCTTCCTCGCTCCCGGGGGCTGGTTTGGTGACAGTAAGATCATCCGTCCCCTCTTTACAGCCCGTGCCTGCAAGCTCCCCACCAGCAGCGTGCAGCTCCATGCCTGGCTCCGGAGAGCTCCTGATCCGGTGATTAGTAGCTTTGTTTTCATGGGGCCGATGATTTACATCCAAAGGTTTTAGCAGAAGCCCAGGCTCCGTTCCTCTGGGGGGAAGCAGTGTATTCTTGCAAGCAGGTATCTGTTAGTTACCTTTCACTGGACTGCGCAGCCTTTTGCTTTCCTATGATTATGTTACTCCTCTTAGACCCAATGAAAAAGGATATGCGGTAACAAGTCGGAGCATGGGGACCAGAGGAAGGCTAACGTTTCAGTTTGCTTGTGTGCTAATCTGGATCTTCTTCTCCCAAATCCTCTTAACCTCTGTGTTTTTTCAATCACTTCTGTTTGCATCAAGCATTACCAGCGTGGACAAAAATTGAGCAACAGAAGATACCGTAACTTGCAGCCAAAGGAGCTCCATTAGCTAACCAACCCGCTAAAATAATTATGAATAGACTAAACTGCATGATCTGCTGATAATTTGATCTAAAAGTGTCTAGTCACTGCCCTCGTTCTTGCCCCACCTATTGTCTAGTTGCGCATTGTAATTTCAGGCTTTGCTAGATGTACTCCGTCTTTTAAGGAGACGGTGACCACGTAATCAAGGCTGTCATCACAGCAGAATCTGGCGCTCGAGTCAAAAATCTCCCCACTGGTCTTTTTTCATTTCCTGGCTCAGCATCAGGGGAAGAGATTATGTGATCCGATAGGTAAAATTATCCCATCAGAGGTGAATGTTCTAATAAAAGGCTTTTGCAGGCCTGGTTGTATGATATCCCTGAGAAGGCTACATTCATTTGGAGCCCTTTATTGAAGGGAATTCTCAGTCCCTATGGAAACCCAACAGGACAAAAGCCGACTCTGGCAGCTAAAACACCCACAGCTACGTGCACACATACAGAGGTCAAGGATGCAAAACTGTTGCGTTTGCCTGTTTGGGGGGGGGAAGGAACAACAGAACAGCCCATGTTTGGATGTTTGGCTCAAATTGAGACCTGTATTTTCTCAGCTGGTGAAAATTTGGGGTGATGAGCACTGCTTGGCCCATGTATCCAAAAAAAAAAAAAAATCCAGAGTCTCTTTTTTTATTTATTTATTTTTGGAAGGCTTGATCAGGTCCAACAGATTTGGAGAAAGAAAAAGGGGAAACCTTTTGGGAATCCTTCCCCAAGATTACTGCCCCCCCCCCACCTTTCTCTCTCTCTTGCTATTTAGTTACCTGCCTCCTTTTTGCAGCATGCTTTGAAAGGTGCTTTAGCAAAGTAAAAAACCTTTGAGATCGATGCCGAGTGATGCAAAATAGGTAGTGAGGGTGGAGAAGGGGGTTTGTTGGGGACTCCCTCCCCTCTCTATAGAAGTCCTAGCCCGGGTGCCGATGGGGCTCGCTGTACCGAGTCTTTACCTGCCGCCTGTCTGAGGTCCCTGCCTGGGCGGTTTGAGGCTGGGAGGATTCAGCTTTTGGGGGGGGGAAAGGAGGATGGTGCCCTCTCGGGGTTTAGGGCAGGAGGAAGGCAAAGAGAAAAAGCGCTTGGTGTTTGTGCAGTCGGGAGCGGCTCGGAGGGAGACGGATCACCGCTCCGAGAGCGAAACGCAGGGCAGCCGGCAGCGAGCAGGTGAAGCGGTCAAAGGTGCGTTTTTATCACGTGCCTCAGCCCCGCGGCGGGGGCACTCGGCGCTTTATCAGCCCCGTGCCGGCGCTGTTTGCACGCTCGTCCCGTAATTGCTTGACAAAGCAAAATCCCCTGACTTCCGAGCGCGGAGTGCATGCTGCTGGGATTCAGACCCGCTCCTACCTCAGGAGATTTGGGGAGATAAAGGAGACCACGTTTCGCATCTGAAAAGTGTGTTTTCAATCAAAAGAAGAAAAAGGTCCAAAACACACAGTGGGTTAAACGTTACAGCAAGAAGCATTTGAGCTGCTCTTTCATTGAGATGTAACCAACAGTTTGTGTGTGTGCGTGATTGCAGGCAGGTGGTTCCTGTTCATATTAAAAATGAGTAATCCAAGCTCTCTGGAGGATTTCTTCAGAGACAATCTGGACAGACCTGGAAGTCCAATGTGCCTTTTAAACCATAACTGTTTCCCCTCTGCATCCCAGCATCCTCTTTTCTAAACATTTTTTTAAGGAGCTCTTGGCCGGCAGATCAGGATCATCTCCCTGCATTCGGGGAGGGGAAAACCTGTTACCATAAATCGAGAAATCCCCCCGCACCCTCCAGGCTGCAGGGAAACCCGACGTGAGCCTCCCCGCGAGCGGTGGGCGAGAGCGGCCGGTCCTGCCCTCCCGTTTCCTGCCCGTGTCCCTGCAGGGTGAGGACGTTCCCACCTATTTCTTGGGCGATGCCTGCTCCCCTCGCACCTCCAGGCTTTCCCGTGGCTCCTTGGCGATGGGTTATGCTCAAGCGCCTTTGAAATACCCTGGTGTACCCTGGCACGGGCTGCTCGCTGCCTGTTGTGCTGCTTAAACCACGGCAGAGATGCTCTCTCTGCTCCCAGCACACCTCCAAGGGGATTTGGGTGATCTGCACATAGCAGATCACTGCTGTGCTTCGGAGCCTGGTGAGAGCCACCTCCGTGTAACAGCTGTCTGCCGTGTGCATGGGCATCCAGGACATCTCCATGTCCTTTCATCTCTCTGCACCAGCTGTCCACCTCGCTGCATCTTTGCAAGGAATCGGTGTATCTTACTGCTCCCTGCTTTTGCTATTGGGCTGGGCTATTTCCCTGGCGTCTGCACGCAGCGTCCTAGGTGCAAGGTGCAAGCCCCGTTGCTGATCCCAGGAGGTGCAGGCTGAGCGACCCTGCTCGCTGTCCCCTGCCCTGAAAATGCTGGCTGCACCCGTGAGCACCCCAGAGCTGCCCCGGCTGCGGCTCCCTTGCATCGCCCGGTTCATCCTGCGCCGTGGTTCCCTTCCCATTCCTTGTCCCGGCAATTAAAAGGCTGGGTCCCCCGCTGGTTTTGCTGACCCCCACACAAGAAATCATCTTAACGCATCGTTTTCCCTAACGCTTTGATGCAGTTGGGCTGTTACTGTGCTGTGGGATTAAACATCCGCCCGGGCTCCCGGGGGTAATTGCTCCGTGTTACGTGTCTGGGCAGTGTGTTTGGTCGGGGTCTGCTCCTCAGGTGCCCTCTGTTGTCGCGGCTTTGCTCTAGAAACACCTGATCTCTTTGAAGGCTTCGTGGCTTTGACTCCCTTGTGCCTATGAGTCTAGTTGTTTTGAGATTCTCATCGCCAAAGCCCCAACCTCTCTCCCTATTGCACAAAGGAGAAAAAAAAAATTAATAATATTTTAGAAGAAGGCTTGAGGGCTGCATTGCAGTTTAACTTGATCACCCGGGGGAATAAAAGAATACCACATGCAGAGATCTTTTACTTAACATTGCGATGTTTAATCTTGCCCAGTCAGCAGTTTTTGAACATATTCCAGGAAAGCTTTTAAGCCTGATAAAGCCAGGGCTTTTGCATTTTCAAGTGATACTTTAGCTACAAATGACATGCTCTACTTGTCATTTGGCTTTAAAGGAAGGTAATTAAAATCTTCCTAAGAGTACAGTTACACTAGGGAAAGAAATAACATAAACTAAAATAAAAAGAGAGAGAGAAGCCCACAAAAATGCAATTTAGCAGATGAAAAATGTAAAGGAAAACTGTTAAAAGATAAAAGTATCAAATGCACAATAGCAGTTTGCTGAGGGAGGGCTAAATGACATGGGAGGTACAGTGACTTGTGCAGGGGAAGCACAGGCAGGGCGAGGGACTTTCCAGCACGTACTGCCTGCAGCTTTTAGGGCCACTGGAAGCCACAGGCCAGGCTTGCGATGAGCTGTAAGCGCCGCAGCAGTCCTGGCTGCAAAAGACATACTGCTACGCAAAGCGTAAAGAGGAATAAAAGACAAATCCAGATGTGAACCCCCGAGGTGGGCGGGTGCAGGCAGAGCTTTTCAGCAGCGGTCCTCAGGGGAATGACCCCCTGTGGTGGCAACCTGGAACATATCAGATTGGGTTCAAAACCATATTCTCTTCTGAATTTTAGAACAGGGACTTGAACCTGGGTTCCTACATGAAGTCAAGCATGCCCGTGAGTTCATGCACATCAGTTCCCCAATGGAGGATAGGACGTGTTTCCAAAGGGACTCCTGATGTCCCTGCCTGGCACGAGGCTTGGAAATGCAGCCAAAGCGCCATGTGGGCAGACAGAGGAGAGCAGACCCTTCCTCTTCCTCGCTGCTCTTCCTGGGCACCCTTCTCTGCACTCATAATGTTTCACCCCTAAAGACCCACAGCAGGATTTTCTTCCCTCCTCCTTTTAGAAAGCCTCATGCTGCTGTTTCATTGCCAGTTTTGATCTTTTGAGAGGAAAATGAGTGTGACTGAGGTGTATCTTTCCCCAAAAGCTGTTGCTGTCAAACAGCTGGAATAGTTCAGAGATGTTCCAGCATAAAAACGGGGAAATGAAATTTTCTCCTAGGATAACATCAAGTCTGCATCATTCAACAGCCTCTGGCATATTCAGCCGTCGAGAGAGGCCCGCTGATGAGTTCAGCAAAAGCAGACGCTATCCATCTCACTGGGATCAAGTGTAAAATAAGAATCCTTTTTTTTGGGTTGTGCTTGGATACCAGATCGGACGGAGCAGCTGGTGGTTTGTAACCTGGAACCTCCATTGTGACGGCGGATTCCTCTGGGCCCCAAGTATTTATTAGTATCATTTGCCACTATAAAATCAGCAATCTCTCCGCGTGTTCACTGCGTGTAGTAGTTATGCTATTGTTAGTGATTATTGTTCCCCGATGCCTGTGTCTCTTAGACAAAGTCTTTCTCTCTGCTCCAAAGCATTGCAAATGCCAAGCGGGAACACGAGAGAATTTCTTCAGCTAGAAGAGCAGAAGAAAGACTATTGCAACAAGCCGCAGTATTTATGGTGAAGGGATCAGTAAGCGTACCTCGAATGGACCTATTTCTGTGCTAATCAAACATGACAGCCGCAGTACCCATGGACTTTCCTGTTCGGTCTGAACCCCAAATGACACTCCTGCCCTGGCTTCCTTATCCAAGAGGCATGTTTCCTTTATTCTCACATGCCTATTTTGAGTTCACAGCGCTGCGAGGGAAAAGGCTGAAATTAAATAGTTTCTTTGCTCTCCGGTTCCCTCAAGGCTCTTCCCTTTGTGTCTGATCTGGCACAGGGCTTGTTCCTGGTCCAGGCTGCAATTCCCATCTGCGGGCAGTGGGACTGAAATTCATCATGCGCAACCGTTCCTGTAGAAAACACTTGGCTCACGCTGAGCTCTGGCGCTGACGGCATCCCTTTGCAATGCAACGCCAGCACCTGGCCTCTCCTCTTGAGACACCCCCCGAGGTCTTCTCAGGATGCGGTGGGTCAGTCCCCGGGAAGCGGTGGCGGAGGAGGCTCCAGACCGGGGCCACCCTATGCAAAGGGACATCCAGCACAGCACCTGAGCGATCGGCAGCCACGGCACAGCCGTGGGCTCTGCATCCTTGGGATGGAGGTGGCCTTGTGAACCAGCACACCAGAACCAAAAGCAGTTCACACTGGTTTTCCCCTTGTGCTGCTGAATTCCCCACCTCGGGCTCCGGATGGAGTTGCTTTGGGGTTGCGGCTAACAAATTCCTCCCTGCCCTAGAAATATTCAGAGCACTTGAAAGCTTTCCTATCCCCACAGACTAGTTTTAGCACCTTGAAGCCTGGCGAGTCCCAGCAGCAGGTGTAATATGAAGAAAACCCAAAGCCAGAAGCCGACATACTGTCCTGCGCCCTCGGAGACTGCAGGAATGAGAGGGAAGCTGCGTGCCGTAGGGAAGATGAAAGATGCTGCAATGACTTCTTGCTGACATGTACAAATGTGATCCTGACTATTAACTTTAATGACCTGCCATTATGTGAGGGGAAAAAGGGGGAGGGATCTAATTTTTTTTATAATTACTTTAATTGCCACCCTGTGGTCTTGTTTTGTGCTGCTGGTTTTGCAGTTAGGTGGAGGGGGGGAAAAAAAAATCCAACCCTCCCCCTCAACCAATGTCTGAGATTTGTTCTCTCCTGTCCCAGCTGTGCCAAATCAAATCATCCAGAGAAGCTAGAAAATGCTTCTGCAGATTTAAATGCAACAAATAAATGAGATCGCAGTTCTTTGATATGGCTTTGGCAGCTATGGGTCATTCTTTGTAATTTAAATGTAATTGAGCCCTTAGACAAGCTATGGGTTTGCAAAGCATGCGTTAGTGGAAGACTTGATTGTGCAAGGAGTGTTTACTCCAGTTAAGTGTTCTATTTTGGTTAATGAGACTAATTTCCTTTGAGAAATGACTTGCGAGGATCCGAGTGGCAGGATTGGGCCCACGTCCTTGCAGGATTCTCGGTGTCCCCAGCTCTCAGCAGTGGAAGGACTGGAGAGCTGGAGCAGGAGTAAAGGAAGTTGTGGAGAGCAGAAATAACGTGGAGCAGGATCTTCTGATGGTAAAGATTCAAGGTTTTTGCATATTTAATAATATCTATCATCAATCCATTGCTCCATGAATAGGAATGATGATTGCATGAATTGAAGACTATTACACTGACATATTAATATTTAGCAGTTCCATCATGCTTTTTATCTATACTTCAAAATGCTTTACAAAAAGGGGAAATGTTTATTTTCTTGGTTTTAAAGACCGAGAAAGTAAGGAAGAGGAGGATGCAGTGGCTAGGCCAATGATATACCCACTGGGCACTACGATCTCCGGGAACATATTTCTGTTTGAGCTCAAACCGTGTTTGCCTTCTGGATTGGTATGAAGGAGTTCTGGGTTCTGCTGAAGTCTCCTGTTGGACTGGCTGCATCAGGAGAGAAATCTGTTTTCTTTTCCTGAAACCCTTTTTGATGAAAAATGCAAATTCCATTACAGTGAAACGTGTAATGAATTTATGATCATTTTGCCCAGTGATTAGCTTTGGAGAAAGCTGAAAAATAATTCTGTAAAAGCACTCAAAGGTCTTGTTTTGACATTTTCAAAAGGTACCCTTTCAATTCCTACTTCAAGCTTTCCTTTAATTGTATAAGTGGCTCCAAGACATTTTCAAGAAATCAATGAGAGGAATGGTTTCAATTTGATTGAAACAATGTTTTATATGACCCACTCTACTTTTCTATCAGGTTGTGATTTGCCAAAAGTTTTTTTTAAAAAATGCCTGGTTTTGATCTAGCCCCAAGTGATTTTTTTTCCTTAGTCTTTCAAAATTGTCAGTAAACCACCCTCTTCCTTATGAGGTCTTGCAGCTCCCTTCAGTGCCTCCCTGCATCTAAAATATGGTTGTTAATCTCCTGTCTTATGGAAGGCCTGAGATAATTAGCTTGAGGGCTTTCAAGCCACTTGGAGATTCTCAACTGGAAGAGCTTTTAGATCAGCAGAGTGCCTTATTCTGGCCGTCTTTGCTAGAGATGGAGCAGGGAAGGATGCAGCCATGGGGCTTCTGGGCTTGTTGAAGGGACAAACTCCGCATTTCTGATGGCTTCGCGCCGCTGTCGGGCAGCTGCCTGTGGGTCTCAGCGAGGTTTATCCTGGCAGTAGGCACGGGCTTTCGCACCTGTATGCAGAGCTGCGCGTTGCTGAGCTGAGTGTGGGCTGAGCGCCCAGGCTGCGAGCTGTTTTGAAGTCTCAGCAAGCTTAGCTTTTGATTCGGGGCTGAGCTTTTATTGCCTGGAGTTGAGGGAGGCCTTGCATGCGAGCAGAGCACTCGGCGGGTGTTAATCTTCAGCCTTTGACACGTGCCCCGTGGGGTAGGAAGCGTAGAGAATTGCAAAGTCAAGACCTATTGTTTCGCGCACCTTTCTTGCCGCTTCGGCAACCGCCGAAGCAGCTTTCTAAGGAGTATTTGCTGTTTTGCTCGAGTTCTTGAACCGACTGAAATTAATTCAAAGGGAAAATGGATAGTATCTTTGGGACTCCATAGAAACAGCACAGCTCCTCTGGGACAAAGATCACATAGTTAGGGGGATTATGCTGGAAAGAGTTTAAAAGAAACTCCGTTAGAAGGAGGAGGTGCCAGAGATGACCCCCCCACACACACACACACATCGTGCCCTTGCTCACAGCTTTCTGACTCCGTTCTGCCGACCCAAGTGATTTTGCAATTTCCAGTGAGCTTTGGACAAGAAAACAAGCTTTGGACTTAAATCCAAGTGAGCAGGTGTATCTGTCCCTACTGTTGCCGTGCACTGTCTGGAGGGAAGGTTGCATGAATGCCCATTGCCTGCAGGGAAGATCATGTCCCACTGTTTTTTTCCTAATCCCCTGAAGCCCGGGCAGGTGACAGTGGCTCCCCACCTGCGGATGTGAGCAGTAAGCCAACATCCACAGCTGGCAGCCTTTTTCAGTTGCGTGTGTTTGCAGGGGTGATAAAGGGCCACCTAACAGTGGGGACCTATAGTGCTATGCTTGGTACAAACTGAGAATATCACAGCCCTGCATCTAGGATGTACTTTTTAAATAGGCAAGACATGAAGAACGAGAGGAAGAACTGCAAAACCTTAAAAAGTGAAGAAAGGGGTGGCAATGGAGAGCACCAGGACTCTGGCACCCTTCCTCCTTAGCTCCTCACATCTGGGACCATCTCCTGCTCCACGGTCTCCTAGGACAGCCGTAGAGCCGCTTGCCAAACCTGTTCCCAAGGTTGTTGTTAAACCTACTTTCTAAACGAGTGCCAATAAGAAGTGGATCAGGTCTTGAGGCCACCTCATGCTAGTGTATTGAGTTAGCTTTGGTCAATTTAAAGCTATGTCCAGACAGGTCCACCTGGCAGTGAAGTCTTGGTGAATTGACACAGACTGATGTGTTGTCTCTCAATAGTTCAAACTAAATGAAAACTAGTCATAAATATACCTGAACAGTCCAAAACAAGACCTAGCACCAAGAAAGAAGCCACGCACTGGATGACTTTCCAGCTTTGCCAGACTAAGGCATCATGAAGGAGGCCCTTTATCCCCACTTCTTGTCTGTACGCTTTGCAGGGCAGGCTGAGGTCAGGGCAATGGTGTGCTCGGCAGTGCACGCTTTACTAAAGTGTGTGCCCCTCTCCATTTGAACAGACAGCATCGAAGGGCTGAACAGAGGGAAAAACGGTGGAGAGAAGGCCTGGAGCTCTTGACACTGATGATCCTAAATGTCTCTGTGAATTTTAGTGCAAGTGATTTGCCCAGATCCTAAATTTCTTGTGGACATGGCCGTTCATATAGTCTAGAGGTAGTACAGCGGGTAGTACTGAGAAAAATACAGTGGGGAGAGTGCACCTAGGTGGACCAGACAAGTGCAGCCAGTCTGATGGTAGCTGCACGCGCCTGTGGGCTACAGGCTCGGCGGGTCTAGGTCCAGCTTGCTTTGTACAATTGCCTGTATCACAAATCACCACCCGCCTTTCTGCTGACTGGCAGACTTGGCCAAGCAGGACGAGAATGGCATGCGTCATAAGAGCTCAGTGCTCCTGCTCAGGGCTGAAGCATGTTGATGGGGAAATTTTCAGTGATGCTCTTCTGTAGAGAATTAGGAGGCTTCTCTCTCTAGGGCTCTTGGTGTGGTACCTTTAATCACCATTAGACTCGCAGGGGGAAAGAAGAAGCAAACATTCCTTACCCCTTTTATTGTTTTATGTTTAGTCAACATTTAATATTTTTGGAAGCCTTGGTATACTGATTGCTACAATTGAGTAACCCTTGCAGGAGAGGAGCTGCGTCTTGCTTTTAATCCAAACTGCTGGCCAACTCCAAGCAAAACCCAGCTAGAAAAAGAATAGAAAGAGCTTAAAAAAAAAAAAAGTGCTGCGTGTGTAATTTATCCAAATACCGTTGCACGCTTGGGAAGGGCAGCAGGGAAACCAACATTCCTGTCTCCAGTGAGCATTCCACAGAAATTCATTGAGGGGGAAAAAAAAAACAAAAAAACCCGAGCCCCCCGAATCTAACGCACAAAACACTTCAAACAGCTTCCAGCTACTGAGATTCACTCTGCAAAGAGGCAGCGTTGGCTTACCTACTCCCCCTAACCCTTCTTCCCTCTCAGTACTTGAGGGGGGCTAAGCAGCCTGGATGTCCCTAACCAGGACTCCTCCATGTGCTACAGAAATTAGGCTGTATGGAAAGGGGACCTCTGCTCAGGGGAGATGGCTGTCCGTCCTCCACGGCTGTCCATCCCGTGTCTGAATCTGTTGCATGGTTCCTTCTCCCCATTCCAAGTTATGTTGGCGAAGCCACAGCATCGCTGGAGTGTTGCAGTGACCGGTCGCTGGGACTGCCTCGTACTCTTAATGTTTCACTAAGGCTTTGCGTTGGGGAAATCTCTCCAGTCTCTCATGAAACAAATCCTGGTGGCCAGCAGATGAATCAGTAACAGTGACTTCAAAGGAAATTTAATTCCTGAGAACTCTATTTTTTTTCCTTAATCAAGGTACTTCCCATTTCTATTAATTAATTACCAACCAGAGCTATTGTTAGATTCTGCCTAATGACTTGCCTTCTATTCTCATTCTTGTTTGCACTGGTGTGAAAAAATGATTTAAAGAGAAGACTTCAATGGGCTCATGTTACAGTGTCACACAGGAAGGACAGCAGGTTTGAAATCAAATGTCCCTGTTACAGTGGGGTGCAAGCACAGTCTTAGCTGGAAAAAGGCTAGTGAATTAAATAAGGAGTGCATAGAGCTTGTGCCTGGATCTGCAGAAAACCCGGCTTAGCCAAAAGGATATTGTTTATTCGGTTTTTGAGTTTACTTAGCTTGGGCAGTGAAACTTGTCTGGCCAGTTTGAAGCCTTTTACTTCCTTGTTCTTGTGTTCAGAGTATGTGGGAAATACACATTTTGCAAGGGAAAGCTAAAATCCAATAGTAATTTTTGCTGAAAAAGGGGAAAATAACTCTAATTTTAGTCCGGTATGTACCTGACAGCAAAAAGAAATTGAAAAACTTACTAAAGGACCATTCATTTTGAGGCTTTATCACAACCTTAGAATCAGATCATGTTTCAGACTCTTCAGAGATGCTAGAGATCTAAAGGGGATCCTTAGAAGCTTTTGGTGCCCAAGTTAAAGGGATGCAGCTAAAAAAAAACAGAGAGGAAACTTGACATTGGTTGTTAGCTATCACTTCAAACTCTGTGTATTATGAATATCTTCTTTATATTTCTTTCTTTTTTTTTTTTTTTTTTAAGACGAAGAAGAAATACCTAGGAAGTCGTTTCCATGTGATGAGTGACGAGCCCTTCGCCAGCGCCCCCAGACAACGATTTGGACATGGTGCCATGCTCCGGTAGAGTTATACGATTCGGTCCCCCAAGGGGGCTATGTTACAACTGTATTTGGCTCCTTCCAAGACAAACACATTTTTTAAGGCCGGATTTTACTGCGTATATCCAGGGTACCAGGTATAAATCTCTAATTCAGAGAAAAATCAGCACTCTCCTTGCCCTTGTTTTTAGTCTGTGCACTGTTTAGACGTTTGTGCACTTTTCGAAAGGAAAGCATCTGCTTAGAGAAGAGCTGTTTCGGTGGCAGCGAGATTGTCTCGTGACCAGCAGAATATATTGTCTCTGACTTGTGCATACTTCACCAGAGATCTACATTTTCCAGGAAGTTTCTGCCTCTGAAAATCAGACACTTTTAAGGTGTTTTGATGGCTAATGCTGGCAGTGCTCCAACTCACTGGCTGTTTTTGAACTTCTTGGCTCAACTGAGTAGCAGCTGTTTGGTGGATGCTGGAAACCGAGATTTTTGGTGTTGTACAGATTTTAAAGTTGGCCCAGTTCCTACCTCCTCAGCTAATATTGAACCTGGATCAGGGATTATATTTTGGCTCGTCTTTTAAATGTGGCTCTCACTTGCACATTTCTGGGGAATGATCTATCACGTGATAAATGTCTGTGGGCACTAGAGAGGAGCACAGAGAATATTGGCCAATCTGGGTCTGCTTCCAATAAGGAAGCTGGACAAAGTTGTTCCTTGCAAAGGTACTGAAGATAAAATAGGTGCAGTGGTGTCGGTAAGATGGGACATCGGCAAAACTTCTGGGGTCACACGTGCGGCTGCAAGGTGTGCAGGCCAGTTCAAAGCTAAACAGGATCCTAGGAGAGAAATGGAAGAAAAGCTTTCTGCATCCTGGTTTTTGCAGGCTAACAGGACCACAAACAGGGTCTGCTGTTGCTGTTGAGGAGGAAAAGATGCCCCAGGCATTTACTATAACACACAGGTATAGCCCATAGGTCGCTGTTGAACATCAGCTGAGGAAACTGCCTCCCTGTCCTTGTTGGAGCCCGCTCGGCCATTCCTGCTTTCCTGAAATAACCACGGGCTGTTACCGAATCAACGAGAAACCGAAAACTTGCAGCTGGCAGCAGCACCTGTGCGTGCGGCCCCGTCACCCCGCCGTGCCCTCCCCGGGGACGGCATCCAGCTGCGGAGCGGGGCGGCGGAGCTGGCGAGCCGCGGGGTCAGCCGGGGAGGCAAGGGGCCGCCCGGCTGCAACACTGCGCCTCTTGTGCGGGGGGATTACTGCGGGAATTAGTGCCGGTGCAGCGAGACGAGCTCTGGGGGCACCAACTGCGGGTGTCCGTTCCCCCAGCCCTTCCCAGGGAATCTGCCAGCCCGGCCCGTCGCGAATGCGGCCCCGGTGTGTCGGATCAGCACAGCTGTATGCGCGCCACTGCTAATCCGTCTGCACAACACGCCGCGCGCCAGCTGCCCGGTCCAAGGTGGCCGGGGGGCACCCGGACTGGTCCGGGCGCGGGGCCCAGCCTGCAAGGTGCTGGGGCCGCCCGCTCCGTGGGACGACCTGGGACCCCGAAATGCAAGGGGGATGCGGGATTTGTACGGCGAGAGGCTGCAGATGGAGGTTTCGGGTGCCCGCCGGCGAGATGCAACCCAGCCCTGGTCCAGGAGATGTGCAAGCCTTCATCTCGCCTGGCTCAGCCTCCTCCTCGCCTCTCCCTCTGGAAGTCTTCAGTGCACACCTCCAACGGTTGCAATCTCAGTTTGATAAATCCTTTAATCTCCTGTAGGATCTGTGCTCACGAAGGAGAAGGCAGCAATACTTCCTCTTCCTCACCGTCATCGTGGCTGGCTCCCCCGGGGCCGTGAGCCCTTGCAGGCAGAGCGGCACGTACGGCTCCCAGCTCCAGCATGTTGGGATCACGCGCCCTCATTGCAGCCGCTCTTCCCAGCGTGCTTCGAGATCTTCAGAGAAAACGGTGCGTGGCATTTTCTTCCCCTTCCATTTGTGGAGTAATTAGTCCCTGTGAGTTAATTTCCCAGCCGTCGGGGCCGGCAGATGGGTTGCAGACCCTGCTCTCACTCCGGATGAGGAGCTCTCGCAGTACCGCGCTCCCAGCCCCAGAACACGCAGCCTGTTTGCCTCTGATTAGGACTGCTCCCGCTTTCCAGCTTTCTGTCACCACGCTATTGTTTTATAACGTGATACCTAATTTATTTTAATGACAACAAATAATTTGGCAAGTGTTCTCCATCCTTGTTCTGGCAAAATGCTGTTCTAAGGTTGATAAAGCTGTTAAATTGGGGTGTGTGTGTGTGTTGTCTTGTTCTGTGGTTTTCTATTCCATTCTATTCTTGGTAGAAACCAAGAGACATCAAGGAAATCTTTGGAAAAGTACCACTGACACCCCTGCCCTTCAGCCAGAGCTGTCTGTCCAAAGAGAAGCTGCCATGACAAAAATTTGCATCGACGGCAAGATGCGTGACACGCATACCTGGTACCCAGCAGGGCTCAGCCGAGGATGCTCCTCCTCTTCCCTTCCCGTTGCAGACCCAAGCGCCGAGAGGGATCGCACCCTAGCAGCAGCAACAACCTGACCCTTTTCTCCTCTGTTTACTGAAGCGCTAGGCTTCTTTCTAACCTTGTTTCATTATCAAGGAGCAAGCAAACGCTTCTGTTCAGAAAAGCCATGAGGAAAGATGGTGCCGAGATGTGACTCTCTTGCATTCCTCCAATAACCCCGTATTAATGGTGCCGTGAAGGTGATGGGCTGTGCAGGTCAAGCAGGGACGGAAGAAAAAGGGGGGAGACAGGGATTCCCGTCTCTCCTGCTTACCCATCCTGGCGAAGGCACTGGCTTTTCATAAAATCCGAGGAGCTGTCACTAAGGGAAGCTGTTATTTTGCATGCACCTGGGACACCCCCATCAGCTCCCACTGACTCCTCCTGCAAGCACAGGATTAAATTCACCCCCTTACAGAAGACTGGCATGAATATTTGCTGCGGGCAGCAGTAGCCTTTAGGGTCTGCATCTGCCAGAGAAGAACCAGAGCTTTGGAAGGGACAGCAATGTTATTTACATGGGGTCTTCTCCCCTTCATGTGAGAGATGTGGCTCTGACCTTATCCTGCCTAATGTTCAGGCCACACCAGTCTGCCCAGCCTGCAGATAGACCGATGGTCTGCAGAGATTGCCTCTCCTGGAAAAACACTCCTTATTTCTACTGGGGTCCTGGGGAAACTCTAGTCTTGTTTCTTATTCTGATAAGCAAAAACAAAGAGCCAAAGCGGAGCAAAACCAGATGCATTAATTAAACATAAACTCTACGGTCCCTGCATGTTCCTGATGTGAAGTTGGCTCTGATTTATCAAGGCATATTTGGCTTGTGAAGAATGGGGCCAAATGTCTCAAAATCTACAGTTCTGTGCTTGCTGGAGCCCACAACACTTGACTTTTCTATGCTGATTCGTGGGCAGGAAAAGAGTTGCCAGCCCGCAGGAAAACGGCAGCTGCTGCAACAATTCCTCCTTGTCCGCGCTGGTATGCGAACCCACGGCTGGAGACCTGAGTGGGACACAGGTGACACCTCCACTGCATAGAAATGAGCTTCTTAGAAATGCTGCAGAGGCATCATTCTTTTCTTTCCTGTAGCTCTAAAATTAAAGAAACAAACAGATGCAAAGGGGACCTGTGAACCAAGGATAGCGGTGCGTGGAGCAGGCTGAAACCAGCAACAGCCGGAGCTGCAGTGCCAGCACTGCGCCAATGAGGAGGACACAGTGCCCTTGGACCTGGCTCTGGGATTCACCCTCCAGCTCCTAAAACTTGAAAGTATATCCCTGGGGGATGCCTGAAAGGGGCTAGTACTAAGGAAGGAATGAACGCCAGGCCAATGCGAATATTAATTGTTAAGCTAGCTATCACCAGCTGAAGCCAAAGAGAATTCACTTTATATTATTAAGACTTCAAATATGCAAGAGCTTGCTGCAAAGAGAAACAAGCCTTTCCTCTGTGTCCACCAGGGATAGGTGCAGCAGTGATGGGCTAACAGTGCAGCAAGGAGGTTTTAAATTAGAAAAATGGCTCTGACTGGAAGGAGTTAAGCGCTGGAAGAAACTGCCTGGGGTTGATGTGGAGTCGTCATCACTCAAGCTCTCTAAGACCAGGTTTGACCAACAGCTGTCAGCCGTGATTCAGGAGCTGCTGATCCTGCCTGGGGCAGGAGGATGGACTCGGTGACTCTTCAGGTCCGATCCACCCTGTTTTCCATGATTCAATGGCAATAGCATATGACTTGTATGCTGCTGTTTGCAGAGCTTCTTCATCCAGCAGATGTGCCTGTCTTTGCTGTTACTAACAGTGTTGGAATTGCCATCAGCGGCCTCTGGCATGCGGTTTCCTTCCTCCAAAGTTAACCCTTGTGTAAATGCTATCTCACTGCGGAGCAGAAGCACCCTGCGGCAGCACAGGAACAGCTCAGGAGCTGTCGTGCCTTGGTCTAACGCTCTATGTCGTGCCTTATTCGGCAGCCAATAACGCAATGTTCAGGGTCTGCTGTTGAAGTCTGGGATTTGCAGGGTAACTGCTCAAATGCTCAGTAAAGCACTTGGCTAAGACCAAAATACCACAACTGCCTGGAAAGCCACCGGTCTCCATTGGCAGTAGCCAAGGTAGAGGTGTTTTCTTCCTGTCACTGATAGGGGTAAATCCATGGGATAAATTAACTTAGGCTGTGGCTGCTTCTGGCTCAAACCACCCATGCCACTGCTGGTCAGAGAAACCTGGAGACTACTTGGGCAGTAGAAAGGTTGAATCCCACACTCAAAGCTTGCTGCAGGAAATGGGTTGGTTGTTTCTGTTCGGAGTTGGGTTTCCTGCAGTGGTTTTATTCTGATACAGTTACTACCAAACATGTTGTTGAGGTTGTCGTATTTAAATATGCACTGATATTTGTGAAGGTTCAAATCATTAAATACATTTTGCGTATGAATTTCAGTAATCTCTGAGCCTGCTTACTTTCCCAGGCATGCCATATTTGTGGTTGATTCACAGGCAGAGCTAATAATTGCAGTTTCATATGGAGGGGAAGGCATTGGAATCCAATAACGAGGATTTGATGGCAAGAGAATACCAGTAAGACAGAGGTCATAAAAATACCATGCACAAACCCAGCTGTTTGTCCATTTCCTCTATTGCTCATCATTGTAATGTCTGCTGGCTGAATTATCTTTTTTTCATTCAAAAGAAGAGAAACAGCCTGGCAAATGGAAAACGATTAAGCTCTGAAGTGAATGAGAGTGGTTCTCAACAGAGAGAGCAGTTTTTCTTTCAAGTGAACCTCTGAGCTGAGTTATGCTGGTGCATGGCGCAGAGAAGCTGGTATTTGTGAGCGTGTAAAAATATAGGCCATGCCTAATTGCAACTATTTTGCCTGCTCGGGCTTACTGCAAATTGAGATGTTTTCAAGAAAAAGGTTTAGTTTCCCTGATAAGGTAAGTCATAATTAGGCAGGGTCTTCTTCAATTAGCTCCAAACTTAACTTGACCTCTAGGTGGTTAATTTGGGACTGTCAGCCCAGTCAGGTTCCTGGAAAGTTGTTTTTAGCTGTACCTGAGATGCCTGCGAACCATCAGCCAAGCCCGTTTTGGGTTGACGTGAGGTCGGTGCGGGGACGGGGTGCAGTTTTCTCCAGCTGCTGCTCCCAAAGGGGCCGGAGCCGCGTTTCCCGCCGGCTCCGTGTGCAGCCGCAGGGACTGATGCAGCTGAGCCCGAGTTCCCGGCTGGGGTTGGGACCAGTCCCTGGGCTCAGCACCCAGGCGGGCAGCGAGGTCCCCAGGTGTCTGCAGCAACAGGTACCTATTGCTCCCTTCTGGCTCCCAAATCTGAGAAATCCGGCAGCTTTTTTTACTTCTCCCTGTCCGGGAGGGCCCAGAGGAAGGGCTGAACGTGCTGTCTTCCCCCTCGTCCCCATCCTCCTGCTTTCTAGCCAGCAATTTCCAAGCTGATGCTGAGGCGAGGGGTGTTTTGGAGTCCCCTGAACGATTGTCAGGAAGGAAGACAATAACGATTTTAAATGAAAATAGTTACAAGCGGGGAGTCGCCGTGCCGAGACATAATTCATTTCAGACTGCCTGTCTTGCAGCTATTTGCCAATTCCTTCAGCATGTAATCTTCCCATTTCCTACAGGCGAACTCTTTTTCGCACACTTATAATTAGGTGCGTTTTTTTCTCCTCTCTCTCGCTAACCTCAGGCTCCAGGCTTGCAGCTTCCGAAAGTAGCTCATGTCCCATTAAAAAAAAAAATTTTTTTTTTTATTACCCTGGTCTTCAGGGGAGAGGGGGCTGGGGAAGGAGATTGCACAGAGAGTCGGAGGGAAATGTTTTGGCCACAGCATCCTGGAGCAGTTTGGGAAGGAGCAGGGAGCCAAGACGGCGGTTGCGCGGGGTCGGGGCCGGCTGCGCGGGGACGTGCCCAGGGGGCATCTGACGCCGGGAGCGGTGGGTGGCTGCCGGGTGGGAGCGGGATCCGCATGGGAATGGCAGCATCTCGGAGAGGCTCTCCGCTGCACGGCTAACTGCTTGACTTCACAAAGCGAAAACCTCGAGCAGAGGCGGTTTCCCCTTTATTGCTTTGGGGATTTGACATGATTACATACATTAACTTGTGGCTCTTCTCTTGTAATTGCTGGTTACTTCCTATAAATGTGTATGCGTGGATATGCACATACACTCACAAATATATATATAATATAAATATATGTATATATAAAAGTATATATAAACATAATATATATACATGGAGTATATGTATATAGAGACAGAATTATACATAATGTTATCAAATTTCATCGCACCTTAACAGAAGGTCCCACCGAACGCCAGCCGCAGGGACTCTGAAAATCCGCCCTGGGCAGTCTGAAGAATGGAACAATATTTATGTGCCTGTTTGTTATCTACTCGCTTTAGCAGTGGAGACCCACTTTTGAAGGCTCCTGGGTAATAGATAAAGTCACTACCGTTGTCTTGTGGGTGTCTGGGTGGAGAGAAGAAATGAAGGGTCATACAGTCCTCATTTCCTGAGTAGGAGCAACTGGTGCTCAAGCTTTCCTTGGTTTGCATGAGAGGTTGTGTGGGATGCATGCAGATCTGCCGGGTTGCAAAGAATCAGGATTTGCAAGACTTGAAGGTAATTGCCTCTGGTTTGTATCCAGAAAGGACTTCTCTAGTTCATAAAATATATGTCGTAGGAGGTGCTGGGGAAATGAGTTGGTCTCTTATGGAGGAATAGGAACATGTTCAGGCAATGCTCGTTGTAGATCTAACCTGACCAGGGGACACCAAAACATATATGTAGGGCTGGTGTCAGAAGATGCCTGTTTGGCATGGGGGAAGCAATAAAAGAGAGACACATGGCAGCAGTTTGATTTATGCGTGAAAGAAAGAGGCCAGTTATGCTCTGTTTTCTGTGACCTACTAAGCGCTATGTGAATCAGAAGTGTGTTTGTATGAAGACAATTTGAAAAAAATTCTATGGTTATTTTTTGATAAAATCCCCTGTTTTGATGTATCCTCTAGATGGAGAGGAGACGTAAAAGGAGACTCTAGCTGTTTGTTCAAATTTGTTTGCACTGTTTTTATATTATATTAATCCCATTCTTCAGGGATTCTACTGCTCGTCCACAGGGACAAGGAAGGATTTATTTCTGACCCTTTTAGCATGATTTAGCTTCTGGTTTTGAGATTTTTTTTTTCCCCTCTGAAACAGTGGAAATTGGCCACAGCTAGAAACAGGATGTTGAGCAAAGCACTTATGCTCCTAGTGGTATTAAAATCTTTTGGATGCCTGGTGGATAGATCATTCTTCCATGCTCTGGGTTAAACAAACTGTCAGATTTAGGGTCCAGAAATCATTTCTATCAGGTCAGAAGGGCAAGGACTACTGAGTTCCTTTGGAAAACGGAGATGGGCTATTGCATAGGATTACTAAGGATTTTACCTAACAAGTTCCTGCCTTTGCAGGGACCTTGACGTTAGTGATGCTCTTGCCCATTACAGCTGCGTCCTCCAGTGTGTTACGAGGTGCTGGGAGGGCTTAGCGACAGTGAAGAACGGGTGTGTGAGGAGTGGTGCTCTGCGATCCTTCCTGGACTAAATGCCTCTTGTTCTACCAGAAAGTCAAGGGATTGGCATGGATGTTGGAGTTGGTCCATTGGAGCCTTACGGTCCCAAAGCATTTCTTCCTAAATTGCTCTATTGTCTCTTTTACAGCACCACAAAGAAGGGTTCCCTGAATGCCCCTTTTCTGAGCTGTCTCACAAAGCAACAGGACAAGAACTGATAAATTGGTAAGAGTGGCAGGAGGGCAAATGAAAGTAGAAGACCAGACTCTGGTCAGAGTGTGGCTATGGTTCAGCTCTGAACCGCAGGTAACCTTTTCCTGGCCTTTACCAAGGTCCCTGACAAGGGACATCTCAGAGGTCGCTTTCCCTTATTCCACTTTTCCCTAAATCCTGCAGTGCAGGTGACTCCTGGAAGTGCATTCTCCCCACCGATGCTGTGCCTGGTGACCCTATGGACTGAACTTGGTGGGCTCCGTTTCCCCAAGCAGACCTCTGCAGGGCTACGCAGCGTACCAGGGTAAAACTTACCTGGTGGTGGTCAAATTACCTTATGGACCTGAGCAGCTCAGATCTAAGAGGATGTTGTACCTGGCATCAGTGCAGAGATACTTCATCGGACAAAATATCAACCTGGCCTCAGCCAAGACTTTGCTACTTGTGATAAAGAAACTTATCAGCTAATTACAGCTGGGGGTTGAGCCTTTCAAAGAGCTTGCAGGGTTTTTTTTTTTCCCCCCTACTCTTAAAAAAAAAAAATTAGTAAAAAGGACAATTCAGGCTAGAGTTGAATGAAAACCCACAGATCACCCGATTTAATCTGTGTCACAGGATCTCGTGTTCCCTGTGCAGCAACAGACCCTATGGGGACCGGCTGAGGCTTGTACCGCGACACGGCTTGGCACCGGCATGGTTTTGACAGGCTCCAAGGATCAGCCGGTGAAGTTTGCCTTTGGGGACTATTGCCACAGAACAGAGCGCAGCAGCTCCTTCTTCTGCTCATCGGCTTTTTGCAAGGAAAGCGGCTGGTTGCAGCCCTTATACTGGGGTCTAGCAGACCAGATAAGGCTAAAATGAAACTGTCTCACAGCTGGAAAGAGCTGTCTGATGACCTGTAAAATGAAACCTCTCAAAACGCAAGGCAATGCGTTTCTGGAGAAACTTCTGCATGTGATTGGGGTCACATTAGCTTTGGTCACCCAGAACAAACGCCTCCATACCGCTAAGGACAGCCCAACGCAAACTTCCGCTCTGTGTGCTCCAGAAGCTAAGAAAAATATTCAAATGAAACTTTGGAACTTAGCAACTAGTACAGTACAGGATTACAAAACTGCCAGATGGATTTTGGTGTTCAAAACCTATTAAATTTAATTAAAATGAGTACAGATTTCACAGTCGTGTTCCCTAAATGCCTTCTAAAATGCCAGCTTTCCTTTGGGTGGTCTTTTCCTCTGGTATCTCATCTCACTCCGTCACTCTGCTCCAGTCTGTTGAGCCGCAACAGAAACCTGGGACTTCACAGCTCATTTCTCTAACACAGAGCGCGGTTGCTGTTTTGGTATCATTTGTTTATTTATCTTATTGATACCAGTCTTGGAACAGAGACAATCCCGTCTTCCAGGAATCTCAGCGCACAATCAAGGCCCGTTTTCCAAATAGTTCTTCTGCCTTGGGAACTAAGTCTAATCACAGCCTTTGCAACCCACCCCGCTGCTCACCATGGCCCTTCCCGATAATCTCTGCTTGGCAGCACGGGACTCTGCACAGGCCAGAGAGCTGCTGGCTTTCTTTTGCTGAGAGCAGTATTGCTACCTGATAGCCTAACAATATGACAATATCTAAAGAAAACGAGACCAAAGGTATTTTAACGTTGCTATGTCATGCCACAGAATGAATTATGCTTAAATAACTGCATTACAGTTCAGTCACTGTGTCTCTAGAAAGCCCCAAGGATTTTGGAAGGGGGCCAGCAACGGGCAACAGAAATGACTGAGGATGTAAAAAGACTTTGAGTGAGGCTGTTTAGTTTGGAAAGAAGAAAAGTAAAAGGTGCTTTGAAGGGTGTGTACAAAACATGGGAAGAAAAGGTCACTTCTGTGGGCTTGCCGGGGCTGCAGACTTAAATTTGAGGCTAAGCCGTGAGCAGGTAAGGGGCTGCAGGGCCAAAGAGCGAAAGGCAGCCTGGCAGACGCCTTCCCTGCGGTCCAGCGCATGCCTAAACTCCTGAACCGCGAGCAATTTTCATGGGGTCGTGTAATCTATCCACCCCAGCCTTGCTAGGATGACATGGAAAGACAGAATAATTTTCTCCAGTCCAAGAAAACAGCAAAGTGCTGCTTACACTAACACATTAGCGCTTAAATCCCTCCATTCCTACAGAATGAAATGGATCCCGATAATTATTAATGGACAATAAACTCACAGACTGGAAAGGCAAAATTCATCTGGCCACGGACAGACCAGTATTTACAAATATGTCAGGCCAGTGGAAAAATTCCACTGAAATCGTATTACTTATTGTTATTTTTTCGAGCAAATACTCTTGAATACTATTTTATGGAAAGTCTTAATTTGCTTATATTAGGGAAATTAAATTGTTCTGGGTACCAAAGGGTCAATAAAAATTGTTTTCAGTTGCTGCTTGCTTATGGCACTTGAAATATACTGGCTGAAACAATGTTCTGAGAATACATGGGAATTCACTGAAATATCAATTATCAAGTAAAAATGGTGATTTTTTTCCCCAATTTTGCACATTTCTTGGTTATACAATTTTTGAATTGGCAATTTTAATTGCAAATGTCAGTATTTTTTGTTGCTTTTGTTTTGTTGTTTATAAATATGTCCATTTAGAACTTTCAATGCTGTTCATTTAGCTGTCCCACCTTTGACAGTTTTGCCTCATTCTGGGATTAAAAAAACCACTTAAAAATATTGGAATTTCCAGTAAATTGAAAATCTGGTTTTTGAGACTCTTCCTCTCCGACAGATAACTACGCGTGTAACAACCCCATGGTTGGGTACGTTTTTCATTCTCTGCTCACAGGCACGTCCCTGTTAAGTTTGTCCAGAGTCTGGTCAAGAGCTTGTTCCCTAGGAATTAGCTCGTGTGCAGTGTAATCTACTTAAGCCCATTTATTTCAGTAATGGGTGAAAGACTGTTCATAGAAGTGACAGATAGGTGGTCTTTGAGCAGGACTATCTGGGAGTTGTTCAAGCAAATTGAGGCCACCAGCAAATTGTTTGGTCAATGCTTTAATGACTGCATGACATTGTTCCAAGGCTTCTGATCTCTAGGGTTTGTGGATATTTCAAGGTCAGGTAATTGCCTGGGTTTTATTTAATTCCTGAACTTCTTTCTTTGCAGCTGACACATTTCAGGCCACCACGGCGGACCAGGGAGATGCCCTCACCAGCTGTTACAAAGGGAACTGAGAAGGACATTTATTCTGGCCCAGGCTCTGCTGCCTTCCTAGAAAAGAGACTTTTTTTTTGGATGGATGCCGGTGAGGTACTCTCATGCAGTACTTGTCTCAAGGATGGCCTGTGATGAAGCTTGACCCGTTCTGCTTTTAGCAGACAGATAGTTATGGACAGCAAAAAAGGCAGATGGCAGAGAAGGGGAAACCTTTTACAGCATGAGGTTAGGGTCCACAGGCCAGCTGGCTATTTGTCTGTGTTTTATTCAGGCAACTTTGAAATGCAGGATAATTAATGTGTTCAATGGACCAGAACTGACTCTGGGAGCCTTAAGGATCTTCCCTCACTCTGGGAATGGAATAGAAGATGCAGACATTAGAAATGACTATTTGTCCAGAAACCTCTGCTGCCAGTTCACGCTGTATCTGAAACTTTTGGTTAAATTTAACATAGCTCAGGCCCTACCTTCCTTCCCCCTTTCCTGACACATCCACCAAAATCTTCCACAAAATTCTGCATATCTGGACTTGGACCAGTTCAAAAAACTTGCTGTGTTATTCCTACGAGGGCTGTTCTTCTGTCTCTTGCTTACTTCCAAAAGACAAAGTAGACCTGAATTTTCCTGGGAAAACCTACTCTTGTGAGATACCCCATTGACTTCTTTAAAACTGGGGTGGTTGAAGACAGGGCCAGTGAGGGGGCCAGACACTGGGGTGCTCCTGTAAATCCTCCTCCTTTTAAACGGTGAGCTGACCTGGTGAAAGTTATTACTCGTGTAGTGTATTCTTAAAAACCATGTGATTTTTCTCGCGTTGCAGCAGCACCTTGGAGGGACCCCCCCAAGCCCTAGGGATCTCTTGCACTAAGCATTTAAAGTTCAGCTCCAACATAATGCTTGGACTGAGGCGCTCAGCCCACGTAGGAGCCAGAGCAACCTCCTGGGGTGCATGTTACAAGAGCCTCCCGTCTTTGCCAATCCACAGAGGTCACGAGTTGTCACAGCCAGCAGCTGCAGAGCCTGTGCTCTTTGGTTCATGCTGTTACAGCTTTTAACTAAGGGGTGGATTTACTGGGGATGAGAAAAATGAGCTTTAGCTCTCCCATTTGCTATATCCTCTAGCTCCCTTGGCAGCTTGCGCAGTCAGCTGCTGCCCACTGGCTCCACTGGTGAGAAGCCACAGTGCCATGATTATGATTTTTTCTGTAATTCTGTAGCACTTATGATCCCTACCGTGCTGGATCCCGCATCCAAAGGGGCTGTCTCTGTAGCGGTATCACGCTGCAGGGCTAAGCTCTTCCCACCAGCCCCAGCATCACGCAGTCCTGGCAGCGAGGCGGGCTCTCCACGGGCAAAGCTGGGCTCGCGAAGGTGGTGGCTGCATGCTGCTGGTGCCATCCTGCCCTCTGAGGATCAGAGATGTTGGCCGCTTTGGCTCTTTACAATACTCTTGACTCCCCTTTCAGTGGAGCTCGGTGACCGAGAGGAGGCCACGTCCCTGCCCTGCGTTTCCACCTTGGAGGTGAGCTGCCGCATCCGTGAGGATGGGACTGTGCCCGGGTCCATCCCGAGCGCCCCGTGTGCAAGCACTGGGGCTGGTCCAGCTTCCATTCCTGCTGATGGCAAAGGTTTGCTGGCTTCAGTAGGCTGCAACTGTGCACACTTTGATGCTTATGACTTTTTTTGATACCATGTGTTTCGAATTTCAGCATTTTGCATTTAAGTCTCTTCTCTCGGCCTCAACCTCCACCCCTCAGACATAAAACAAAGATAAAACAAAAATAGCAAGAACAGTTTAACTCCATCCCTTTAACTAGACAGTACTAAATTCTTAGCAAACAGTTGATGTCTATATACTTCTATCATTCTTCCTTCATTAACTCAGGTTATTGATCGATTCCTTTAGGAAAGCAGCCTCAAAGAGAGATGCAACCTGGTACAGAGGAAAACCCATGATAAGGGCAGTGGTGCGGGAAGCAGGACTCCTGGGTTCTTTCCCCAAGGCTAGAGCTAAATGCATTTGGTCTTTGCACGGGAATGGGGCTCTCTCCAGGAGCCCTCCTGCCAGGCAGGGCTTATCAAGGTAGAGCAATGGGATGAAAACAATTAGACTCCTGTTCTCCTCCTCCTGTGTCTTCCTCATGTGGCTATAATCCAAGCAGCCTCTAAATAACAGGCCTGGAAACAAAATGTTCCAACCGGCCAGATTATCAGGGTCTGATCTGTCCACTTGCAGTCTGCTCGGCAATGGCTGATAGCAGCCGCGTTTGGAAAAAATTCAGCGGTGATGGATGAATCCTCTGCCCCCAGCTGGCAGCTCTGCTCCGACATCCCATGTCCTGGCTCCAGCTCAGCGCTGAGATTGGCCTTGGGTCTTGTTTCCCGGCAGCATCAGAGCTGCTGCTGCCTCCTGGGCTGCTGCAGGGATTCCCTCATTTTGCGGCTTTGCCGCATCACTTTGCAGACCCAGATGTTCTCAGGTCCTCTGCTCAGGTCCTCTGCTCACCCCTCACCACCCAACCCCACCGCCCTCCTCTGCTATGCACGGCCCGGTCTTCCCTCTTGTCTTTCTCTTCAAGCCCTCCTGGGTGCCCCTTGAGACCCTACCAGCCCCTGAAGTTTCTATGACTTCTCTTCTCCTTGGCTCTTTCCTGGATGTCCTCTTAGACCTCCTTGGCTGTTCCCTTGCGGCAGTTCTCACCACCACCCACGCCACCCTGCAAGAGTCCTTTGGACGTGCTCCGGGCAGACGCCTCTCGGGCCCGTCTGACGTCAGTATAAAGCAAAGTGAGCTCCCTGTCCGGCTGGCACCCGAAGCGTTAAATCAGCACAGAAAAAGGAGACTTTTTTTTGAGAATCGTTTGGGCTTTTTTTTTGTTGTTGTTTTGGGTTTTGTTGTTTTTTTTTTTGGAGTTGTTAACTGACATCTGAATGGGAGATATGAATATAGAAATTATTCTTTGCTGAAAGCTGCAGAAAAGCCACAACCCTCAGATCAAACAAGTTTTTGTGCCACAGCAAAATTAAATCCTTGTGATTTCCATACCCTTCAGTCAACAGGCTGGCGCCCAAACCGTTGCCATAGCTACTTAAGTACAGACCGTCAGGAGCAAGGGGAGAGCGCGGGGAGACATGCTGTCCGAGGGTTAAGTAGCTGTTTAATTATTCAACCCAATATCTGGCAAGCACTCCAGATTGACAAAGGGGGGTCTCTTGTGATCTCTGGCTTGATAGATCACTTTAACTCTTTCTCCTCCCTCCCCAAGCACCGTCCGCCACCAGCCCCGGCAATGGGAACGACACCCCGATGAAAAGAAGGGAAAAGTGGATTTTCTTTTCATTTCTCCCCCCTCCGTGTTTGCTTATTTTCCTCATTCAGACTTGCTGGAGAGCCTCTGTGATTCCATGAGCTAGCTGGCCAGAGAGAGCAGGACCATGTCCCCGTCGCCCGCGTGCCCTCGCGGGACCGGGAGGTTCGACGTGGCTGGCACCGAGCGCCGCGGGACGGCTGCCGCGCTGGGAACGTGCTGTAGCGTGGACGTGGCCTGGGGGTGTTAATCCTCCGGAGGCGCTTTGCGAGCTTGGCGCGAGGGCTTCTAGCGAAGTGCAAAGTACGGCCGCGAAGGAAGGTTGCACAACCGCTGCCGGGCAGGAGAGGATGATGTGAGCAGCCTCGCATCCTCCCTGTGATGGGTTTTCTCGGTTTTATGTATACGGCATATTGGAAACATAGGCTGCTTTTTTGTTTTTTTAATGGAGAAGAACGATGAAAATACTTGGAAGAAGAACGACTATGCTGGTCAAGACTCCCTCGTTAAGGAGAGTCGTGTCTTTAGATGCCTCCCTCTCTTTTCTGCTCTCCCTTACTATTTAACTCTAGAAGCCCAGGCTCTCTCTCACACAAACTTGAGGGCTTTTTCTTTCTGGAAATCATATTAAAAGTGCTGCCTAGCCGAACTCCTTTGCCAAGCTGATTATTTTGTTGTCCTGTGATCTGAGAACACTGGGGGTAAGGTAAGGTAACAGTGCAAAATCCACCACTTAGTCATTGCTGGACATGAAAAACTGCATTGGTTGTCAAAGAAATATGTCAAAAGTGGATGCTGATAGCCCCTGGGGGTCCGACTACCTGGCTGGTGCCAACAGAAAGAGACAGATTAATGACATCTATGGCCGGTTGCTTCTGTACTCTTTTCTTAACCTTTATTTTCCAGAACACTTCCAGACAGATAAAGGACAGCGCCTGGTTAATCATTTGTCCATCTGCATATCCAGCCTCTCTTTTCTTATTCTTCTCTGGCCTCAGAGGAAAAATTAACATATTTATTTTCTGGTTTCTCCCCCACAGTCCTACGGAAGCGATTTTGGTCGCAATAGGAAGTCATGTCCCATCCAATTCACTTAAAAAAAAAAAAAAAACACAAAAAAGGAAGCATGCTAGAGTGATTGGAAAGGTCTGCTGGGGAGAGGGTGCTCCAGCCGGCCCTGGCCTGCCTTGAAATGCTTTGTGCTCCAGCATATTTTTAGCTACTGTCATAGAATGATTTCCTTGCAGATCTGCTTGAGGTTCATGTTGCATTGCTGAAAAGCTCACTTGCTCCACTGCAGACCTCCAAGCTCGAGAGCTTCTGACCGCAGATTTTCATCTGGATGGTTTTCTACTGTCAAAGGCCAAATACTGAAGCCTTTTCTCAGCCTTTATTCAGACCGAAGTTGCATTGGATCAGTGGCCTGGCTCATCTTTAAGCTCTTCTCTGAAGCCCCTTGCTCTGTCAGACTCCCACCAATGGCCACGCTTTGCCACAGGACGCTCTGACTTCCCAGCAATGGGCTGCTGCCAGATACCCCTGCAACCTCCAACTTTCACCCCTTGGTTGCTGCTGTTGCAAGCACCCATAGCGCAGGATCTGCACAGGGAGGGCACAGCCTGGCCAGCACGGGCTCTCCGAACAAGTGTAGCTGCTCAGGCCACGCAGCAGGTCATCCTTGCCCCTCTTGCTCACCTGCACGAGTCCGTGGCAGCTAGGCTCTCTGTGCCTCAGTTTCCTTATCTCGGCCAGACTGCAGTGGCTCTTTATTTCTTTTTGTTTGTTTGTTTCTGTAATTATATTTTGTAAATGATTTTGGTCATAAAGCTGTGTGACATTGCAACATTCCCTGTATAATATGCTTCCTCCCTGTGTTTTCCTCAAAACCCATGTCCCAGAATGATCATGAAACATTCCAAGAAGAAGTGCCAAGAATTTCCTAGTAAATGTCTTGGCGCTTAACATCTTGGTTTTTTGCTTTTCTATAAGTAATAAAAACGAAGTATTATTTAAGGTCTTTATTGAGTCTACTGAGCTGGGCTGGATTTCACTACCTTCGTTCTTGTGAAGGCTGGACAAGCTGTCCCTAATTTCAGTCCATAAGCCACCTTCGGCTTTTCTGTTAGGAAGAGAAGGACATTGTGTATTCATGTGGTTAAATGTTATTCTCCCAGTGGTTTGGTGGACATCAGAAACTTTAGAAATACAGGGTCCAGGGGAAGGGGTAGCTGACTGACCTCCTGGACGATTCTGCGATACTTGTGCAATAATAGGGTGCTCCTTTGAACAGAGCTTAGTTAAACAGATGCAGCTAGCACACATGCGTCATCTCCAACAGTCTTCTCATCCCCTCCTTGGGCACTCTCTCAGTTTTTTGTTGGTGGCATCTCTTTGGTTGGAACCTAGAAGTTAGTAACACGGAGGTGTTTTCATGGCTTGGTGAATTTGGGGGCATCAGCTGAGCTCTGGCAGCTCTGCAGCTCTCTGCCTGTGCATGTAGGTCTCTAGGCATTATTTTGGATTCAGAAAAAATAATGTTTTCATTCTGGATGTTGGTGGCAGGAAAGGTGATGGAGTTGTGGTGAATGTTGACGGTTGGCAGGTCTGCACTCATCCTGCCCATGGGTATAGGCTGAGCTACATTGCTGGCACTGGGCTGTCATTCGATTCTGTGTTTTATGTTGCCAAAAATGACTCAAGCTTTTGAACACTTGGGTTTGCTGCAACCTAAACTCGGAGACGTGAAAAGCCTCAGTTGCAGAAGTTGGGCAAAACTGCTAACTTTCAAGAACTGGGTCCCCCTATGGTGCTTCATCTGAGCACCAGATCTGCTGACAGCGCTGGTCCCGGCGCTGAAGTCCTCACCCTGGTCCCAGCAGCAGCAGGAGAGGAGCGCTGCCCGCGGCAGCCGCAGCCACCAGCCCAGCGTGGCAGCAAGCCGACCCACCGGGGAGCCCACACCTGGCGAGGTTTTACACCAGAAGCCTCGCTAGCACTTTGGCTGTATTTAAAGACCTTCTGAGGTGAACGGGTGTTTCCCAGGGGCACCATGACAGCCTGGCAGATAAAGAACGCCTCAAACACCTCGTTTGCTTTTTCTGCTGCCTCCGGTCAGCTGATGGGATCACCGTAAAGGACCAGAGCTCATCCTTGATTCAGTGCCATTTTGTCACTTTTTGGCTCCCCAGCCGGAAGGGCAGTTTTCTTTCCTATGGCAGGTCAGGCTGCAAAAGCACCTTAGCCAACCACTCTCAAAAATTTTGAGCTCACACTTTGGCTGGAAAAAACAGCATCACTTAATTCAAGGAGGGGGTCAAAAAGCCCTTCTGATTTCACAGTGGAAGCCAGACTAACAGGCCTGTGAGCAGGACAGCATGTGGCTGTGTTGCGATTAATTTGCTTAATTGTTGCACGCTGTTAGCAACAGTTACCATGTTTACCAGTTGAGTCAGTAGTGCTTGTTAAAACACTAATTCAAAGGGACCTCAAGTAATAAAAAACAGCCTTGGAACGGTCTTTCACATTAGCTACTGTTGCTTTGCTACAGCAAACATAACACCACACTCTCCACCGAGCCCTCTCCTGTTTGAGGGAATATCCACCCTTTATGGACAAGGCCTGTAGAATTTCACATTTTAAAAAACGTGATTTTTTTTTTTTGCCTCACTGTTATTTTTGGATGCAGTGCACAGAAGCTGAAGGAAATTGCACCCCTGCCTGTTGCCACAGAGAGAAGGCACTAACATCTGTGGGAGGAGAGGTGTCAAACTCCTCGCATCTGCATTTCCCACGTGGCGTGGTGGAAGGCAGGCTGAGGCCAGGCCCCGTGGCATGGCTGCGTTACCTCTGCCAACGTGTCCCTTTGGGCAGGGCTGTGATGCAGTGGCCTTTGGAAAATCAGTGGGAGGGTCTCTCTGGCTCCAGAGATACATAGATTGGACCTTAATATCTTCTCAGTTCTACCTGGCTTTCCAAAAGGATCTCACCATCATTCAATGTATTCCTCAAATACACGTGCGTGGGGAGAGCCCTTTCTCCTGCACCTGGTCAAAGTGCAACAGAGAACTTAACTGCTATGCAGCACCTAAAAACTTATCTCCCCACCGTTTTTCTATGGATGGGTCAATGAAGAGAGATTTTGCAGGACCAATGCTGCTGACCCCGCAGTGGCACAGCAGCAAGGGAAACTAATTACAGCTAAGGACAAAAATCTAGGTGCTTTTCCTGTTCCGTCTCTGATTTGCTAAGCTCTTCCCTCTTTATCATCTTGGTACACAGGCAGGAAAGAGAAAGAAGTCATTAAGCAAGAAACAGGTAACTACTCCAATTTGAGTCTGATCACCTGATAGCCAATGACTGTAAAATTCAAGAGAGGAATGGATATATCTGTGGATAATGAGAACTTACTGAGCTACAGTGCATGTTTTTTGATCCCAGTATTTCTGCACAAATACCCATTTCTAACTTGTTGGCACATCTCCCCTTAATTGCCCATTATCATTGTATCTGTGTTACCAGTATGACCTCTTACTCTTTCCTTGGTATCATCTTGCCCTGTCTCACCTATTACAGTTAAGACATAAACTTGGACTGACCTGTTATGGGAAGATTCATGGGCTATTACAACCCTACCTGTAGGACCAAGATGGACATAGGAATATATTTCATGAAGTGATCCAAACCATCGTCCCTGTAGGGCTGCGTGGCTCTGACTCCCCGAAGAACTAGGAGAGAGAGAATTAGGGGCTGCAATCACCCCCCCACCTTCTACATGCACTAGTTCAGGTGTCACACCTACATTTTTAACTTGCTTTAGCTGGATAGGGATTCAGGGTCTATTAGCCTTAGACACCATGGCAGGTGCTTAAGCCCATCGTTCACAGCAGAATAGCCAGTTTGCATGCAGCATAATGGCAGGTATCCATCAAATGGAAATGAGAAAAGTAGGGAGGATAGAGCAGGAGAAGAGAACATGAAACAAGGAGATCGGCTTAGAAATTTCCCTGGTGACGAGCAGTGGCTTAGAGCAAAGGCAGTGCTCCTGGACCCTGCAGCATCCCCCCAAAGCAGCACTCCTCTCAGTGCAACATGGCAGTGCTCAGGCATGTAGCTTGTTTGTGTCTGAATGCCACACATTTCTGTGGGACCAGCTGGGACTGGAAGAGTGTTTTTCAGGTAGAAAAATCAATACTTCTATGGGATTGCCAGGGAGCCAGGAACTGCATTAATAACCCCCAACAGACCTCATAAAACCAGAGAGACACTGCCAAAAGAAAAGGACTGAGCAAAGTTTACAGTTGCAAGAAGAGCAGAGGAGGAATCAAAGCTTATGATGTAATTTTGTGTGAATAAGGTCAGAACATTTTGTTTTGGCTGCATGAGTGGGACTTTCACAATGGAATGCAATGTTGAAATATTTTGACTATTTTATGGTATAGGAGGTAAAACTCAGAATGCAACTTCTGCAGCATTTCCGCTTGAGCAAATGTTTGAAGAAAATGATACTGTGGGTGTAGTTTCACCATCATTCCCAGGTCCTCTTGGAGGGAAGAAATATTGCTCCTGAACCCACGCTGCTCTCCCAGCAGGCTGGATGCTCCCTAAGCTCTGCCCTTGAAGGCCACTCAATTGCCGTGCAGAACTAATGCTTCCTGAACAACCTTGTTTCCTCCAGGATTGTATTTGGGATAACATGTTCTCAACTGAGCAGTAAGGGCAGCACCTTCACGAGAGCGGGGGAAGGTCTGTCTTAATGCAGAAGGGCTGATTCCTGCTGTCCTGCAGGAGGGTGGAGAAGAGGAGCTGCCAGCCTTGTCTCTGGTGCCTCATCAAGAAGAATTAAAGCAGGACTGGGCATTCCCAGGGAGTCCAGGATGCCAGTTCACATAGCCAGTGTTTTGGGGTCCTCTTATTGGAAATGACCAAGATGTACATTAGTGTGCAGCCTACTAATATGTTGGAAAGTCCTGCTCCGCTTTCAGCAAGGAATAGATTTCCACAGCCCCACTGAAGGAGGTGAAGCTGTGCCCGAAACACATGGTAGATAAATGCCAGGCACCGAGCTAGCATTGGAGGGAAGAGTTTCACTCACCCATGTACCATGGCAGGGGACTAATGGAAGAAGTGAACATACCTCTTTACTCAGCAGTATGACTTATTTTCAGGAGGGAAAAATGAGCTCACTGGGACTGTTAGTTTCCCTTTTGCCTTCTCTCTCACTCCTCAGAGCCGTGGAGATGGGTAAGGGAGGGTCAGACTCTTGCTGAAAGCATTTTGGTTAACTGAGCTGGAGAGGAGAGACAAGAAATCTGCAGCAGATCTTGAGCAGCAGCCACCAGCTTTCTCCTTGGAGGGAGGGAGAGCAAGGAAGGAGCCGCACCGTTGGCATCACGGCTCCTTCCCTGCCATGCCCGGCTTGGCCCGGCTCCATGCCACCCTCGTCCAGGGGCAGAGGAGGAGTGGAAACCTCACACTTCGTTATTACTCATCGTGGTGGCTGTTTCTTACTTAGTGATTTAATAGCGCACTTTCCACTAAGTGCTTTGCTAAACGTGCTCTAATTCCTGCGGTCCTCTTCTAGCTCAAGGGTTTGAAGTGCGAGGATGACAGAAGGATTGAGACTTCACAGAAGGAAGTTGTTTGGGTCAAAGCCTCGGCTAGTGCAAGTCTTCCTGGCTGCGCTGATTTCAACATCCCATTTCAGGACCAAAGTTGGCAAGGATCTTTTGAAGTGCAGATGTTTCAAAAAAGCAAGGATGCACAGAAATCTCTTTAAATGATAGTAATAAAAGGAAAACAATGATAGGAAATATATGTAAACCATCCCTAATCACAACCAGGAAATCGACTTTGCTAGAAAGGGGCTGAGCATGTGTCTAATCTGAGCTTGGGGTAGGAACAGAAGAAATGTAGAAGGAATCAATTTTTACCGTGTTATGCTGAGCCTCCCACTGACAGACAAGAGCCAGCTGCTGGTGTCAACGCTGAAGGCATAACCTGACCGAACCGCTCCGCGCGTTGGGGCCGAGATCCGCTGGCGGCACACCCACGGCCCCAGGCAGCGGCCGGGGCCCCTGGGAAACCTGGAGGCATCTGCCGAGTCCTTTCCTTTTGGTGGCATCGCATTGGTGGCAACATCGAATTACGACGTCGAGCTCTAGACCTCCCAGTTCCCTGAGGCGCACAGCACCTCCCCTGCGCTGCTTCACCCTCTTACGTGAGAGCAACCCAATGAACGCAGGAAGTTTGACTCGTTAACTCTCCTCCCTAATTAATTCCTTCTCCTTATAGGCCTTTCAGACCTTCAGAGAGAGCAGAAGGCAAGGAGAGGCTGCGAAAGGTGTCCACTGCAGCTAATCAGACCTCCAGAAAATGCCCAGGGGACTGCATTTCTCAGCTATTGCCGTGATAATTTAGAGATCTGCCATTAACATGGCAAAATATCCCAGAACACCAGGAAAGTACAGAAAGCCTGAGGCATTCTAGCAGATACTGTGGCTCAGAAAAAAAGATCCGGTCAAAAAATAGCCTTCAAAATGCTGTGCAATGTCAGAGCAACTGCAAAGGCAACAAGCTTTTTTCGGAAAAAGGGATCTAGTTCAAATATATTCTATACGGCTATATGCACTCATGCATTTATAAACGTTGAGATCAGCACCGGATGGTGTTTTTTATTTAGTTTCACGCTTCGTTAACTTCTCTAAATTATGTGGAACGCTCCTTTTTTTTTAATACCCAAACTTCTGCCTGTTAGCAATTACCAAAAGAAGAAAAAGGGGAAAAGGAAAAAAAAAAAGTGAAGTCCATGGAAGAAGCTGGCACCACAATGAAGCAATCGTCAGCTACACAATGCATCCTTCTTGCATGAAACATCAGAGACGAGTTGGAGGCTGGAGAGATGGAGGAGTTAAGGCACATGGTTGTAGGCAGCTGAGGAAGGCACTGGCATAGATAGAAAGAGGTCTTGAGTATTTCAAAAACCCTGAAGTAAATGTCAGAGATGTTTTGATGATAATCATCCCTGTCTTCTGGTTTGCGTACTTGGAGGATTTGTACTGCCTTGAGAAAAATAAAAAAGGAAAATCTGCAGTGCTTTTTTTGAGTAGTTTGTTAAATCTTAGTGGATACAAATCAAAGCTTGGGACTCTGCAGGAGGCTCACCTTTGAACAGGAAAACTGCAGGTAACCAGAACCTCAAGTGACTCAGGACATCCCGCTTGTTCTGCTATTGCGTCTTTATCCAGTGAGCAAGGTTGCTTTTTAATACGACAATTGAAGATGCTTTTTATTCAATTATTGCATTAGTGGGAGTCTGAAGCAGTCTCATGATCACCAGGGTTATTGCTGTATGAGTTAATGTTCACACCCCTTTGGGTGTCCCAGAGGAGCCCTGCAGGCTTATGGCCAAATTTTATTTTGACTTGGATCCCAGTGTGCAAGCCAACTGTTTCTGCATTTCATTTCTGTCATATCCTGTACATTAAAACACCATTAATTCAAACCTTTTGTTTCTAAGAACAACTGTGCTGTAAAACAGCAGTAAAAAGCTGCCAAAGTTCTCTTAAAACCAGTGTAATATCATGTTCATTCACACAAACTGGGATGTAAAAATAAAGAAAATATATATTTTGGTCAAAAACATACTAGAAATAATAGTTCTTTCCTCCTCAACTTTGCACGGAGATGAGGGGGGAATCAGTCTGTAAGCAGGTTTCTCCCCGTGACCGCCGGATTATACAGAGTATCCCCCCCCTCCCAATTTTTACCATTAAATAAAGAACAATCTGTTAAAAGATTTTCATGTGCTGTTGTGAAATACATTAACCTCAAACTTGTGATGTAAGTTGCTCTGTACTACTTGCATTGGCTTTGCCCCGGTAACATGAGAGCCCATTTCAGACTTATTCTTACCTAATTGCTCGGTGATTCAGTGAGGTCTCCCAGTGCAGGGGAAGCCTGAGCCCATCCAGCTCCGCGCATATGCTCACCGCATGGTGGAAACCAAGGAGAGACCTTCGGAGACACGTTCTACGACCTGACCATAACTAGGAGCCAGAAATTAGAAATACAATCATGATCCCGACAGTTCCCCCCCCCCCCCATCTCCATGTGGATGCCGTGACTTTTATCTGACGCTGAGCTTGCTGCGGGGTTTAATTAGCTCATGCCTGAAAGGCGGAAAAGGCAGCAAAGAATGTTGTCCGAAAAGCTGCAAGCTGAGAGGCGATTTGTACCAGACTTATTCCGAGCAGCCTCTTTTTTTTCGCTCACGGCTCTGCAAAGCGCTGCACGAGCTGCCCCCGAAGCACTTGCTGCCCCTCGGGGTGCGGGGCCGGCGGGGCTCAGCGGGGCTCGGCGCCCGAAGCTGGGGGTGTCCCTCGCTGCCGGGGTGGTGTTGGCAGCCTGGTGCGTAGCGTTCGTCGTTCTCCAGAGCGACTGCCCGTCGTTGCTCTCCGAAACGACTGTCCCCATCACCCTCGCCTGTGCTTCGCCCTCTCCTTTTACGGCACCCGCCTTTGGCCTGCAGAGGACTCAGCTTTTAAATTTTTGGTCAAACTAGCAGAAAGTTCCAAACAACACGATGCATTTCCTGAGTGATGGGAAAAAAAAAAGCCTATAAAAATACTCATTCTGACTGACTTAACTAGGGGATACTTATGGAGATATTATTCTGCGGAGCAGCGAGCAGCTGGGGGGGGGTCCTGTCCACCTCAAGCAGTCATGTCCCATGCCACTGGTCTCTCTCCTGAGGTTTTCAGTGAATGTCCCGGCAGCAATGGCACTGGGAAGAAGAGAGAGGGGATCCGTGTCCTCCAGCACTAGTTCCCGCAGGGATAAAATCCCCTTGCAGAGTGGGCTGGGGTGCTGGGACTGGAGCCACGTGCCGTTGCATCTCTCCCCATCCCACCATCCTCGCTGGTGGCCGCTGCCCCTTCCACCTTTGCCTTGCTTCCATGACCAGGGGCTGATTGCTGGGTTTGGCCCCTGAAATGGAGCAGCCAAGCGCTGGGGTGTTGCGGGGGTCCCCATCCCTTGGACTGCACCCGAGGAAGAAGGGAAGGGCCACGAGCAACATCCTCCTTCCGTCACAGGTGAAAGCAGCCGTGGAGCTGCTCGGGTGTGGAGATGGCTGTATGTGGGCAAGCGTTTCCTGCACGTCCCTTACTGCTCTGTAGCTCTTCTTTGTGAGACGAGGACAAGCTGGGAACTGGAAAGAGGAATTGGGAAGGGAAGTCCTGCAACTCTGTTAGGAGACTGTCTCTGGCCTCGAGCACAGAGGCCACAGTAACAGCACAGGGCAGCACCAAGCCTCCTTTCAAGGCGGGATTTAGAGGTGCAGTCAAGTAAGCTGGGACTCTTAAAAAAAAAAACATGTAGAAGCCAAAATATCAAGACTGCATGACTCAGCTCATGCCCTGGGTTCAACCTGCCATTACCAAATAGGAGCTGGAACGCTCTGCAAACGGATTTGGGCTCTTTAATCACACTCGCTCTGTCTTTCATTTCAGGGCTGATCAGAGAATATTGTCAGCGGAACTTAAAACACTGTAAATCCAAAACCCATGTTGCTAAAACTCAGCTCAGAGAAAAAGAAATAAAAACAGAATAAATCCAATGCCACCAGGAGAGAGGGAAAGCTCTTTTCTCAGGCCACAGATTCTAAAGATACCAGACGAATTTATGAACTGGTGGTTAAACCAGTGTTCATGGGGTCCAAGATACACCATGAAACAAGCTTAAATGTATAAATGAGCTATGTTTTGGGTAGGATATTTTGCCTCCATTTGGTCTAGCACTGTTTCTAAAATTTCCCAAGTCATATCCTGGTCATTCTCCCTCCTCTCCCTGGCTTAAAAGCCTTGTTTTGGCTCTTGCTGCAAGGAATCATATAAAGTAGAAGGGGAGGGAAAAAGAATCTCCGTCAGCTGCTAAACATATAAACCTGCAGATTTATTTAGTAGTAATAATCCCTGAAGGAGAAACATATTCAATACTTCATCATCTGAGAAACTGCCCACATCTGTTCGGAGACAGCAACAGGCGGTCGGGAGCATGTGCCAGCAGCAGCTCGGAGACAACCTGTTGCTTTTGCCCCCTCCCTGCTTTCCAGCCCTCTAAATTTGCCTGTACCCTCAGCAACGTTTTTAGATATTTTCCTTTTTTTTTGAGGAAACACTTGCTGCTCCAGTGCATCCTCCCCCTAGCCTTGTCAGCAGACCTCCCCATGGAGAAATACCCCGGAGCAGTCCCAAGCGGTGAGGAGCCCTCAAGGAAACCCCGTAATTGCCACCCCCCCCTCCCTGATGCGGGGCTGCGCGTCCTCCCCAGGGACCCGCGGGACAACGCCACGTGTTCAGGTCTCAGTGTGGCTCCGGTCGCAATTTGCTGGCCTGTCGGCCGCCTCTATTAAAAAAAGCTGTCCGTCATGGTCTGTGCTTGGCCAGCGACGTGGGAGCGTCAGGGAGGCAGGAGCGCTCGGCTCCTCTAGTCCGGGGGGGAAGTGACCTTTTCTTGGGCATGAGCCACTTTAGAATTTCAGGCAGGGATGCGAACGCAACTGGACGATCGTCCGCTGCACGTGCAGGGGCTGGGCCACGGGCCAGGGCTGCGGGGCTAGTAGCCAGGCTGGTTTCTCTGGGGTCAGCCTTAATGAGGGCCCTTGAGAGCCCAGGAGAAATTAAGAGCGATCAGACAGTGACATGGCTCACAGGAGGGGAAGTTTTTCTCCCAGCTCCATCTCCAAGAGCCAGGGAAGTGGCCAAGGACCCAAGGAGCCGGTGTCCTGGGATTCGTTGCCCCTTGCCTTGCCCTCCTGGACTTGGCCCTTCCCAGCTCCCATCCCGTGTCCTCCTGCCCAGGGTGCCACCAGGTGCCCCGTGATGTTGGCGTCACCAATATTCAGCGTACTCTGGCCCTTTGCAGCTCTTGCCACCTCTTCCAGAGGGCTTCCCTGCTGAGCTGCCCATTGCAGTTCCAGGAGGCAGGAAGAGCCCTTCTGGGAAAGCCACGACAGAAGCCGGGATACAGCATGAAAGAGGCTTGATTTCCAATGCGTCATTCGTGGCGATTTTGTTCCCTCTAAACTTTTAAATTCTTCATTAACACGTGCAGAGAAATAGCTTTAAAATGTTCAAAGTCCACTGGCGGAGTTCATTTTGACTAGCAGATTGATTTTGTTTTCACTGAGAAAATGGATACTGTTTATTTAATTTTCCTCGTGCAAAACAAAATATGTGGGTGGAGGAAATGGGGCAGATTGGAAAATACTTTGACAGATAAAAAACAATCATTTTGACATTATAAGCTTTTATATCTGCAACAGAAGCCATAAGGAAGTCATTACTAAATAGTTACTGTGGATATCTGCAACTGCAAGCATAGGTGGAAAAACTGATAAATAAGTGATATTCTGGGCTAACTGCTGGAAGATGGAGACTATCTATTATAACAATTAGATTTTAATAGACACCAAAATATATTAATCAGGGAAATTGCAGGTTAATTAAATGGATGTGTGGATATACATGTCACAGCTTGTGAGAAAACATGCTTCACCCAACTGTAGAAAGTTTCATTGGCAAAATAACAAAATTCTAATACATTTCCTGCAAAATACTAATCAGAAAAAAATAGAATTTTCATCTTCAGATTAAAAAGAAAATCACTTTTTGCCCCAGATCGAAGTTTTCAGTCAAACAAATAATATAAAGGGGAAAAACACATCCAAAGATTTTAATGGAAATGAAAAATGTGGAAAGTTAGGTTTAGTCATAAACATTATTTCTGCTAGAAAAAAAAAAACTGGCTGGAAAGATGTAACTTTGCTCTTCTATACAGACACATCTATTCATATATGTCGGAAGCTGGGCAGTAATATGTTCAGGACAGTACTGCTATGTGAAACGTAGCCCTTTTTAAGTAGCAGTGACATTGGCGTATGCTGAGGAGCTGCAGAATTTGCATGAGTGTCCAGGACAGTGCGTGAGGAAGCACCTAAGAGGAGTTTGGAGCTTGGAGTGCCTCAAGGTGCAGCCGGTGGGAGGGAAATGGTCACCTCCAGGTGTGGCCACATCCTTGCCAGGCTGATGTCCTGCCACGGTGCGTGAGGTGGTGGCCTTAGATGTGATCCCTCGCTATGAGATGTGCTCAATAGGCTACATCCTATGAAGGAGCCCTTCTCCAAGCCTGGGGCTCCACCACGGTGTCTGAGAGCATCTCCCAGCTTGCAAGGCCTTGCATGGTGGGTGAGATTTGTTATGCAGTGCCAGCATGAATCCCCCCCAGTAAGGGCCCTCCTTGGAGAAGGCTTTGGAAACGTCAGCTTGGGAAGAGATCCTGACACTTCACCTCTGAGCTGTGATGAGTTCATTCTTTTTAACGACTTACCCACATCTCAGGTTCAGGGAATTCTTGTGTGAGTCATAGTCTGCTGAAGCGTTTTTTTTTTCCTCTCTCCCCAGATACTAATATTTTGAGCAAGTCTCACTCTTTATTATCATGGAGATATAAGGAAAATATCCCACAAGGACAGGGGTAGGTCTGAACTGCATGTCAGAAAGTTTGCTGTTGAGATTACATGTGATGTGTGACCAGACTGTTTGGATCTGTGGTCGGGCCCCAGAAGATGTGTGTGGTGACTGACCACATCCTCTCCGGAAGGGGGAATGTTTGAGTTCATTGTGTTGGTGAAGTGCAGTGGTTTGATCCCGGCGTGGCTGTACTGGAGGTGGGAGAGGGGAAAGGAGCTACCGGGGTTGGAGCTCCACCCCGCACACCCGGCCTGGGAGTGCAGCTCGGTCGTCCAGGACGCTTTGGACTTGCCGTATGGTGGATGCATCATATTTCTGTCTGCGATTTCCTGCATGGAAAAATGAGAGCCAAGAGCAACTGCTCCCACATCCCCTGGGGTGGTCCTCGCTGGGGCCCCGGCTACAGATGTGCTCATGCCTCGCCTTCGGAGTCCTCTCCCAGATGGCAGCGCACCGTGTTTGTGAGGCTGCACAGCCAGGCATCCACTTTCTTTGGGCACGTATCACAAAGTTTCGGATTCATTCAGTTTTTATCACGAGTTCGCCAGAGATTTCTGTGATGGTTTTTAGCTCGGGCCCCAAGGCAGATGTTGGTAGCTGCAGGGAGAGCTCATGCCGTCTGAGTTAGGTTATCTTAGGAATCTGACAGAGGCTTCAGGCTCATCTATCGCTCCATGGGCTAGATGGGTCCACTCATGTACCAAATCACAGCAAGCTAGACATCTAAAATACTCTAAAGATAGCAGGAGACACTGCATCTCCTGGCAGGAAGTGTATGGTGTGGTTCCTAGCAGATTTCTGGAAGACTTTGTGAGCCCTTGGTTTGGGGACCAGACAGTTCCTTGGAAAACTGCAATCTTTGGCAGCAATGCAGAAGCCTTTATCTGCGATGTATATATGATAATGGCTTTTTGCTCATTTTCTGCATCCTCCTCCAGCTGACTGACCTGAACACGCATCATGCATGGTGCAGCCTGATTGTAGTCCCAGCGCATTGCTCACCCCATGCTCTGAGCAGTCTAGTCTGAGCTTTCACTCTGCTTTACAAACTCATTGGTCCAGTGCTTCACAGAGGAGCCCTTCTAGAGCTGTTGTTTCTTCTGCAGAAACTTGCTTCTCTCTGCCTAATTCATCAGGTCTTTATATTGTGTATTTCTGGGGCAGACAATATGCAGTACTGACTTATGTTGAATAATATATATTGGTATAAGAATTAGTACAATGCTTCTGTTAATACTAGTGGTAATAACTGTGCTCGCTCCAGCCGCAGCAGCAGCTGTTTAGCTTTGATAGCAAGGTAAGCAGAGTCAGGCAGATGCCAGAGTAATGCAGCTGTCCTTACTCCTGTCCTCAGGTTAGCTGGATTACAGCAAAACTGGGTGTTGTTACGAGCCACTGAAACCACACCATGGAGACATGTTCTCAGCTATAATGCTGAAGGCAGTACAAAATACCCTCCTTGCCTGATTTTGATGCGCTATTTCATTTTGCACACGCTGCATTGTTTTGCATTTAGCCATGTAAAATCCTCCCAAGATTCAGTTTCTATAGATTTACGAGGTTGCTCACATTTTGTTGCTGGCTTGCTCTTTCTCCCCACTGGTGCAGCGGAAGTCACTTAAAACTTGAACTAGAACAACTGAAACATGTGGAAGGTTAAATCCTGCAACCATGTATTGCTGCGTGGGGAGGTGTGTGTGGGGGTGTTCTTAAGAAAAAAATTGCTTATTTTTTAAGAATGAATTGTAATCCCTTGCCTATATTTTAATTTTGTCAATGTAACTGCCTGCCTAACAGGTCTCCTGGTAGAGCAAGGATGACTTTTCGTGAAGACTTTATGCAGTTTATGATCCAAAGTCTCATGAGATTTGAGGATTTTATCTGACGATAACCGCCCAAGTCAGGGTGCTGATCTCTCGCTGGTGGATAAGCCCTGCATGGACTTAAATTATCTGGTGTCAGTGACCTAGTTTTTCTCCTTCCTTCCCTGCTTTCTCTTCTCGAAGGGTTGCGGCTCATTAGCGTTCTGGCTGGAAAGCTGTTGCGCTGGATGCTGCACAAACCCACAGCATCAGAGAGCTTCCCCGAGCAATAAACCTTGCTCCTTTCGCCCGCGCAGGACCAGGGAGAGCCTTTCCCTTGGAAGTGCATCCGATGAGGATAGCCAGTTGCACTTCTCTGCCTCACCCTTCCTCTCACTTGTAAATAATCTGCTCCTTCACACATTCCTCTTCCTCGCGCTTGCTTGGGAATTTTACCTCCTCTCAGTCTTGCTATTTGTACTGTACAACCCTGAAGTTGTTGCAGGGCTGCAGTTTATAAGGGAAACGGTGAACGCCTGCAAGCCTGACAGGCGGGCCTCTTCTCACACGAGAACAAGCTTTCCAGGGAGCTCGTTGCACTGAGCTGCTTTGGGAATACAGGCACTAATTTTGGCATTTAAATAGGTTTACAGCTCTTTTGAAACCCTGAAATAAAGATGACCCGGTGCCTCAGTCTCCCTACTTCTGTAAGTGACCGCGATCCTCCCCGCTGCATCACAAATACTGCAAGACGATATTTGCCCTGCGCACAGAGCATTTTCCAAATCTCAGACAGAAAAGAGGTATTGAAATGCAAAGTAAAAATAGCCTGGAAGCGATTTTGGTAGTTGAGCCGCCTAAGCAGAGAAGCCTTTGGAGGATGCAGTGTAGTCGGACACCGTTCGGCTCTCCTGGGCTTACAGGCTTTCCAAGCACACACTCTCCCCGTTTTGCCACCAGGTCTGGAGAAGGGAAGTCTGGGCTGTAGCTGCGGCCCCGCTTTCAAAGGGTGATTGTAAGGGGTGAGGTCTGCACCGCGGCAGCGTTCGCTGCTGGCAGAGGGGAAAGGAGTTGTCCATGGAACAACCCAGCTACGATTCCCCTGCGAGAGCCACAAGGCTCCATTGACTTCTCACACCTAATTAAAAAAGGAAAATTCACCAGGCTCATGGTTCACTTTCATGGGATTGTGGTACCAATCAGCAAACAGCGTTTCTGTGTTCAGGGCTGTCATTACTTTCAGGCCCAGGGTCAGATGGAAAAAGCTGCTTGACGAAACTGTCTCAAGAAATATCCTCCCTGAAGAATTTCATTGTCCAAGTTAATGGTCCAATAAAATCCCAAAGTCTGGGCCTTTGGCTTTCCAACGTGTTGTCACAGTGCGTTACGATCCTCCTTGGATAGATGTAAAAGTGCAGCGTGTCCAATGCAGTTTGGCACCATGTGTGTCAGCATGCAACGAGCGCACTTGCAGGGCCCATCGTGCCGAGAGCGTCTGTGCTAATCCCACGGGCGCTTTTAGGGAGCGTGCACACAAGCGCTGTGCAGAGCTTTGGAGGTCGATGTGTGTCTCTGCCTGCGAAGGGGTGGGTTGCCTGTGTAGATATCATCTGCAGCGTACTGTGAACTCAGATGAGCCTATATCAGAACAAACACTGGGTGGGCATGGACAAGAGGCACATGCATGAGGGCACACGTGAGTTTGTGCCAGCACGAGATCTGGGCAAGATAGCTCATGTGTTGAAGAAGCAGGTAAAGGGATGAAGTGCTACAGATGATTGGTTTAGGACACACGGGAGCTCTCGGGGCCATTTCAAGGACTCTGCTCCATGGATCAGGCATAGTATAATTTTGAAAGGCTGAACTAAATAATAAAGACACCATTGCAGATTATGACTCATTCTACTTTCCTGTTCAACTTGGCCTGTGACATGCACCAAATAAATGCTATAGGTGTACCATAAAAAGATTTTTTTGCGTGAATGTGTTCTAACTGCACAGAACAAGTAGCTTCACTTTTGGCTACTTATTATTTAGGGAAGTTGGAGATCTGCAAAATACAAAAGAAAACACACAGCTCTCACCCCAGGAAACTTTGATTCTCGGTCAAAAGCCACAGTTCACGTCACAAAACCCTTGGGAACGATAGCTGAGACTTAGAGCAGAACAGATACCTTGGAAATCACGATAGAAGGGACTTGCATACAAATTAGAGTTGAGGAAATCCATTTTTAAAATGGGAAACAATTTTTTAAAGGAGTTGGATCCAATAGGAGAAACATAGATTCCTGGGGGAGAGGATGGAAACTACTTTTTTTGTGGGATTGTGTTACTGGTGGAAAAAATGACCTGCATAGATTGACTTCCTCCTTTTTTTGTCACTGACCATCTGCCAAGCCCTGATTCTTTTTGGATGTTAAGAGAAGGGCTCAAAATACAAATGCTTCAACACCTCCTTTTAAAAGTGAGCATGCTGTTCTGTCTCCTGCATGCACCGGGTTTGTGCATCTTGCAATATTAACCCTATCTTTGATAGAAGTGGCTCCCTTTCTGAAGATGAACATTACCCCACCCTTCAATCAGCTTTTAAGGCAATGCACTCTGCAACTTTACACCTTCTCGCTGATCCTGTAAGGCACCAAGGCCAAAACCACTTTCTTCTCTTGGCTACCCCAATAGCTTCTGCAGTCCTGGCAAATCATTGCAGTTTTTCTTCTGTCTTGTCATATGACACTTACAACAGCATTTCACAGTGTCTCAAGCCATTCTAAAGGTCAGGAGATGTCTGGCCTGCAGTTTTTGCTTTGCATTTTAATAGCACAGGCTTGAAGCTTATTGGTAGTGCAGACAGCCAAATCAGGTCTTGTCTGCTTTACTCTGTTCTTCTTTCTGCCCCTCTCAGGACTGGGTTCACTCCCTCTCAAGGGAGCTGGATGTCAGCTGAGGTTTCTTCTTGTCACAGTTTGATTAAAATGAACTCCAAGGAGAATTCTTCTTAGCAACCACTTGGAATGTGTGGAGGAGGCTGGATTTCAGGTTTGTTTTTTACAAAGTCTTAGCTGGGTTTTGGTTTGGAAACCCCAAATTCAAATGAAAGATTGGTGACTGAGATAAATTAGATCTGAGATCCAGATCAACCTGGCTTTGCTTTTGCAAACCCCAAACCATCTTGGTTTGCTCTTAATAGACATGAGGCAGGAAAGCCCCCAAACTTTTATCTGACCCCTCCTCAAATTCTTTTGATGTCTGAGATAAAATGTAACCCAGATTCGCACAAAATCCTGGGGGAAGAGGCAGGGGCCATAAAATAAGAGGTTCCAGCCCTGTTAACCACCCTGGATGGAAGTGACCCAGCACAGCTTGGTATCCCAAGTTCTTAAGTCATTGGTCTTGATAAAAGTAATAAATCACATTTGACAGCATAAGAAAAAGGAGTCTGACCTTGTGCCTGTTCTTGATCCCACTGAATTCAACAGTGAACCAGCTGTAGGCTTCAATGAGAGCAAAAAAGGCAGTTTTGAGCCAATAGCCAACAGGAAGATGTGTGGAAAAAGTCCTTCATACACTGTTGATATGGAGAATGTGAAAATGTCTGTTCAGGACAGTGGCCATCACTTCCAGATCAAATATTAGCTTAAGTTGTTAAAGAGGTATAACAGCAAATACACAGAAACAGAGACAATGGGAAGAGATGAAACCATGAGTTAGGGCAAAGCTGTCTCCTAAAGCAAGCGGTGGCTAGGGCCAGAATTGCTTTGCAGTCAAAAAGAAAAGTATTTCTGTAGGCAGAGGGCAGGAAAAGCACAAGATACAGCCATCATGGGAATCCATGCTATGAAATCAACTGAGATCTAACCTACCAGTAAGATCTTTTCTAGCTGGGTCATCTCCCAGGATGCGGTGAAGCCAGCCCCTCAACTTCAAAACCTGTGCTGTACGTAGGCAGGTAGAAGCTGAGAAAATAGTTTTTTCTCTCCCCTGTCAGAAACCCACACATTGTCCAACTGGTTCCTCTGGGATTGAAAATGTAACATCTCCCAGCAAGAAGTGTTTACTTCTTACTCCCACTACCTTGTGTGTTTAGCAAGAGCTAGCTCAGATTTTGGAAGTTCTCAGAAGCTCCTGAAAGCTGCACACAATTTAGAAATGAACCTCACCAGGCAAAAAACTTACAGCCCTCCAGGTCAAGCCCTTTTAAGAACTCTTTTATTGCAACTCTACCAAATCCATTAAAAAAAAAAAAAAAGTCCTCCTGAAGATTACACCTTTGAAACGATAGCTACCTACAAAGTTTTAACACAGTAGTTCAAAGCGTTAGAAAAGACACTTTTACATTTTGCAGAGAACAGCAGGTTTTAATCTATTGTGATTTTTTTTCTCCTCAGCATGTTTCAAGTCTGTTACATGAGTGTTATCTGTCCGGTTTCCAGGTTTTTATAATCCACTGGGGCCTGTGTAAATCTCAGGATTTCCTCTGCAGACTCGGCTCATGTTCCACAGCTGTGCTTGAGCACATGTGTGAGGAAATTAGAAATGAAATCAGCTGATCCAGTGTGGATTAGGGCAAGAAGAGTGACCCAAGCCTCCGAGGCTAGCTGTCCTGTCCGCTAGGGTCAACGCGACCCTCTGAAACTTGTCCACAATTAGTACCGGGTCCCAAGAAAAGATCAGTGGCTTTTGCATTCTCCCCGGTCCCGTTACAGGATGAAGACACAAGGCATTTTTATCATCTCTTGCTTGTCTGGCTGCAGTAAATTTGCATTATCGCTTAGTCGGTTTAGTTAAGTACAAACATGTATGGGAAAAATGCCATGAGGTGTCAGCTCAGAGAAGGCCAAGTGCGGTTAAGTGAGGTCATGGCTACAGCTGGGTGAAAATGGCAGCCCCGTTTTCCGCGAGTCTTTGCTTGAACTGTTAAACGGATTCACTCTGGCTGCTCTGCTGCGCCCGGTGCGCTTGCTTGCTGCAAATATCCTAGCAAATGAGCTTGCTGGCAGCAAGACTCGCAGGAGCAGCAGATACCAAGTGGACGTTGCAGACTGCTCAGAAACGTGGGGTGAGACTCTCATTGCAAACCTCTGCACCTGCATCCCGACTCCGGGCAAAGCGCTCTCCCTGTGAGGATGGAGGAGGGAGCCCCACGGTCTTGGTGGCCGGCGGCGCCCACGGAGAGCGGCCAGGCCGGGTGCTGCAGGCTCGAGGGCTCTCGTTTGATGCCCTCGTGCGCTGTTTGCACGGCGGCGCAGAGAGGCCGTATCAAAGCGGAGCGGCGGCGTGGGCTCAGCGCCCAGGGTGCAAGACAAGGGTTAAGCTGGCCCTGGGGGCTCTCACAGTTTGGAGCTGGCCCTCTGCCTAGCAGCAAATCCCGCTTCAGAAGGATGCATCCCACGCAGCAAACCTTGCCTGCGAGATGGGTTTGCCAAGAAATCCCCAAGCCAGGTGATTTCTACCCGCACCGCCCAAGTGTTGCTCCAAACGTTCTGCTGCAAGGAAGGCGAAAGCAAGCGGGGAAAGTCATTCCTTCCCTTCTGCAGGAGCCGAGATGCAGAAGCAGCCATTTGCTGTGGCTTTGCCCAAGCTAAACCAGCTCCCATTTTTTTAGGCTATCTGCTGCCCCTGAGGAGGTCAGTGGCATCAGGAGGAGTAGAACCCAGATCCCCACTCGCTGGACCATCTTCCGCTACTATTAGTTATGGTTTCTTCCTGTCAGAACTCTCCAGGCTTCCCAAAGACAAGAACACAGGAAAAGGGAGCAAGAACAATGCTTAATATAAATCAAGTTAATTGCAGTGTTGAGCATAGTAGAAACGGTGCTGTAAGAAAGTGTGGACAGACATTAAGGGTGGACCCTGTAGTGCAACCAGGCCTAGGGCATCTCCACGCAATGGTAAATTTAATAAGCCGGTTACCTGAATGGTGGTGAATCTTTCGTACGCCAGCACCTGGATCATTACAAACATCCATTTATCTTAAGACTGTCTCATGTGGAATTGGCAGCTGCGGTTGCTTAAAATGCCTGTGCAAAGTTTAAATCCTTTAAAGATTTTTAAGGAATAAATGTTGCATGTCCCGGTCTGGCAACAGTCTGCACTGTTCCTGGAACTGGAGACAAAAGGTAATGAAGCTTAGAAAGCAAGATCCCCTCGCTGCTGCACTGCTGAAATGCATGAATGTGACATGCATGTGGCTGGAAAACCCCACTCCTTTTCCTTTTCAAGTAGTTGAAGGAGCGAGAGAACGGGAAACTAGCCCAGGTTTCCTGCACATTCAAGCAGCGTTTCTCCCTCTAGGCCACGGGCTTATGCGTAGGGAACCAGAACAAAGGTAAAACAAAGCTGTTATGAACTGAGATGAACTTCTTGCCAAAGCTGGAAACTCCTGGACTCCTTCTCTCAGGAGTTACGTGCGAAATGGCCACAGCTCTGGACACACCACGCAGTGTAGTACCAGTGACCAAAGGAGACCAGGCTGGGGCGCGACTCATGCAGAAACCTTGTCATACGCACTTGTCATTTGAAGCTGCTCTTTAATAAATAGCTCCCCTAAGGGTGGGATCTGATTCCAGTTCGAGAGAGGGTGGCAGATTTGGTATTACAGTCATGAGGCTGACTTCAGGAACAGAGATGTCTCTTGGAACTGAAAACTGGCTTGCAAAAGGTTAGTCATCTGCACACCATCACTTGTGACCTAAGGTAAAAGGCTCCCCAAAACAGGGAATATCTGGTTTCTCACAGAGAAAACTCTGTGGTTCTATGCAAACTATACAAGTGCTTTGCAAAATGTAAAATTCTGAAGGAAACGGACCTGGACTTAATCTTGTGAGCAGTGTCCCTGCTGATGTGAAGAAAGACACTGCAAATGTATTTTCTATGATCTTGGTAAGAAACAACTCTGAGCACCAGAATGAGCAAAACTTGGTTTCCTATGCTGGTTTCTAGCAATTCCAAAGTTTTGCTGTCTAAGAAGGTGCAAGCTATGACTGAATTTTCCTCCCTGATGAAGCATCCACAGAGGCTCTCTCTAGGTGGGTTCTCTGGTGCCTGATGTTATCGCAGTTCTTTCAGGAATGCAGCACTGCAATATTGCTCCAAGAAGCCAATTGGTAGGTCTGGAGTAGGGAAGGCTCAACATAAATGACAGCGAATTGTCTAAATGGAGCACTGCTTGGCATTGGTGCTTAACAAGTGACCACAATCGAGTAACGAGAGAGGTGGTCATGTTACCTTGTGCTATAAGTGTTAAGATTCCAGCCTCAGAGAAATTAAAATTTATTGAATATTTCTTAGGGCAAAGAGTGAAAATGGAGAGCCAAGGATGCATACAGGCCTTGCCATGAGGAGGGCAATAAAGCCCTAGTAACCCAGGGCTGTGGATACATCAGTGACAGAATATCCCAAGATATATGGCATATAACATTTGGAAGAGGGATCCCACTCATCCATGGCCTAATAAGTGTCCAAGCAATTGCGCATCAGTTCATAGAAAAAGCATAAGCTAAACTACATACATCGGACTATAGCTAGGAGGAGACTACTCTGGGCTTTGAACTGGATCCTGTCTTTTATCTAGGAAGCTAGTAAAGAGTGCTCCTGCGACAGTTCACTGCTTAATCCCCTTGTCACTTGTTCAAAGCAGATCTGCTCTGAAATACAGGCAAATCTGGCACAATTTCAAAGCCAGCTCAGGCGCCTCAGCAGGGTGCTAAGCTTCAGCTTCACCTGCTACTGAAATCTGGAGCGTGAGGCTGGAAACCTCCCGAAATGGGGCCCCTCAGGTGCTTTGCTGGAGGGTAGCATCACCAGCAAGGCCCTGGGCACAGCTGCGACCGACGGTGGGATGCGGGCTTGGCAGACCTACCTCTGAACGGGAAAAAAGCGCCCTTGGAGCTTCAGAAGCCTTTGGCAGTTTAGACCAGCTGGTCCCAGCAGCCACAGGAAAGGTTTGGAGAGATTAGCAGGTTTTTTCCACTTGTTTCTTCATTGCTTGGCACTTTGGCCCTAGTACATTTGTCGACTGCAAGATCTCTGCATGTGCCTTCAGTTTTCTAGGATTTTGGTGGTTCCCCTGTAGATCTGATCTGCCGCAGTAGTTCTTTGACATGGGGCAGGGTTGAGTGTATAACCCCTAATGCAGCTCTTCCTTCGCACCTCTGCGCCGTGGGAGGCCCCGTTTGTATCTGCAACTGCTTTGGCTTTGCCTCGTTTCTGCAGCTAAAGCAGGATGTCTCGTGTTTTGTATCTCAGAGACCCAGGTTCAGTCTCTTCAGTGACTCCGTGGACATTGTTTCTCGCAAACCACCCAGACTGCATCCAGATGTCCTCCCTCAGATCCAGCTGTTTTGGGGGAGGTAGTTGCAACTACCAGCTGCTTGTCACTGCTCCCCTGCCAGCAGCACCGCGTGGGTCAGTGCTCCCTCATCCATCTCTGTCCAAGAGAGCCCGGTTAGCAGAGACCTGCTGCTCGCTCTGTTTCTGAATTCAGCCCTTTTTTGGCTGAAGGAGCTGGGTCAGAAAGGAACCAACCAACTAACCTCTCTCTCAGAAAAGCTCATTCCCTCCTGCTGACCATGAGCAGAGTGTCCTCTGCCTGCAGGACATCCGAAACGCCATTGAGCTGCACCGAGTCTATCCATTTGGTGCTAAAAGTACCCCTGTGTAACTCATTACAGTACATATTTTCTGCACATCTTGCCCCCCCTCCCTCTTCTCCCCTCTTGCGCTCACACACACAAATGCATTTCCGTCCCGGGAGGAAGCCTGGTCTAGTGGACGGAGCCCTGATCCCCGGGCTGGGAGCCAGGAACTCCTTAGCACTAATCCCATCTCTGCCCTAGACTTGTTGTGTGGCCTTGGGCAAAGCATGTATCACCCCTGTCTCGTTTTCACCCCCAGTTTGTAAAAAAAGGATAACGATGCTGACTTACCTACCTCAGTGAGCTGCCTTGAGGATTATTAGATAATGCTTGCGCAGTGCATTGAAAACATTCAGGGTGTGAAAGTCCAATTATTATAAAATCAAAACGTTTTCAGCCCTCCTCATGAGTGGGAACAGAGCAAATGTGTTTTCCAACGGTTCCCAACAAAGCAGCAGCCGCTAAAATGTTATAAAACACAGCAAAAGCTCTGTGTGTGTGTGTGTGTGTACATGTGTGTACAGAACAGCAGTCTGGACTCAGCCTGAATTGATTCATGTGGTTTTTGACTTAGATTATCCAAGCTTACAAGGAACAAGGCTCATATTTCTGCTCCTGATTCCTAAGCCTGGATTTTTTTTTTGTTTCTCCTTTTCTTTCTCTCTTCCACTTTTTATTCCTCAAATGAACTCTTCTGAATCCTTCCTCATTAGGTTATTGGACAGGTTGGGTGTGCTGGTTTTCATCTTCTAGCCCCAAAATGGTGGCCTACCTCACTTCACTTAAAACTGAAGGCCAAGAGGAGGGGAAAGTTGCTTTTTTTTTTCTTTTGACAAGCACAATGCATTCCCCCTGCAGAAAAACAGCAACACATCTGGATAGTGTTTCGCTAAGGCTGCTCAAAGAATTATCAGAACAGTGTCCTTAGCTTCATATTATTATGTGGCGCACATTAAAAATGACCGAAGGGGAGAACCCACAAGAACTATTAAAAAAAAAAAAAAAAGAGTGAATTAAAAGAAAAAAAAAAATCCAATCTGCTGCTATAAAGAAGAATTTCCATTTGGTCAGAATGCGAAACAGCTTTGCCAAGAAAGATACTGTTTAGGAGCTGGTAGTTACAGAACCTGCTGTTTATATAATCCCGCTTTTCCCATTAGGAAAAGCCTCGTGGCTTGCGGAGGACTGGTGCTGCGTCGGGGCGAGACGCGGCCAGGCGGCGCGGGACTGCCGCTCCCCGGAGCCCGGGACAAAGCGGAGCGGGGGCTCGCAGGGCGGTGTTTTTTTTACCTGGTTTGTGAAAGGAGGCCTGTGTGGCTGCTGTGAACGCATCTGTCCGTCTGTCTGCACCTCCTGCAATAATTCAGTCAACTTCAGCCCCGTTTGACGGAGACGCCAAGGCTGGCAAGATACCGAGTTCTTACAGGTCTTCTGAGAATAGATCTTTGGAAGATCTTGGTGATTTCAGAGGTCATTAAACCTCTAAAATTTCTGGGAAATATGTAAGGGCCTATAAAAATCCCCGGTGTAGAAATGCAGTTATTGAGCCCTGCTTATGCCGTTGCCACGGAAAGGGCCAGAGGACCTGCCCTAGATATCGCTAACGTCACCCCGGCAGATGGACATCAAGTGACAAGACCACCAGGGTCTTAAGGTGCTCTCGGAAACTGGTTCCTCAGTGGCTTCCTTGCGGTGGAAGCAGAGGATGGTGCCGTCACCGCTCCTGCTGCACGGTGGGCTTCCCTGCACCCGCTGGGTCTTCAGGCACCATCTTCTTCCCGAGTGTCTGCCGAGGGGGATCCCCATGAATCCCGGGCCTGACTCCCAGCCCGGCGGGGGTGAACGAAGGGGATGCGTTATAGATCAGGCTTTGCTCCACACTTAAAGCACTTCCCAAAAGCAAAGCAGGGAGAACTTGGGTGAAGATACGAGAATAGAGGGGACAGAGAGGAGGTGACTCCTGTCACCCGGTGCCCAAACGCTGGCACAGATGGGATCGTTTCGTGGACATCTCCACCTGGGGGGCTGGATTGCTCTGAGCACGTTTACCACTGCCGAGACTCACACGAGTCGCATTCCCCCACGGGCCAAGTCCGCAGGAGTCAGGCAGAGATCGTCCCGGGCAGTCCCACTCGCGCAGCCCTGAGTAGCTTCATGAGCAGACCAGTGTGAGGGCTGGAGCCCAAGGGCGACGCGGGACATGGCATCCAGCAGCCGGCAGGGCCTGGTTGTGAGAGGATCTCTGTAATTAGCTTTGAACGGAAACGGGAGCTGGACTGGGACTCCATGGCCAAGTGACTCTTTTGGCCCTTTAGCAGGTGCTTCGCAAGCAGCTCCCCAAGAGAGTCCTTGTGCTGAGAGCCGAGCCCAGGCGTGGGGAGGGACATCTCTCCTCATCCTTGCTCTTCCCTGTGGGATGCCTTTTTAGTGCCCCATTTTCTGACTGCGTGCATGGGGATGCATGGGTATTTTTCACTTGGTGACACTGGACTTGTCCAGCCCTGTGCTGGTCACTACAAGCATAAAGGTGCTTGTTTCATATGGGGAAAAGTGTTCTTGAAGAGGCAAAGCAAGCAATAAACTCAAAATACAGGGTTGGTAAATAACAGTTGTGACAAAAATCTGTCGTTTCCTGCCCTTCCTTTCCATGCATCGCTTGATGAGTTGCATTTGGCAGGTTAGAAAGCACCTGAAATCCTTTATTGGCTTGTTCTAAGGGGATATAAACCATTTCTGGGAACCAATAGAAAGCAGGTTACTAAAAGCCATGGTGACAGCTGCATACCAAAAGCAGACTAATAGCAGAGAGACAAAGGAATGGTAGAATAATTTGTAGTGAAATAAAGATTTTAATAGCAAAACCAAGTCTTCAGAGAGTGAATATGATCCAAAGCAAACCATACCTTTATATATGGGGAACTGGGAGAGAGAGAAAAAAATCATCTCATTTTTTCCCCCTAAAACAAATTACTCCTCATGGAGCAGTTTCATATCTGCTGCTAAATTATTAAACTCCTTCTCTGGGGAAAACAGATAAAATAAACATCCACCATTTCATTTTTTTCATAACTGAAAGAGGCTTGGGTGAGTGGAAAAGCAGGCTGGTCATGAATAACCAGGCAATCGAAATAAAATCATCAGATGTTTGGTGATTCTGGGAAGATGTGGAGCCTTAAATAAATCAACAGGTTAAAGCTGCTTAAAACAACAACAAAAAATCATCTTACTGCACTGGGCTCTTGGTGCCAAATTTTCCCCGATTGGGGTCTGTGGCTGGAGGAACTGGATCGCAATGCATTTGATGTAGGAGGTGAAGAATTTGTGTGTGTCTGAAAGGCTAAAAGGGACAAAAAGGAGGAAATAAGCAGTAACGAATATGGGATTATGTTACATGGCACAATGTATGGATTAGGGCATGTTTGGTTGCACATGCGAGCAGCAATCTCCATGGCAGGCTGCATGGTGCCCACGTGCATGCAGACCAGCCAAGATGAAACCGGGACCTGGGGTAAACCCGCAGTGCCGGTGGGTGCAAAAAGGTCTTGGAAATTTTTCCTTATCAGAAATCACCACCTTCCCTAGAGAAGACACCCGATTTCGTCATCACAAGATTTCCTTCCTGACGGCTTAATCAGATTTGGGCAAGTCCATAATAGCTTTTGGCTTTCTGGTTGCTTATCAGAAGGAAAATACAATCCCTCATCATTTGAAATTCATGTTTTCAATAGTTGTGACAATGGATTGAATGTTTATCTTAATTTCTATCAGCAACTGGATCAACATTGTTTCCATGGGAAATTGTTAATGTGATCTTGATAGACCTTACCCCCAAATAATGTCATTCATTAAAAATAGCATGGATGTGATAATTCCAGGTAATGAATTCAAGCAGTCTCTGTGGAAGAAATCTCATCTCTTCTGCTGGTCCAAGGTGTCTTTCCAGCCATGGCTTCTTGGGTGTGGAAATTAGTTTTTAAGCCTGGAAGACAAGCCCTTTGCAAGCATTCCAACGTTAAAATTTTCATGGATTCCATCTTTTACTAAGTGCATTCAGTCCTTCATTGGGTCATGCATGATTATCATTAGCACCTTGCACATTTTGAATAATGTTGCCACCAAGTGTACTTTGTCGTGTGTTTTCCACAATTTAAGCTGAAAATTCTCTTGCCATGGGTGTGCAAATGGTGGGACACAGAAAAAGGAAACAGGAAGAGAGAAAACACCAGACTGAAATGGATTTGTGAGCCTGAGCAATGTCTTTTGAATCCACAAGTATTGCACTTATAAAGTCAGAGGAAATCAATGGAAAAGGAAATTTTACACAGATCCTAGGCTGCACTTACCAGATTGTGCGAAAGGTGAATGGTGCTGGGATAAAGCAGCATTTTTCGATCTGGAATCAATACTGTCAGGAAGTAGAAACATTTGCCATGAAGTGAGAAACAACACATGGTTATTTCATTATATTTACCTAATAAAGTACCTTTCTTTTATGTAGTATTAAAAAAGGTCTCAGGTGGCATTTAATAAAAGAAGGATGCTTGAAAATACCTCAGCAGTTACAGAGGGATAGATGAGCAACATTCTCTCAATTTTCTTGGTGTGATACAGTCTGTATTTTAGCATGTAGAAAATTAACTCTCCCATGACGCCTTATTGGAAAGACAAACAAATATTCTCTCTTTTTGCCCTATAGTACTCTGCTGGGGAGAAATGCTTCTCCTGCATTGCTGTTTCAGAGTCAAAAGCAGTTTTCTGTAAGCAATGCCAGTCAATCTGCCATTCCCATCACAGGCACGAGCCCCGAAACCACAGTGCCAATCGGAGCAATGCACAGGAGAGCCTGGGTGGCTGCAAGCCCTCAGTGCTGTACCCCAGCTGCATCCCCCACGAGTGTGCTCAGGGTGAGGGGGAAGGCTGTGAGAAACACTCGGGAAGTTGGGATGCTTTCGTAGCTTTGATTGCCACATGTGTGGGATCTCACAGGAGGAGCGTGGGCAGGAAGGGAATGGCAGGAGCATTTCCACCTCCACAAGGCATTTAACGAAAAACCAGCCCCTCCTTCGACGCCGGAGTGAGGTGTCTCTGAAGGCCCCATAGTCAAGCCCTCAGGCTGTGCAAGTGGGGGACCACCCGTGGGTGCCCGCACCCGAGCCAGATCCAAGGCTGCAACGCCTGGAGCCGTCACTTGGCTGCAGGGACACGTTGCACCGGCTCCTGTGCCTGGCTGGGGCAATACCCTGAGGTTGGAGATGCTGAGACATTCAGGCTGGTGGCATCTGAGCCAAGTAGCTGGTGCAATCTGGTCACATTAAGGTGGTGCAAACGGAAGGGCTGTCAGACTGTGGCTGCTGTTACCCTTATATTGTGCAGGGAGGGTTTCAGTATACATCCAAAGATTTGTCTTCATTAACATGCCTTTAATGACATGCACATGTTGCTTGAGGTCTGACAAAGTTGCTTCTCACTGCAGTGAGGGCTGGCTCCCTCGGGCAGTGGGAGAGTCCGTATCCACGTGCCCTCATTTCTCAGTATTTCCCAGATTCTTCAGAAGATGAAAGCTCTGCTCAGTTCTGCATGCCTGAAGGGTGCTCCCCAGGGATAACCTGGGATGACGGTACTGCATCCTTCCTGGAGGGCACTGCGAGCGGCCGATGCCAAGTGCCACGCGAGGGTGAAGCATTGCCATCATTTTTCTTATACACCTCCCACAAGAACTGGACAATCCAGTTCAGTAACCTAGCAGCAAGAAATGCAGGGCTTGTACACTTCAGTCCAGCTCTCTTTAATGCTTTTCCAGTATTTCTGGGAAGTAACGCCAGTGCCTGAATTTCAGCTTGACAAAGCTGCTCTGGGAGAACCATTTCTAACACTGGACCTGGAGGACCTCTTTCCCCAGCGCGCTCACTTTCACTTCTCATCACGCTCTTCATTAACTGTTGCGAATCATCACAACCCAGAGCAGCTCTTAGGGTTTCTTAGGGTCCCAAGCATTTCACAGATGAATCAGACTCGTACACAACCACCTTTGTACATGCACCTTTCTGGAAATAGGAAGGAGGAGAAGCAGGGTTTGACCTGTTCAGAGCTAGAAGACACTTGTGCACGTTTTTCATGATTTCTAACCTTAGCTTATTACTAGAAAACACCATGGTGTGTTGGGGTGGATAAGACAACTGCTGAACAGGAAAAAACAGCTTTCATTTTCTCTGCAAGTCTGCAGCTGTCAACTGCGCTGATGCATACCCTCTCCATAACAACAGCTGGAGCAGCCAAAAATGGCATGCCGACAGCGGGCTGCTGATAATGAACTGCGCGACTTCTGGACGTATCAGTTACAGCCAGCACCTCACAGATGCCACTTCCGTTAAAAAATATAAAATGGGGGGAAAAAAACCACAGATGGAAAAATTATTTGCCTGACACTGGAAATTCTTTTTGTTACATGAACCCTGACATATGTTACACTATAAAAGGCACGCATGCAAGAGAGGGGGGAAAAAGAAAAGGGAAACTGAAGGAAGAAAAAATTCTCCGTGAACTTGCCTTTCACCTGTTGTCTCAGGGCAGGGTGTCTGGAGAGCAAGGGGACACGTCTGCCCCGGGGCTGCTGAGACAGGGCCTTTTGTCTGGCTCGGAGGACTCCTCTCCCAGAAACGTTTGCAAGACGGACAGAGGTTTCTCATGAGCAAGCAGCTTTTTGTTCGTTGGCTTACAGAATAATACAGTTATGTGTTTTTCTCTAGAAAATTGAGTTCCAGCTCAGCTTGGCATGAGAGAAAATTTGATAGCAGTCTATTGCCAGATCCATGTGCACTGCTCACGTTAAACCCGGGAAGTTGCCTGCTGGATGAAGAACATGATGCAAGGAAGAAGACAGAGTTGGAAGGGATGTAGCAGAAATCCTGGCTCAAGCTCATGTTCTCTGAGGCTCACGTAACACTGTGGCCACCTGCCGCGGAGCGAGGGATGTCCCGTGGCCTGTGGTGAGGGCATGGAGTGCCTGCCGACAGCCACCACCTCCATCTCCTCAAGCTGCCGACAGCAGCGCCCAGCACTGCCGTCTCCCAAGCTTGCACGTTTCCCTCGGCCACCTCTGTGCTCCGCTTTCAAGACACACTGAAATAACTCCAGCGAGGATGTTTCTCCCGCCACAAGAGCACTTCTGCAGAGGGAACTGTCATTGAAACGGCTCTTCCACCAAAAGAGACATCAGCCCCTTTCTCTGCCGTGAAGATATCAATATGATTTGTCAACATTATATAGGAAACATTCACAGGGAACAGTCCTTAGCAGATGCTTTCCAGGTCCAAAGTGCTTGCAAACACTGATTAGTTACAGTACTGCGGCTTATTAATCACTGCCGTTTCTCATTGCTGTAGCTCATGTCAACGTTTCAGTGCTTTGTCTGGTGCTTATTTCCAGCATAATCCACTTAATCAAAGCTGCTCTCTTCCAGCACAGTGCTCATCCCAGGAGCCTCGGAGAGTTCGGATGGTGGTTCCTTTGGCATATTCACATCTGAACTCGAGCTGCAGCCAGCGCCTTTCACAACTTGAGCTATTTCACAGTGAAAGCAGTCAAGGGAAGCGTGGGACAAATTGCCACTGTGCAGAGACCATTCCTACATCGGCAGAGTGGGGAGGCTGCTGACGGCTGAGAGCTGGGGAAGAGAAAGCGAGACGGGGACTTCTAGGAAAGACAGAGCCAGACCCTTCTCACAGGTGCACAGTGAAAGGAGAAGAGGCGATAAGCAAACTTGCAGCTAGATATAGAGAAGACATAAGAAAAAAATTGTTCTCAATGACAGTGGTTAAGTCCTGGGACGGGGGCAGGGAAAAACTGTGGTGTCCCTTCTTGAAGCTATTCAAAACTCAGCCAGACCAAAGCAATTGCCCTGGGCAATCTGATCTAACCTTGAGGTTGTACCGGCTTTGAGCAGGGGGTTGGATTAGAGACTTGTGCGGTACCTTCCAGCCTACATTATTCTGTGGTTGTGTGAAATTGGTCTTTTCTTCTTCTGCTTTCTACAATATTCCAAAAATCTTCTGAAAGCTGACAAACATGCCCAATCTAGTCTGAATTCAGATGATAGCCTTATAAGAGGGTAGACCTTTCTCCTGTCCTCTCTGACCTCTCCCTACATTATTTGCATCCAGCCAGGAGACTGACGTTACTTTCTTTCTAACTCTAGAGCTTGTGCATTAAGTTTCTGCATTACAGACCCCAGCTTAGATCTGGGTCCGCTCCTCTGAGTTCGATGCCGTCCTTCTGTCCCACCTCTCCTACCTCCACTTCTCTATTTGAGCACAGGAAACTGTGCAACTCCGTCACTCTAAGTAGAGCTGAGCTGCCTCCTGTCAGCTGCCAGACGCTGCCGAATTGCAAGAGCCTTTGGCTGCTTTCTGCTCAGCAGGGGTGCAAAAAGGCAGTAAGTGAGAAGGAGTAGGTGCAGAGGTAACTTTTGCTGGGAACTTCAGCCTCCCCATTAGAGTGTGCTGGAAACATTTGTTAGTGGGAGAACGTTCCTGGTGACAGGTCCTAAAATAATTGTGGAGGTGACATGAGTGAGCGACACTGATAATGAACACGAGTTGGTGGATCTGGCATAATTTCCTGCAGAGTACTGTGGTCCCTAAGGATGCTTTTACGCCCCCGCTGGGCCTAATTTAAGAGAAAGTTAGGGAGTTAGACTTCACCCTGAATCTAACCGGCTTGCCTCGAACTTTTCCCATTACTCTGATAGAAGATAAACATTAACTCTTGGCTGATTTACACTGAGATTTAGTGTCCAACTATTTTCCAAACCTCTGGGGAAACATAACTCTGCAGTGAATCACTTGCAGTGTCCCATACAAATGAGTCCAGCCTGGTTAGACAAGAGACATGTCAGTTCCTCACCAGGCAGGGAGACATCAGAGAAGGTCACCCCTTTCTGGCAGAAATCAGGGACCTTTTCTAATAAGGTGCAAGGAACAAATATCATTTCTGAGGGGTCATTTTGCTTATTGGTTTTTAGCAATTACGATAGAAATGTTGGGGGGAGGGAAGTCATTCCCCCCCCCGCAAAAAAAAAAAAAAACCTAATCATGGCCAGAGGGCTGTATTTTTGTTATAGTTTTAAGAGATGTTTACAGCATGGTTGAAAACCTCACTGTATTTACCTGTGGATATTTTCCAGCTCTGGAGGTTTAGATTAAGCCACCCAAGTGCTTTGGAAGGAACAAATCTCTCTGGTTTTAGAGAGGAGGTAGACCTTTTTTGACAGAATGGGGAAGCTATGTGTGGGGGTGTTTGCAGGGGGCGTTTAAGGATAATACCGGCCATGGGGCTCAGACGGCCTATACCTTATCAAGTCTAGGAATCTCTCCGCTCTTTGGGTTATGAGCAATTAATGACTTAGCCAAGGACAAAACAAAGTGTTTGCAGACATTTCCAGCCAATCTAGACTCAAGCCCAATGGTGTTTTTTATTTGCAATGGCCAAGGCATGTGTACCCCCTAAAGAGCAGATCTGGACTGTGGTCCGGACTCTAACCTGGACATGAGACTGCCATGCTTTTGGGGAGTTCAGATACCATAATGGTGCAAACCATGGCTCTGCAGTCTGGAGCAGCACCCAAAGCTTTCTCAGTGTTGCTAAGCCTGTTGGTAATCGTATTTTTGCTGACGGGAGCTCAGAGAGAGCCTGTGCCTTGGAATTTCTGAATGCCAGCCTCACAGCTGGGAGTGGGATCAAGGTAGTATCCACAGGAAGGGCAACGGATGGCTCTGGAGAAGCACTCTGCCTATCACAGGAGAAGGAGCAAGGTGTCTAAAGGCAGAAGCTGCTGGGTAATCCAAACCCCAGGCTGCAGAAGGAGGTGAGCCAAACTTACTGAGGAGGACCTTGTTTTGGAGGATGGACATGACCATGCTGCCATGGGTCTCAGGTGTGGTTCCCAAGTCTAGCTAGTTTCTTCCTACTTATGCGGCCTTGGAAAGCTGTTACACCTCCTTCCTGGGCCACTCTTCTCTGCTCCTTGACTGTGAATGTGGTGCATGCTTTTTGGTCCTGTGAAGGTTTTGGAATGAATGCCCCTAGATTTGGAAAGTCCAGCCACCATTTTCTCCCACTGCCTATTGATTTCTTGTCTCCTAATAAGCATTTAATTCTACCTGTTGCCAGGTCCAGTTCCACCATGGACATCTCATCCAAACCTCATGAGATTTATTTATACAAGGGCAGTGTATAGACTCTTCAAGGAGACAATTTCCCTAAGAACTTTTTAGTGCACAATTCAAAGTGGAGATCTGTTGTTCTGTCACACATTGATTGGAGGTAGATTCAGATTCAAACCCCTTCCACACAATAGAGGTAAACCTGGATCTAGTCCAGTACTAGGCTGTACCTGTTCCTGCTTTCAGGTCTTTCTGCTAGCTTCCAGTCCTCCTTTTGTGCCGCTGGGAGCAGAGGTTTCCAGTGACACAGAGCAGGAAATAAATGTACTTTTTGGTAAAGAAATCAGTTGGACAAGAAGTGACTATCCCTTTGGGTTTTCGCGTAACTTTTATGTTCAAACAAGCATGTATGCTTCCCTTTTCTGTTAATCCCAGCAAGGACACCCAGCCACCTCCCTCCTGAACATTACTTTACATTTCACAGTAAGCTAAAGTGAGAGAGAAATCTGCATTTCCTCTGCGACCGGTACCCTAACCGAGCAAGGAGACTGCAGTGCGCGCGAGAGATTTTACATGTGTGCATGTATCGCCTTCACACCTTCCTTTTGTGCCGGTTGAAATAACCAAGGCATCATCATAAAGCTCTCTGATACCACTTTGGATGGAGTTTAGGAAAGCACCTGGAGAAAGGATACCAGCCAATTTCTATTGCAGGGCTGGTGTGAAAATACTTCTCCTGAGCTTTCCTCCATACACAGCCTGGGCCAGCAGAGGTCTGCTGATGGCCTCTAGGAACTAGTGCATGAGTTGTGGCTGAACTGACGTGTTCCTCTGACCAGTCACTCAAATTTTAAACGGACCCTGAGAGAAATCAATGGCAATCGTCCTCTCTGAATGTCAAAAGTGTTTCCATCACGCTAATCAAATCACTTGCCAAATACAAGATTTGTATTGTGATTCTGCATTTTACTAGCTCTCTCAGTGCATCAAAGCTTTCCAACAATATGTTTTAGATAGTTTACAGTTTTCCCCTAAACTAATTAAGTCACTAACTAATTTTCTGACCCTTTTCTTTTCATCTAGGAACTAATTTTATGGAGAGAATTACAAGCTACCCCCTACTTTTCTTTTATGCATGTTTCTTTTAAGAGCATCATAATTAGAGATCGTCAGTTTTAACGCCTCCAGATTACTGCAAATGAATGATGCTTCCATAATGAATAACATAATAATCATGTTATCAACCTTCATTATTTCTAGATAAACTGCAAAGAAATGATCATGCACTTCATTTATGAAACCCTCAGCTTAAAGTATGAATGGTTTAGAACTAATTTCTTTATTTTCAACACATGTACATCCCATATATCTCACAAATATGCACTTTAGAGATAGTATTATCAGAAAAAGGTATTCTAAAGGCTACACTGTTTTTCACCTGCAGCAGGTTTTGGTATTTAGTAAAATTCACACATCCGTGGAAACAATTACTGTTGCTCTTCACCCTGCTTGTGATAAATGCTGTTAATAAATTAGATTGATTTTTTTTGTCAGCTAATATAATTCAGCAACAACAAGGAGAAGCATTCATTTGCTGCAGATGCAGAAGTCATCTCCAGGCAGGCACTGTGACCTCCAGTTTGCATGAGACATTTCAGCTCTCTTTGCAAATCTAGGAAATATTATAGATCTTTGTTCCCCTCTAGTGGCCTATCCACAAAAGACATGTCAGGGTCCACATACGGCTGCTTTCTCAGGGGACAGACCTCTTGCCTGTGTGGTTAAGTTCGTGCTTTGGCTCTGGAGGCTCCAAGCTGCAATCTGGACATGCTCTCGAGCAGGGCCGTTGCTGCGCCCTGGCATATCCGCCAGCTACTCCTGGCGTAGGCGGCATTTCCAACTGACAGTTCAGCCTGGATGAGCAAGGGAGTTACGAAATGCTGTCTTGGAAGAGCTTTGCCTGTCACTCTCTGGAGCATGAACTCAGGAGTCATTTGGAGTCACTGCAGAGGAGTTGGTGTAACCGGGAAGTGGAGCAGCTTACGCGGATCAGCGTCATCGGCCTTAAAGAGGGGCTGGGGATGTGGAGTAGTTTGCCAGAGGGAAGCTATTCTGAAACCGAAGGGACTTCTTCTCCTGCAAGAGCAGGCCGACTTCAGCCGAGCACCTCTAACCCGAGGAGAGGGAGCTCCCCGGGCAGTGCTCTCCCCTCCTACCCTGCAAGGGTCCAGCTGGGGGCTTGGTCTACCAGTTTCGTCCTCTAAGGCAACCCTGGCAAAAGGGAGAGGTGTTAAAAATCCAAGAGAGAAGGGAGAGAGGGAATAAAAACTGGGGGAAAAAAACCTGGCATCTGTAAAATGTAAAATATATATATATATTTTAAGGTTTTGTGGCAACTCTGGTTAAGCTGACTCTGGGGGTCCACAAATCCCAGCTGTGGCTTTGACTCCACTGACAAAACCAAAAAGAAGAGAAGCTGTATTGCCGGGAGCATCCCGGGGCAGGGAGGCTCTGGGGCTGGATGGGCCGGTTGCTGCTCCGACAAGGCTCCGCTTGGCCTCGGGACACCGCGCGGGGAAGAGGAGCGCTGTCACATGTGGGTCAGCCTTTGGCCCTTAAGTGTTAACTAGGAGTAACTCGACACCAGATCTTAAGGACATTTGGATTTTTGGGAAGCGTGCATTTGTTTAACCCTCCCCTCAAATCCTCCAGATAATTATGCAAACTCTGTCTTTAGAGCTGAAGTGAGGAAACACAAACAAATGAAATCCCATTTCTTGGCTCTCTGATCTGTATTTCCTGAACACCTCATTAAAAAATTAATAAGCAATGGAGTTAACAGCAATATTTTACCCTGAAGAGTCTTGCTAAATTACAACAGTGGCCTCTAGTGGTATAATTTATTGAGTCATTTTTCCCCACAGGCATCACTTCCGTTAAACAGAAATAATACGGGAAGAAAGAGCCTAGCCTTATTAGTGTGTAATAAAACATAATTAGGAGATAATTTAAGAATGTCAAGAATATACTTCTGAGAATATATCCCTTTCATACATCTTTACCCAAAAGCTTTTCTGCTTCTTACTGGTCCTGAGCTTTCAAAGCCAATTTTACATTAAAGCTATGGAAATGGTGAATTGGTATCATTTGGGACATCTGATGCTGTTAACTGACATTTGCCAGCTCCTGTTACAATGAGAGATGATATGCATTCCAAATATCTGTTTTTTTATGAGTTAAGAATTAGAACAAAGTTTTCATAAAAAATCTGTAATTATTCCTGTTTCTCCATCGGGTCCTGTTTCTCCATTATGTCTCATATTTCTCATTTCCATCATGCAGTCATTTGCAGTCTTTTTTTTTTTTTTGATAAATGATTATTTTCTCCACTCTTTCTCCTCTACCATTTGCGATCAACTCAAATTATAATCCAATACCAGAGAAAATACACGTAGGAAGTGAGTTGCTCCTCCCAGCGCTGAACTGAACTTGCTTTGGGAGGGTGGGCTGTGTGTCCTGTGACCCTGCGTTTCCCAGAAACACCAGCAGAAAGAAGGCTGGTTCTCATCAACAACGACATCATTTTGGATCTGCTCGTTGTTTCTGACCCCATTTTGTGGCTGACGGAGAGGGCAGGGGCTGAGTGTGACCCATTTCTCCTCTCCCTCCCGGGACCCGGGGATCTTGGCTCCGCAGGGATGCTGGGCTGGGAAGAGCCCCGCTGCCGTCTGTCCCCTCCCTGCCACCAAACACAACGTCACTGAGTGGGGACAGCCTGGACCGGTGGCTGTGGCACGTGCTGATTTCAGTATTCCCAGGGGATCTAATGACAGGTTGCACGGACAGTGTTGTTATATGCAAACCATTTCTGGCTCCAAGATTGTCTGCGTGAGAAAGCATAAGCTCGGACGAGCAAAGCCATCACCTTCCCACTGTGGTCTGGAAGCAGCGGCACAGATACCAAAGGGACGGTGCCTGCCATGAAGACATCGCTGCTTGGCATGCAACAGCCAGCGTGGTGTTTCCAAAACATAAAAACTACCACTCTAAAAAGATCCCTGATACAGATAAGCTTAGATCAGAGCATTTAGGGGAAGTATTGCCAAAACTCTGCCTGGCAATTAGCATCCTGTTTTGGAAGAGTTTATTGCACTTTATTTCCAGCGTGCTGCATTTCACATATTTAGGGGAGCTGAGGCGCAAAGAGGAACAGATTTATTTCTTGCAGAGCAGTAATGGACCAAGCAGCCAAGGAAAGCTGCCTGCTTGGAGCAGATGTCCGCCCTGCTTCAACCAAGGGTCACACAGTGCACTCGCAGAAGCAGAAGATTGCAGCTCCGAGCGCTCAGCTATAAGTAACAGGAGAAATGTCACAGGTGAATAGTCCTTCTGACAAATCCCCAATTTATTAAAAAAAAAATCACCGCAAAAGGCAGTTTTTCTCCTGTCTGGCAGCTTGAAAGGGCATAGCAGTTACCGAGACCAGGATGCTATCACGCTTATTAACCCCAAAGCGCTCACCTCCCACCGGGGACAAGGGAGAGGGGACCAGCAGCCTTCGATTTCCACCCACCCACAGCTTCACAGCTTTTGGGAGAGCAAGCACCTATTGGCATCACAAAAGCTTGTTTCTTGAGGCAGTAAGACAAGATTTAATCAGGCGGCCAATCATCCCAAGTGATTACTTTTAAGTATTCATGTATTATTTCCCTTTTTGTTGGCAACCGGTCACCTCACTTCTGCAGGGGATTGCCTGGCAATTCACTGTTGTGCCCTCTTTCTCAGGTTCAGCCAGAATTTAAATGATGATAAATAATCATGCCAAAGAAGACAATGACAAGAACCGCTCTGGAGATTTGGGCAAAGCAGTAAATCATGCACTTCCCTTTTGAAAACGAAAGCAAAAAGCTGGGCTGTTTTCTGGCAGGCTGGCAAGAACTTCTCAAAACCGTAGCTCTCACAAAAGGCATCACTTCTCTCTAGTGCAAACCCTTCAGTCAGGAGAAGAAGAAAAAGTGCAGAAGAAAAGTCGCACAGCCACCTTTTCCAAGTTCCTGGCTTTACAGGAAAGTCTAAATCTGGCTTCAGCGGCTGAAAGTTGGCACCTTTTCCCCGACTGCGCATCCGCACGGAGCCCGACTCTTCGCCGTCGCCTTGCTGCTGTCCCCCCGCACCGCAGGAGCCCCCGGACCTTGCTGCAGCGACCCGCGAGGGAGCAGCTCTGCGAAAGCCCAGGCTGCGGAAACATCTCCACCTCCCGCGGGAGCAGTAACCCCACTGCGGTGAGCAGCTTCGTGGGAGGAACAGCCCGGGCTTCGCTCCCAAGCCTCTGCACTGTAATTCTGCACCACGCCAGGCTGGAGGAGGCATTTTTTCCCCTAACAAAGCACATTTTCAGTGGTCCAAGGGAGCGGAGACTTGGGGAGGAAGAGCTAGTCACTGCGGTAGGAAGGTCACCTTCCCTCGCTGTAGCGATGAACAGAAGCGCGGGAGGAAAGCGCCGAATCGCTGCCCGCTCCCCACCACTCGCTCATAGCAAGCAAAGCTGTCCCAGGACTGTGCTTGGTCACGCATGACCCAGCCAGATTTTCCTCAGGTGCACAACGATCTTCCCCTGACCTTCCAACGAACAAGCTGTCCCTACAGCGCGAGAGCTTTATCCATTCGGCAAAGTCACTTTTGCACTGAGCGTTGCAGGTGGGCTAAGAAAAGTGCCCGGAAAGAGCCTCCTCATCAGCTCTGGAGCAGCCCTGGCTGAGTCTGCAGGACCTTTCCTTAGTCCTCTTGGTCAATTAAAAAACCTCAAAAGGGAAAATGATGATCTGAGGATCTTCTAGTTTGTTAAAGTTGAAAGGATCTGCACAGCAATAGCCTGTCCCATTTGGTGCCCTCGTTTCTCCCTTGGGGACAGCCATGTCACGTAAAATTCAATCACAACATGTGGCCAAAATACAACAGGCTTGAAGTGAGAGCAGCTCCTTGGGGAATAAAACATGCTGTGAGGCATTCGTGGCTTTGTGTCGTTTGGCTCCTGTCCTCCCGTGCTTCTGCCTGGAGGCACACCGAAGGGGGGGGGACACGCCGCGGATGGGGAGCTGTGAGTCCGACAGCTATTAGCCCAGGGCACGTCCTGTTCTGCTGTCCAGCACCGGGTTTCTAATTAAATAATTGCAAACCTTGTTTCCCCATCTTAAATGATGTTCTGTTAATAAGTGCAGCTCACAGGAATTAATTCTGATTTAAGGCTCTTGCAAAGCTAATTTTAGTCAGCCTTCATTATTGCATGGTATTTTGCTGGGGATGGAAGGGGAGATGAAAGCTGGGCTTTACATAGTTTTCACACTTTGTGTTTTTTCTGCCTATATGGAGGTAGTTAGAACATGGCAGGTACCTGCCATGGAGAGCAAGTACGTGGAAATGCTATGTAGCACATACCCGTGACACTGTGGGGTGATGCAGAAGGCACAGGGAGAGCATTAATGCACTTTGCCTTTCACATTGAAGGACGTGGTTTGACTAAAAGCATCACAAAACCACAGACCATTGAGCACATTGGAGGCCCTTCAGACTTCTCTGAACTCAGGTGTGTGCTCTCACGGAAATACATGCACAGCAAAGGACTTTGAGTACAGACAAGAACAGAGAGTAAAAAACATTTTCCCCTCCTAGCCTTGCCATTTCAGACAGATTCCTGTAATCTAGAATCTTTCCTCGTTGCTGCAAATCAATATGAAGCACAGGCGACTGTAGTCCGAGATTCAGGATAAGGCTCCGATCATATGATAATTGACGTGGACTGAATAAAACATTACAAGCAACAACAGCAAACCCCGTGCTACCCGACTGTCTGCTGTAGCCATCTGCTTGCTATTATTACAAACTTGGATTGTAACCTCTTTGGGAGAAGAGACTGACTTGGTTATATGTAGGTTTTGTATTTATGAGTTTAGATCCTACTTGCTACAAATGTGGAAAATAATGAGAGAGGAGAAGGACAGGCTTTATAGCTCTGGCACAGAGCAGGAATGCAGAAGATCAAAGTTCAGTCCCCTGCTGGATGTCAAGCAAATAATATCATCTGTCTCTGAAATAATGTTAATTCTATTCCTGTAACTCACAGGATAAAGGATAAATTCATTAATATACAAGATATGTGCCAGAGATAATGTGGACGCTTAGGAGATTGGGAAGACAAGGACGGTAATATTGGCCATCAGAGAAGCCGAGCAAAGTCTCCTTAACTGGAGCTGCGTCTACAGAATACCTCCTGCAGAGGTCCCAAAGGTGCAGGCCACCCCACATGAGGACTGCTTTAGAGAAGTCAGAGCATCTCCACAAATGCACATGGGGATGTCTCCTGGTTAAGCGCTGAAAGGCTAAAGCAACTGCTTGCCATTTTTCCAGCCCAGCTCCTTATGCTTGTGCATGATACACGATAGCACTGATAATGTCTTTTAGACTTCTTCTCATTTCCTTTACAGGACCTGACCCAAGGCGCCTACCGTTTAGGTGTGGGGAATGCGTGAAAAGAAACTTGCAGGAAATTCAGCTTTGTAAACCTCAGCCTGGCAAGAAAGTCGAAAGATCTAGAAACCAACGGGGCTAATCCCAGGGTCTCCTCCCCCTGGTTTTACTCACAGCTCCTGCAACCAGCAGGTAAGGTGAGGATAACTGAGCCTCCTTTATGCTACAGCTGAGCCTCCTCCTTCCTATAACCTCCCGCTGCAGGCTGAGCCCGGACGTGCCCCTCGCTGCTGGCCGGGCTCAGCCTCTTCCCCTGGCAGGACTTGGGCACAGCTTAGATGCGGGCACGCAGGAGAGGTCTGGCTCTTTTTAACCACCAGGTGGTGGCTCCTCATTGGGCATTCCCCTGGACCAGAGCTCCTCTATTTTGTGCAGGACTGGGCCAGTCTTGCTGCCACCTCTATACCCAGTCTCCAGCGTAGTTAATTAAGAGCAAGCCGTGAGTGATCATAGCCGTCCATCAATGCAGGTATCAGGGCTCTAGTGGGTCAGACTGAGGGGACACTAATAAGAGGGAAAACTTCACCTTGTGCCCTCCTGACTCATGAAAATAGGGAAGCTGATAGTATAGAGCTGCATTTTGAGGAGCTCAGATGAAAGATACTGCTGTAAACACTAAGCGTTAATAAAGGGAAGGCAGGGAGCAGGTGCTGATCTTTGAAGTTGAGTCAGTTGTGTTCAGTAACTGGGGAAAATTGGACATAAATTATAGTGTGTGACATTTTAACACTAGTCTATTGAAATAAAATGCTGTCTTTAAAATGGTATTGCAGGCTAGACTTGGCACGCAGGACACCTGGCTGCAGAATGTACATACCAAAACTGACTGTGTGATTTTTCTGTTGCAATATGCTCTCTGTCTTAGGTAATTAAATGGTCCCCTTTGCTATAGACACTTCACACCATCGGCAAAGATCTCCCTGTGGCAGAGCAGGACATAATGATTCTCCCTGTTTTTCAAATGGGAACTGTGACTGCAGAAAGGATACAAGAACTGGCCACAGAGGAAATCTATGGTGAAATAGAGACTGAGTTCCCAAACAGAAAACTGAACTAGCTTCACTAAGGTATCTTGTACTGTATGTCACAGCACCCAGTGAAAGCAAAATACCTACATAAAAAGCTGCAGAAGTGATTACTGCTTGCAGACCATCCGCAAGTTCATTGAAGCGTATGAGAGCATCCAGGTGGGCTGGGATGGAAGAAGAGGTCACATCGCCCCTAGCAGACACTGAGAGGAGCAGGAACAAGAGCAGATGAAGGCACTGGGGCTGGACCAGGCTGATGTGATGCTACGGCAGGAGGGAAACTGCTACAAGAGCACCATTATAAAGCACATGTGCGTCTGCATGTGGAACATCAGTAAGATACAGGAATATTGTTGCAGTGCAAACACCTGTGTCACCAATCCATTTTCATCTTGTAGGGAAAGAATAATGGCCCAGGTTTGTCAGTCTCTGTGTGTTTTTGAAGAGCTCTGTCCCATTACACTGATTACATTGAGAAGGCTGGGAATGTTGCCACCTGAACCACTCTAAAATAATGTAGACAAGCATTAGCAAATAAATAGATGAAACCTTACTCAAATGGGGAAGATCTAATGGGTCTATCACATCTCCACTTTGTATGGACCAAAAAAAAATTTAATATGAATCCTTCTGTCATCTCCTGTTTCTCTGATGAATGAGTGAAACACAAAACTTTAGTGGTTTTGTCCTTACATTGCCTCTGTGAAGTGAGGCAGGGAGAGATGAAGGAGTTTACCCAGGGTGCACAAAGCAAGCCCGCAGGCCTGCATGCGGCGCGGGGTCGCGAGCAGGAGCCTGAACCAGGGCATCGTCCTCTATGCATCAGAAAAGGCGTGCGTGATATGAGGACACCTGCTTGTGCACGGATGTTTGCGCAGCTGTACCAGTGCATAGCTCCCTGGAGAGCTGGCCCCTAAAGAGACAACGTGTTTGTTCATTTAGGGTACCTTCCAAACTTTAACGGGCCATCAGTGATGTGTTTTTCCTCTTCAGTCTGCTGAATCCTCCCACGTAGGACTAAAACAGAACTAGGCAAAGTGGATTTATCCAAAATGAAGGAAGAGAGAAGCCTGCACAGCCGGAGTGCAGCTCTGTGAGAGCAACAGCATCCTTTTACAGGCAGATATCAAGGGGCTAATCTGAGGCATGTGTCGTGTTGCTAGAATCCCTGCATCTTGCAAATGTAGCTGTCTCAACTGGTATTCACTGCAACCTCACAAGAGGTCTTGGCACAGACGTCTTATTACTACATACAGCATGGACTAACGTGAAAGGCAGTGCACAGGTCCAGGGAGCTGGGCGTCATTTGCATGTGCTTGTTTTGGAGCTGGCTGGGCAGAGCAGGACCCTTCTCTCCTGCCCTCCTTTTGCAGTCCGGGCTGTTCTGCTCACGAAGCGTGCTATACTGTCTGCCTTGCAAACAGTTCAGCCTGAAGCACTGACGGCAAACGCCTCTGTGAGACAGCAAGAGGTTCAGCAGATTCCTGTTGACTCTTGTTACTGTATGTCTGTCTTGTTCTTGCTCAGAGGAGCAAAATGTCAAGACAAGTTTAAATGTCAGGCCTCACATGAAGCTTGTCAGCTCGGGGTGAGCATCCTCCACGGAGCAAAGATCAGCTGCTCAGGACAAGACGTCAGAGTAACATGTTGCCCTTTCACATGCACAGGACTTAAGGCGCTTTGGACGTGCTGGGGACCAAAGTGCACCTTCCTAAGAGAACAGGGATCTCAGGATTTTACCAAACTGGGCAGTAAATTTCTACCCTGCTGCTTTTGACTGTGATCTGCCAGATTTTTAGGTGACAACAATATGGATGGAGGAATGGTCAGAAATCCGGGGTAAATGTATCTTACACTTGAGCAGAGCAGCACACATGCAAGGTGGGGCACAAATGCCTCTCTGATGCCATGGACTGATTGCACAGCCGACGTAGAAATGATTTGCACGTTTACGTAGAGTTCAGGGTGGAACACTTTGGACCAGCTGCTTCTAAACCTGCCTGCGTTAGCTCTTGCATGAAGTCAAAGAGGCTGTTCAGGTATTTTGAACCATGAGGAAGTGTGTCCAAAACTCTACCCCAGTGAATAAAGAGGCTGTTTTTAATGTGTCTTTCTGAATCACGTTGCTTGCCTCTAAGCAAGAATGCAGTCTCAACATCTTGGTAAAATGTTTGAAGCTTGTGTATTGCTCAGGAACAGTACAAGTGCGACAAACTTGCTTTTATGTTCTTTCTTGCTAGCAAGCTGTCTCCCCTTTCCTAATCTGAACTGGCATCTTGGAGCAAAGCAAAATCAGCAGCTGAAATTGGATATTAAGCGGTTTTATCAAAGTGATAATGCAGCACAGCGGTCGTGTTCTGCAACAGAGAGTTAAATAGTGTGAGAGGCAGGAGGAGGAGGTCTGTGGGTGAGGGGAGCAGAGGGAGGGAAAGGCTGGCAGGGGAAGAAGTAGGAGCAGGGCATGGCTATGCAACGGTTCTCGCTGAACCTGTGGTTTGCCCCAGACTAGCAGGCATAGAGCTCACGGTGGGCTGCAAAATCCATAGGGAAGCTGGGCAACTTCTTGGTGGAGCAGGTTTTACTTGGCTCTGTGCTACTGCAGGGCACTTTCCCACAGGGAGGGAGATGGGCCAGAGGATGCAACCATGATCCCCGTTCAAGCTGTGTGGCAAGACAGATAGGACTACAGCCGTGGCATTGGGTCATTCATTCAGGGTGGTTGCATGCTCAGAGCCGTGGCTGAGGTGGGCTCTGGCACAAGAAATGTCCCACCACTTGCCAGTGCCCACCTTGCCCTCTCCTGGTGCATGCGTTCCTTCAGCCCTGCTCTGCTTGTGCACACCATAGCTTACCCACAGGAGGGCTGCCCAGCCCCTACACTTAGGATTTGCTCTCCTTTTTCTCTACTTTTAGGGCATGAGTCCCTCTGAAGTCAAGTGGGAAAGGTCACAGTTGGATCCCTAAAGAGAATAAGTAATACTGGGAGCCAAGGATCTGTGGCTTCTTACATCTGGGGTTAGGTGCTGATGCGCTGGGGCTGTACAGGAAAGTATTAATAGTTATCCCACAGTCAACCTTATTTTCAAACGACTAATATTTTATCAGGGAGGGGCCAAGCACCCCGCTAAACTCCGGAGCTGCAGCTTGGAAAAGAATGGCCTTTGCTGATGGAAACTCAGCTGGAACTCAGAAAACCTGGTTCACTGCATGCCTCTGCCTCAGACTTCCTGAGCAGGGGTGAAGGTGAGAATTTCCCCCAGTAGCTGATGATTTCAATATTAAGTGTTTTATATGAGATTTACTCTTTCCTCTGAAGCAGTTAGAAGCATAAAGGCCCATGGTAGAGCTGGGGTGGAAGAAAATTTAATCTGCTCCAATTCAGTTTCTCTAGCAAGCCGCAGTCATGCTCCTACCTTTCCTTTGCCTTCTTCCTAGCCGAGCAAAAGAGCCTGGCTTTCTTCTAGGCTTGAGTAAAGAGCTCTCCCTACCTGTCTAATACAAGAAGGGTATGTTAAATAAGGTAAAACCTGAGCAAATTAAAACCAAGCCTTTGCTCTGAATGGTGAAATATGAGGTAGCATCGTGCCTTGCTGTGATTGTATTATCAGGTTTCAGTGAACATCTGCTGCTGACGGGTAGCGGGACTGTGATATTCCACATGTGGAAAATGGAGAGAATTAAATAAACACAATTGCTTGGGAATAAATGAAACTTAATCCAGGATGATGTGGGCTACATTGATCTATTGTGTTATGAATAAATATTCAGTGGCAAAAATCTGCAAAGGTGGTAAACACGTTGTTCCCTCTTATATCTGTTTTCTCCAAAATACCTGGTATTTTTTTACTGAGGGGAAAAAAAATGCATAGCGCTGTTGAAAGCAGCGAATAAAGACTGCTGTTTGCGCTGGAGCCTAAGGGATTCGGATCTCTTGATCCCTTAATTCCTGTGGAAATCCCAGCTAATGTAGCCAGCTTACCCTGCTTTCTTATCTTGGGGATGGATTTCTGAAACATCGCAAACAAGCACTGGCGGAGGAGCCCAGCGGCCACGGAGAGGGGCAGTTTCTAAGCCCATTTGGTGGTGTTTTGGTGGGGTTCCCTCAGCTTTAAGCTGCGTCCAGCATCTCTGCTGAGCCCAGCAGTAGCTGGGCACCCCGGCTCAGTGCAAGGCACCCGCTGCACTCGCATCTCCTCTTCCCGTGAGCCTGGGTCTGGAGCCTGCCTCGGGAAGGTCATGGAGCATTAAAGGCTGAAGACGTAAATCTTCCAGAAAGATGACTTTAAAACACAAAATAAACTGCAGAAACCTCAACACAGAAGGAAATAAGCAGCAGAACCTCTTGTTGGAGCAAAGAAGGCCTTGCTAATCTACCGCTAGACCCTTGTCAACCTGTGGATGTTTCTCTTGTGCTTCCTTTCCTCTGGAATACCGACCTATGCTAACATGGGAATCATAACTGAATTTTGATTGCAAGATCTGTTAACTGTAAAGGGCTTCTCAAATGCAAAGCTTCCCAAGGGAGCACAGTTATTAAAGATAACTGTGCTATGACCAACACCAACAAATTGCTCAAACGTCTCTAAATGCAAATGAGCACTAATGTCAACAGATCTTATATCCATGCTTAAACTCAAGATGTATTTATATGCATAGTCTAACTCTCATCCAAATTTACCTTTGTTGCCATGCAGTTTCCAGCCCAGCCTGAGGCTAGCTGTATTTGCCCTCTCTTCTAAGCATGTTCCTGCTGCCCTTGACAATTCTGTCCTGTTCTGCATATTTCTTGCAGTCCAGTTACAGAACATGTTTATTGCTTTTTCTTTGGCGCATACTGCATTTTTGCAGCAATAGAGAGGCTAATTATTTTGTTTTTATTGCTCAGTCCCTAGAATTAACACAGTGTTTACTGCTCTATTTCTTGGACTTTGCTGGCATAGTTCTCCTTCATAGGTCTGATATTCTCTCATAAATCACAGTGATTTTTCCTGGACAGTTTCTTTAGTTTGAACTAATTTCTTACTGAACCTATTCCTGCAGCTCAGTTCTCGTCCAATTCCTCATGGCAACCTATGAGCCACATCTTGGTAATCACTGATTTAAATTAAGGGTCAGTCTATGGGAACCATTTCTCAGAATTAGATATGAGCTCTCAGTGATTCTGTCTCAATGACAACTAGATCAGGTGCTTGAATAGCCACACAGAAGCGTTGTGCAAGTGGAGTTCTGGCCTAATGCATCAAATTAATCTGGCCAAACGGTTTGGACCCTGGTTCCCAGGGCAGCAGCTGGAGCACCCTATTGCTCAGCTGGCGTCGGGGAGCCGGACTGGCAGGACGGAGAGCCGATGGGTGCACTCATCCCTCGACTCTCCTGGTAGAATCAGATGTTCCTTTTCTGAGTAAATCTCCATTCACGTGAGCAAGAACTGCAGAGCTGTCGCTTAATTTCACCTGAATGAATTAACGGCTTTTTATTTGCGCCTCTCCTCCACGAAGAGCACTGTAATGGGTCAATCATTTTGCCAGGCCTTGTGGCTGCCATGGAATCAGCCCAGTTACACTTATTGCACCATTCGACACAAAAACCAGAACAACCCATTAAAGAACAAGCAGGCCTCTGCTGACTTTGATGAGGGACTGAAGTGGAAACCACTGAAGCTCTGAAGGAAGGACAGCTTAGTGCATCGGTACGACACGCTGCAAATAACTACAGCTCTGAGTACTTGGCGGCAGTGACACTGATGCATGTTGTACTCCAGGAAACGATTTTTAATAAAACTGTGTGGTGCTTCCTTGAATGTCACTTGACAGCTGAAGCAGAGAATGCTAATCCAAGGATTCGCACATCCCTGCGAGGTGGCCAAGATCTCAGAGCTTGGATTTACACATCGGACGTCTGTGAATTTCCTCTGCTACCTTCTGCCAACGAACCACTGTGATTTCTTTTACCCCCTTTCGCTAAGTCTGATGTGTGCTGAGATTCTGATTTAAACAAGGTGACCTGAGTGAAATGCTGTTTGGGTTAGACTGGAGCCAGGTTCTGGATAGGCAGTTTAATTGCACTTCTTGTAATCAGTGTAATTAGCTTGATGTCACTGCTGTAGCACTAGCAAAGGGGAAAGCTGCAAAGACTGCAGTTCTGTTTCTTGACCAAGAAAAAGGGTAAATACTGACACTTCAGAACAGCTGAGAGCTCTTTAACCTATCTGAAATCAGAGAGAGAGCCAGTGCCTATGGCAGCTCCATGTTTCCTTCATGGTTTTATACCCTGCAATGAGGAGATCAAATAGAGGCTACGGGGGCTTCAGACTTTTAATGATGCTGATTAGACATTTGCATAGATAACCAATGTACATACTAGCCCCTCTGTCTATTGAAACAAGCCTGGATATTTTTTTAAGGATATTAGGTGTTCCAAAACTGTAGACTTGTCACTTTCCATTAAAGGAATTGTTTCTGGCCTTTAGCATGTGGCAGGGAGCGTCATTAGTCCATCTATCAAATTGGTTTGAAAGATGCTCCCTAAACCACACTTTCCCCTGCTGAAGCATCAGTTTAGCAACAAGGTGACCAAAAATGAGTACAGTAACTCATAAGCTATACACAGCTATCAGCACTGGGCTTCACAGGAGCAGTGCAGTGCGTACTGAATTCATGAATGACAAGTGGATCTGATTCCAGTAACTCTTGGACCAGCTTTTTAATTTAAACCAAACCCAGAGGAAAGAGAGAGATCCCAGATCAATTCAGTCACTTATTCCCAAGAAACTTGCAAAAACTGGATGCAAGACAGAGTATACTGGAGTTTCTGTTCAAGAAGGGTTAGAAGGTTCAACTTTTATCAGATATCAGAAAATTCCCGCAGGAAAAAAGACATCATAAACCAGGCTTAGGTTTTGCTGCTCCTCACAGGCCTACTCGTTTTAACATATTTACATATATAGATCCACAATTATATACAGTGATATGCATTTGTACACACAAACTTATATCCCTATACATTTTCTATATTAGTTTATATACACTAGCTCTGTAAGGCTGAAAATATTCCTTATAATAAATAGAGATAGCTGTAAAAAACAGCAGATATGGTAAACTGGCATATAGTGTTCCACTTTCAAAAACACAAGTGCTTTCAAATTTTGGTCTCCAATCTGCTTAGGAGAATGACTGAACTGAGACTACATCTGGTATTTAATTCAAGCATTGTGCTGCTGTCAAAGGAAACCATGCTGGCAAGCTGAAATTCAGCCTGCCAAGATCCTTTTGTAAAAACACAATTCATAGCTTAGGAGTAGGGAGGAAAAAAAATCTAGAAAATAAAGACATAATAGTACAATCTCTGTGGGCAGATAAAGCACAGAAATACTGTGTTCTCCTGGTTTCACTTATCTTCCTATTTTGGCTCTGCAGTGATTGAGAGCCTGAGACACTTAGACACGCCAGGCCAGGATAAAATGTGGAGCTCTCCATTCACCTCCCTTTCATGCCGTCTCAGAAGCCTTTGATATCCAACAGTATTAATCGCTGCTCTTGCTTACTCAGACTGGGGGTTATGACCAGTAAGTGGGTAAGTTTAAGCAAATGTGTAAACCTATTACATATAATCCTCAAAGAGAGCATTACTGGAGTAAAATCTGAGCATGGGGACCTCATGATCGAACTCTAAATAGCTGGTTTGCTTCAGTGTGAAGCATGACTCAGTACTATGATTCAGGTCTAATATATTACAGATCTGGTTCACTCTGGCCAGACTTTATGTTCTTGCACTCTTGGGGCCTTCAAATTTTCTCTTCTGTCAGAGAGAATTTATTTTTCCATGAGCTGAAACCCTTTCAATGGCATTTACTTTGCAAGGCTGGAATCCCCTCTAAGGAGGGTAGGGAGAACTTTACAGCTGCTTCTAGATTCCTAATTAATGAGACTTATGAATTTGGGCTGTAATTCTGAGTTCTTAACCTGTCCAGGTTTTAAAAAAAATGTTGTGAACCAGTCACCAATTTTCCTATCAAATATGACAGTCGATAATGAGTTATTCTGTAGCTTGAATTTTATTCCAGAAAGGACCATGACATTTTCAAAGACTGGTATCAAGAAAACAGCTATAAAATAGATTTATTTTTTTGCTTAGCTTTACCTTTCCAAATAGACCTTAAGTTTTTTTTTTTTCCAGTGGATTTGTGTCATCACATCTTCTACTTTGTATAAAGGTAGATGTGGCTAATTTTGCCCATCATATTCATACTGACTACAAATCCTTCACATCTACCTGTATCAATTTTAAGAGATTTATAAAAACATTAGAGGATGACTTAATGTAGTAGAGGGCATCAGACAGTCCCGGAAAAAAAAAGAACTGAAAACAAGGCAAGAAGAGAGATCTATTTCAGATTAATTTCTTACAATAGCAGAGCATATGGACTGGTTCGATCTTAAAATATAGTGCACCAAAATCTGTGATATTGCCAGCTTTGCTATTTTCATTTTAAACTAGCTTAAAACAGCAATGATGGAGAAAGTTTGCTTTGTCAATTATGTTAGCTCCTTTGCCTGAATGCCAGAAGAAAATTCAGTCAAGAATCCTTACATCAAAGCACCGTTCAGAGGAATAAAGTATGGAATTGTGTTATAAAACAACAAGAGGCATTAGTACAAATATCAGGGCCATACTCCCTCAAAGTCTATGCACGTACACACAGACATTTTCTTTCTATTTGAAATTCACCTTGGGTAGAGAATTGGCAAGATGTAAAACTCACTAAATCCCTATGGATCAAAGTTATTTCTGTGCAAAGGGCTACAGGACAATCTACACACCATTTAAATCCTTCAGTCCTGTTTTGACAGCATAATGGTCTTGAATGAATGCATTGGTAGAGTAGTCCTTCTGCACGACACTAAATTTCACCCTATTATTTAGTCAAACTCTTGTTGGTTATGGTAAAGATGTCGCTAAGTAGGGCTTCATGTTTAGCATACAAGCAATGAGATGCATTTTGTTTGCTGGAGACAAGTGTAAAATGAAACCTCAAAGTCATTTTTTACTTTAAATACAGGTTGGGCTGAAATTTGCTGCTATTAATCACTGTTATTTTTTAAGAGACCTCAGTACTATTCTGTCATGAAGAAGGACCACGTGCAAAACTATATGATTTATCAACCATATGGTGGCATAATCTTCCCACTTACACAGAATTGAGCTTCATCCTGGCTCCCAAGGTGTTGGGAAGTTTACCATGTTTTGACTCAATTTTTGTGACTAGCTATTGGTGTAGCTGAATCCAGCCCCTTTATTCCATTTCTTTTTTTTTTTAAAAGTTCCTCACCAAAAATCTTTTTTGCTGTTACCACCCGAATGTGCAGTGACATGCACCAAACAATATCAGGAATAGTAAATTTTGACAAGGTGTCCCAGGATAGAAAATCCAAGAGGAATGAATGGGAGCTCTTTATATGAAGCCCCTCATTTAAAACGATCTTAAACCTATGACAACAAAAATAAGATTTTTCTTCCGATTTACAGGTCTCATGTCGTGCGTGCACAGGCTGATATGTGTGACCATGGCTTTGTGTCAACTCCCAGGGCAAGTGCAGATAAGCTGCCAGGAGGTTGTGATCATGGTGAGATTCCTGTATTGCAAAATGGGAGTGGATGGGGAATTTTCCAAGGTAATTTTCAGGGTCAAAAGAAGATCTTGACTCAGAACAGGTAGATTTCCATGTGCCAGTCAATTGTTCATTTTGGATCATGCTAAATTTTATGTATATTTTTATGATTTTGAGTTAATATGATCCCCTCAGCACAGCCTGTATTCATCTCTAGTATCATCAGAGACTAAAGGAGAATAAGCATCAGATGGAAGTCCCATAATAATGCATATGCTAAGTGACTACAATCTTGTTGCTCCTCAGAGTAGTTAATTTATGACTGCCCCTTGGGCACTGCACAAATGGTAACAAACTTGACACAAAAACTACTTCATCATTTGTTGTTCTTATCACAAGCCAGAAAATCTAAACTGCCTCAGGCCATCAAATTAATTAAAAATTCCAGTGAGGGAAAGCATTTATCAAACACTGTTTTCATAGACTCCTGTTATTCTCTCTCAAAGATGCCCACACACTTGTTTTCAATAATCTGAGTGAATATACTAGCTCAGAATAACACTAGGTTTTCCATATGAGGCTGAGAGTTTAGAATTTAGAAAACTCCTCAAAAAACAACTTAAAATAGTTACCAAGGCCTGAGCTTATGCAAAGTTGCTACTTCTCCAGTGAGGCAAGTGAAATGGGATTTTCAAAAGACCTCACAGAACCAGATGTTCAAGTGCTCTGAGAGCCTCTGCAGACCACAGTGTGACAAGCACCTGGATTTGAAGCAGGTGCAGATGTCATGTTAGTACAGTCTGTAGACCTGTGTAAGTTTAATTCCTACTGAAATGAGTGATGCTGAAATGCTCAGGTGCAAGGACTTGCCAGGATTTGGGAGGGCTACCCAGATGTCCTCTTAAGCATGGCTTAGAAGATGGACAGTTTCCACTGCTGAGATTTTAAGAAGCAGACTAGTGAATCTGTAAGTGGATTTCTGAACATACCCTCAGAGCATCTGGCATATTCAGCTTGCACTCTGGAAAGTAGTTACTGAAATTATTTAGTGCTTTTGCAAATCTGGCCAAAATTACACCCTATTACAATATGCAGTAAACAAGTCCATGTGACCAAGTGGTCACTGTCTACCTGTGAGTAACTCCTCAGAAGTCACACCATAATTACTTCATGAGTAAGAATTTAATTGAATTCTGGCTTTATTTCAGAACTCTACATATGGATTTAAGAACTTTAGTAAAGAAGGTTTTGAAAAGAACAAGGAGTCAAAGGTAACAAAAAACCACTGCCCTGTTCTTGCCAAGCCAATGGAAGCTGTAAGAAATGGTGGGTGCAAATCAAGGGCTTAGGCTATGCATATGAACAACTGCAGAAAGAAGCGCCCAGATTTTAGCCTCTGCACAGAACAGAACATTTTTTTTAAGAGAGAAATTTCATATGAAACGGGACCTGATCCACCACCAAATGAGTCAGAAGCAGTATATTTGCTGATTTAAAATTGTTACATGATACCAAAAAAAAGGCCTTGGAAAAATCCATTGTAATCTTTTTAGCTATTTTGTCTGAGAAACCTAATTGAATTATCTTGAATTTCACTGAAAAGTACTAATCCTCCATCTAGAGCATCATTTCAAACTTGAAGCTTTTTAAGAATAGTTAATCTCCTGAGGGAGAGAATGGTTTGGCATACATTAAGTTATTGCATGTGAATGCAAATAGCTATTATTAAAATGTCTTGGTCAATGCAGAGGAAAAAATGTTTTAAAATTGAACATGATGTGTTAAGACCATAACTATAATTGATTTTTTTTAAGTTTCTAACTCAGCAGCAGATATGTTTCCACAAGTGCTACTATGTTTATGAGGCACTGAAGACAGGATACTATACAAAAGATTTTTTTTTTAATGAGTGTCAATTTTGCTGTATTTAGAGATACAATCTGAAGGGCATTGAATATTAAAAAATTTCAGGTAAGAATAGCTTGATACAAATCTTGTGTGAATACAAATTCAATATGTTGCAGATACCTCAAGCATAAAACACATTTTTAGAAGATGAATTCCATCTAGGCCTTTGCCTTTACTTGCTGGAAGCATAATTTAAGTTAAAAATAATACACAGTCTGAAGAAGTTTAAAGCAGGTACAGTATGGGAATGCAGCAGGAGTAAGGCTCATCGTGTCATGCTAGGTGCTGGTGATAGGTCAGTGCAGATTTCAGACCGGAAATAAACTGCTACTGCCAGAGCTGGTGTAAAAATGTGGCCAAAAGTGGCATATTTGGCTAAGGGGCCTGCTCGCTGCAGCACCATGGACAGCAGAAGAGCGGCACGCTCGCACCGCCCAGCAGCGCTGCCTCAATTTTTCTTTCTTTTCCAAATTAAAACACAAAACAAAGCAACCCAACATAGCAATGAATTCTTTAGGTCTTGAACAACCTGTAGAGATAGTCGAGCAGAATATGTATTCACTTGCAAACATCTTCTTCTTTCAATTGGCAAATAAATAAATGAGATTACTGCTTTAAAAACACTGTTTTCATAGCAGCCTAGAATTCTGTGGGACCAAGAAATACCCATAATGAAATTTATCTTACAGTGCATACCATGAGGTTTCATTCTGTCCTAACTTGCAAGGGAGAGAATAAATTCAGATGCTCACAGTGACAGTATTAGAGCTTTAAATGACTCACAGGCTTTATGCTAGACTTCTTCATAGGGTCAGTTGTGGTCTCTAACATCTAAATTAAGGTAACACCATAATTCTGAATGTTTATTGTCCAGCAGACAGGCTGAAGTTTTTATAATTACATTGGAGATGGAAGTGTCAATAAATGATGAAAACAAGGCCTATGATGGGATCTTCAGTAGGCATGGGGTTTTTTTCTTTGTTTATTTGCTTGCTTTTGGCAAAAACAGCTTGTTATTTTGCTATTCAAATTTTGTCTTGAGCTTAGCTTCCTTTCAGTGAAAAATCATTTTTCATCTGAAGTTTATTTGACCCTAGAGCATATTTCTATAAAATACTTAGGTCACCATGTTTCTAAAATCTGAAATAATATTGTTAGAAGAGCTGAAATGTTATTCATTTTCTCCTTCAAACAACAACACTTACACAGATAAAGGTAGTGACATTTAATTATGGTGTTGAATAAGATCCTGAAGCACAGGCCTTCCATGAACATTCGCTCTCATGTTCTACAATATAATATTTTTGGCTTTGAGCATAAACATACCAAACACATCCTGGTAGCTGGAGACTGATGTGAAAAGAAATGCAACAAAAGCAAGCCTGAAGCCAGTTCTGACAACTCAATCAGTTATCTTGCCCTAACTAGATGAGAACATAAGGAAGAATGACAGGACCTGGATCCAAGCACTTAAGGGCGGGTAGATGAGATTTCAGTTGGACAGTAGGCAGAATATAGCTTCATCTCCTTACATGTTGGTCAAAAGGAAGTGGAACAGGTCTGAGTGGTTACTTTCAACTCCTCTGGAGTGAGGTTTAGGAAATCATTCCTTAATGACACATTTAGGTGACTGAGACGCTTTTGTATCTTTACAACAAAATGGACTAACAGTGAGGTTTATACACCCCATTTTATGAAATCTGAACATCACCTGGAAAGAGTGAACAGAATAACTGTCTCCATGAGAAGTCATCTGGAGCGTAGACAAAAGCTGGGATATGAGATGTAACTCTGCTGGAAAAGGGGTGGCTGTCAAAGGCTGAAGACTAGTTGGAGGGAAGTTCAGCCCCAGATCATCAAGGGTTTGTTTAAACAAGACCACAACTCCCTCCTAGTAGGCTCATGGTCCCTACTTGGCCAAGTCACCAACTAGTTTAGACTGGGTTGAGCTCTGACTTTAGCTAGCACGGACTGACTTACTGCCCCTAATTCCTATGACTCTCGGTGTCAACAGTATCTTCACCTTCAAGGAGTTGCTACAGGGGCAAAGTTTGCTTGGCAACACCAATTCTCGGATTCCCATGCCGTATTCAGGGGAAAGCTCCTCCTTGAATAATACTAAGCAAAGGCTATTAACATTTGAAAGTCAAATGTTCTCACAGAATGATTTCCCTTCCACAGAGCATGGCTGCAAATGACTCCTGTGCTCTTGCTTTTATCTTCAGCAGTAGCAAATGCTGGTTGTTGGGGCTATCTTAAATTTGCAGAGCCACTTGAAATATATCTGCTAAATGTTTCTGCCTTGCAAAGAAAACAACGGGTCTTATCAGAATCTTTCAGGCAGTCATTTATGGAAACAAGAAAAGAAGATGCCTGTATATATCCAAGGGCATAAGAACCCAAAGCACTTGGATTTTGAATTATAGGACTGTCAGTGTACATTGGTCTTTTTCTAACTACCTCCTGTGAGCTCCTGTGCGACTTCTCTCAGAATGATAAGATTGCATCTCAATGTACTTGAGAAAGACAGATCTGCAGGAAGAATTAAAAAACAGAAACAAAAAGGTCATCTGCTTCTTTAGGGAGACTGAGTCCCAAGAGCACAAACAATAAGGAATACCGTGCATATTTTGAAATCACTGATAAGACTGTGACCACTTATCCCATTCTTGTAACTAGTAAGTTTCTGGGAGGCATTCGTTCAACTATTCTTGAAGTCTGCTTCAGAGGAAAAAGGGGAAAACAGTTAGCATTAAATAAGGATGAAATTCTCCAACCAAATGCACCCCTTTATACTAAAAATATTATTTGAATGCCTTTTTCCCCAGAAGAAAAAAAATTCTTTGACCTACATATTTTATTGGTAAGATTAAGATACAGAAATGTAAAAATAGCACAAGTTTTGCAGCATTTTTCCTAACCAAGCGCAAAACCATAGTCAGCTGATGAAAACTTACTGAGTTATCTAAACTAATCTGGTAGATCCAAGAATTCTCCCTAGTTTGAATGAGCTGAGCGTAACTTTTGCATAACTTAGGGGACAAAAATCTGCATTCATGTCTGAATTTGATGGAGTATGTCTCATCCTTACTTCAGTTGTGAAAGCAGAAAGAGACATATGGTTCTTGAGTCAGCTGTCATGCACTCAAGCAACACCACTCAATCACAAGGTTTCTCAACATCACTAGCTCTTATCAAGAAATGCTCTGAACAGTTTGATGCAAACGGACTAGAAGAAACAGGTGGGATAGGTACAGGCCTTTCAAACTTTTGGAAACTTCCATATGACTCACTGGACAAAACATTGTCCTTATCCAAGTTGCTCAGATGATCTGAAAACATGTAGAATCAAGGAAAAAATAGAAAAAATATTAGTTGTTTTAAGGGGTTGCTGCTAAGGGGTCCACTGGTGGCTCTTCAGTGCCTCTTGGTGTGGAAGAGAGCTCGGGTGGGACTGATTTAGGAGCTTTTGTGAGGCTATGTGGGTGGGATAAAATAATTTCTTCTCTTTTTTCCCTAAGACCACTTTTGTCCAGCCTCAGTCCTTTATTTTTATACTAAACAAACCTTACTAATTCTATTTACTCTTTGTAGGTCTTGTTTCTGAACCTCCCATCTGTCTCTCTCCTGGATTTTCACCAATCAGTTCACATCTTTCTTTAAGTGCAATACCCAAACCATATTCCAGATAGTGCATTACTTCCTGTGTTTTGCAGGTTGTATTTTCTCTTCATGTTTTTATATATAAGCATTATATAATACTCATACATAGAGATGGGGTTTGTTTTTTTCATAGCAACATAGCACTTCTGACTTACATTCTTTTTCTACAGGAAATTTCCTCAGTTAAACACTCTTTCAAAATCACAGCATGCTGTGGGAAAATATAACTTAGTTTCTCCCTTTGCCAGTAAGGACTAAACTAAGTTGATTTCACAGTGAAGAGATTGCATACAAATAGCTCAGCTGATATGCAGTAATCTGATTTATCACTCTGATCCAAAGTTAGAACTTAAATAAGCCATTTCTGAAAATGGTAAGTCAGGTGGATACTACTGAAAGTTTTGCCCCAGAGCAAATAAACTGTAGCTGAGGATCTTGGTCTGAAATTTTCTGAAATCCCACTGAACTTGAAAGTAAAATCTCTTGGTATTTTTTTCTGTTTCTAATCCATTCTGTATTGCAGAGTGTTTATCAAGTATGTAGTACTACCCAGGGGCTAACTACAGAAGTGAAGTGTATGACAAAGTCAGACAAGCTTTTTGCTGTGAATGAACAAACTGTCATTTCCCAAATTAGACTCTAACATACCCTACCACAGAGATATTTCAGGCAAGGATTTCCTGACAAGCTTGTAGTTTCCATCACCATCATTAGTATCTGCCTCTTACCTTAGGTATAGTGATGGTCTGGAGACAAAGAACCTTCTGCAAGAATACAGTTGGCACTTGCTGTGGATCCGTTAATCTCTCCAGAATTGCTCACTCATGTTAGAACAAGACTGATGTTCAGTAACAATGATGGGCATCACAGTGTCCTGCAGCCTCCTAAGCAGGCTGGGCTTGTTCAGAGCTGCCTCCTGCCAGAGCAATTAACAGCCACAGCATTACAGCTGAGCAAATACAATCAGAGAATATAAGGGCAGGTCAAGCTTCTCCTGGGAAGATCATCATGCTCTTTTGCCCTAGAGGATCTTTTGTTGCTGTCTAACACCTATTATACTCTCAATTCTGATAGAGAGGGTAGCAGAGGTTGTTGCACGCAAGCAGAAAAGTTCAGGGTCTTTTGGTTTTTGGACTTTATTTTTTCAACCTGTACAATTTATGCAAGAGAAACTGGCTGGAAGTGTAGCAGTCCCAGAATGGGAGTGATGGCACTGGTCATCACCAGATGTCTGGTCCATTCGGTGTTGAACCCTCCTGATTTGATTCCTTTTCGTATTCGGGGTTGATCTCGTTCATAACATATCTTAATTGCCTCCCAGCCTGGCATTAACAATGGCAGGTGCATCCTCTAGACACCTGGAGACTGTCCTTCATTTGATATCATCTGTCACTCAGCCAAACGGAGGCAAGGTATGCAGGGAGAAGTGACGTCTTTTATGAGACTGGCTGACGCAGTTGGCAGGGGGAGTGGAAAAACTTTCAGGCGTAGAAGCCTCCCACAGAGCAAAACTGCCCACGGCTCTGCCCATGTTTCCTGACAAATCAGTTCCCCACAGCGCAACTGAGATTGTCGATATCGTCTCCAATTTGTTTAGGATGGAAATTTTTGCCTGCCTGGTTTGGGATGCACACAGTAACTGCCTCAGTTGTGCCTGAAGCTTCTATTCCTTTTAAAACATATTTTCTTATTACGGCTGCAGTGGCTGGTAACTGGAGGAACATGAGTTGTGTTTCCTCCTTCTTTTCAACATCATCAGCAAGACAGATAAAAGGAGCAGTGAGTGGTGCCTCATATTGAATATTCTTCCCTTACCCTTTCGATGCTTTGTATGTAGATATGGAGTAATTATTTTTCAGCTGATAATATCATAGTGTTACTGAGCGTGACATTTTATTAGTAGTGCAGGGTCACACGGACCTTGTATAAACAGCCAACTTTCCAATACCAGCAGTCTCTGTATTGCATTTCAGCTATAACATTCAGACAGTGTAATTCTTCTGTTAGTACAAGACTCATCTGAGCAACCATGTTAATTAAGAAGAACATGAAGAGATGCAGCTGAGCATATTTATATGGACTCTGAAATGCAATGGTAGAAATGCAAAAAGATCTAAAATTGTGTATAAAAATGAGTGTTTTGTCTGCATACTTCTCATTTATATTGTACTGATATTGCAGCTTTTCATCTTTACCACGGCCTTAAATTTACTATTAGATATCAGGATTCTCTAACCTGTGGTGTATATCTTTTTTGAACCCTTCTAGACTAATTGACTCTGAAAGCAGGGGAATATATGTGATGTTCCCTTCCAGTCTCATGGGACTTGTGTTCCTATCTAAATGCAAATACATAATATATATGGGAGTGTGATCCAGGCCATAACTTCATTTATCTTCTGTCTCGGACCCTGTCCACTTAACCTGATCATGAACTTGTTTTTCCCATAACCAAAGCCTCAGGCATTAGGATCTTGTTAAAGATCCCAATATCAGTGGAGCCTAGGCCAGCTCCTAACTCCCAGCCCTCAAGACCAGCCATGAAACAGCTCTGCACTCTGAGGACAGCAGAGCTTTAAAAGCACACGAGCAATAGGACAGGACAGCCTTTTCCAGTCCTACAGCAGCAGAGAAATACTGACACCAAAACTCTTTGCATTCAAGCACAGATTCCTATAGTTTACCAAAATTATACAAATCTTTGTAAACAGAATCCTTTAAAAAAATGGACATCCTTTCCCAACAAGGAATGAAATATGTGGTGTTGTGTTTACATTTCCAGTGTGTCTCTGTGAGAAGATATGGGAAAATTAAGTTGGGTTAACTGAATGCAAGAGTTAAAGTTTTGGAGAGTTAAAGTTAAGGGTTTACCCCCTCTTCCCTCCCCACTAATGTAGACATTGTGCTTTTGAATAAGAACATCCATCCTGGGCTTAATGGACTTTAACTAAAAATCTTTTAAATACACACTTCTATCCTGAGTGCCACATGCAGACATACACATATTAAGGTCCTTAAGCCAAGGCTGTACATTACCTAATAAGGCAAGTTCTGGTGCATTGGTCTCAGCATGATCTAATTTCAGATCTAAGGTACTGAGAGATGGCTGCAGGTCACACAACTGAGACAGCATCCTTCATTAGGGCTCGATAAGACTTTCAGATGTGTATGGTGGTATTTGAGAGAACAGAGTTAAGGGCTCTTCATGTTCATAAGAGTGTGTTTTTGTTGGGCTTTGTTTTTGAACTAAGAGTGCTGTCCCACACTGGTAACAAAAACATGACTTGGAGTCTGAAGTAATTTATTTATCAGGAAAGATTAACTGAGATAAATAAAACATAGCTTGACTAAGCTTGATAAAAAGCAACCTAATGCCCTACAAATTTCTCAAAGTTGATATATACTGCAACTTTACTCGTACTGAGGAGCATTTTTTCAAACTTGTCATTCTCTTGAAACCTATGTTATTAATTGTTGAGATCAGCCTCACAGAGAAAGATGGATTCCATGTAAGTACCACTGAAATCTAGCACATTTGGGGATAAGTGCTTTTTATAGTGAATGAATGACCCAAATGACCCAAAAGTGTGAGAGAGAACTGAGATGAAATAATGTAATAGGATATCACTAAGGGGATAGAATGGGATAGAAGTACTGGAAAATATTGAGCACGTGGGATTTTAAAATTTGGATTTGACAAAATCCTTAGAAAAATAGCCGAAGGGATATTTTTATACTACTCACCACATTGGATGAATTAAATATTAACTGCTATAATTGGAATATCTTTGGTAGAACACAGTCAGTGTCTGCAGCAGAATAGCTTGTGATTCTCAAAGATCTCATTCATCCTTGTACTCTTACCCAGTATAATGCATTGAACTAAAGATCAAGTCCAGATGTATGTTGAATGCTGGAGAAGGTCAGATTCAGGCTAGAAACAAGGCATGTGTTCTTGTGATGGTGATCCCTGTCTACTGAAACAAACTGCTGAAGGCTAGGGTGGATTCTCCAACACTATAAAGATTTAAATTGAGATTGGATGCTTTTGAAAAAAAGGACTTGCTTGGGGAAATTCCTTGCTTTGTGTCACTGCAGTCTGGATAATCCTACTGGCCGCCTGGGCCCTGAAAAATCTGACACTCCCTAGATCTGAATACTTTGGTTCAAACTTCTCTTCCGCGTAGCTATCGACTCAGAACTGTGCTGTTAAAGTTATGAGAAGAGCGAAGGTGAGTGAGCTGTACAGTGACTCAGCCGATCAAATGGATTTCTTCTGGTGGTTCAGGCTTGGCTCCCTGTCCCCCTCCAAATCCAATCCAACTTGTCAATACACCAAATAAAAGCTAGGAAGAAAAACGAGGCAGATAATAATCGTGGCTGTCAAACAGCTGCCCTTGCTGAAAGTGGAGAGAGCATGAACGCAAGCCTGTTCGCATTAGCTGGTGTTCAGTTCTAGTCTTCCAGAAAGCTGGAAATTCAGGGTGAATTTCTGTGTATCTGCAGCCTGACATTAAGCAAATTGAGTTCATACTGGAATAAAATGGCTTGCCAGCTTAGTGAATGCAATGCGGAAACAGTCCCAAAGTAGATGACAGTTAAAATGGTGAAGAAGGAAGCTAGATTTGATATGGAATAAGAGAAAGAAAGTCAATTAGTGTCAAGTAAGAAACTCCACTCACTCCCTTGGCAGAGTGGTGTGTGAAGGACTGCAGGGGAGCATGGACATCATTTGATCTCAGTTGTACTCTTGTTCCAGCTGTGTAAAACCAAAACTATGATCCCAAAATGCAAAGGAGAAAGAGAGAGAGAGAGAGAGAGAGGAAAAAGGTAAAACAAGCAGTAGCTGGGAGACTCTGCAATCATTCTAAAACTGGATATACCTTAAAACACCAAATACAAATTTTCAAAGTTCTTTTTTTCTTGACATGTGAAAAAAAACCTTATGGATAAAATAATAGGTAGTGAGGTTTTGTTTTTGTAAAACATATCTTCAAAGAGAACAGCTTGAATGTGACATCTGAGGATCATCTATATTCCCTCCTGATTTTTATTCCCTTCGGATTTTTCACCACTTTCTCATTCTTTTGTTCCAGTGAGACTCAAACCGGTCAAACGGCTGGGCTCTGAAGAGATCTGATGCTTCAGAGGGAGACACCGGCACTGACAGCTTGTGATGTCAGTGGAAGGTGGCAGCATCACCCGCGGGTGGTTGTTGCGGTGCCGCGTGGTCCCACACGGCGCTGGCCGGCAAGGAACTGTCCCTGGGGAGAGCAGCCTGTGCTGCCGCCTGTGCTGCCAGCACCCGCTCTGAGGCCGAGAATAAATCCCATCGTTAGGACAGCAGGAAAGAGCAGGGGAGGATCTGACATCTTCTGGTACCATAAAGGTCCTGCCAGTTTGTGAGCACAGAAAAGCAAGAGCAAGCCCTGGAGCACATCAATATTTCCTGGCACCCTTCCTCCTCATAGGATGATCTTAAGAGCGACCTGCTGTCAGATCCCACTGCTCCCCTGAAGGGTAGCGGGAGGCGTTTGTAGAATGATTGACAGGAGATGCACTCAGGCCAACTGAGCTAAAAACTACTCCAAAGATTTTCCCCTGAATCTTCTGCAACATGCTTACTTTGGCAGCTTGAGATGGGCTAGATGACGAATTTTGATCTCTCAAGCATGCGTTAGTGGCTTCCCTGTCCATCGCTCATGGTTCCCTCCTTCTGGGCAAATCCCCTGTCCACTCTCTCTCCAGCTGCACTTTGGAGATAAGCCTTTGGGTAGCGTGGCCTCAACATAAACAAAATAAATGACTGAATTTCATTGCAGCAAGCTGTGAACGAAGGCAGGAGAAGGAGGGGAGCAGGAACAAATCTAGTTAGTTATAAAATGGCTGCTTCTATCTTGGCCTCCATCCAGAAGCCACTCTCCAAAGAGGGCCTGGGAAGAATTTCATAGGCTTTGTCAAAATGCTGTAGTCTCCAGCACTGGACAGTATGTTCTTACTGGGAAACACGGAAGAAATTTGCTTCCCTGCTGGATATTGAGAGTGTTCAGGAGGTGACAGAGCCAGGGAAGTCACTCAAATGGAAGCAATGAGGTGCTTGTTGTGGATCTAAATCTATGGGAGCACGTACCTGTTTGTCTTTGCTATATGACCCCTGGCGGGCTCCAAATGGGCTGAGGACTTCTGCTGGCCGCAATAGAAAAGTTTTTGTGTTGTCTACATTTAGGCTGTAAACCCAGGTGTTTTCTGTGCTGGGCTCCATTTTTAGCCAAACATAAAAAGACACCCTCAAGCTGATCCGGAGCAAGATCTAGAGGCAGGCTGTCCAGACCACCCTTGGAGAACATCTGCATCTGTCCTGCTGCAGAGGAGGCTGGCCAGATAACTCGCCTCCCTGTATGAAGACCTATGAGTGCTCCTAGAATCAGCTAAAGATCCCAGGGGACTAAAACAACAGCCGAGACTGTATGGTTCTCTCCTGGCTTGTGGCAGAGGCTCCAAAGCCAAAGTATCTCTGGAGTGAAGTGCAAACCACTCCAGGATCTGACCTGACATTTTCCTTTCTCACTGGTTGCACTTCAGTTTCTATGGAAGTGGAGACATCTCTCCTGCTACTTGAAAACAAGAATAAGAAAATATTAGAAGCAAAATATCAAGAGAGTGGTACAGTAGAAAATACTTTTAAATATCTTTTATATCCATTTTAAAATATTTTGTTTTTTAAATTTTAAATTTTTAAAATATTTTATGTCCTATCCTAATGCCTTTCTTCCTATAAAACCTTTGGAGGTAAAATAATTTGAGAAATCTCAGGGCTGTTTTACTTTGCATTTCACCTGCATATACAAATAGTAATAGTAGGGATTTTTCTATCCAATTTCTTAAACTAAGGACATGAAACAGTGATAAGTCACAAAATTCTTGTGTGTCTTTGGGGAGATCAATTAATTTACTCTGTGCTTTGTTTCCCCATCTGTCAAAGAGGAGAACACTTTCCCAGATCCCAAGAGTGGTGTATAAATAATACCAGTAGGTGCAAGATGCTCAAATACTGACATGCTGAGAGCCACAAAGGCTCCTAGATAGCTCATGTCTTAAACTTCTGAAAACAAAAAAGGGCAAGAACTAGCTAAGTGCAAGCTGGGAAGAGATACAAGAGAGAAATGAATGCACTGACTCATTCATGTCCTGTCTTCTGAACAGTGATAGAAAATGGTTGCTCACAAAAGTTATAGCACTTGGTGAGTTTATCATGATTACCTGTTCTTGAAAAAAAAAAGCAGAGATTCTCAACACAGAGTGGGAATGTTGTGTAAAATGGATAAGCAAAATTACTATAATAAATCCTATGTCACCTGATGTAATATCCTGTTGAAGGTTGCAAATACTGAAGTATTTAAAGAAAACACTATTTTATAAGAAATTGTTGTTTTGACTGTGTGTGAATCTCATTGGGAAATCTGTCATTATGTTTGTGACATTTGTTCTGAAGAGGGAAGGAAAAAAAAACTGTTAAAACTGAACAAAGATAAGCAGTGGTAAAATTACCAACCCAGAGTAGTTCAATGAAATGCTATAATAAGAAGAAAACAAGACCTGGGAGAAGACAAACATATAAGTTATGAATCTCTGTGCTCTTATACAGGATGTTACAGTGACAAATTAAACTTATCTGACACATCCTACTTGTCAAGAGCAATTTTCTTCTATTTAAGGGAAAAGCTACTTTGCTCCTTAAGTGTAACAGCCAAGGGATAAAGTTTAACTGATGCGAAGCTGAAGGAGAGGAACAATGAAATAAAACCAACAAAACTTAAAACAAAAAGAATGTGGACTAGATACGCCCTTCTCTAGAGATTCATGTCTACCATAAAGTTGACTTAACACTTGTTTAAAGTTGTGCCTTGAGCACTAAGGCAGTGCTGCCCATATGGCAGACACTGGTGTGCATCAGGACCAAGGTTAAGCTGCACCCGGACCTCAGCAAGGACACAGTGCCTGCTGGAAAGAGGAAGAAAGAAGGAAGGAAGGTGGAGGATGAAGTCCAGGTATTGAAACTTCTACTGAAGAGGGCCCATGGAGACATCATCTCCGCTTTCAAAGTGTTTCTGCCCTCCTGTGCGACAGGGCAGGCTCGTTCCAGCAATGCTAGCTGCCCTTGCTGAGATATCCCGGCTCCTCGAAGGCAAGGGGAGCCAGCATGCTGCGCCACCTGTCCTGGCTGTCCAAGGGCCAGGGCCAGATTCCTCCTTGTGCCAAACAGCCCAGGCTGCGATGGGGCGCAGAGCAAGGGAAAGCACCTGTTGTCACCAACTGCAATGCTCACTGCTAGAAAACTGGGGAAAAAACTTCCCAGGAGGGGAAGGTGCAAACGAAAGAAGCGTTAAACATAAAAACTGCACATTTCTGCAGGCTGCCCTCTGTGCTGCCTTTTTTCCTTTCGCCCCAGCCTCCGTACTGGAGGGCAAGTGCTTTGCTTTCAGAGAGTGACTATAGAAGTCAGCAGGAGTTGCACGGCTTAAACTCCACACATATTCCTGAGATGCAACAGCGAGCAAATACAGAATAAAAATAAGTTTAATTATCCAAGGAAGAGCCAGGGTGAGTCGTGGTCTCCCAGTAGCTTGTTCATTCATTGTCAGGGAAATAATAAGTGTTACATTCACACTCACGACGAGGTGAAGGCTGAGAGATCTCTCTGAATGTGCTGCTGCTTTATTACTGCAGCCTGGCTAATTTGGCTTAAGGTCATGGCTCTTCATGTTTTCATTAGGACTCTCTTCAGTGCAAATGACCATAATAATCACAATATTTAGCCTGCATACAGCACTTCCAGCATGCAGAAATCAAAGCCTTGAAAGACTCATACAACAGAAGAAGGCATGTCAAAGAGCTCAGGCTGTTTGTCTTAGAACTAAAGGAAGTTAGATTGTTCATTGTCCAACAGATCCGTCATGATCAGATCCTAATTCCAGCTAACATTTTGCATGCACTCAGCTATTGATTTCCAGGAGCCTTTTTTCCAGCTGACCCACGGGAGATGGTTGTAGCAGCTTGGGCTCAAGGTGCTGGGTTGTGCCCAGCACTGGGAGGTGCTGGCTGGGCTGTGTGCATTTATTCCATTCCTCCTTTGAAGGAAAAGGTAGAGGGGAAGGGAGCTCTATACGCTGGCTGCAGGCTGGGGACGGCCAGCTGGGCCATGTGGATTTAAGTGATAAGCCCTGGGTTGTTGCCTTTTTGGTGCATGGCAAACGACATAGTCACATACCTCTGATGAGCTCAGAGACCTCAGCCACAGCCCACTAACTAAACAGGTTTTAGTAATCTCTCCAAATCTTGGTTACTCAGTGGAGTGATTGCTAAAAACTGTTAAGGTTGGTGCTTCACACCTGGCAAAAAAGGTATATTGCATTACCTCATCTGTTGCTTTTCAGGGGAAATTATGATCAGACTGTTGAAGATCAGCCCTTCACCTATCATCAAACTCTTCAGTGCGTGTCAGTTCTGTTTTCTATGTTTGAATTTGTATTTTTCCCCCCAGCTGGTTTTCCAAATGCTTGAATCCACTTGCAAAGGCAGGCTATCAACATGGGAGGAAAAAATAGTATTTTGAGGCTGCTGCTGTGCAAATCAGAAATATTCTGAAAACCAGAATTGAGTCCTGCTCTTTTGTGCATTAGCAGTAGCAATAATCGCAGGTAATGCACTTCCATGCATTTTTAAAAGTAGGAATTTTGGATACTTTTAAGGGCCATTGTTCCAAAGTAATTTCATGCAACATTAGAAGGACAAATATATTCCTCATCACAAAGTTTTGTCTCTTAGTCTCTCAGAGGAGAACGTATTCTAATCCCTGAAGCATAAAATAAGAAGGCAAAATTAGAATTGTAAAAACGAGGTTTCACTTAAAAGATCAAAACAAAACCTTACCAGAAATCAGTATGACTGAACAAAACATGCCAATTTAACCTGAAGAAAATATTTATTTATGTTTTATTTACTACTTTCAGTCAAAAATGCTTTCTAAATGTTGGTCTCAAAAATCATGGTCTCATAAAAACTCCAAACGTCAAAGTGAAACCTTTTGATCACTCCGATAGAGCCTTTTTCAGTAAACACCTGACATTTATTATGTAGCGCTAGGGAAAATATCAGTGATTCTTTTTTAGCATTGTTATCAACTCACGGTCTGGATTTGCAGAACAAACTGTGCCAGCAAAATGAGCATAACACTCTCTGCGGGTCGAAAATAAATAAGTATTGATAGAGCATTTTAAAAAGGTGAATGGAAATATTTTAAGTACAAGACATTGTAGTTTATGAAAAGCTGTATAACAGTTGTTTTGTATACAGCAAGATATGAAAAGTGCTGGGAAGAATCCAAGAAGATGTATTCCATCTATTAACTAAACACTTGCTAGCAATAGCTAGCCTGCTAATGAGACAGGCTCACTTCAGTGCTGAAGCAAATTTGGCTGCTGAATTTAATAATGAGGCTATTACATTCCACAAAATGGCACATGCGCACAGAGAATGCTTTTAATATTTCATTTTTTGTGTCTGCTTCTCATTAAAAGCAAAGCAATAAATTGAAGTGAATTTGTCTTCAGACCTAATTTCCTAACAGGACCAAAGGCTGAAAGTCATTTCCATTAGAAGGCAGTTAAAGTGCTAGCAGACACCATGAGAAAGAATACATGCAGAAAACACAAGGTGAATCATATTATACTGCAGATACTATTACAGACACGAGCAGGACTGCTTCTAGCTTGTCTGAGCAGGAGACGCAAATGCAAGAGCCATAGGTAGTCCTCTGTGTTTGAACATCCGGAAGGAGTGTCCAAAATGTCACTTTAGGAAATAAATAAGATCTAAATGGATGTCTGCATGGCCCTCATGCCTTGTGCAGCCCACCTTAAAAGATGATGTCCCCTCTAAGTGCACCTAGGTAGGTAGAAGAGTCTCTATGGCCAAGCAGTACTGTAGGAGCGTATCAGCTCACACCACTAATACCCAGGCCTGAAATAGTCAGGGCAGTAGGTTACATTAATTCCTCCCACCTCTCCTGGGAATGGCTAAGCTTTGTTTTAAAGACGAGAGAAAAGCCAAAAATACCAGCTGTTCCTCACAGGCAGTATGTCTCCTTAAGGCAGGAGACCAAATCTGCCAGCCCACGGCTGCCTCTTCATCGACACATTGGAAAACGTGGGAAGCGATCAGTATTGAACAAGCCTATCTGGTTTGCCTCGCTTGCTCTCTGAGAGGGCTCCTTGAGGTCTTCTTGTGCTGGAAGCGCATGGGCTGCATCACTGCGGATCTGAACTGCTCAAAGTGCCTTTAATGCACCCGTAGCGCAGAGGATGCAGGTATTCCTTGCAGGCTTTTGTAATACCTGTAACATCTCTTACTTTCCTACTGGTTTTCATTCTCGGCTGGTACTGCTTTTGTTATTACTGCTCTTTGGTGGTGACAACATGCTAAGTACACACACACACACACAAAAAAAACTTGACGTGGGTTTTGTCCTAAGCAGCTTATAACCTGTTTCCCCTGAGAATGAGTACCTAAAAACGAGACTGCAGTACAGGCTTGGTTGAGATATGGATTGGTCTATCACAGATAGCTCTGAATGCCTGGGAATCTTCCTGGGCTGTCCTGAAAGAACAAAAATCCAATTCTTGCAAGTCTTTGTGGCTCAACAATTAAAAAAAAAAAAAAGAATGGTTTGGATCAGTGGAAGCATTATTGCTCAGCTTTGAGATTTTCTTTGCTAGCACTGAAGAAAAGCTTGTTTATGGGTATATTGGATGCTAGGGAACGATATTTTTCTACACTCCATGTCTTTTAGCTGGAGGGCACTTGTAAGGCAAAGATCATCTTCCTACCCTTCTCCTCACAGAGAACAGCAAGTTCTGGATTTGAATTTTAAAATATGCAGTATTTTACCAAATACTTAATTTGATGCTATTATCATTTCCAATCCGGCAACAAGTTCCCAAGCTTGTAAACATTTGTCATTAGGGCTCTGGAGCTTTCTGTTTAATAAAGCTTCTCTCCTTATTTAATAAAGGCTGTTCTATTAAATGATTTGCCGGTGTTTACATGTGCATAATGAGGAATCTGGCAGAAAACCAAACAAGTTTGGAGGCTTGAGATGCTAGCTGCTGCTCGCATTAATAACTCCAAAATGAATAATGAATCATTAAGTAACTCACCTCATCTTTTTGCTTCCTAGTCACAAAAGCACAACAAAAAGCTACCCACGGAGGTCACAAGAGACCTGCTGATTGCACCAGCTCCAGTCCTCAGCCCACGAAGGAAATTTCTGAAAGTGCCAGGACCAGTGTAATCTCCGTTTCAGTTTCTGAGAACCTCAGTAACATTTATGTGCTAGTGGAGGAGGACATAAATTTTACCCAACTAAACCTTGAACAATTATGTTGAGCTGTCCTGGGAAAATATCTTGAAAGGGTTGCATGCTTCCTACTTATTAACGATAACGGCCTCTTCACTGCACGGGTAGGAGACAAGCAAGCTTTGGGGAAGGTCAGTCTGTTCTTGGCATAACTCTCCCAGATCTGATCTCCCCGTGTATTTTGTGGGATACCTTTTATTTGTGTGATCCTAACATTTATTTAGCATGGCCATATAATGCAGAGTGACAGAACCTTTTACAAAAGTGCTGCCTAAGGACAAGGTATGTAATTCAGAGGACTTCATCAGAGCTACAGGACTAGGTCTGAAAATTGCTTGTTTTTTAAAACACAGCATCTCACATTTCTCCTATCAGATGTATGCAAAAGGTTAGCAGAAGAAAGTCACATTCTCAAGAAAATATAGTGCTTAGACACCATCTCACTCAAAACAAAGCCCCTCAATTAAATGAAAATGCACCTAATTGGGTTTTACTACAGTCTATGAAAGAAAACCTATTTAAACTGTTCCAAAAAATACAGAAAAAATACATTGATTTAAAACGGGAAAAAATGTATACATCCAGAATTCTTCCTATAAATGTTCTGCAGTCAACCGTTGGTCACCTCTAATTTTTTTTCCTGCTTCTTTCCTTTGATGGAACTCCAGAAAGTCTTTTGAATGGATTTGATTTGCAGCTGAGAACCTGCAGTTTTCCTCTTCCTTTCAATGTGATGGTGAAATTTTCTTCAAATATCACTTGAGCCTGTCTGAGAGACTCTTACAGGGTGCCAAACAAAGATTAGAGAGAAGCAGGATATGGCAAACATTATTTGAATGAATTATTCATTTTTAAAAAACATGATCCCAGAAGATTACAGAATCAGGGCTCCAGGGCTGTTCTTGTTTGCCCAATGCCACTTTTGCTGCTTCAGAGTACTGCATTGAGGACAGAAGAAGGAGAAGGAACAGGATCAGTGTGAATATGTGACACATGACAGTATGACACTCCTTTCTGCTCTTGCCAGCCAGCTCAGCAATGCACCTCTGGCAGCTCACAGGAGCCTTCATCATCAGTGGGCAGAGTGAAGAACAGCTCAAGTGCCTGCCATCCAAGCAGGTCACTGCAGCAGGAAGCGTTCACTGATTTTGGTGGCTGGTTAAAGGAAAGAATCCCTTCTGGTAAAGTACTTTCGATGGAAAATTAGCTTCTTGTTGAAAAACTAAAATGCCGGAAATACGTCAGCTGAAAAAGGCAAGAAGCGGCTAATACAAATGAACTGCTGTATGTGAACTTTTACCAGCTAAAGATTAAGACTTGTTCACTGCTGGGAAAACAATGCTGAAATGTCTTTACAGTGTTCCAGACAGGTTTATTCAGAGCAGATTAAGTTCTGTGAAAAGACACATATTTCTACCAGAAGGTTTGGGCAGGAAAAAGGATTTAATGACATTATAGCTACCAGATCTAGCGCTGAAGGAGTGATGTGTTTGCTGCGTGGCTACTGAGAACAGTTCATTTGAATCTCATAGAAAGAAAATTGGTTTTCTTTCCTAATCAGGTTGCAAATAGCTGAGCAATGTTCGCTCGAGGTAATTATGAGGAAACCTGAGCAGCTCCTTGGGCCGAGCTTCTCCTTCGCGAGGATTTCCCAGAGGCAGAGACGTCTGTGGGTCGGTGGGGACATCTGCGGTGGCATTAACCCCGGGCAGCTCAGTGACGACCAGCCGGACAGAGCTTCAGGCGTCTCTACCGCAGGCAACAGCCCTCAGGCGATTCAGCAATTCGACAACAGATGGGCCTGTAATTACAGCCTATTTGAAGGATTTCTAATGCACTGATTTGAAAGCCATTGATTTTTCTTCCTCCTAAGGAGAATAACAAAGAAACACCTCAGCCTCCCTGTGATTCCCACTGCCTGGCTTTTCACAGCGTATTCCGTAGGCAAAGTGAAAACATTCGGCTTCAGCCAGCCAAACTGTGAACGTAATTGAATAGAGTAACTGTCTTCCACTCAGGAGCAGAGCTGAATCATGTCTGCTGAGAGCTTCGAAAATGTTTGAGATGAATACAAACCAATCAAAAAAAAAAAAAAAAAAAAAAATCCCTGCTGCATTTGGAGTTCCTGGGAGAAACAAAATGTGGAGACCCAGCCCCAAAGCCACGGCCTCGGGCTGGCGCTGGGAGATGGAGGGTGATAGATGTTTGCAGCCAGTGCGCTCTGAGGCTCTGAACAGCAAACGGCAGCAAATGGATCCATCTATTTCTATGGTAACATGAATAACTCAGGGCTCAGCTATAGCCTAAATCTCAGATGAGTTTGGAAACTCCAAGTGATGAGCAACCTCTCTCACCCAGGCAGCTTGATACTTTTCATTCAAAGTAGTATATTAGTACTTTTATGCCATACATCTCCTTTTCCTGCAAACTGGTAATGTTAAAGAAAATGTTAAAAATCCTTCATCAGAGGCCAGAAATGAGACTCAGAAGCCACAGTTTCACTCCCCCTTGACTCTCGAAGCTTCAGCAGCTCTAGCCTGGCAGAGCTGATACCTTGCCAACACCACCACTCCGAGCGTCGCGGAGTCCTGAGAGGTGATGAACTGATGCTTCCCAGCTCTGACCGGCCATGCAACCAACAACATGCTTCCGTGTTCACCAGTGCTTCGGACACCTGTTTTGGAAAATGAAGATGCTACTTCACCTTTTGGGAAGATTTTGAAGAGCCAAGGATTCTTCTTCCAGCCAGGCAAAGCCATGCAGATATGCCTGCTTTCTGGTACTGCTTTCATTGGTTTTGACCATAATCCTCTTGTGGCTACGCAAGACCTGAATCTAATCCTTAGCACACAATGAATTTTTAGTGCAATGGCTCCAGAAATGAACTGGGAGCAAACCACGTGTCTTCTGCTCCTTCTCATTTGCCTGTTCCTCTGAATTTGAGAGGTACCTCCATTGCACTACTTTGACCCTTTTAATCAGAGGCAATCCAACCCCAAGGCCTCGGTTCAACACCTGCATGTAATTCAGGTCAGGCCTGGACCCAAGTCTATCACTGAGATGATTTATACACTAATAATTCCTCTCTGGCTGGCAATCAGTCCCTGTTCCTTGCTGCCAAGTTCAACAGGGAAGGCTGTTGACATAAGTTCCCCAGGACTTCTTCCATCTAAAAATATTGATCACAACTCATCCTTTCTGTTTCAGCTGCATTTTGACAAGCCAATTTCAAAAGCACAGAAGGAGCTTCACATTCAACCTGTCTTTACAGCTCCCTTGGAGCAGTCACCTCCTCCACATTGCACGTTTACACCATTTTAAAATATATTACTACTGCTACATTTGTCAGCAGTTTCATCATCATTCAAGACTACAGTAGGAAATCCACCATTAACAGATCATATTATGACACTGAATTTCTGTATGTGACAAGGAATGGCAAAATAAATAGACTTGTATCCAAGTTCTAGCTCTTTAAGAGGTGTTTTTACACAAAAAGCAGAACAAAACAAAATAATGTAATTTGAGGCTTTCAGCTCAATACAAGATAACTCCCCTCTCTGTAAGCACAACATAAAAATGCTAGAAGATGTATAGAATATACCGCTATAAATTATCACATGCAGCAAAAATGATAGGCCAACTAGAACTAAAAAAGTACTGTTATATCACAGTTACATGCTTGTCTTCCACACAGCTCATCCGCCTCACACGTCAACCCGTGCCAAGACAAATCTGGGCCATCCTACTGCCCACGCGCCTCTAAAGGTCTCCATGGAGCATTGGGCGGCGCAGCGCCGCGTGCCCCTCTGGGCTCAGGCGCCTGCTTTTGTGCGGCAGGGGCTCTTTTTTCCTCCCCGTGTTTATTCTGTGGCAGTCACAACTGATCTTCAGTCCCTGAGCATGGACTTCAGCCATTAAAAGCATGATAACAGGTAGCGTTCTCAGAGAGCCTTTGTGTTCGCTCCGTTCAGCTCTGAAACGGAGTGTCATTGTGGACTGAAGTGACTAAAGAATTAGACAACTTAGAGGGCTTTTGAAAATCCTGTCTATATCATAGTACAGAACCTGTTAAAAATGCTTTTGCAGGTGTTTCTTTAGTAGAAGACTTGTTTTACTTAGGGAAACCTAGAAGCTTCAGTGTATTCTCAGCAACTTTTTATATATGATAATTCAGTGTATGAAGGAAATTCATTAAATTAGCCCTATTTTGATTCAAGCTGATATTCACACTGGGACTATTGTATCATATTTTGCTTGGCACATTTTCAGAGAAGGTAATCAACATCTCCTCTTTTCTTCTGCTTATCATCCCAACTCTATTTTTATCAGATGACTCTCCCTATTGTCATGGCAAGAGCAGACTGGAGTCTTAGTTCAATTTAGCAATACATGACCATAAATACATCAGCAGATTGAATTAGAAAGCGACATGCCAAAAGCAGCTTTCGCCTCTCCTTTTTGCATTCACACATCTGACTCAATCACAGATCTCTAATTGAAAAGCCTCAGCAGTGGATTAAGATCATATACATTATTACAAAGCGCGACACCCTGTGCATGCTGATGAATCCAGGAGCGCCTGGCAGGGACCGGGTTAGCCCTGCGCTGGGTTAACCACACAGCAGTTGTGCGGATCACACCTTGCTGTACACTGGGACAAACGCCTGAGCAAGCAGGACTCCATAAAACTGGTGTGAGTGTCTGCATGTGTAATACTGGAGGGGGGTGCAGACGGGGGGGAGCTATACAGACTCCCTCATTCACTTGTTGCATTCATAGGACGAGGTATTTCAGCCCCTTCCTGCCTAGCAGAACCGCAGTGAAGTCAATGGGATTTAGAGAGGGAGCAAATCAAATGCTTGAGAGTCTGAATATTAAGTCCTGCATCTCTCTGCTAACTAATAAACTTAGAGCCTGATTCACAGCCAGCTGGAGTCAGCGGTAAAACATCCCCACATGGGATTTCAGCTCCTGCTTCCCATCGAGAGGCAGGATGTGTAGTGTGAGCCTGCCGCTCAGTCTTCCCCTGCGCTCGGTGCTCAGAGCTGGGGTATAAAATAAATGCGATGAACACGCCAGTCTCTTCTCATTGCCCCCGAAGGAGCGTGGGCTATCAGGTGTTTCCCCTCCCGAGGACGAGCAGTGCAGTCACCTGCGCTCTGGGAGGGGGGATCGCGCTCGGCGAGTCTGCAGGAGTCTTTAAAAGGACTTGTCCGAGCTGCAAGGGAGCTAGACCAGGGGAGGAAATGCGGGTCTCCTGTGACAGCCCCTTCCAGGAGCAGCCGCCCCCCTCGCACGGCGCAGACCCCGCACCCCGGGCAGGGGGGCGGCGGGGCCGGCTCTGCCCGCTGCAGCCCCGCGGGGGGCCGGCGACGGAGGCGACAGAGCCAGGTAAGGGTGTCCCTGCTCCGGGGGAGGGGGGGATCGGCATGCCGGGGGGGGGGGGCAGCGCACCCCGCCGGGGGCTGCTTCCAGCTCCCTCCCTGCAGCCCAACTTTCTTCGGAGGGGGGGGCAAAGCGGGTGGCCCCAGGGCTGTCCCCTCCCGGCTCCCTCCCCTGCCGCTGCTCCGTCTCCCGGGAGGGGGAGGCAGCATCGGCCGGCGGCCCTGGCCCTCCCCCCGGGGGAGCAGCCCCGTCCCCGCCCGCTGGCGGAGGGGGGGGCGGCGGAGCGCGGGGGCGGCGGAGCGCGGGGCCGGCACCCGGCTCCCTGCTCCCCGCACCCGGCTGCCCGCTCCCCCCGCTCGGCTGCCGGCTCCCCGCTCCCGGCCGGCTCCCGACCCCCGGCGCCGCGCTGTCCCGGCGAGCAGGGACCCCCCAGCGCCGCGCTCGCTGCGGCCGGAGCGTCGCGCAGCCCCGGAGGAAGCCGGGCGGCTGATGCCTCCCGCGGCAGCGAGGAATCCCTGGAGCTTCAGGTGATTATTGCCTTTGGGAGAAGGGGAAGGGGAGCGGCAGAGGGGTCCGGGTTGGGGGACCCTGAAGGGTTGGGCTATGGGAAGGCGAGGGGAGGCAGGGAGGGATGGGGACCGGGGAGGCACGGGCTTTGGCGAGCGCACCCTGATTTTGAGGGCACCTTTGCTCTCAGGGAGAGTCTCGTTCGATTTTGTTTGCAGGTCTCCCCAAGCATCCCGGATTTCTTCTTCCTTTCCTCTCTCCTTGTGGGGCTTTTACAACCGGGAGAGTGGAGTTGCCGGATCCCGGCTGGGACGGAGCAGGGAGAGGGACTCGCTGGCTGATCGGGGACGCGATGTTTAAAGCAGGACAATCTCGTTAGCGTTGCTTTAAAACAGCCGCTTGAGAGAGAGGAGAAAGGCACCTGTGCGAGGATGCGCAGGGACAGCCGGACCCCGCATCCTGCTCTGCGCTGCTCGATGCCCACACCGTGACCCAGAAAGGGGGCAGAGCCCCTAATCCTTCCCAGTCCAGCGCGATGCACTGAAAGTCGTAGGTGGCTAGAGCTGAAAGCACGATGCCCCTTTCTGATAAAACGTGAGCAGGGCAGTGCAGGGGGCTGGATGGGTTCCAGGACAGTCAGCAAAAGGTGGATGGTCAAGGGCAAAGAGGAGTTTCGGGAGTCACGGTCCGTCTGGTCTGGGCAGCACCGTGTGTCCCTGCACCTTGCTGATCGTTACTGCAGCTCCCAGTGACCTCAGTCAGGTTATGGCTTGTTCCCGCTGTGCCCAGACCTTTTCAGTAAAGAGCAGGAAAAAAATATCCCAGCTCCGGTGTTCCGACACTGCAGGCTTGTGTTGGGGTAAACTGGAGACTTTTTACAGTTCTGCGAGGGAGGAGACATGCAGGTCGCATCAGGCAGCCAGTTACTAGGGTGCGGGGATCAGCCGGCTCGTGCTTACACGGGGAGACGCAGCTCGCGGGGGACCGTGGAGCTGGAGCAGACCTGCGCTGTGTGCGCGGGGAGCGCGGCTCCGAGCCGGAGACCTTGCACCTCCGACGGGCACCAGGACCTCTGCCCGGGAAAGGCCCCCCGGCTCTCCTCCCCCGGAGCTCTTCCCCCTTGTGCTGCAGAGAGGAACCGAGCTTGAACGCAGATGCATTTTTTTTGTGGTCAAAATGTTCCTCGACTGAGCTGTCTTTGAATCTGGCACATCCCTGAAATCTGTTTCTTTTCAATGGATGAAGAGGAGAGAGGAGCAGAAGAGAAGTATTTCTCTAAAAGTCCCTGATGACTCCGATAGCGCAGTAGCTGGAGTTTTTCCACAAACACACCTGTACAGGTGCAAACACGGAAGTGTCAGGCTGCACACTTTTTTTTCCAGCTGAAGTTGTTTAAATCTACTGATTTGGGAGCAAAACCAGAAGCATGTGGCTTGCATGAGTGTTCGTGTAACAGCACCAGCTCAACCAAAGTGAGTAATCTCTGACCAGGACAGAGCCTGAAATTTGCTTGGAGAAAAAAGTATTGAGCAAATATTTGACAAAAGCAGAAGTGTTTTATGGGCTGTTTGTTTGCAAACTAGAAACAGGACCAGGTCATCAGGTAACACATCTACAGAGTGCTCTAGGAAACACCAGGCTGGCCAGAGCAGGGTGGTAAGAAAGTGTTACCAACTTGAAAATATAATTCCTAAAGATTTTGATAGTGTTAAAAGTGGCAAGGTATTGCCCAGCTTTGATTTCAGTTGATCAGTGTTTAGTACTAACAAAGCTAGTCAAAGTAGAACTAAGTTGTGTAAGAAAGCTTTTTTGTTATATCTTCTGGAGAGAAAAATCAATCACCCCCATTTTTTGGAGTGAAAAGCTCACCCTGAAAAATATCAAATGACAGATTTTAATAAGGAAGAAGTTCCCATTCCTTTTGCTTTCTTTCCTCAGGCAGTGGGATGGGGGGGATAAAAATGTCAGAATTTTTCCCATCCTAACTGATTTGCCGTATGAAATACTGAGATTGCTATGCTGTTGTGCAAATACTGATTTAGTGCAAGAACACTGTTGCTGCTGTAAGAAGTTGAAGCGGATGTTGGCGTGATGCTGCATTTCACTCCCCTCGGGCAGACCCCTGCTTCGGCTTTGCTCGTGTTATTTCAGAGCGGCTACACCAGGTCACAGCAGCTTCCACCACCATCTCCCTGCCCGTCCTCTGAGACAAGTACCTTGTTTTCCCTGCTGCAGCAGGAACCCTGTTAGACAAGGAGCGGGGCAGACCCCCTGCTTGCCCCTTCCCTGCAATGCAAAGCGTGAGGACCCTGAGGGTTATATCTGAGGACACAGGCAATGACCATTCATCCCCAAAAGAGCAGAGTTTTACTAAAGGACTAGCAGAGTTTTTCTTCTCTTCACTAAAGCAAATAGCTCCACTAACACGTCACGGTCAGCTCTGTGGGACAGTGGAAAAGACATGAAGTTTTGCTGCTATTTGGTATTTCTTGGCTGTTTATCCAGGTGTTTTTCTCCCCATTGGTCCTAAGACAATCTGTTTTAAAGGCAGATTTGTGTGGATTAGCATTTTCTCTTCCTGCTAGTTATTCTGCACCTGGAAGCAGTAATCTACCTTTCTGTTATTGTAATTGTCTTCACAGCAATTATGCTTGATGCTGCATAAGAGACAGTTATGACTCCAGGCAGCAAGATCAAATCCTGTCATGCAAAATTATGTTTCTTTATGCAATTCCTTCTTGATCCCAGCTATACCCAACTGTTACCCTGATGCATTGCACTTCACTGAGCTATTTTTGTTTTGGTATTGTAACTACAGCCAGGAGTAATTTCAACCTTGATCTGCCTGGAAAGCTTTAAGGTTTCATCTTCCTTATGTAGTGATGATGCTTCAGGCACTAATGGGCTGCTGTGTGCTTTTAGATTGACGCCTACCCTTGCGCCCAGCAAAAGCATGTTTGTTTAGGACACCGAAGTCTAAACACTTTGTTCCGAGCAGCGTGGTCTGTACCATGACTTCTCTGCCATTTCTTCTGTCTTTCCATTTTCTTGGACACAGACATGGGCAGTCAAATTTGTTCAGCTGCAATGGATGCCTGTTTTTTCAGGCTCTGTAAAGGGACAGCTTGGAGTTACACCAGTGATTACTTTGGATCTGTGTTCTTAGGTCCATTCTCCTTTTTGGTTTGTGTATTTTAAGCAGCAAGCACATAATGTTTGAAGTATCTCAGTGTGACGGCTTTCAGATCAAACAGCCAAAGCGAAAAAAATCTGGAAGAGTGGAAGGCCCCAAAAGGTGGTGTTTCATTAATCTATTAATTAAGGATACCAAAACAAGCAAATAACGTATCAGTCAGCATGTCTTAATTATATCTAGCTATTCCTTTTTGAAGTTCATAGACATTAACTGCTGTAGTGGCAATGTATGTTCAGAGAAAATTGCACTGATGATGGGCAAGGCTAGCGGCTAGATAGAGGGAAAAATCTATGCTTGCCACAGGCTGCCAGCAAAACACGCTGTTGCAGCTGTTCAAATTTTTTTTGTTGCCACGCTACAATGAAGCCCAACATATCAGTGGCTACAAGGCAATGTGGTTTGAATGGCTTAGTGGATAAAGCGCTGAACTGGGACTCCGGAGACCTGGGCTCAGTTTTCAGGTCTGGATGACTCTAAGCGCATCATATCCACAGCCAGTATACAGGAGACATTCAGATGATGGCAGGTCCTTGTCCATGCTGCCAACCTGCAGGCTTTCACCCATTGGAAAGATTAAAGACCTTGCATGATAGACCCAGCAAATGCATTTCCTTCTGAATCCACCTGGAACTAAAGGGAAAACTGCACAATTCATCAAATGGAACAAAAATCCCTGAGAATAAGGACTCGTACTTGCATGAAACCAAGAGAGGGACCCCAAAATGCCAAAAAAATCAGACCAGCATACTGCTGAAGTACCACTACCCCCTGAAGACACCACTGCAGGGGGAGCAGACCATGGGGGATGCTATTGAAGAAGACAGAAGAAGCTGCCCCCACTCTTGGAAGATGCACAAAGGTTCCCTCAGAAACCCCTTCAAGTGTATCGGGGATACCAGCAACAGAGGGCTGGAAGAACCCGAGGCCCGAGGAATTTGAGAGCATCCAGACTTCATGGAGGAACTTTTCTTCCTTGCTGCCCTTTCTAAGGCTCATTCTAAATGCAGTGGAAGAAGCAACAGGCTGGAAGAATTTATTCTGTTACTTCTATAAGCACCATTTCAAGGATATGTAATGTGTGTACTTTGGGGAGAAAGGAGGTAACTTTAAAAGACAGATACACATCCTCCTTCCTTTCAAGTTTTGGGATGAAAGCAGCATGCCACTGTGTTTCCTGACCTCCTCCTGGCTGAATGACAGCACTGTTTTTGTTTTCAACTGTCTTGCTATTTTTGCAATCCTGAACAAAAATGTGGGGGGTTTTTGGCCCTGACTGGACATTGCTTAGCTCAGTCTGGACTGCTCTAGGTGAAAAGAAGTGCCTTCCGTCCTCATTGCCATACTCAGTTCTAAAGACACAGTTGTTTCATGAATGCGAGCTTATAAACCCTGACTGCACCATCTCTCCTCCCATTTTCTTTACTTTCTTCCCTTCAAGGATACTGGCTAGTCAGCTGGGTCACGCTGCATCTGGGTTGAAAGAAAATTCAATCACTTCCAATGGTCACAACACTAACAGCCCAGGAGTGTGGTGCTGCTTTTCCTTCTTCTAAGTCTCCCCTCAAATAGCCTGAGTTTTAATAAAAATAAGTTTTTCCTGACATTAATTTTAAAATTAAACTCCACTGTTTGGGCAGAAATATTTAGAGTTTTCCATTTCTTATTTAAGTACCAAGTCCAGTCCTGTTTAATTCACAAGAGACATGGTCTCAGCCGATGCCTCTCCCTGCAACATACTACTAGGGACTGCAATGTCCTTGCAGTGATTTTTGCAGCCTACCCATGACTACAGCATCTAAACCCAAAACACTGTGCTAGCTTGTTCAGAACCTGCAGTTCCTCCCCCCCTGTTTCTCATCTCCATCTTCAGCATTCGTTTGAGCTTTAGCAGCTTTCTCAGCTTTACTATCGCAGCCCCCCTGGATTTCTGACTTCTCTGGTACATCTCCCCCCAGCCATGGAGTTACATGTGAGACACCTACTCCCCATCTGCACATTTCCAAATCCGAACAGCATATTTCTGATTACTACTGGTAGCTGGGGGAACTTCTATTCTCACCCACTGCATTTTTCTCACTGAAAGAGAAAGCACAGCAACCAGCCCATGGAGGTGTTTGCATTCCCCTTGGAGACAAATAGTCTTTTGCATGTTCACATGATGCTGTATTTTGGTTTTGCCTGAAGGCATAGGTGCGATGTGGGCTGGCTGTTTTTGCCATAACATTATATTCACATTCATGCCCTTATATTGTAATGGTCACCTAATCGTCATGCTATGGGAGCAACAGTTGCTGTGCATATCCTCCTTGAGCATCTTCACCGTGCTGGTGTGAAGAGCTGCCTAGATTTGGGAGAGATCTTGGGTCAGGCTGGTATTTTGCATTTCTATTATTTTAAAGTAGAAATCTTTATACCTACTTAGACCATGTTCAGGGAAAGAGCAAACTAATAAATACCCACATGAACTAGACGCACCACAGAGACAGAGCTTTGGAAATGTCAACCCTTTTCAGACTATCGAATAAACACATTCCTTCACCAGATCAGTTCAGCTCTCCTTGCCCTGAGAGGCTGCCTGCTGCATGTGGGATTTAGGGCAGAAGAAAGGTATTTCTTAGATAAAAAGCTCACTTTGGGGTGAGAGGAAAGGAATTCAGAAACGCTAATGTAAGGACAATCTTGAGAGATGGAAAAGAAACAGTCTGTTCCTTTCCGCTGCAGAGTCTTTGTGCTCGTGTGTGCATGGACTGGCCCAGTGGAGAAATGTTCTCAGGCATGGTCATTTCCATCTTGGAGTTCATTGATTTTTTCCTAGGGTTTTGTTTCCCCACCTACACAGCTGCCGATGTTCTCTGGGGGTTTTCAACTGGTTCTGCCAGGCTGTAAGTGGCATTTGAACGTATCAGCTCAGACTGTTCCTGTGTAAACAAGGAGACCTGTGAAACATTTCAGTGGAGCTTCGGATGCGAAAAGCCAGGAACTATATTTGGCTCTGGATTATAAAAGCACCCAGGGCTTGGGCAGGAGTGAGACGGCTGAGTCAATCCCCCAGCCACTCCAGGCACCCTCGGCTAAACTACAGCAGAATTGTATCAAGCACGAGTTTAAAGCTTGCGGCACTAACGCCAAAGCTGTGCTTCAGACATTCATATTTGTAAGCAGAATTGTTCCCTAAATTGTTTTCAGTTTCAGTTTTCAGTTGCTTCAGTTTTTAATTAGAAAGCTAGGAGGGGAGGTGGGTTTTGAATTTGTTTTTTATGCAAGCTGAATATTGCCCCTGCTCCTTGATTTCAGGAAGGAGGAAAAGGTTTGTGAGACAGGTTAAGGAGCGTGAGACAGTCAAATAGTAAAGTTTTCTTGCCGAATGGCATAAGATATATGCAGGAATTAATTTATCATCAGCAACTCTCTTGAGAAAGGACTGGTCTTGTTACCAACAAGCTTTAGATCCAGAAGACCCAAATGCCAGGGCTTTCGAACTTTTTAATCCGTCTCTGGTTTCGAAGCGCAGTGGCTGCCTGGGCTATCCCCGTCTGCCCTCACTGCCCGGCGGGACGCACGCTCCGTGTCACTGCTGTGCAGCCTCCCGTCTCCATGGCCATATTCAGCCCTGTATCCCCACCGCCCAGAGCTCCTGAAAATTAAACCAAAATATCATCTGCTGGGGTGGACACTTGGGCTCCCTCAGCACGGGATTCCTTTGTTAAGGCCTTAATCTTAGCGCATATGCTAACAGCATAATTCAAACACAAATTCTGGCTATAGATAGAAAATTGCATGGTGTATAAATCTTAGTCTACTTTGAATTCACTCTTTCTTTCTCTTTCTACCCCCCCCCCCTTTTTTTTCTTCTTTTTAGGAACAAGATGCTCATGAAGTTTGATCTCTCTTGGCCTTAAAGGAAAAACTGGAGAATAAAACTATGGATCCTTTATATTTTTCCAACACATTTAGCATGGAAATTAGTTCCGGTGATGTAAATTCCTCACTGCTGACAAATGTGACAGAAAATGGGACACTCTCAGAGCTGCCCTCATTCAAATATATCCACAAAGTCCTGATTCCCATCTTTTACCTCCTTGTATGTGCAGTTGGACTCAGTGGCAACACTTTGGTCATTTACGTGGTTTTGCGTTATGCCAAGATGAAAACTGTCACCAACATTTACATCTTGAATTTAGCCGTTGCTGATGTACTCTTCATGCTGGGCCTGCCGTTCCTGGCTACCCAGAATGCCATCTCCTATTGGCCTTTCGGGTCTTTTTTGTGCAGGCTGGTTATGACCGTGGACGGTATTAACCAGTTCACTAGCATTTTTTGTTTGACTGTGATGAGTATGGACCGCTACCTGGCAGTAGTTCACCCCATCAAATCAACCAAGTGGCGACGTCCGAGAGTGGCCAAGCTAATCAGTACAACTGTCTGGACATTCTCGTTCTTGGTGGTGCTTCCAGTCATCATCTTTTCGGATGTGCAGGAAGTCTTTCACACCTGCAACATGAACTGGCCCGATCCTGTCAACATCTGGTCAGCAGCATTCATCATTTACACATCCGTCCTCGGGTTTTTTGGTCCTTTGTTGGTGATCTGTCTTTGCTACTTGCTGATTGTGATTAAAGTCAAATCTTCGGGGATCCGAGTTGGGTCTACAAGACGCAGGAGATCAGAGAGGAAGGTGACCAGGATGGTGGTGATCATTGTGGTCGTCTTCGTGTTTTGCTGGCTCCCATTTTACATGATGAACATTGTCAATTTGATATTTATACTGCCAGAAGACCCTGTGTTGGTAGGGGTGTACTTCTTTGTGGTGGTCCTGTCCTATGCAAACAGCTGTGCCAACCCCATTCTTTATGGATTTCTTTCTGACAACTTCAAGCAGAGTTTTCAGAAAGTTCTTTGCCTCCGGAAGGGCAATGGCATAGAGGATGGTGACCCCATTGAACACAGGCAAGAGAACAGCAGTCGCTTGCAGGAATCAATGCTAACCCAGAGAAATATTGAATTCAATGGACATATGCAGACTAGTAAGGTGTAAGGGCATGGCTTGGAAATGCAAAGCATTTGTAGAACTGGAGACTTTAGGGACTTAAAGGAGAGATGAAATCTTAGCAAAGCTAAAATCTGGAGACCCACAAGCTAAAATAAATGTACATAGACTTCTCTTCACTCCCCTCCCTTTCCCAGCTAAAAGTGTTATGGGTTATACTGGGTTGTGTGAAGTTCTTATGGCATTTTTAGCTAAGGCCATCAGATGTGTGTTACCACTTTCTATACTCTAGAGAACTGATTTACTGGTACACACTGCTTGCTTTGTACTGCTCTAGTGATGCAAAACAACACTAAACCTGTTTTAACTACCTTGTTAAGCTGAGTTTATGGTTGCTTTGCATTGTCAGCATCAGCTCAAAGCAGAAAACAGCTCAGATAATTCGGCTGAAAATATTTTTGAAAGTCTCTAAGGGGATTTCTTAAAAGAAAAACACTGTATCTTAAGAGGAAGATTTATAAAAAAAAATAAGCCACAGCGCTGATCTTGGAATTATGTACAAGCCATGGTTTTACAGTGCTGTGTATTCCATTTACATTGTTTCACTGTCATTAACCCATGTAAGAGACTCATAGTATTCAGGAATCTTTCAAACGCAGTAAGAAAGAATAAAAGCAAGACTATAAAAAAATGTTGAAAGGACTCAATGTATTCCTAACACTTTTACATTCTATACCAAACTGCATATAAAAATGTAATGTAACCACTTTACTATTATGTAAGTGACAATGATTGTGAAGTCTGGAAAGCTGTTGTGTACATTTATTGGTTCTGAATGTAAGTATGGACGTGAATTTAAACTGTATTTTCAGAAATTAAAACAAGTCCAATACCCTTTTGACTATCAATTTCATAGCTTCTCTAAGCACTGCCAGGCACTGCACAAAAAAGAGATGCTCTGTCTTTGAGGCTTACCCTCCTCGTAGATGCAATGTAGGTTCGCACCGTAGGGCTGAGTACAGGGACCCGTGGGGCTCTGTCCAGCTCAGACGTCAAAAGGAGAGTCGTGGTGCCTCGTGGCACTTGTGACCTCAATAGATAAATAGAGATCAAATTACTAATGCAAGACCATATAGCGGAGTGAGGAGGGCTAGGAACAGCATCCAGACCTGATTCCTGCCCAGTACGATCCAGGCTACCTGCCACATAAAATGAGGAATCTTCGTACACTGAATGGAGGAAAGCAAATTAGAGATTTGTTTTAACCCAGGTAGAAACTATTTATTCTGTTTTGGAATAGCTTCTTGCCACTGCTGTCACCCACATAGTTCAGTCACACAGTTCAAACAGTCCTTCTGTAAGGAAATTTATCTGCATGCGGTAGAAAGCAGGGCAGTAGATGCAAGAAGAGAGGGCATCTCAGCTTGTCCTTCCAACCTTTGCTGACCTTCTACAGTATCTCTAAGGGGATGTGGCTGAGCCCCAGTACTACCAGCAAATATAAGCCTGATATTTGTACAGGCAAGACAGATTATTCAAATTGCTCTAAACAGAGCATGATGCTGATATAATTCTCCCCTAGATTGCATCCCAGAGAAGGATGGAAGAAAGTGTTTAGGTAAATCTAGGGCTGAAATTATTGAAATTTTGGAGTTTGGCAACCTTCCAAAGATGAGGCATCAGGTTGCAGTTGTCTGTGCCTTATTGCTTCCCAAAAGGCTATGTGAGCTCAGAGGAGGAGCTGGAAAATGTTGCTTTAAGGCCAAGCTGGTTTTATTAGCTAGTCTGCAGTAGCTTGTTTCCACATGAATCCTCTTGACTGAGGACTTCAGAACTCCCTGGGAGCTGAGCTCTGCTCCTTCTCTTAGCTGTCCTTCTCAAGAGGTTGCCTTTCTCAGTGCCATCTATGTTCTGACATGCACCATTCAAGATCTACCCGTGTGTTGGCTCACCTGTGCTGTAAGGTGCTACAAGCTGGTATAATTCATTAAAACATCTGACATTATGGCACACAAACACTTCCCCTTAAAATGTTTCACACTGGTCTACTGTTGTAGAACTTTTCTGATTGACCAGAAGGGCTCAGCTGTGGGCAGCCTTGCTCTGCAGTGCATTTTGGAAAGGCAAGGAGTCCAGTCATGGAAGTTTTCCATGGAGGAGGAAGAGAAGCAGTAGACAACATCCACTGTCAACACACGCCTGTTAGGTTTCAGAGCCAGCATCCTCTGCTCACGTCAGCGAAGGAAGTGGCTCCAAAGCATTTTCAGCTTGTCACTGTGCTCTCCAACCTCCCAACTTGACCATACTCCCCCTCCAGTGACTAGTCCAGGTTAGAGTGTTCACAGCACAAAACCTCCTGTGACCACATCTGACACAAAAGGAGAAATCTAAAGCTACAGAAACCTATAGCATCACCCTGTGTCAAAGCAAGCAATATAGAGCAGTATCACAATCCTCATTTTAAAGACTTGACATAAAGATGATGTGACTTGCTGAAGACCACATGACCTGCCAATAGCAGAACTGGGAGGAGAAATTAAATCCATGCCCAGACACTTTGTCATTAGGCCTCTTAACAGGTTAAAACTGGCCCTGGAGCCATCTATCTTTCCATCAGCCCTAACAGGCAAGTCCTTTTGAGGATTTATGGTTATACCTAAGATATTGCTAATTGACTCCTGACATAGCTGGGAAAAGCATATGTTTCTGGTCAGTGACATATATTCTGGCCTACCGTGGCTGGGTCCCACGCGCCATCATACCTGGCCAGACTTACATTCCCCAAGCACAAGAGCCCACTGGATGTGGTAAGAGACAGCTGGAGACTAAATCCAGAGCCTTGTCCCTGACTGAGGCCATTAGTAGGTACATTCATGCGGTAGCGGCTGCTGTAACCCACCTTCCACACACCTGTGCTATAACACAGTTGTAACACAAAAGCACAGTGCTACCAGGTTTACATTGATTAAGTCATGCAATATCTATTATTTCCGGAATTATCAGGCTGTTCCAGGCATAAATCAAGTCTCTTATCAGTTCTGGAGACACGTGGAGTAATTAGCGCAGGCCTTTATGCCATCTCTGCCAATTCCATCTGCCTCCAGATGATTAGCTAAAAGTTCTTCTCCAGTGACAGAATTAGAAAACCCATTTTAGTTCACAGATCAGTTTGCAAGCAGCAGTAATAATTAATGCTCTCACAGAGGGAGGGTGTCCAGAATATCCAGAATTTGTAGCCTGCTCTGCAGAGGTGCAGGGAGGCAGGATTCAAATCAATGTGTGCTACTGAGTGCATCCATGTCATCCTTCATCCATCACCAGCCTGATCCTCTGGAGGAGCTGAGCTCTTCCGCACAGGGGAATTTAGCAGAATAAAGAAATCACAGCGGCGTTCACAATAGCAGCAAAGCTGAACAAGGCTGGTGGCTCTCGCCAGCTATGTGCTATATTAATATTTGCCATGGAAGTAACAAAAGACAGCTGTGAGATGAGGAGTGGGCAGAGAGGTAGCAGTGAAGAGCTGAAATGCCAGGCTGAGATTTAGGAATGTGTCCCGAAGGCTGTGAGATTCTACCTGAGTCACTTCACCCCTTGTACCTCAGTTTCTGTGTCTATAAAAGTGGTGATAATGGTACTGACATCCATTAGAGCATTTAAGGCAGAAAGCAAGCATCAAATAAAAAGCTTTTAATTTGTTATCTCCTACCAAAGTGCTTAGAGCTGTACGAAAATCAGAGCTGGTCGTCTCTGCTACATCAACCTTGCAGTCAGGGGAGAGAGACAACGCGTAGGGGATGAGAAGAGGAAGGGCAACATCGCTGCCAGTCCTCACAATTATTTTCCTTAAGGCTACCTGAGAGAAGGGATGTCTGAGCATCTCAGTCTTAATTTCCAAGGGAAATCGCTTTGTTTTGGGAATGCAGAAGTGGATACCTGACAAACCTGGAGCGGGGCACCCCACAGCCTAGGAACCAGCAGTCCCACAGAGACCTTTGGCGTGGCTGGGATCGGCAGCACCTCGTGCAGAATTAAAGCGTGGTCACAAATTGAAGAACAACAGTCTCATTCTTGGCCTTTTACATTAAAAACAAAACAAAACAAAACAAAACTTACAGCTGGGACAGAGACCGGTCTATGGCCTAGAGGGGTATTGGCTTACCAGAAGGCTGTTCAAAATAGAGAAGGGGGAATTCAGAGTCAGACAAAACTACCTGGAGAGTTAGAGCGGCGGTCTGGAGAAAGAGGGCAGACTGCAAAACCAGAATGCCCCGTCAGACATTTCATCGGAGTCTCGTGCACCCCTTGGAGTCGTATTTCAGGCTCAGGCCTGTCAGTGCCACAGGGATTGTCTGAGTGTCACTTTAACACAAAACCAAAACCATTTTGCTAGAATAAATTGTGCACCTAGAGATTAAGAAATATAATGAGAAGCAGATGGAAGAACAAACTCCAGAACCAAGGAAAATAAAAAAAAAACTCTTCAGTGGATTAGGTAAGAACACAGAAGAACTGAAGAATACTCACAGGACCAACGCTTGAGTAAGAATTGACAGAGTTGAAATATCAATGATTTCTGGGTAACTTCTTATTTTCTCTTCAGGGGAAAAGACTAATATTCATTTCAAACCACTCTGAGCAGGGGAGAGCGCTAAAGAGACGTGACAGATGAAGAACCCGCGTTTTATTGCTCTGTCACGTTAATCTGTGCAGTATCAGGAGATACCAGTGTAACAATAAAGCGGTGCATTAGGGATGGTCTGTTTTTCTTTCCGTGATGATTTTATAACATACCGGAAAGGAAAGCCAACAGTGTTTCATGCCAAGGCGCTTTATAAACATTAATATTGTGCTAACAAAAGCATCGTCTTTTACCATAGAGGAAGAGTTTAGTGTAAACTACAAGCTCTCTGTGTACCCAGCTAAATTTTCCCTGTTTTTTTTCTCTGAATGCATGTCAAGTCAGCATACATTATGGAGAGTTACCATGCGCTAATAACCTAACGTGTTCTTTTCTTCAGGCTTATATTAAAGAGCTTGTCTTCACCTTCCTCTGTTAAAGCATTCGGGAAATAGTATACAATTTATGCACTGAATGAAACAACCCCAAAATTGTTTGCATATTTTCCAAGTCCTAAAAAGCCTTTTTTCAAACAATCTGGCTGTCGCTTGCGACCGTAGCTCTCGGCTCTCTCCCCCACTGCAAAAAACCTGCGGCAGCCCACCCGTGTGGGCTCGTCGTGTCGGCCCCAGCCCGTTCGTGGGTCGCAGGCCCGCTCGCTTGGGGACACGGAGACTCCAGCCGTCCGGTGCGCTGGGGCTTCCCTGCGCCGCTCCGGCGGCACGGCCGTGCTAAGCCCGGAGTGTGGCCCCGGAACAAGGCGGAAAAGAAGTGGAGGAAATCAGTGTTGATTTCAGTGTGAAATCAGATTTGCAGGGCAGCAGGAAGGGACACACTTTCCCAATCACCTGGTTTTTGTCAATGGCCCGTTTGATCCTCTGACCACAAGTGATGATCAGAAGAACACGGAAGATGCTGAAAGGCATGATCTGCCTGCCAATCAAGCCAGCGATCCTCTTTCTCTTGATTTCAAAGGAGACTTGTTTTGACAAAGCGCTGAAGAATAACTCCTTGCAAAAATGGCACCAGGAGGTGGAGAAACCCAGAAGTGCCTTAATTTCTTTCTGATTCCTGTCTTGACTGGCAGCAGAGGAACAGGGCCTGGCTTCTATTAAATTTGCCGTAAAAAAAAAGAGATAGCATTTTAGAAATGTGTGCAGCATTTATCCATGAGATTGAAAAAGGCTTTCCATTAGGGTAATGACTGATTTGTGTTATAATTAAAAAAAAAATCAAAACTAATTTTATTTACTAAGCAGACAGTAATGGTCACGCTCCAGTGAATGAATAAACGTGCATTTCAGAAGGAGTATTTGTTTTGTGAAAACATTTAACTTAATGTAGTATATTCCTATAAAAGCATCAGAACTAATGAAGAAAGGATGACTCTGTACTGTCATGCACTGCCTGCGAAGAAAAGAGGGGCCTGTGCTTAAAGCTCAACTTAGGACTCCAGAGGAAGGATCTTAAAGCCTTGTCTGATGTCAGGCAGGCTGTGATCTCCAAAGTTTTCCATCTGTAAAACTAACCCAACGCTTCCTTTCTCCCGCCTGTCCTACACTGCCGAGATATCATATAAAATGCCCTTCACAGTGTGCCTGGTGGCACTGAGTTCACGTCTGTTTTGTCGCAGCCCTGCTAGAATAGTCGCTTTTTTCGAAAAGGAAAAGTTTTGGTGCATTAATTTTGTGTCTCTCTGAGATTAAAACCTCCTTTCCCATACTCAGGTGGGCTTTTTGCTGGTGAAAGATGTGCTAGACGGACTGTCAGGTGGCTCCCATCAACAACGCGTCTACAGCAGATTTGCAGCTTGCTCTGGGCACTGCGCGCCCGCTTGTCATTAACCCCTCCAAGAGGGACCACTTCCGAAGAAAATTGGGTTTCAGCACGGCTCTCTGTCGGGGCACCGAGGACTGAATAGATCACACAGCCCAAGCCCTCGTGGGCCATCCAGCATGTCCACACACCATCCATCAGCGGCACATGGCGATGCTAAGCCGTGCCAAGCAATGCCCCGCTGAACCCCGTGCAAGCGCTCAGTGTCACAGATACCAGACGTGTGCAATACTCCATGTCTACAACATCGATTAGGCAAAGGGCATATGAGCCAGGTAGCTTCCGCCAGCTTTTAGGGATTATCTACGTGTGGGGGGTATAGGCTAGGAATAATACTCTCATTTCATGGGGAAAATGCGGGTAATTTGTACATGGTGATAGAAGAGGAGGAATGAAAGATGGGTAGGTAAAGCCTTGGGAAATCACATCTCTGAACCACTTGAAGGAGCATCAGAGCATACAGCATGAAGTAGCGTCTTTGACATACTGAATGCTGAAACAGGGATGAAAGCCAGGCTGCTGGAGCCTGTGTTGGTGCTCTGTAGGCAGTAGACTCACCCTTGATATAAGCTCGGTCTTATCTCTTTGCTGTGTTCAATCGCATTCAGCCTAGTTTGCAATTTCCCTTCCTATCTCCGCGCCACTGGCATATTTCCTGCCCTCCGAGCAGACATACGTGACCAGAGTGCTGCTGGGCTTCTCACGCTGAGACAGTTCATCCAGAATTCCTCAAAAGTGCTACACGTCTGAATTGAAACTAAAGAGAAAAATGAATCCTGCCTTTCTCCCTCCCCATAAATCTCCACTATAGCCGGGCACTCAGTCAGCCTGGCTTTATGAAAGGTTTCACATTCAAAGTCAATACAGTTTTTACTCTTCCGCAGTCTGTTTTGAGATCTTGCTACCATCCAGTCTGTAGGAGTAAGAAAACTCTCTCCAACAGGGCCACAATGCCAAAGAGCTTCAGCAGGTGAGTTACAAACCAGCATTTTCCAGGTTATACCAGTGACTGATTTCAAGGCAGAGCCAGAGGAAGGAGTCTGCCAGCACCAACCATGTCTTATCTAAATAGTATTGACTGATTTTGTTCTCTGCTGGCTGCTAATGATTGGCAAATAAATGACTGTGTTTTGAAAATACAGAAAGGATTATAAAGTGACAGCATGATCTATGAGAAATAAGTCATCTCTGTTGCTAAAATAACATTAAAAAGGCAGGGAAATGTTTCTGCCAAATTCTCTTTATATACATTAAAAAAATTAGGCAGGGTTCTAATTTGCATTAGAACAGAGTCTCTTGTTAAATAGGCTGAGCAGAGCATGCAGCAGGTTTTCAGCTGAACTGACTCATCTCCTGAGAGCACAGGCCATGCTCATAAACCCTGGGCTGCTCCTTGCCTCCAGCTTCATCAGGGTGCGGGGGCAAAGCAAGCCCTGCTTTCTCGTGCCCTCGAGAAAATCCAGAGTAACTCTGCTCAGGCCAATGGTCCTCGGGGTGTCACTGGAAGCAAAGCGTGACCAGACAGAACAACCATCACTTTGCAAGGCCGTCTGTCACACCTCTGGCTGCAACCCAATCCCCCCGGCATTAGACAAGTCCTGATTTTAAGAGCGTCCATGCCGTCTTTCTCAGCATAACGCAACTGCCGTTACTGGCCAGCTCTGCTATCCCCAGTGCTATAAGCCCACATTTCTGTGGACTGAGCTGAAGGAGATGCAGTGCTGCACGATGAGACATGTGATGGTTTGCACCCCAACATCCAGGTTTTGCTGGCCTCTCGGTGCACTTTCACTCCTTGGGCATGTAAAGAACAGGGAGGAAAAAAGAGTGTAAACTGCTGTGGCTAGACCTGAGGGCAGGACTCACAGCAGCTTCAGCGGGGGCTGCGAACAGCCAGAGCTTCAGCTGCAGGCGTGCGTTCACCGAGGAGCACAATCGACCCGGCGTGGCAGCCCAGGCACGGAAAGACGACGTTTTTGTTAGGTGGCACCATCCCTTTCAGCTTTGAGAGCTCAGGAGCATGCTGGGGAGGACCAGGAGGAGAGATCAGCTTGGCCCTGCTCCCAGGTGGCCTCGCTTTGGTGCCTTTCAGTGAGTTACACCACCCGCAAGCTTGGCCCCAGACGCAGCACGGAGGTGACAACTGGGAAAATAGAAGCCGACAGATGCTAATGACTCCTCAGAGAGCAAAAAGCTGCAGGTATCCAGCAACTCACACAGCAAAGCTGAAGCCTTTCAGCTAATGCCAGTGGCCGTACAGGTACCCGGCCTCTGCCCAGGGTGGGGGACGCCGGGGAGAGCCGGCTCTGACTCCTCCTCGGAGCAAACCTTTCCCGGCTGCTGGGACCTCTTTGTGCCTTTCAGGCACCTTCAGCGAGGGCCAAAGGTGCTGGACGTGATCAACGACTGTCGCTTTTCCTCTGACAGAGTGGTGACAGTGAAGAAATGCTAACTGCAATTAGGCCATCCCATTAATGAATTAAACCATTAAGGAAACAATTAAGAGAGGGAAGCTTGGTTTGAGGAGGGCAGGACAACTGAGACTCGGAGGGCCGTTTCTGGCTGCTTCCATCAGCTGGCAAAAGTCACCCAATTATGCATAGCTCAGCGAGCGACAAACGAGCCTGCAAAATTAAAGGTATGGCAGCAATGAGCAGGGCCACATCTGGAACGATGGATGAATGGGTAAGGTCTTTTTGGCTAAAGGGAGGGCTTCAGGAGATACTTTCAACAGTTGAAACCTCGGGAAGAGAAGTGCTTTCAGATCCAGCTGCAACCCAACTCAATACTGGGAGGAAAACTGGCTCTACAGCCTTCCTTCTCCCTTTCTCCCCCATTTGTTTCCACACAAATGAAAACTAAAAAGGACTTTGTCCCACCTAGCCACTTCCTACTGTAGGTGATGGGGGATCAGGACCATTTAGACAAGCTTAGGCATGTGAGGTGGCTCTAAAATTCGAGCACAGGGCAGTCAGCTAAGCTAACAGTTGCGCTTCAGGACTTCTTGCTAAAGCAAGGTTTCCAAAGGCTGCCCAGTTAGGAATGGATATAGATTATTTTAATTTTATTTTTTCTCCATAATGATGGAACAAAAGAGCAGATATTTCTTTTCCTTGGCCACTGTTAACCATATCAAACTGAGCAGCAGCACCGAAATGTCCCTGTCCAGCCCAAAAGGCATTTGTATGCAGCCGTTAGTCTGTTCAGCCTTTCGCTCCACTGCAAGCAAGATTTATGCTCTGAAAGATGATGAGAAAGGGCATATTATTAATCATGAAATCCATCATCCATCCAAAGAACCTGATGGAAGAGGTCCCACAGAGGTGCTAACGCTCTGTTTGCCAACTCCCGAGATTGCTCCCAGGAGCCGGGCTGATTTGCCCGTGCCGGCTGGCAAAGCGCAGGCACGTGAAGGGTCCGGATGCGCTAAGCACCGGCCACGCGCAGCAGCACGAGGACCAGATCGCCCAGCGGGGACCTGAGCTGTGCAGCCACCTGAGACAGCTACGGCTGCTGGAGAGCTGGCCCCGGCTCCCTGCTGCTCTCGCGAGCCCTCCCTAGGCCATCGCAGCCCAAGTTGGACAGGTTAGCAGAGACTTCTTGTAGAAACGCTCGTCTGGACTGAAATGGGCTGGTGACTCTTGTACAGCTTTTTTCCTCTGCGTTTAGCAATTGATAAATCAGTGCTATCACAGCTCTTGCATTACACGGTATTGGTGACAGATAGTCACACTCCCCCTCCCTGCCTCCTTTTTTAACCATTTTCTGAATATTTTTTCTCTTTTCTTTCTCTTTTGATCATGCACTAGAGTTTGGCTGAGTGATCAAAGGAGGCGTAGTCAGTGCACGGTGAATTAAGCTCTGTCCTCAGGTTACATCCGTGCAAATCAAGAGCAGCAGGAAAACTGTCTTGGACTTTCAAGAAGGCAGCTAAGAGGAGAATTTGGCCCTGAGGTCAGTGAAGGGGAGCTGATCACAGGAATTTTAGTAAAGCTCCTTATTTTTGTGAAAGGGACGACTCATGGCATGGCACTAAGCTGGGTACCAAACCCATCCAGAAATGGAAGGGCAACTACAGACGGGGCCATTTTATGAGACTTCAGCCCCTGGAGGCCACATGACTCCACCCAGAAGGAGGTGCAATGGGAAAGACCAGAGGTGCAAATTGGTCTGGCATGATTGTATCACCCTGTCTAAAGCCTAAATCAGCCGTTGTGCAAGTCCAGCCACGTAAGGACGTGGACAAGAACTTGGCTGTCCTTGACAGCGACTTTACGTTTCCGGTCAGTGTTGGTGTCGCTACCGATTTCCAGCAGCAAAAGATTAATGTCAATGAAAATTCAGCAACGTTTATTGCCGTAGCACCTGTGCGCCGAGAACGGTGCTGCTCTGTGCTGGGAGCTGCACAAACACGGAGTGGGGCAGGGCACGGCAGCAGCGGGGCATCCCAGGAGGACGGGGCGGTACTGGTGTGCTTGTGCACCTCGGAAGCATAAAGCAGCACTTGGCCTTTACCTGAAAAAGATGCAAATGCGAGAGCCAGGAGGGGGATGGGGGGGAGGCAGGAAGGCGGGCAGCGGGGAGGACTCCTGCAGCTTGCACGCATTTCAGTTTTCATCTATTTCTTCCTCCGTCTCCACACGGCTTGCGATTAACATCAGTAACCTTCCATCAGCTCATTCCGTATGTGCATAGTTTATAATGAGAAATGTCTCGAGCTTCTAGGTAACAAAACAAATAATAATAAATAAATTTAAAAAAAAGACTAAAGCCTCCTGCCTCCCAAGCCAGCAGCAAGGGGGCTGTTTTCTCCGGAGCTCTGGGGGAGTCGGGGAGCAGCGTGGGCAGCAGCGGCATAGCAATTCCCCATCTCCCTGCGAGGACGGCTGCAGATTTCAGCATTCGACTCGCGGGTTTTGCTGCTCCCTGGGGAGAATAGACGTCCCGGCTGAATTTTCTCCTAGTCCCTGCTGCCGCCTCCTGTTCTTGGGACACCTGCTCTGCCCTGGGCTCCTGGAGAAATCCCCCAAGCAACCCGTCCCTCCTGCTTTCCCAGTGCAGATACACAACAGTGAAACGGCATCTACCTGGAGCCATCTCGGGAGCGCAGACGTGCGTGTCCCAGTCCCGGGCGCACAGAGCTGCGCTGAATCACCTGCAGGCACCAGGCTGCCCAGACCCGCTCCAGACGCTAGGTTTGGGCAACCGAGCCCCGTCAGCTGAAGCAGCACACGGTTGCAGTGAAGTGTTTCCTCTTCTGCTTAACCTTAACAAAGCCTAAATGTGAAATTTCACCGTTCAAGAAAGTTGAAGTCTTGTACTAAGTGTTTCTGATTTCCTCTTCAGCGGAAGCGTGACATGGTGAAACGCTAAACTTGAAAAATAACTGCCTGCAAACGCTGGCCCTGAAAATACCGCTCAGAGGGAGTGACAGGGCTGTTTCACCGGCATCAGCGCGTAGCTGCCTGTGGGTTTCACCATCCACTTCTCCTGGCTTGATTTATGAATTCAGCCAGGAACATCTCCTGCCTCGGAAAGGGACTTTAATAAATGAGGATGTATGGGGGAAAAAAATTAACACCTGGCATTGCATTAAGAGAGCAAAGATTATTTCTCTCCTTCCTCCAGAGAATTTGATCGTATTTGGAATTAGCCAAGAAAGGTTTGCTTTGAAAGGAATAGAGAGACACCTAAAAAATAGGTTCATAGAACAGATAGGAAAGCGGAGGATGCAGAAATCATGCCTGCCCCAAGTCCTTCTGCGTCCACGGCCACAGCTCAGTCTGTCTGGCACTTGTGCGGAGCTGTGTCCTCGTTAGGCTGGCTAAGGCGGGGGTAAGGACTGGGTGATAAAGTAGGCAGTAATTGCACTTCTGTGCTGGAGCTCCTAATTTCACCATCTTTCTTACCAGCAATCACAGCTCGGGGAAGCATTAGAAATCAATTGGCCGAAGAGCCAGCCTGCTGCCAACCAGAAGTATCAAGCTTACTCCAGCCCTGCTCTCACCTCACTGTTTGATGGACATTTCAATGTAAAATATCATGAGCTTTGAATGCACAAAGAAGTTGCAAAAACAGCCCCTGCCTCTTGCTCGTGGGAAAGCTGCAAGCATCTCTGAGCCCCCACGACTCCCGACCCCTTTGCTGCACAAGGAGCTGGTAGGAGGCAGCTTGTCCCTCACCCTTGTGCCCAGCTGGCAGGAGATGGCAGGAATTATCCCACGTGGGGAGGGGATAAGTCCCCATTGCTGCCTGCCCGCGATGCCAGCTTGGGTGGCAGCGCTCAGGGATCCCTGACACAGCTCATCTGCACAGAGAGGGGGGAAAGGCAGCACGGGGAAACCTTCCACGCTCCCAAGCCTTGCTAACACACACACACGGTGCCTCTTGACCAGAAATAGCCCTTCTTGCCCAAGGGGAGCGGGGCCGGGGTGGCGCGAGACTGGCTCCCCGGCTCTGCTCAGAGACGAGACGCGGCGCCGGAGCCTCGCAAAACGCACTAGACTCGTGCTCGAAAGCCACGGAGACTTCGCAGCCTGCCCCCAGCGTCGTCTGAAACACGCTCCGAAGGCCTGATGTGTTTGCAGAGATTAAACTCACCCTGGAGATGAGATATGCTCCATCTGGTGTAATGGAGAACAAGAGGAAAAAAACATTTATTGCCCCTTTTAATTTTTTTCTTCTAACAGCCTGGGGAAATATAAGCCGTTTCCCTTCGGCACGGCATTTCTCACATCACCTTTGCACCCGACACGACTCGCTCTTGCCGGGAGGACGCTTGTTCTTCCATTATCCTAATGGTGGAAACTGTCTACCAGCCTTTGATTCACTTCCAGCCCTGTTTCCTCTGGTCCCAAGTCAACATTAATCTTAATTATGTCTCAGCTAACAAGCCTCTAAGAGTTTATTAAACAGGCTTTTGTGTTCCCTAATTGAAAATCTCAACGCAAAGCGTTTTGGTGCTGTTCCTGACTTTCACGCTGCTTGACAAATTGCTTCGAGAGGCTGGCGGTGGGGAGAGGGGAAGGGGGCACCGTTTGTAACGCCGCGCGCTCGCTGCCGGATGCTGAAGGAAAACTGAAGGGAGAGAGCCGGGAAGTCACTCTTAAAAGCAATAGTCATCGGAGGGGGGAGTCATGCCAGTCAACGTTTGACATATATACCAGGTACAAAGGCCTCATGCAACCTCTAAATTAAAGCATGCAACGCAGGAGGACACAACAGCCAGAGTTCGTGCTTGGGTTGCAGGAACGCGCGGAGAGCTTTTCACATCACCACCCTGCACCTGCAGAGTTTAGGTTGAGCAGGAGAGTGGTGGTGACTTAAACACCTCAGGGACCCGTGGGAGCTCCCGCAGGTGCCTCGCTCCCCATTGCACTTGCCTTTACTGCTTTGCCTTTCCTTCAGGATGCACCTGGTCCTCCCTGTTCCCAGAGATACACCCACACATGCCCCCACCTCTTTTCCCAGCTCTGTTGTCTTTTCTGCAACTTCTGCCCTTTTTTCTTCTATTTTTTTTTCTCCTTTGATCTAATCTCACCCCGTCGTATTCCTTCTGCATCTTTCCTGCCCCTTGGAGGGATCTGTAGGCCTGTCTCAAGCCATCTAGGAAGCTTTGTCACAGGGAAACAGCACCAACTACAGTCACGGTGTCATGTATTGCAAGAGTTTGCAAAGAAAGTCGGTCTGAGGAGGCAAGAAACCGTTCCTGGTTTCAAACAGGGGCCAGACCTACCCACCTCCGCTTCCACCACCCCCGGGCCAGGATTAGGGCCCTGAGTGCCCAGGAAATAGATGTTCCAAGGGAGAAACCTGCCTGCCAACGTTTTTTGTTGATAATATCGCAATGCATCATATTTAATGAGCAAATTTAGGAAAGCTTTCAATGCATCAATTTTCAGATAAGACAGCCAAATGACCTTTCCAACAAACGACTGTCTGGGGAATTAATTTCATAATGAATGCCTGTCCCTAGCCGAGGTTAGAGGAGGAAGCACAGTATGCAGCGGTAGCCCATAGCGCACATAGGGTCTCCATACGGACCCCATGCCCAAGAAGAACCGAGCCCCTGATTTAAAGCCTGGCGGGCTCTAAGGCATAGTCGTCTTGGTGTGGCCCAGATAAGGCTGGTCAGTGTAAATTTGGTCACTCTTGCCCCAGCCCAGCGCTTTCTTTCCAGGAACAGCTCTGCTCCTCCCAAGTCTTCTCCATGGTTCCTGCAGACCATCCCTGTGGTGCCGTGCAGCCGCTGCCCCATAGCATCCCGTCCTCCTCCTTTTCTCAGCCCCGAGTTGTGCTTTTGGAGGCTCCACTCACTTCTTCCACGAGGCCAATATCCTGCCCTCGGGGAGACGGGGGTTTCCCCAGCAGCTTGGCAGCATGTTTCCGAGGAGTCAGGCAAGCTGACAGCATCCCTGAACACATTTCATCCAGGAGTGTCATGCTTTGACAAAGACTGGCAAATTCAGATAAAAATCTGTCCTCCCAGCCAGCCGATCCCAGAAAGCAAGAGACAGAAGAGACACTCCCCAACATAGTTTTTTTTCTATGCTCCAAATCCTGTCTCTAAGCCTCAGGGACTGACTGACATTTTTAATACCTCAGCAGACAATTCTGCAAATTAAAACTTCCCATTCAGCTTTAAATACTCCTTTCTTGGCCAACTGTTTGATCCATTAAAGGATAACAAATGTTAGCTCTTCCGCTGCACTGCTTAAAACAAACACTCCCATGCACACATATATGTTGAGGAAACCTTGCCCTGTGCCCGTCTGACCTTCACAACATTGCAAAATATATTTGCTCACTGCCATTTCTGTTTAAGTCCCCAATTATGAATATTCATTGAGATTCATGTAGACACTCAATAAACAGATTCTCAATCTCTGGATAACAAGGGGCTTTGCTGAAGTATATGTGCAAAAGGAAAACAAACAATGAACGGGGATAAAGGGCTACTTTTCTTAAATATATCGCTCTTTCTTCTAATAAAAACAGGTAGAAGTGAGGGAAAAATTCACACACTCACTACATACAAGCACCGTTTACAGAATGCAACAATTCTGAATGGCAGCTTCCAGGAGGATCTCTCATAGGGGTCAGGAATGACCTGGGAATTAACGTTTAGTGAGTCACTTGTGGCCCCTTGGATTTCAGTGGGGTTACTACCAACTTCACCAGCCTCAGAATTTCCCTCTGGTTGCTAAGTTAAGCAATGTCTGGGCACATTTCTGACTTGGGGCCTTGGGCAGGAGTATTTGCAGAGACCAGTAGATTTACATTGAAGTAAGAGCATAGCCAGCAGTGATATTTTTAATGCTTCCCTCTTTGAGTCGCAGCTAAATGTACTTTAACTTCTGAGATCAATATTGCTTATGCATGCCTTAATGCAAACCTCCCTGTGACCTACGAGACCATCTGTTGCAACCAGCTCTGTATTCCCTGAGGCTTTGCATGCTGCTGGCTCCAGGCATTGGGTGGTCACCAGGGTCCGCATTCAGCTGAAATGGCCTCACTGTGAGTAAACCACCTCATCTAAGACAACTTGCCCAAAGCTGGGTGCTCACGAGATGAAGGATATAACCAGGGCCTTTGCTATTTTGTAGCCCGAAGCACCAGGCTGGCTTCATCCGATGAGCTGTCTGTGCCGCTCTGGCACATGCAAACCATGGTCTTCACCTAGTCCTTCCAGCTGCTGCTTCCCACCAGTCAGAAGCAAGGTGAGAAGTGGCTCATTCTAGCCTCCTGAGGTCTGTTCCCAGAAGGGCTTATCCAGCTCCATCACAGTCACCCTGAACGTCTCAGCCTGTCACCTCAAGCTGCACTTTTTTTCGCATCACATTTATTCCTGGGCATTTCTGTGTTGTTTGAATATCTCTATCTAAATCCAGCCTTGTTGCTATGAGATGGATGATGCTCTGGGGTTTCTGTGTTCTCTCTCTTTCCAGCTGTAATCTCGTAACACTTAATCCTCTGTATCTCTTCATCTTTCCCTGAAAAGTCACTAAAGGTGAAAGCTTTCTCAGCTTGCTCTCTTACCATCTATATCCTGGGCCTTTAAGCCTTTGATCCAGGTTTCTGAGCTCAAGTGATGAATCTTCCCAAACATCAGATGCGTCCTTATCCCTTGGACTAGTCTGTTTGCCTGAGAGAACCTCAAAAGCTGCTGAAGTGGTTTTTTTTTTCCAAACATGGGTGATGAAAGAGCAATACCCCTTAAAACAAGCAGGTGCTGCAGGAGATGCATATTCCCGCCTCACAGTGATCCAGGATGAGGTGAGGCCAACAGGGCAGCCTGCACCTAAATTCGGCTCCAGCATCCCAGTGCTGCTGCCGTGGATGCCCAGCACAGGCCAGACCTGCAGTCACCTGGGGTCCTGGCGTTACTGTCAGCTTGGGTGTCTCGCTATATCTTCACATGCAGCTAGGATGTGCCTCTACCAGGCACCTAAGGTGCAAAATGGGAATCTGGTTTTTATATTGCTTGTGCAGATAAAGGGTGTTTGGATCAGAGGTACAGGTACCTCGAACCTAGAGCATCTGCCCCGGGCTTAGACAAAACCAGGCTGGAGGCGACAGGCCCTTTGCAGCACCACATAGACGGGCTAAGGCTGGAGGCGTCCAGGACCCTAATTGAAGTTCACTCTCCAGCAGAAAACGGCTTTTGCTCTGTGTTTCGCTTTGGTATCTAACCCATGAACCTATCACTATTGCAAAATAAGGAGCGGGACCAACGGAAACAGATGTTCTCAGATTAATAACGCGCTGCACCGCACAGGCTCTCCCTCGCAGCCTCGGGCGGACACTTCTGGTTCACAGCACCTGGGGTCCACGGCAGCTCCGTGCAGCGGAGGAGACTTTGCACGTGGCACACTCAGGCTTTCTCTCTGCAAAACTCCTGCTCCAGACAAACAGAACAAAGAGCCGGCGCGCGCCGGGACAGCGCCGTGTCGCGAGCAGGAACGCGGGCTCCGCGGAGGCGTGATGACAGCAGGTCCCAGGGGCAGGGGGAATTAATTGTGCGGCTTCCCGAATTAATGCGCTCGTTCTGCTTTCCTGTTTGCACCACCATAACAGCTCACACCCCAGGCTGCATTCCCTTTCCGCTGTCACATGTGCGAACACAACCCCATATGCCAGGTGACAGACACAGCGGTCTGCTGGGGCTGCCAGCCTTGCACACCCGAGGCGTGCAGACACTTTGACATGCATGTGCCTGTCTACTCCAGCCAGTACTCAGATAGCACAGTTACACAGAATAAATTCCTGCCACCAAATGGCATTTGGATTTTTCCAACATCTTATGTTGAGGGAGCTGGCAACTGTACCGCAATGCTGAGGCTGGCAGTAGCCACGATGCAGATGTGGAGCTCAGCTGGGCCATAACAGCCAAGCCAAGCAGTGTGAACAGGGGGTTCTGCACCCCTGCAAAGGACAAACTTATCACAGGTAACATCAGCCTTGCCCCTCTCCCCCCTCTCCAGTCTGGGATCCTCGACCCGACTCTGCAGCACTGGTAGCCTGCCTAATATATACCAGCTAAAACGAGCACGAATTTAGTCTCAGATCGTTTCAGGCAGTTCATTTAGGTGAAATTCTCTGCTGTGCAAAAGGCCAGAGCCAAGTCTATGAACCGCAAGTCTCACGGTGATGGACCTGGTGCCGGCTGGCTGCACGGGGGCAGATTTTATCCTTTGTGAACCCCTTGAGAAATTGTCCAATAAGGTATTAAAACACCTTGGTAATGTTCAGTGAGCAGGAGCCGGCATTGTCAGAGAGACCCACTTAGCAAAGAGCATTTGCAATTTCCAGAGAGCACAAAAAGAGAATGTGGAAAAGGAAATTGTATGAAAAGCCCACGTACAAAGTTGTTTCGCTTTCTTCCCCCCCCACCCTTTCCAACCCTCCCCCTTCCTTCAACCCTTGAAATAAGAGCAGCAACCTGAAGGCTGAAGCTCATCCTAATCATCTAATTAAAATGCTGAAAATTATCAAAGCCTGGTGTATTCTGCACAGCCTGATTAATACTTCTAAGATTTTTGACCACCCACTGCCAGCACTCTCATTCGCACCGGGATTGGGGAGATCTTGGTTGAAGGAGGGTCACTGAAAGGTGACAACATGCTGCCGCCGAGTCCCAAGGGATGGGGCAGGGGCTTCTGCCACTGCAAAGCATGGCTGGAGCGGGCAAGCGCTGAGCAACACATGCCCTGGAAGAGATGAGCCTTGGAGGTGACGATGGTCATGGGTTATACCAACAGCGTGCTTCAGGCGAGCGCCCACCGCATCATGTCAGAGGCGGTCCTGGGCGCTAAACGTATGAGAAGAAACCATGCCACCTACTACAGCCAACCCTTGGGCAACTCCACCGTCTTCACTTTCAGATTTTCACACTTCCAAATTCACAGATATCAACCACTTTGCCCCTTGCCTGCCTATTCAAAGCAAAACCAAAACCACAGAGAATAATCCGCTTCTACATATTTCTCTCCCCGTACGGACCCATAAAGCCTCTAGCTCCGAGCGACGTCCTGCTGACGCTCGCTGCTGGCTCCTCCAGCCCTCGGAGGAGGCAGCGCAGGTCAGCAGGGCTCAGCACAGCTCAGCACTGGCCTGCGCTTTGCGGTTAGGCTCGGATCTGCACCAGGAATAACCCGCTCTGGGGCCATTTGGGCTCAGCTGAGCATGGGGACACGAATTACATGGTGAACGTTCAGGCTGGGACCTGGAAGCACGTCCAGCCCTCTCTAGCCCACCCTTGCTTGTAGGGGTCCACCAGGAATTCAGTGTAGCCCTTGTTTGGGCCAAAGGCGTTATTTTTGCTGGGGGGGTTTATCCTGCTGGGTCACACCACAGATCCGAGTTTGCCGATAGTGATAAAGACTAAAACCACCTGTTAACGTTAAGTTCTCGTGAACCCAAGTGTTAAGGTGATGAGTACAATAAGAGCTCGTATACGCAGGCTTTAACTCATACTTCTCCTGTCAAAATGAATTTCGCAGGGAAATGAAAATACAAATTTGTGGCAGTTTTTTGACAGTTTAGCAGATGTCGTTACCAGTGAGTCACGATCACAGCAGGTTCGCGCAGCCTGAAGCAACTCCTAGCGGAGCAGGCGGCCGGGGAAGCACCGCTTCGCTCCACGCCCTCCGCACGCTGTCACACCTGCAACTCCGAGCGCCTCCTTCAAGTAGTTCCTTGCATCAGGACTTACGTGAGCAAAACAAGAAAAAGCCACCGTGCACGAAGAGCGGTGCTGTATTTAACTCGGTTACCAGCACTAACACACGCTCCCTTTACTTAGCGATCGGCTGAGGCTGCAAGCCAGCAGCCAGGGGACGAGGTGTTACAGGACACCGCCCTGGGGTCCAAAACGCATCTCAGACACGGAGGGAAATTCTGAAATTAACTTCAACAGCAGCAGCAAACTGAACTCGTAAAGCGCTTGGGAGCGATGTTTTACGCAGAGCCATAGGGTGTTGCTTGGTGTGAGACTAAATGTGTTTTGAAAATCGTTTATCGAGTGCCACGGCTCTTTTTGCATTTTAAAGATCTAATACTTGACTTGCAAGCCACGCTGTCTGCTGACAGACGTCACCTAACAACGAAAACCGTGGGAATTTTTCTTTTTGCTGGTTTTTAGCAAAGCCATAGGCGACACGAGCCAGGACAGTGAGGCAGAACCTGTCCCACCACCTCTGCACCAGCCGTGCAAGGAAGAAGCCCAGCACCCGCGAGACGGTTTCTGCTGCTGCTGAACAGGCCACAGCGAACCCGCGGCAGGGCTGTGCCGACCTCGGGATCAGCACACCTAGTTTTCTTTGCCTGGTGACACTCTGGATCGACGGCATTAGGTTGACGCTGAAATCTCTGGGAGCTGAGCGCCAAAATTTCCTTGCATGGGCAGAAGTGTTTTTCTGGCCACGCGAAGCAGCTGAGCCGCTTTTGCGGCAGAGCCGAGCTGGGAAGGAGCCGTTCGGTTTTACGGAGCATGGGGTGTCTGTCGGCTGCCAACACCCGCCGCTTCCTTCCCCAAAGCGCCTAATAAATGCAATTAAGCAGACATGCTTGGTGGTTTTACAGCCAATAAATTATAACTGCTTTTCTTAACAAGCAAAGAGACTCAATTAGATGAGGTTAATATACCAAATAAACGATATGGGCTCCACTTCAGGACCATCTGAAGTGAAATCCCCCCCCGGCCTGGAGAGGTCCTGGATGCCAACACACTCCAGCACCAACCCTTCCTTTTACCTTCACAGACATGGACACAGATCTGGGGGGGGAGAAGTTGTTGCCAACACCCGACCTTAGCTCTGATCCACCTCAACTCCGGGTCTTGAGAGCACCAAGCTTTTCCTTTTCTTTATAAGACATAATCTAACGCATGAGCTGTTCAGGTCCTGCTTTAGCATGGGGGAGAGCGACTGAAGTCACGTCCACCCCGGAGCAACGCTGTTAAAGCCAAGGTTATATGAGGAACCCCTGTGACTCACCATGCTTATTGCAGCATCCCAGAGTGAACGTGCCCAGCAGTTTTTTCACATTTCCTGCATTACCTCCTCCTCCAAGCCACATATTTCCATGCCCAGGGTAGCAGCGAGGCCCTCTGCAATGCACACTAAAGCCCAGACACGCAGCACCGTTGCCAAATGGGCCTGGAAAGCCGCGTGTGTCCGCATGGCAGCGGAGGACAGGGAGGACCTGGCACCCATCCCTGCCTCCCCTTTTGTTTTCTGCCGGATCTTAAAAATACCAGCAGGGAAGTCTCGCACCCAGCGAGCACCGCTGTCAGCTCGCACCTCTGCCCTGGGGAACCACCACCGGCGACACGCGCACCAAGCTGCGGGAGCATTTCCTACGGAGAGGAGCGGGTTTTGGGGCCAGAAGGCATCTGTTCGGTTCTGTTTGCTCAAAGCTTTTTACCCTTCTCTTTTCACCGCTGCCTTTAGCTGGGACTGAAAGCCGGAGCGAGGACGGTTCCTGCTCAGGCCACCTAAGCTTTATCACAGAAATTCTCACCGATGGGATCCGGGAGCGTAAATAAGAGCGGCAGGTCCTGGAAAACAGGCAGACCCTGCTTGCTTCCCTGGAAGTCGGTGCCTGCCTGGACCTGCTGTCCGAGACCTGCACTGCAGGGTGCGATTTACACTTCCCCGTACAAATGCCTTTGCGATCAGTGGGAGAGACAGGATTCTGCCTCAGGGAGGTATGAAGAGCACGGGCAGAAAAATGGAGGGAAGAATAACCTTGCCAAGTAATTGATTTGTGTCCTTCCTTGCTTGGAAACAGGGTTACGCGATTCCCTGGATACACACGTGTGCAGCTTCTCGCCTGTCGTACTCTGCTGGCATTTTGCATCAGCGAAAAACCAAACTCTGGCGTAATTCCTCTGTTCCTGCAATGAGGGTTTAAGGAGCAATTCTGGTCCTTAAACGGTCTTTCAGTGCCAAAGTGAAGAGATCTGCCCCTCCATCGCCCTGCAGCATTCAGGAAGGACCATGAACCAGCACAAAGGTGTCTGCTTCCCCCTCGACCACGGGAGGAAGCAGGGCTTTTTTGTGAGCTGGCTTTAATGCAATTTTGCCCAGAACAAAAGGGTTGCAAATAGCATTAGGTTGTCATGCCCAACGTATGGCAGCAATTGCTGAGGTGCCCAGATCTTCTGCAGCAGCTCTCAGCTGGGGCATGAATCAGGAAAACTGTCAGGAAAACTTCTGCCAGTTTTGGAGAGCAAAAGCATACGGGGAGATCGCGGGTTCACAGGTGCTGCTGCTTGGCCCCGAAAGCTAAAACCACAATGGCAAACGAGCACAGGGCAGGGGCAAGAGGGGCATCACCAGGCTCTGGCTCGCACCACCGTGGGACACGCTCTGCAGCAAGAGCCGGGAAGCAGGTGGTCACCATCGCCACTGCCCTGCTGAAATGCAGCCCAAGGGGTTGTGAACTGTCATTCAAAGCCTCCCACCCAAGGGGACTAAAGGGCAAGGGGGGGAAGAGATCAACGCTTGTACAGCACGTGCAGTCCAAAGTCTCCAGCCTTTTGGTTATATATTATCCCCTGGCTTGTAAGTGGTTTCTATTTGTTTTAACACTTCCATATTTTATCTGCTGCATTTTATCTGCTACTTTAAATCTATGTAAGTGAACAGGTTCTTACTAGAATCATTAAGTTGCATTCAACTCATCTAAATACAACCCTTTAGCTTTATTTGTTGCCCGGTTTCCTTATCTGCATTGATGTTATTTGCCTGTTCCTACTGTAAAAAAAAAATATATATATATAAATAAAAATAAAAGAGGTTTCCTTAGGGAGAGGAAGAAGCCAGTTTGCTGAGGGCAGAGCTTCCTTTTGTCTTCACCCCAACGGACTGGGATGCAACCTCATCAGAGACAGCCTCCCTACCCAAAACCAGGCTGGGCACAGAGGGGACGCGCAGTGGGGCGGGCAGGTGCTGCCCACGTGGGAACCACGACCAAGCAGAGCTCCAGAGCCGGAGCTTGCGCTTAGCTTTGACGTGTGCTGCACGAAGGAAGAGAGCAGAGAGAAGGACACAGAAAGCGGCTGTCAGCGATGGCATTTCAGTTACACGGAGCGCACGTGCCAAGACACTCGGGGAAGAGTTATATTAACTGTGTAAAGGGCCATGAAATATACCCCAGCCTGCTCATCCCTCGAGGAAGTCCTGGCTTGAACAGATTTCATGGTCTTTTGTATTTCTAATGCAACCCTTTTTTTTTTTTGGAAACTTATTGGCATGTGCAGCCTAAGGAATAGAGACACTGTTGTGAATGACTGCTATTTTCTGTGTCTATTCTTCCTTTCCACCCTCGCTTACTTCTCGTATTAAAAATAAAAGCTAAACATACCACAAATCCTCTGGGATCAGTGGCTCAAACATCTGACAGCTATTGAGACAACTTGGGCAACCTTTAAGATGTAAGCTCACGGCTTACAGCAGCCGTTAGCAGTATCTTAGCATTATGCTTATCCAGCTTGGTTTTCTGCCCGGAGAAAAGCTGCTTGTGCTCTAAAGCTGCCTGCAGGATTTTTGAGCCTTCTTGTTTCATGTCACCGTTGTATTGGTGAGCTCTGGGCTGGTTTTACAACAAAAGCTTGCTGGGGAGAAGCACAGTTGCTGTCAGGCCCCATTCTGAGTATTTACCAGGAGGAAAAAAAAAAACAACATACAGAAAGCTGGAGTTCAGGGGAACTTAACATTTGGAGAGAAAGTTGGCAGCGCAGGGATTTCACCTATCTGATCTGGCTAGCAAAAGCCTGAATCACACCAGTTCACCACCTTTATGGAGCTTATGATGAGCCAGAACAACAGAATTGCCTGATTACAGCAATTACTAAGGGATGGCTTATTGCTCCAGGCTGAAATCAAGTCAGGGAATTGGTTTATCAGTGTAAAGGACAGCTGAAAGACTTCAGCGAGGCTCAAGACATGAGGCTTTTTGACCCTAACCGCTGGCTCAGGGAGCCGCATCGGGGCGAGGGCATCCTCGCTCCAGGACAGCACAGGGGCAGGACAAGCAGCCAGAGCACCAGAAATCAGCTGAGCTGCCCCAGGGGCTGGAAAGGAGCCAGATCACTTTCGTGGTTGGCTGGGGCCACTCTGAGTCAGCCTTCAGCCCTGTTCTCGCCTGGCTTTGACAACAGGATGAGTTGCTAGCACAGAGGTGCAAGCAAGGCAATTAGCCATGCTTCAGATTAACCCCTAAACCTACCTACTGCCTTCTGCAGCAAGATTAAGTCCTAATTTTCACCTGCTGCTTTATATATTGAGGTATGGAAAGTGCTACAAGAAGTGCTGCCTGTTAAAGGAGATGAGTTTTGCTTTGATTTTGCGGTTCACTGAAATAGTCTCACAGAGTCAATGACTAGCTTAGAAGTTTTATCAATTTAGACAAGGGCAACAGCAGAGAACAGCAGGAGCTGAACAGAAGCGTTAGGGAGAAAACAAGAAACATACTAAGATTTGAGTTTCCTTGCTACCATTCAACATTGAGACCACTAAATGCTGGTGCAGTCACCACCTCTGCCAGGTATCTTGAGTGCTAATAGCACTGTAAGAGCTATTAACCCTTACACCAGTTGCTTGTCACAGCCAGCTTTATAAGCCCTTTAACACCTCTTTCCTGAGAGCATTTCTGAGTGGTTACAGCATCATCTAAAGATTGCACGAGGAAGTACTGAGTTATTTGAAGAGTCAGGAAAGCAAATTATTTGCTGAGTCAGCAAAGACATTGCAGCCAAAGTCTGAAAGTAGTAAATGAAGTAGTACCTTATCCAATCCTCTGAGATTAGGAGGGAAAATCCTCTTCTGCAATTTCTCCCTAGCATCCCCCCTTCCTCTCCCCCAGCAACACCAAAAGGCATCACAGCTTTGCTGCTGCCTTATCTAGTCCCTCAGCTCGTTAAGGCAGACACAGGTGTGCACAATGTAATTTGCTGCCTCTCTGCATAAAGCAGAGCTCACTCACCTCTTTTCTCTTCTGCTTTAAAAAAAGATGGGGGGGGGGAGGGGAAAAGAGACTTCAGAAGAAAAAGCCTGCACTATTTTTAAGTTTATAGGGAAATAGGAAGAGGGTCAGGCTCTGTTAGAAGTTAGATGCTTCTGTGTTTGAACTAGAAGGAATGGTTTCCTTTAGGTCAAGTCTATTGCATGGCATGAGGGCTTTTTCTTATCTTACTTGTGCAGGAGTTAAAACTAAGAAAATGAGCAAAAGCAAGTTGCAGAGCAATTATGTAGCTAGGTAAGGGCTGTGCAGCAGTCCTGCAAATCATAATGCAATGCTTCATTTGGTGCAATCATCTAAGAAAGGATAATGAATGAGCACATTTGGAAGTCATAAGACAGACCTAAGCGTAGGATTCAATGGGGCAGATAGATTCCCAGGAATTACTGAGCTCTTGCTGCAGGGTTTCTTATGCATGGGCTTGCAATATTGGAAATTACAGCTGGAACACATTAAAGCAATGCAAAGGCAGGCTTGGTTTAACTTCCTCATATGGCAAATTTTAGGGGATATTATTTCTTGTGGCTTTTTCAGACTTTCCTCTAGAATAAAAGGCTGAAACTTAAACCTGCAGAAAAAGAAGGTTAAAGGGATATTGTGCAGCTACATAGTTCATTCCTTTGTCCTCACCTAGTACTACCTTTATCATTTCTAGCAGGATCTAGGGTGCCTTCAAAGGCTTCCAGGGATAGAGAGCTTATCTTTCTTGCTGCAGCCACTTGCAGACTTTGACTCTCCTTTTAGTCAAAATGGTTTTCCCTAATATTGAACATAAATCTCACCCTCTCCCGGGTGGATACAGAGCAGGTCATTTGCTTGCTCTCTCCCATTCATTACTTTTTAGGTCTATGATCTTGCAGATCAAACTCAGCCCGATCTGTCATCATACTGCAAGCAAGGACAGATAATGCACACACTCTCTCCTTGGGATGTGCTGCTCCGAGGGCTCTGGCACTGAAGAAACAGAGGAGGATGCTAGAAGAGTTTCTCTCCTCCCCATAGTCAGCATTTGGGCCAATAAGTGCAAATGTGCAGATACGTGGTTGGAAAACAAGTGGTGTGGTGTCTCCAAGTCTGTTTTCATCTTCCCATGCCAACCAGGTGAGATTTCTGAAGGTTGCTGCTTCTAACCTGATGCTCTCCTTAACCTGTGACTTTGGTTTCTGAAGGTCTGGTCCTGCTTCTGCAGCTGCTTCTGCCCAGCTCTTCGCATTTGCTCAAACCGGTCCACCTGCTTCCCCTGTTCCTCTGACCTTCACTGCCTGTGCCCTTTCTGGCTGTGCTCGAGGGGAAAAAGATTATTTTGGCAATTTGGTTTACTAGTGCCTCATATCATGGGGACTTTATCTTCTGCAAGGATTCTTAGGTGAAAGGGACCTGTAAGAGAGCTAAAATTTATTGATAAAATGTATCTGGGATTTACAGTGATTGAGGTAGTTTCATCATTTCTGTGTGTAATACTGTTCTCTGCAGGACTTGGAAAATTCTGACAGATCCCTGGTGATTTTTCCAAAGGGTGAAATGAAAAGTGCCAATTTAAGGAAAATAATTGGAAAAGAAATATAAATTAAGTATTTTTTTATTTTCTTTTCATTTAGATTTCAGCACTAACCTCCCCTATCTTTTTCTCCTCAAAAGAGAAAACTTGGAGCTTTTTTTTTTGGCTAGTTGTCCATGCCACGTATTGCTGGAAAGAAGGAATTTCAATTCTACTATATGAGAGGCCCTGGCAACCTGCCTGTATGTTGATGAGCAGATCTCAAATATTTGTACTCTGGGTTTGGCTCATTAAACTTCTCCAAATAGGGATGCTTATTCCAGCCCTTGAAGTTGGAAAAAAATGATAGATGTATTCAAAAGGTGGCTGCAGGAATTTCTTTGTACATGATGCTTTTTAGATATTTCTTTTTTTTTTCAAAAATGAGGAAAGCTTTTTTTTTAAGCATGTGTAAACAGAGCCAATAAAGCCCTCACAGAAACTTTGTCCTGATGTGTGTATTTCTATAATATGAGTAGTGCATCTGTATCCTCTAAATATCTATATTAGAAACTGTGCATTTGAATGCCAAGCTGAACAGGGGCTTTGTTTGCAGCACAGGCTGCTTAGCACCAGCAGTGCAACCCTTAGTTCCATGTTGTGTTTTTTCTTTTGGTTTCTGATGTTGTGAAGTGAGAATTCCAGTTCTTTAATATAAACAACTAACAGTATTAATGTGCATACAGCAGCAACCACTTTTATTTGTTCCAAAGGTTATTCTGCACCTGAAACTAATGTGGCTTTAGTGATTTACCTGCTCGTAACACTGACATATCAGTCAAGATCATTTTGAATGTGTGCTGTCACTTAGATAATCAGATTCTCTCTAATTGTGTGTTACGGAGGTGTTAGGAAGATATACATATGTATATATAGATATGTATATATGGATTTTTCCTTGCTTCCTGGTAGCAAGTAACTTGTCCAGAATCAGTGCAGGTTGAGCATAAACACACTCTGTGTTTTTTTTTCCAGCGTTGGATTAAGCACTGTCAATAACTCCAGCTGGGTATGACATTTTAAGAGGTCTAGATCATTTTTTTTCTTTTTAATCATAGTCAATGCGGCAAGTTACAGAGAGGGCAAGACGAAGCTGCGGTGAAACCACTCAATATGTGAAGAATGTTAGACAGCCCCACGGCGGTTTCGGCCTCGCTGAATAATCCCCGCTCTGCCACAGGCATCTCAACGCGGCCCACGTGTCCCTCCACCAGCGGTGCCCTAAACCCAGCCCTGCAGAAAGGTAGGACTTTCCGCAGCTGCAAAATCTAGGCCTGGCTGGGGAGAGAGTCAGAAGTAGAAACAAAGCAAAAAAAAAAAAAAAAGCTTTTAAGCTCTCTCCTGTGTGGTGAAGGGCCAGGGAAAAACAATCTGCAAATGCCATCGCTGAGTCCGATGCGGTGGGAGCGTTTCTGCTTGTGCGTGTTTGCTCGGGGCTGGCATCTCCCTGTTAGTGCTTTCAGTGCTAAGTGGCATGCTGCAACTAAGCAATGCAGCCCTTAGGGCTTTTACCATCACCCTAATGGAAACTGCCGATTAGGAAGCTTTTTTTAAGGAGGGAGGGGGAAAAAAAAGAAAAGAAAAAGGAAATGCTGTGCAGTGGTCTGGCCTAAGCTGCTGGGGTATCTGACAGCAGGTCAGGAGAAGATCTGCATAAAACATCTTTGCTGCCCCTTGGGAGCATTTTTAAAGCTGTGAGTTTCCCACTTTCCCTTCACAGGGGTGCTGCGGGCTGTGATGGAAGCAGTGGTTGACACGATGTTTCAAGGCCCACGGACCCATTTTCACCACGCATTTACTTTGCAGATAGGCTAGTTAAAAGTTCCTATCTTCACTAAGGTTGTGAGACCTTTAAAAGGTTTGGTATCTGTTTTTTCAGCAAGAGGTCATCAACTTCTCTGGCTCCCCATCTTGATACCAGATGATGGCTGTTTACTGCCCTGCAAGGAAAGGAACTGAAGGTGTCACTCTAGCTTCTGGAGTCCTTTGGCATTAAAGTAAATAAAATTGCCACCCTAGATGATTATGTGGGACTGGATGTTCAGTTTACTGCTTTTAGTCCTGTACTGTGAAAAGCATGTGGAAATAAGATAAACAAAGGCAGAGTACTCAAAGCAGTATCTTTATTTTAGCTACTTTTCTATACAGCCATGGATAGGAGGTACAGCAGTGAAGCAGTTTGCATAGCAAGACCTTTTGCTCTGTCTTTCATACAAATGTTTCACAATGCAAACAAGACTGGGGGACTGGGGAGAGGAACTGCTGAAAACAAGGCTTCTTGCTGCTGCATGTACCTTTCCACTGTTATGTCAGTAAATTTTACAAAAACCAAAAATCACTTTGTGCAATAAAGTATTTTTTCTTCCTGATTTTCTTCTCCAATTTCTAGAAATGAGGGTGCTATAAGACAGTAGTGTTCAGACGTGCTGAAGTCCTTAAATTCCCACTCGGCAATGAGCACTCATAAATCAGATCCTAAGGTAGGGTGCACAGTTTTCATTGAAATGGAAAATACAGGTTTCCACCAGTGCTGGATGTTCTTGTGAGAGAAGTGTTGTTAAGAATACAGTGGTCTAGCAAAGTTATTGCGTGCGGCAACACCTATGCTTGAAACTGTGTGCCTCTGAAAAAGATTTTCCAGATAAGTATGCTCTTATTTATGTAATTCTCGTATTATGTTCTCAATGTAATATTACATGAAATGGAACAGAACATAATTTAGGGTGAATGTATTGTGCAAAATATTCTTCTTAACGGTGCTGCATTCTTGCCCCCCTGAGTGGAGCAGAGCTGGTGTAAGTAATGGCAGTGGGTGGACACTTCATTTTATTAGCAGTTACTGCACGTTGCAAAGATATCTTAGTAAGGTTGTAGGAGTAATTGCATTCCTTAACTAGCACCCAGATAACTGGTATCTGAAAATGGTCCTTAGATCTAATTAAAATGTCTTCTTTAAAGCAGAGCAAAGAGGTTAATTTTTTGCTGCTGACCTGGCAGACTATTCAGCCAGAGATGTTACTGGGAATCTCTACAGGGCTGCAGACTGGGGCCTTCTGTGTGCTTCATCTCCAGGGGCACGTAAGGGCCAAAGCCTTCTCCGTACTGACACAATTTGCATCGCCTCGAAACACCACCCCCTCCATCCACACAGGCACCTTCTTCTCGGCCTGTACAGACACCCCCATCTGCAGGCCAAGACGCTGCCAGCCACAATCTTTCCAAGTGGAGCTAGACATGTGCACTTCTAAGAGGGAAAACAGTAATGCATCTGACAAAACCCTACCAAAGCTTGGAGCCTAAAGCTGAAGAACGGCTACTCTACAGCGGGCTTGATTAGATGGCCATTGAAGATGATGTAAACATCGGACTCCTCGCTATAGATGGCATTTTCTCGCTCTCGTTTGAACATCCGCACCCAGACCTCCTCTCCTTCCTGCAGGTCCAGCATCAGGCTCTGGCTCTGCATGATGCTCCGATCACTGGGCTGGGCATAGAGGATGGCCACCTCTTTCTCATTCTTCATCAAGTGCAGATAGGTCTCCTTGAAGTTCCACGTGTGGACGTTGAGGCTGAAGTAGTAGACTCCTGGCACATAGCAGAAGAACTTCCCCGAGAACATGTTGAAGTGCTTGTAGAGGTTCACGAACTCTGTGTCAAAAGTGACGTGCTGGAAATAGTCTGAGCTATGAAGGGGTTTTCTCCGACCCACTGAAAAAGCAGCATAGAGCTGCTTGCAGGAATGGCCTTGCGGGCCAGGCTGGCCTTTCTGGCCCTTTCGTCCATTAAAGCCACGTAGCCCTCTTTCTCCTTCCTTTCCCACTGCTCCAGGGTACCCTTTTTCTCCCATTTCACCCTTCTCACCTGTGAGCATAAAGGGAAACCTTGTCAAACACAAGCAAGGGAAGCCCTAGCTGCAGACACATCCAGCTGGAGACAACTATCAAAGTACCTGCTAAAATACCATTTTGACAAAAACAGGTATCTAGACACATCTGTCAGACTTGGCCCCCTTCTAAATTTCAGTTTTGCATCACTGTGAGATGATGCTCTCTCACTGACTGGCCACTCATTATATGAACAAGCCGCTTCTGACTGTAGTTTCCAGGCGTGGGCAATTCTAAGTATACTGACAAGCTCCTAGTTAGTGAGGTTTTTAACAGTGCCTCCATTCTGGCATTAATCTACAAAGTTTAGGTCCATTTCTCTGGGGACAGGAAAAAAATGCCAATGCAAAGATGAATAACAGCAGAATGGAACAAAAAGGAAAAAAATGCCAGGTGAAATCTTGGTTCCACTGAGGTCAGGTCAATGTTCAAAATAATTCCAATAGTGAAACTCCACTGCCTGGCCGGACTGTTTACAGGCATCCCGTTAGATCAACAGCCCCTTTGTGCAGAGGGAAGGGCAAGAAAAATTTACAGATTTGACTGAGGTCTGGTTTAGGCCTGGGGGCTGTTGGGTTTGTCCTATCTGCACATCCCTGCTTGCAGAACTCCCTGTGATGTCTCTGACGTGCTTAACTTTCTCTGAGCTCTGCCTTAATGAGACAAAAAAGTGACATGGAAAAAGTGAGTGAGAGTCTGCGTTCGTTCTTTACACCTTATTCTACTGTTCAGTAATTCTGAGATAACATTTGCAGCTGGTTTCTAGTGTGGTCTAACCTAAGCTTCCAATGATGCAGTTTCACATTGCCTTTTCCTGATGCATTAGAGCTTTTTGCCATCTCTTCTCGCTTGCACACACTTACAGCCTCTGTCATGTCACCCCTTGACCTTTTTTTCAGTAAATAATATAAAACAGGTTTCTCAGCATGGGGGAGGAGCACATCTTGGAAAACAAGTGTGAACATGTAAGACAGAAAAAAGGACGTCACCACGGTAGTCAGCTTTACCCACCTTTGAGGATGGTGATATCTATTGTGGGCTGGACTTTGGGAAGCGAATAGGCAGGGTCATTGCTCATCCTCGTGTACCGCGAGGAGGCAATGGGGACGGGCTGTTCTGAAGGCCGGCAGCACCGCACGCACGACAGGCGCCGAGGCTCCCGTCTCAACTGGCCCTCTTCCAGCAAGGCACCGACATTTGCAGTGGACACCAAGAGCACGAGAAACACAGCACTCATCTTCCTTCAGCTAAGCCAGCTGGACCAGGCAAAGGAATAAAATGATTAATGTGGTGATTCAAATCAGAGCAACTGATGGGCCATCTGTTAATGTTACTGCAAGGTGCACTTCTGATTAATTATTAGCTTATCTTGTAGTGGCACCAAGAGACCCTGGGCAGCAGTGGTGCCCCACTGTGTGCTGTTTACAAGCAACAGAAAAGACGATCCCCATCTTGCATTACTTGCAACTGAAGTATCTGTTGAAAGACACACAAAAGGTACACACACAGGTGCAGGTACACAAAAGGAAAGACTGTTGAGATAAGAAGCTAAGGCTGAGATGCTTGAAGAAATTGGTAGCAAGCTCTGGTCAAGGCACGCATGCTGCCTTGCTGTTGCAAAAGGCACTGGGTAAAATACACAAAGCGTTACTGTTAGTTACCATTTCTTGTGTCACCATCCTGAAAAATGCAAAATCAGATGGAGGAAATGAAACTTGATTTAAATAAGGATCAAACCAAACCCACCAAACCCTCTGATTTTTCGGAGGACAAACCTGAAGAGAAACTAAACTAAACTAAAAGAAAAGAAAAGAATTTATCTCTTTGAATAGTTTCTCTATCTTTTGCTGGTAACTGCTTTCCAAGGTGACCTAGCCAAGTAGTTTGTGGTTTTGGCCATATCCATTTGCTGTTTCTAGGAGAATTTCTGTGTAAACTTTCTATTTGTATTTTTCAGTGTGCAGAGTGGAAAGCCAAACAGCTACAACAAACACAGACCAAACTGGGATTTGCTCTGCACAAACACCAGTTCTCGAGTTCTGCTATCATATTTTCAGCTGTTACTGGCAAGCTCCAAAGACCCTGAAGAGTGGATGAAATGAACAGACAGAACATATTTCAGGTGGAGAACAGGAGGAGAGTTTTCCACCAGCTCCTCATCAGCCTCCTTCCTGAAACGGGAACAGAGACGGAGATAGGAGAAGGCATCCTCATACCATGCATAATTAGTGTCGTTCTAGTGATTGCAGTGGTGTTTCACACAAGACAGATTTTGGAATTATGCCTTTTTGGACCTTATCCGAAGTCCAATTAGTCAGATGGGCTCTTGTTGACTTCAGGCTGGGAACAGGCTTTTATAGCTCCTCTCATACTAACTTTAATTCCTGGGATAGGTGGAGAAGTTAGTGGCTAGATGTCCTAGGTGTCAGAAGGAACACAGTGCACACAAAAGGACTCTTCTGGGTTTTGGACCATTGTGAAGGAGGCAGAGGATGGAGGGTTTCCTAGGCTGGAGCTTTACAAAAGCTTCACTGGGCAGAAAATGGACTAGTCAAGAGAATACGGAAAAAAGTGTCAATAGGGGCAAGGTGTTTGGATTATACCGGCATTCCTGGGAGATGTTTTCTTCTAGTTCTTACCTGCCCCAAAAGAACTGTCATTCACACCTTTTATTACTTGGTGTAATTTAACTCCCCGGAAACCTGATGAATACTTATTAGCAGCAATATAATAACTTTCCTTTTGACAGCAGTTGAATGTTCTTTCATCAAATCTGTCATAACTTGAAATGATCTTTCTATTCATAATTGCACCTCATTCTAGGTACAAGTCTGAGAAGGGATTAATATTCCTTTTATATCAGTGTTCAGGGCCTGAATTCTTATTTTCATTAAGTCCTTTTTAATTTTCATTCCATTTTTTAAGCCATCTTTGTGCTGCCAAATAGGAACAGAGGTGTTATGTAAGTCTAAATGGCTCGAAGGCCCTAACTAAGCAACCCATATGGGACCAAAACAGAAAGCTTGCACTGCAGAGAGCATTTGGGTTCCACAAACTCTTTTAAGGGTTTATTCTGAAGCAGACTGGAGTTTTTGCATTTGCATAATGTCTAAGGAAGATCCCATGTGCACTAGGAGTTCCAGGCAATTGGGACCAACATTGTCCATGGGATTAGAAAGTATTTAGTCCTTCTCAGGAGTGTGGGTAGTCAAAAACCGGGGAATGAAGTATAGGGCATTTGATTACATTATCAGAACATTAAAATATGAGGACATACTTGCTCATAATACCTTCATGAAGGAGAAAGAGTATTCATTAAGAAGGGTATTCATAATGGGTGGAAGGGAAAGAATTCATAAATATGAAGAAATTACCTCCATGTTTTATAGGCCATTATTCTCCTTAAGATGAATGACTTTCCTATTTTTAGAAGTCATACACCAAGTGACTTAAAGAAAAAAAGTCTAGGTAAAAAAATCACTGTTCAGTTTGTGCACATTTTATATTACTATAATCTGAGCACCCATTGAAGAAATCGTGGTTACTTGCATGATTCATGAAGAATAATAACTCAAGTTATTGGCTAGAAATTACTTTTGGAAAAATGAGGCCAACCAGACAAAAACCTCAATCAGTTCCGAACATCCTAGAGCTGATTCTCCTTCCCCCCTCCCCATTTTCCTTCATGCTTTTACATTCCAAAATGGTGTAATCTTTCAGAAATAGTCAGATCTGTGAATGTAGGGCCAACCTAAGCCTTGTTTCTGTGCATATATCAACCATTATCCTGCATATTGAAGGTGGTTGAGTAGTCTAATGAAGTAGCAGAAGCATGTATTTAGTTGCAACATCTGTGGTTAGGTGAAACCCTAATGATAGATGCCAATAAACAGAATTTTACTCATAAGAGTTAGAAGAGGACAGGAGAAGATGTAAAATAAAAAGAAAAAAGAAGTGGAGAGAGAAAGGAGTCATGGCTATAGGAAAATAAAATGAATTCAACAATACAGGATTAGATTTGAAAGACATCTAGCATAAAACCAGAGATCAGATGAAGGAAAAACCTCAGAACAGAGGGATCAAAATGTGCAAAAGCAAAGGGAACAAACCTGGGTTTGTAAGGGATTCATATCAGTCCGGAGAAAAATGATTTGAGCTGAATTTCAGAGGAGAAGCAAGAATAACCCTCATGGTGGTAGGGAAGTCAAATGTGACACCTCAAAAAAAGAGGTAAAAGATAGGAAGATGGAATTAAAAATATAAGATCTGTGAGATAAAGCTAGGGATCATTTTCAGCCATTTGGGTTTTTTCCTTAGAGATAATTATTGTGACCTTATTTTGTCATGTGTGGCAGTGATGGATTTGACTTCAGCTGAGCAGGTTTATCTTCTCCAGAAGACTGCAAACGACAGACTTTGATTCGGTCTAATACGGGCATGCCTCACCAGAGAGTACAGATCTGGGAGGCTGTCTCTTCTGAACATCACTCAGATTCCTGCACCGGAGGGACATCTATCCTCCTTCACACACCAATGTGACATGCTCGTTAGTGCCGAAAATGATGCATTAGTACCGCACTGAATGCCCTGAGACTGCAGAGCTGAGTACGTTCCTGCTCGGTCATCCTTCACGATACCTCGCAAGAGACAGACAGGAACATCCTGAAAGCAACTGATCAAAACTGGAAGTATAAATTATTGTCTTTGCTTTCCCTACCAGGAACCTGCAAATTGCAACCTGGTTTGTCTCAGAACTCGTTTTTCCTGTCAGGAGGAAAAACCCAGAGATGACAACAAGCACAGACATCTTAATGCAATGGCTGGGAGGAAAACTGGTCTCCTGTCTTCAGAAACTTTGGAGTCTGTAAATGTTTCACCTGAGGACCAGAAGATAATCTTAGCCCTCTCTCTCTCTCAAAACTGTTTTTTTTTGTTTGTTTGTTTTTTTCTCTCCATTTCAGTTTCTTTGACTCTTTTCTAGCTTGGGTTCATTTTGAAATACTTGATTAATGATCCGTTTGAAATGTCTCAGCTGAAAAGCTTGCTGCAATATGTAGAAAAAAGGAGATTATTTTGAGGTTTCTGAAACTTTTGCAAAATGTTTGCAACGCAGGAAGTTCACTAGAAGGCCATGTGCAACGCTGCACATCCAGACAAGAGCTCTATGTCTCTGAACTTTCCCAGGCGCTGGGCATTCAGGTCCTGCCCTTTAGACCCAGCTCTCATGTCAAACACTGATTTTCAGAAATAATATATGGAAAGGCATATGGAGCTGTTATCTGCGCTTTGAGGAGCTCCCACTTCCCCAAAACTTCTTGTCAGCTGGAGATTTTGCTGCTAATTCCTTTATGTTTGCTATCTGAGAGCAAAGCAGACTTGTTTGTGGGCTCTGACATTGATGCATCCTCACCATAAAAGTGGGGCATCAGATTTTCGCTAAAAAGCTTTTTGATGCTGTTTCTCAGTTAATTCGGTTACAATAGACAATTCCAAGGTGAACAGTTTGCTGTTCCTGTAACACTTTAAAGCCTCCTCACTCCAAAAGCATGAAACATAGCACAGCCCACAGCCTCTGGAAGCAGAAACAGGACAAAAACCAACAACCAAATGTAAATTTAATCTAATATTAAGGAAGTAGAAATTCTGTGTGTGCTAAATGGCCATATCTGCCTTTAACAATATTTTGGCAAACAAAATGAAAAGTTATGAACCATGAAATGAGACATCTGAACCTGATGAAAAGGCAATTAATTTCAATGGATTATGGCTCAGGGGGTATATGACAATGATGATGGTTGGTGGTTGTTTGTCTTCATTATAAAATCAGAATACATGTTACTGAAGGAGGACTATTTAAATGCAATAAAAAGTTCCTTTGATTCAAATTCCCTTTAGCTAAGGTTTAAAAATACTGTTTGATTCTTCTGTCCCTTTTCTTCTCCTCTGAATTTCTGAATAGAAAGACAATGTTAAAATATTAACAAAAGGGATGTGCTCAGGTATTTCTGCCTGGCCCAAAGCTGGAGGAAAAAGTCTAATGAAAATGTCTGTCTTCTTGCATTAAATTCAAGCATTCCTGTTGTTCAGACCCTTTTGTACGCGTGTGCCCTTCTTTCTAAACAGAACTAGCAATACAAACCCATTAACGCCTCCTGCACTGGCAGGGCCCAGGCATAAATACTGGTGAGGATCCTATTGCACTAAGGACACTGCTGTATCATTACTATCAAGTTCAATCCAAGCCAGAACATACGACTGAATAGTATATTTTTGCTCTACATTGACCTTGAAAGTACTCTGCCTTAAGCATAATCCAACAAGCTTTTTATTTACCCATTTTTTGCCTGCTATTAACAACCTGCATCCGAAGTGCTGATTTTCCAGCAACACCTGGCATTCCCAGTGTCTGTGCCAGCAAAAAAAGCTAAGTTCTTTCCATGCAGGGTTTTTGAGATGCCACAAAAACACTGCTAGGGAAGTGCAGAAACCATTAGTTCCAGTTCAGCGTGTTAAATGAAGTGATTCTTTCTTCCTGTGTGCAGCTTCTTATTCAAATATATTTTCTTGACACTATTACAACTAGAGAGAGCACCTTGATTTTTTTTTTTGATAGTTCATGATCAAGTTTAATCTTAAAGTTCAAAGTAGGCAGTTTATGTATGAGATGTATTTACTCATGCAGAGCTTTTTAAAGACCCCTTGCACTTGAAGAATTTTAACACTTCCATATAAAACAACAAATCTGGGCAATAGAAACAATAAGAAACCCCAGGAACACCTGCAAAAGTAGCTTAATTGCTCTGCAAACAGAGGAAACGGGGCTCCTTCCCTGTGATCCTGCGTCTCTGTGTCCATCGGATGCAAAGCAGGTCAGCCCGGAGGCTTGACCAAGAGATGTTCCCCACAGTTAGCAACGTAGGGTCGGCAACTCTAACCCTAACCCTGGGCCAAAACATGACAGTTATGTCTGCGTTGCCTTGTAGACATAACACGTTACCTTGAGCACTGCAAGCAGCCGAGCCCCTATGGGGTTCGGAGGTCTTGTCGTCTCGCACGTTAAAGGCGCAGCTCTGCCCTAACCTGCTCCAGGCCTGCGTTTTCACTGGGCGCAGGGGAAGCGTGGCCTTCCCTCGCAGGGACGCCCTGAGAATAAATGCCACTAATAAGTGTGCTGAGATCGCACACTGCAATACTGAGGATTCACGAGGCAGAAAGAATTTCTGGATCCCTGAACGGCTCTTTAATTTTCTGCTAACATTCTGCTTTCTGTTATTCCTAGGACTTCACTCGGTAAAGCAATCTATGACTATCTTTGCTTTAAATTCTCTGCACACAGGACAACATCAGCCACTGCCCATTTTAATTAGTGATAAATCTTGACTCGCAACCCAAGAGTGCAGTTAAGACTAAAACCCTTCTTGTACAGTGGAGATGGAAAACACATGGATGTGTCAGCCTCGAACCTCGGCATCATTCCAAAGACGGAAAATATTCCAATTCTGCTTTTTTACCTTTTGTCTTCTTGCAAGTCCCAACCTCCTCAGTGCTCCAGACTGCCTCGCATCTTCAGCGGCAGGAAACGAAGGATCGGTAGGGCTGGTTGCGTCTGAACGCTGGACTTCCTCTTGGAGGCGGTTTGTATGGGATTTTTTTTTCCCCCAGGAGAATCTAAAATTTCTTCATGAACAATTCATGGTAGAAAAGCCACGAAACGCTGAAAGAGCCTGTACTTTTTTCCAAGGCAGAGCCCGAGCAGCTCAGCAGTTTCGTCTGACCGCAGCGTCTCGCGGCACGACGCGGGGCAGCTCCTCTCTGACGCGATGCCTCAGCCAGAGCCACAGCCAAGATCCTCAGTGCAAACGGAGTTTAAGGAGCACGTCTGCAGCCATGAGAGCTTGCAGACAGGAGTATTTGGATCCCCAAAAGCAATGTAGTCTAAAAATTTCCACTGTCCGCAGTCACTTGCAGATGACCTCCATTAACGCCCTCTTGACCGCAGTGTTTATACAACATGCCAGAGCTCTTCGGAATAGGCGCTGGAAACGCTGCTGGGAAAGCTGAGGCAGTGCAAGGCCACGGCTCATGCAGCAAACGCGCCCTGGGCAGGCACGGAGGCAAAGCTAGGATCTGGCCACGGAGAGATGCAGGAATATTGATCTGCAGCCGCAGTTTGTAAGGGGCTAGGTGAGCATTTAGTCAGCCACAGGTCCGTGAGTTTATTGCTCCATTTCTAATTACCTGGGTAGTTTTTTCTATTTTCTGGTGCTCTTTTAACAGAAGCCTGTTTCCAATGCGGGTAAATTGCCTTAATCCCTGTGTCCAGTGAGGAGCTGCACTTGCTTTTACATCCCTATGAAAATGCCTTCACTTCCACCAGCGTGTGGCCCTCGAGCAGCAGCAGTTGATGGTCACTGCATGTCCCACCAACCATGTCTTCCCATGCACATCCTGCCCACTGGGAGCGATGAGGCTCCTGAGCAAACTGCCCCTCCTATTACCTGCACATATCTAAAACTCATGAATTGTATGGCTTTCACGTAGGACCTACAGGTGCTATATGGAAAACCAGGGCGTGTAGGCATGGAAGTGCTTATGTGCATGCAGGCACCTAAATCCTCCTATGGTGCTGCATTTCCTGGCCTGTGACAGGGGCCGTTGTCACCCTTATCTCGGCACAAACATGGAGCAAAAGGAAGCTTGCTGGTTCCTAAACAAATAATTCTTGCTCTTATTCTCCTTTCCCCGCCTGCATCTCCCGCGCCAGGAGCGTGTCTGCAGCGTCCTGGAAGTGGCCCTGCTCTAGGCGAGGTGGGTCCTTGAAAGCGGTCCTGTTTTCACAGCAAGCCCAGACGGTGATTCAGCCCTGCCTCGCAGAGCCACAAGACACGTTACAGTTAAGTCATTTGCAGGACAACTTCTCAGATGAAGTAAGCTGGCCTGGACCCAACGCTCCTTTGCTCTTTCCAGCGGAAACGTCATTTTTCCGTGACTTGCCATCACCGACTCAGTCGCGCTGGGGACTCTGCTTTCTACGTGCCTAAGCAGCGCACGAGGAGAGGTTTCCCCTTGGCAGTGAAAACACTTTGCTGCCTCAGGTGCACGGGAGCTGCCCCGGACCCTGGTTCCCAGCCCTGCAGGGGTGCTGGGTGCCGCGGGGCCGTCCCGGCGCTCCTCCGCGCTGGCCGATGGCTCCGGCAGGCTCTGCTGGCACCGCGGCGCATTCCTGCTCGCCGCTCGGGAAAGAGCGGCGCGTTTCAAATAACTGCAGCTTCCCGGCGAGGCGGGAGCAGCACAGTCCTTTGAAAGTTTCCACGTCTGCAGAGGGCTCCAGGAAACAGCTCGTCCCTTTCCGTCTGGGCTCTCCGCGGGCTGAGAAAGCCACGGCAGCAGAGGAAAGCGGCAGACAAACAGGAGCCGCGTCCTGACCCTGAGGGACGGGGCACCGCGACCGTCCCACCGCTCAGCTGCAGCAAAGAGCAAAATCAGATTATAAAGAAGCGTTCGCTCTGCCGTGCAAAGGGTGATTAATGAAATGAGGAGTGTTAGTAGGAACAAATTAAAGCCAGGTCAGCGATAACCTGGCCTTGCACTTATTTTGCCTGCTGCAGAAGCAGAAAAGGGGAGACACAGCAGCACAGGCAGAGACCACCTCTTTTTTATGATTCACCCAAGCAACCTGCTTCTGCAGGGCGGGAACACTTTGTTCCTTATATCAATGGCATTTTTTTCCCCAACTTAATCAGATCCATTTAACTTACCTTGTGAGTCAGAATCCCCTGTCTCTTAGTTTCCTTACTGCTGCTTAGAAAGATTCATAATATGAAAGCTGCTTTCATTCAGGTTTTTTAGTCTTCAGTGGCTGCTGCAGCTTCCTAGCTGGAGTCCAAATGAAACACTGAATGTCAGCCCGACTCCTTATGAAACCCAGCAGCTAGGTTGTTCGCAAAAGCAGGGTTTTTTTTCTTGTTTCTTTACTTGCATCAACTTGCGCTGGGTTCCTGATCTTTTGTCCTGCTATAGTTTCTTTAGTACTTGCAGCTAGTCTGTCGGGTCGCACAGTGCCTCTCACAATGATGGAAACAAAGACCAAAAAATTCGTGAATTAAAAAAAATAAAAAAAAGTAAAAACCACAGACGTGAAACCACAGTCAGTGTTCCAGCCAAGGGAGAAAGTGCTGTGATCAGATGGAAATATTTTTTCTTTGGGCAATTTCAGCATCTTTTAAGGCAGGAGAAAGGAAACAACCCCCAAAAAAACAGAACAAGAGCAGCTCTGGCTTTTGTGCACTAGCTGCAAAAGTGGCCGAAGCCCCTTGATGTGGTGCAGCAATGGAAACTGCTTCTGCACTGGCTTCAGGTAAAGGACAAGTGCTAGAAGAGGATCCCTACCGAAAAACAACTGATATCACTTTGCTCCTATAAAAGCAGAACTGGAGCAAATCTCAGGAAGATGATGTGCAGCTGCAGTATCTTCCCATTGGAAAAGTATCCTAATTTTCCTACAGTAAATCTTCTCCCTGCTTCAGAAGTTGGGGGGATAAAACATTATGCCAGATCATCCATGCTAGGATGCAGAATTGTTAGCATCCCACAAAAGGGGAAGGATGCGAAGGTCAAGCGCAGCACGGGCGCAGAGGTGCCCCTTTCTCAGGCGGCGTTTCCAGAGCACTCTCCCATCCCTACCTATTTGCTGGCCAACCTCATGTTATGCTTCGCACTAAAATTTCCATTGACAGCCTAGAAAGGGCTAGGCAGCAAGTTGCCACTATTTCACATAAACAGCTCCATGACAAAATCACTGACTACTCTAATTAACTGCAGTTAATTAAGGCAGTGCGTGCCAAGGGCGTGCACAGGAGGGGAGGTGGGGAGACGGTCTCCGGAGCGGGAAGAGCTGAGGGCATTTTCTGAGCAGCGTCCAGCCTCGCTGGCTGGTGCAGCACGCGCCCACCCGGACAGCGTGCGAATCCCGCTGGGGGAGGGCAGGGGCTGCAGGCGCTGCCTCCCCACCGCTCGCGGCAGCGTGGAAGATGTACAACAAAACGCAGCATGGCATGCTGCTGCGTGCTGGCGTGGCCCAGACCTTTGGTTGGGAAATAATGTACTTCATAGCCCTGGCTGTCTCAGGAACCCCTTGCAAAAAAGCAAAGTCACTTGGGACAGCGAGGAACAGGCACCCGGGTTGGAGAGCGTGCTAAAAATCACACATCTCCCCAACTGTGGGCAAAAGAGCACTGCACCATCGCTGTGTGATTTCAGTGCCTGTGCTTCGTTATCAGATGTTTCCTAACTTGGTTATTTCCAACCCTTGGAAAAAAAGCACATTGGTGGCTTTTGTTTAAAGTGAGCTTTCTTTGTCTCTTTAACTGCTTCCCATTAATTGTTAAAGAATAAGATAAAACCCAAAAAGCCTACCTAGTGCAAGCTCCCATATAGTCCCTACGTTCAGCCTCAGGAACAGCAATGCTTTTGATTGCCCTGGGAACACCAGGAAGGAAAAAGTGGGTGCACTTCCCCACTTAAGGCCACCGCTCAGGGCTTTAAATAAACAGCTGCCAGCTAGTTCCCCCGCACGGCCACGCATCCTGTACTGGACCGTAGCGCTTTGATACCTTACCAGCCTGCGTGGGTGTTGCTCTGTACGCTTGCCAGGCCATGTCTCTTTTTTTGGAAACAGTCTCTGCCTTATGTAACGAAGGATTTGGCGTGAGAGAGTCCTGAGGACTTCTCTACCTTTTTAAAACCCCTTCAGAGCTTCCCTGTCGCTCCCTGGCACAGTCTGGCAGGTAACATCTCAGCTGAGGTCCTCAGAAGGATTTACAGCCTCCACTCCAGGTGCTGGCATGCAGGAGCGCCGGGGCGTTTTAATCTGTCTTCAGCTGTTCTGCGTTGCGGCTCACATTGCCTGTCCCGACGCAGGGCCGAGGTGACGAGCGGGCTGCGCTCGGAGGCTGGCCGTCGGCGATAGATGGAGGCGCGGATGGAGGCAGGAAGTCAGCAATCGCAGGCGAAAAGGAGCTTTTGCATATCTTTGCAGAATTAAAGGAAAAAAAAAACACATTTAAAGCTGTAGGTGGACCAGGTTATATAATCAACAACTCAAATTGTTTGCAGATGACTTCTGAGGGGAGATGGTTTTATGCTAGGGTTGTTAAATAAAGCTACCAGGTGATTAAAATGCACTGCGCTTTTTTCAGTTCCAAAATTCGCAGCAGGAGGGATGAGGAGCTGGCGCAGTGGCTGCTGAGGACTGTCCCCCCGATACCGACAGGGGAGGGGAGCATCGCACGTGCTGCTGCTCCCGTGGTCAGCGTCTCTGACGGTGAGGCCCGAGGAGGAGAAAACGCAGAGGCTTCCTGCTGTCCCCGAGCCGGCAGCCAGCTCTCCATTACTCACCCTCTGGGGCTGCTGCCGGAGTCCTGCAGCCCACGCTTCCCGGAGACCCACCGGCCCGGCGGCGCAGCCTGCGTCCCCTCCCGCCGCAGAGGCGGGTGACGCAGCGGCGGTTTCCAACCCAAGCCCGAAGAAAGCGCGCGGATGGGCCAGGGGAGGAGATGCCAGGCACAAGGCGCCAGGAAACAGGCAAATGAAGTGTCCGCGCAGGGAGGAGGGAAAATGCGCCAACAGGCCTTCAAAAGCAGCCAGGAAAAAAATATATCTCTATCAGCCTCTTTTTTGGAGGGACATTAAACAGTCGCTCAGAAAAGAAATGACTTCTCACTAACATCAACCAAGAACCTGCCTTTTTGTGGTGAATTGGTAGCTGGTGCAGAGTTTTATTTTCCTTTTCCATTCTTTCAGTAACGGAGTCTGAAATCATCCTTGGAGGTAGCTCAGAAACAACTCGCAAGTCCCAATAGTTTGTATTTAGTGGTGAAACTTTCCATATTTGCATCCCGATGCAGCTTGGAGCAACGCCCTCGCTGCCGCGCGCAGCTCCCGTGCGGAGAGCAGCGCTCCTTGTCTCCGGGCCCAGGGCTTTCTGCAGGGATGAACCCGGGCAGGGAGAGCGTGTGCGAGCAGTCCGGCAGTCTCGCTGCCTGTCGCGCTGGTGGACCTTTGTTCTGCTGAGACTGTTCTCCTGCTGTCCCTCCGTTGCCTCTTTTCTGGGCTAAAACCTCACATTTGTTTAGTCTTGTCCCATCCATCCTTATATCTAGGTGCCCTGCTCCATCTCTTGGCTTTCGGTCCACACCTTTTTCAAGGTGCTGAGCGGAAGGGAGAGACTTCCTCAGGTGTCTTGCTAAGGTTGCCTCTGGAAGAAGTCCTGCTTGGGAACCTGACCAACACAGAGCACCTCGTGGGTACTACAGAAATTTTCCTCTTCTTCTTTCCTTCCTTTTCTTTCTGAGGCTCTGGCAAATATTTGTAATTAATACACAGTTAGTAAATAATGTCTGTTAGCCTTGCTGAGAGATAGAAGCTGCTTTGCAACGAGTATGTCTTTGCAACAAGAACCAGTGCAAACAAAAGTGCAAACAGAAATGCAAAAAGCCTTGGGATGGCACCCTGAAGATTTGAGTTTGGTTCCTGGCTCTGTTGCCAGCTGTGTGGGACATTGGATCAGCTCCTGTTCTCCCTAACGACGATGGCACATCTCCTCTCCCATTCTTCTCTGCCTATTTTTAGACTATAATCTGAGTGCGACCGAACAGAGCTCTGGTTTCATAGAGGGGTGTTAGCCAGCCACTGCAGTGCATTTCTGTATGGATATAAAAATAGTTTATAGACGAAATTCAATAGAAAGAGTGTTTGGGGCACTGAAAATGATCTTAGCAGGGCAAAAATGTACAAAAACAGTCTATATGAGATATTTTTACTTTTACCCTGAAACTTTGGACAGAAGAAAAACTGTTATGGTAACTAGCGTCTGGCATCAGAGCCAGTCCCTCCAGATTAAACAGGCTTTCTGCCTCTTAAAATGACAGCCTCCTTTTTCTAAATAATAATTGTATTCAAGGAAGAAGGATATTTCTGTTTACACAGTTGATTTATAAAGCTTGGCTTTCGTTCACGCAGGGAGCAAGAGGAAAAAAACAGTTTCGTACACTGCTCTAGGCTTGCAGCAAATTAATAAGAAACTCTGTGTGCTATACAGTAAGGAGTTCAGGGCATGCTGGGCCTGTGTGCCTTCTCTCTTCTATAGAGAAGGTTGGGCAAAGTTATTGCAATGAATGCCATATCTTCCCTGAAAAAGGAGAATAATCAAGACTCAGCTAGAAAATGCACATACCTATGGTGAATTTAAGAGATGCAAATGATCAGCCTGCAAACCCACTGCTGTTTTCTTTGCAGCCTTGGCATGCTAAAACGGGTTTGCTCTACAAGGGAGTGAATGTCTCTTTCTAATGCACAGAGTGTCTAGATTGTTATAGAGGTTCTGCCTTCCTGCTGCAGAAAGAGGAGTTTTGCCTGTCTGGGAGCACGTGCTCGAGGAGCTGGACTTGGGAGGTGGTTTCTTTCCACATCTGTTAAAGGATGCACCCAATTCTCTGTTATGCTGCTGGAAACCCAGCCAGTGGTGAGGGTTTCAGTTGTGAAGAACGACAAGAAAAGGCCTCACGCTACGGCTGCAGTCCGAATGCTGGCAAAGTTCGTGCAGCTCCTGAGAGTTTCTCTGGGTCTTGCCCTTGGGTTGCGCCACCCTGGAGGGCTACGGTCATTCCTCTTGACTGGGTTCATCCTGCAAACTTGCAATGCTAAAGCCAGTTGCCTCTTGCTTTTGTTCCTGAAGCCGTGCCTTGTCCTGCCTTTGTGGCTTCTGGCTTCTGTGCATTGCCCATGCAGCGAAAACAGCCACAGCCCATCCATGGCTCTGCCCCAAGCACGTGAACATGAACGCGGAATAAAGCTGATCCTAGTAACAGTGTGGGTGTCAAAATATGTATCCTGGAGGCAATGCTTCCTCCACTTGCCTACTGGGATGCTGAAAACCAGACCTGTTTGCTGCTGTCCTGAAATCCTCATGAAAGGACTGGTGTACCTCTCTCTTGGCTGTTTCCCCATGTTTTGAGGGATGGCGGATAATCTGGCTGTGAAAGTATGTCCAGGGTTGTAATTTTGGCACACACACATGCACAAGACATTGGCTCCAGGTAGCGAATATTTGTGACTGTCTGTTGAACCTGAGACTTTGGGTCTCTGAAGGCATGAAAGGAGGCTGGAGCCCAGCTCCATAGCCTGAAATGCCTCCGCACTCTGCAAGTTCGTTTCTTTGAGAGGTCAGTCCACAGCTGCAGCTCTACTTTCGTAACGTAAGCCCAACGGGCATTAGAAACATCTGAGCTACTCAGTGTTCACAAACACGCTTGGGCTTTCTCCTTTTTTAAGTGAAGGCACTTTTTTTGTTGTTTTTTAACTTGAGCCATTATATACAGTGCCTTTGAAAGTTATCTGAGTTGTGACCAGCTCTTTAAATGAAAAGGTGTGTTTTGTATGGATTTTTCCACATGCTAAACTCAGTGAGAGTGATGTGTGTTTGCTTTCTCTCCTCCTGCTCAAGGCTGAGGCTCTGTGCCATGACAACCTCTGCATCACATGGCAGACACACACAGATGATTCCTATGGAAACATTAAATATTAAACTAAGCTTCCTTCTGGCTTTCTGCTGGGGTGTAATTTTGGCACACAAGAACTCCCTGGTATTCACAAAATTCAGCCAGACAACTTTGATGCTTAACTAACAGAAAGGATGCATGGGGAGCTGGGAGAGTGTGTGCAGAGATATGATTAATGTACTGACTGTGCTAAACTCTAAAACCAAGCGGAAAAAGTGAAGAGCACTTCTCCATGCACTACCATACCAGCCAGATAGCTGAGGAAGATTTTTCAAGGCCTCTAATATAGTAATGCACAACCACCAACATAATATAATACAATAAAATATACATATATGTGCATGCGTGCGTGTGTGGTGCTTTCAAAAGCCCAATTGTACAAAGGCAAAATAATTATGAGCCAGTTGGAGTTTAAGCAGCAGCATGTGAATGATAATTGGGAACTGCTTAAGAATAATTTGCTAAATAACCTGAAAGCTATGATTTCACAGCAGAGTGAGAAAATATTTACAGCTAAAGCCTGGCTCAGAGGGGAAATGAAAGCTTTCTGGAAGAGAAAAAAATTCCATACATAATAGGTAAAAAGGGGAAGTGGGTGGCTTTCCTCCAGGCTGCTGGAACCTTCGCACAGCTGCTCACACAGACCAATATTGGAAAAGGGCAAATGAGATGACCTGGATAAATATAGGTTAATCAACCTTGCAGCGAACCTGTCAAAGTAACAGAATTGCTGATGATCTCTAATGAAGGGTTAACAGAGGGTAATGCAGCTAATGTCAATCAGCCAAGACTTGTGGGAAATGGATCTCATATAACTAATTTCTATTATATATTACAAGTTTACTTGATGCTGGTACACAGACTTCTGTAAAACACTGGTCATAACCTTTTAATTAAAAAATGAAAGTGACATAAAGTCAGCCTGGCATTTGCAACAACATTTTCAGAACAAATGATCTGTCCTGCCATGGGGGCTAACAAGGCATGATTTGATGAGGCCTGTTCAGAATGAGCTAGGCCAACTTCTCCAGTAACCTTCTGAATACCCAAATGATACTCTTAAAATTCAGTATAGCTATAGTAAGCTGTGACATTGATTCATGATTAAACCTCATCTACAATCTGTCAAGCCTTAGACATTTAAGGCCCTATTCTGAAATCTACATTTCGAAATCCTGAAAGATTTGAATCTTGGCTTTGAGTTAAGCCTTTGTTAAACAGAAATGGGACTTACAGGGAGCATAAATACAATATCTATTTCGCCTTGTATCTATCTTCCTTTTGAATAAGAAGTAGCCTTGTTATGCTGAATAAAATCTTAGACCAGACTTAGAGCATAAATCCATTTTAAATCGTGGTTTTACTGTGATTAGCATTAGCCAATCTTTCAGGGCTTTACGTATGCCTTGGGAATGCTATCTAGTCTGTTTATGTGCATTACCTTTTGGGGATACCAGCATAGTTTTGTAGCCATTCTTATAGCTTCCATTTCATCGTTGCAAAGTGTGTTTGTTCAGGTTTGTAGCATACATCATGGAAGTTTCACACCCTGTAAGATAAAAGGTTGCTTGATTTTTTTCTGTTAATTTCCTCTAAAACCCCATTATTTAGAGTTATATTAGGCAACGAATTCCGATCCTACCATTTAGACTCTCAGGTTCCCATCCTGTTTGGACTCTTGCCAGCGAACACCATCTAGATTCACTGGGCATTGTGTAGGAAGGTATAGGGGGCATATCACTGTTTGCAGAATGCAAGTGAGCAGCAACAGTACAAGCTGGCATCCAAAAGTGTGATCGTTTGACTGTTAACCATGAGTCCTTTATTTGCATCTGTCCTCTACCAGCACAAGAGATGCACAATACTCTCCTTCAACTCTTCAGAGTAAATCATGCTGAAAGGCGAGAAGCCCCCTTCCTCGAACTCGACAGCACTGCCTACTGCCCTGCTCTGGGCAGAGGGGAGAGCTGCTCTGTGGAGAGGTTATTGCCCAGCTATGACCTTCACCATTAAGGTGATAGTCAAATTCCCTCTAGTGACATATCCATAAAAGTACTTCTTTAACAAGGAAAGTAAAGGTCTGATGTCTGCTCCAGCTATCCAGGATCCTGCAGAACAAACCAGTCCTCCTGTATTGGAATCTGCTCCATATGGGAGCCAAGTCCTTGCACACACCTTCATAAGCCACATAATCATGGATAGCAATGGAAAAACATATAGGCACACTTACAGAAGGATTAAAGAGACTGCAGAGCTGTTGTAGGGAATTTTGTTCCAGTATCTCATGGGGAGTTCAGAGTGTCTAGCTCTAGGTCTCTAACTAGCTGGTAACCTGTTTCCTGTGTAATGGGAAGAAGTAGATTAAACTGCATGTATAGATACACCTAATAGCATTTCATGCCCATGAAGCTCAAATTCTATTCACCAGGTGTTTGGTGAAATCACTGAACATAAGAAAACACTTCTTGACTGTGAGGATGGTTGAACATTGGAACAGGTTGTCCAGAGTGGTTGAGGAGTCTCCATCTTGGAGATATTCAAAATGCGACTCGACACAGTCCTTGGCAACCTGCTCTAGGTGACCCTGCTTGAGCAGGGGTTGGACCAGGTGGTCTTCAGTGGTTGCTTCTAACCCCAACTATTCTGTGATTCTGTGGGACAGACTAGATACAGGAATATGAGAGTGCCTGGACACCCCTCTAAATTGCAGTATTTTTTGCAGTTGCCACCAATTAGATGACAGCATGGCTAACGAGGGATAGTTCGGCCTGGGCTCATCCAGGATCTACGACCAGCATGGCCTCCCCTGCTGGGAGAGTTTCTTCATTTTCTGTACTGCTCTCTCCATTATCTAAGTTTCATAGGCTATTATGGAAACTGCATGAGCAAATTAAGCGTGCAGTTAGAGACAGGTTATTTAAAAATCTAGTCCAGTGATGGACACAGATCAGAATAGCTAAACTCAAGTCCTTGGCATACCACCATGTTTAGCTTTCAGATAGGTTTATCACACTGACTATATTTGTACAGAAACCAAAATGAGCTGAAAGGGAAAATATTTCTCTTTGTTGTTTTGTTTCCAGAACAAAAGAGAGCTTTGATTTTTCACTTTAATTTCCTCTCCAGTTTTTAGATTATTTGTAATTATATGGTACAGAGCAAATAAATGGTGCTCTACCTTTCTGTAAATGACTTGGAAGTTTGCTTTAATCCCTTGGTAAGGTTCACTTGGTATGTCATTCATCACACCACTGCTCTACGTTCCAGCAACTGGGCTCATTTAATTGCGAGGCTGAATGAAATAGCTTTACCTTGCCTACTTATACAGAAGTAATGATGGGTAGAACCCCGTAGCATATAATAATTGCTATTTTCCACAGAGATGCGCATGTATGTTCCCAGAATAATCTCTAAAAGTTCCTGAGAGTAAGATGGGCTGTGGAAAATGGAGTAAAAAATGATGGACAGTCTTTTTCTTCACAGATTTTTATTTGAATCTCTAATTTTCATGTCTAAAACAGTATTTGTTGGTTGAATCACTGGGCTCTGGAACACCATTCTCCCCCTGCCCATGCTCGGTGAGAGCGACTGTCTGCCCTGTCTGTTTTCCTTCCTCAGGAGTCCGAGAGTGTTTCAGCACGTTCTAGGATTAGGCCTCTAACACACTCATTGCTTCATAAAAATGTCAGTCTAAAACCCACCTTTCACCTAAGACTTTTCTTTTGGCTCCTGCACTATAAAGGAAACTGAAAATAGATTGCAATATTTTTTCCCCAGGGAGATAAATGCAAGGGATGAATCCAGACAACCCCCTTTGTTTGCGAATGCATTGCCTGGCATGTTGAGTTCAGTCCCAATGATTTTGGCAGAGTATTGACATGTGTCAGTCACTCCAGTGCAATCAATACACTGACATTTCAGGTCATACTTGCAGACCTTTTCCCAACACAAAAGGGCTCATGCAACCTTTGCCTGAAGGTTTCATACTGCATCCCATCTCTTCCTTCCCCTCTGTTCATCCTGATAAGCTCACGCTGCTGATCTCTCTGGGAGCACTTCTGCTCTAAGATTGTTCACGGATCCTCTTGTAATGTCCAGCTTCACAATCCTATTAAACTCTCCTTTACTATCACTTTTCATGCTTCACACTTATTTCCTACTCTGTTTCAGACAGAGTTGAAGTTATTGGTGAATTTTGATCCCCTGTTGACAATCACAGAAGCAGCTAGGAAGCGCTGATTGAGATATCAATAAACCAAAGCTATCCAATCAGTTCCTTTGAGAATTATTCTTGACGGTTTAAAACTGAAGTTATTTTGTTAAGTGACAGTGATTTGCTCTTAACTTTTAAAGAATACCTAGCCTGAGCATTTTCAAAGAGTGAGGGCCTGTGATTTAAAAGTAGAAGTAAAAATCATGCATCCATGTTAGGAAATCAGAGACAAGGCAGTTTCATAATTAAACAAAAAATTACAGAATGTTCTTTCTAAACAGATTTGATGCTAAAACTTATTAGGTCCCCTTTTTGCTGTCCTCAGGTGACCCCTCCTGAGTGCCATGAACTCCAAGAAAAAAGTCTTTGCTTTGAAGACCTTGCCGTTGAAGGGAACACAGAAAGAAAAGTCCTCAGGCAAGTCAGGGACAGGATGGGCACAGAAACAAAGCTCAGGACCAGCTTGGGCAGTTTGTTAGATATGCATGTTCAGTGCTGGAATACAGAACTATCTTACCACTGTAACTGGTCATGTGTATGTTCCTGGCTCAAATCAAAGGCAGAGGGAAATACATGAACTTAAATCTTTCCACTGGCATGCTTTCAATCTTTCGTACTTGCCAAGGTAAGAGCACTCATGCAGACAATTAATATGACTCTAATGACACATGTGATTCATTAAGCTGACATGCTTTGGCCATGAATGCATTAGACAGGAATCCAAGTGCTTGGGGCAGCAGGGAGTAGTGACTTGGGTTGGCCTAGTATAATTTTGGAGACTCTTTTTTCATGTTGATTTAGATCTCATTAGGAAGCAGATGCAATGCTTTTGGTAGTGTAAGATTTGCATGGGAAGGGCTCTCTGATCATTCAGCTTGAATAGTTTGCTCAGATGAACCCAGTAAGAGGATCAGGCGTGGAAGGACAACACAGGTCTTTTTTCCATGCTGGCCACCAGACTGAGGAACTCAGTATTGCACCCTGTATCTACAGCTAGTAGTGGTCAAAGGCATCATTCTTCTTCCTGCACCTGCAGAAAAAGAGGAGGAAGGGCAGCATCTAACAGTGATCTCTGGGAATGCTTGACATTGACATATAACACAAGTATTTTTAGCATACAAGAGAACTTTTTCTTGGCCACATCATGACACCTGAGACCACTCCTAGAACGTCAGTATAAGGGTAATTGTTTTATGGTGGGAGAGCTAAGACACAGAAAGGTTAAATAATTTCTCTCTGTCTGCACAGTACAGCAGCAGCAGACCTGGGAATAAATCTCAAGACCTCCCACACCTCCCCACTGCAGCTTTAGAGACTGTCAGCAGACTGGCACTGTTTCAAGGGCTAACTGTCATTTCTATTGCTCTTTAGCAAGTTTAATGGAGACACCTTTCTAAGGAAGGAAGGCAATACATTCTCTCCATGACAGTGGCATTCCTGGTGCCCTTCCCAGCTTGTCCAGTGCAGCTCCCATCCATCCTCAAATGCATTTCAGCACTACACAGCCAAAAGAGGTTACAGTCCAAGGCTAGAAATAACTTGTATGCACAGAAGCAGCTCTTTCAGAGCAGGCCCATGTAAGGGGTAGCAAGGAGCACTGGGGGGCATTTCAAAGTGAAAGTGGAATATGCATATATTCTCGCTCTGAAATCTTACTCACTGCAGACCATGAGCTACACCCTTTTGTTGCAGGAAAAGTTTCACTCAAGCAACATGCCAAATATACAATGTACAAATGCTCAGAAGCTGAAACAACCTGTGAAGCAGCACAAGATTTTCATCTCCACATGGCAGGCAGGGAATTGTTATAGAAAGGTCTAAGCAACTTGCAAAATCAGTTTTTGGCAGCGAAGGGCACTCAGCTTGAGCTCTTCAATTCCCACTGGCCTCTGAGAAATGCTATTAATAGCTGGAAAACTGATAAGAAACAAGGCAAACAGTTTTATTTGGACATCTTGATTTTGAGAAATTAGCCTGTGATGGAAAACCAGTCCCTTGAAATGTTTCCGGGGAGTGGCAATGACCCCCATTCAGAATCTGCTAGGTTAATGACTTCCAGGCTAGTTCAAATGGGGTCAATGTGACAATTGTCAGGGGGTTGACTGTGTTTTCTCCTTCACAAGAGGAACATAAGAGAAAAGCTGCTGGTGACACTCACCAATGTTATTGCAGTCAAAGACCTCCCCTGGACTGCCTGGACTCTTTAAAATCCTATTTATGCACAACCACCACGGATCAAATGAGCAACTGCAGCAAGATGCTTTTTCTGCTGAACCTACTGCTTCCTTTATTAAATAAAAATCATGGCTCTCCTTTTTAACATTTCACTTTTGGCCACAGTTCAAATGCACAGGATGAAGACAAAGTGGTCCATTCGGCTGGCCATCCTGCCAGGAAACAAAGTCTACAACTGATCTGTAGTGATGCTTGTAATTAGGCTGGGTTCCTGTCTCAGGTCTGTGAGCATTGATACAGAAGCACAAAGAGGAGAAAGTATCTGCCAGAGGCATAATGTGGAACACAGACAGAGCCAGAACAGAATTGCCTGACCATGAACAGCAATTGCCAACAAACAGATGTTTGTCTGGTCTTAAATTACATTGCCTGAAAGCCTGGAAAAGATACCATCTTATAAATAACAGTGCTTTGATCCTCTATGGCCTTGCATATTTAGGTCCCACCATAAGGCAAATAAGTATCATTCAAAACTAGCTGGAAATGGGATGTGGGCAGGAACTCTTTAGATGTGTCTGGTGTTAGGGTGTCTTGAGCTTCTTCATAGAAAGTTTTCTGTGTATTGAGGGGGAATGAATCATTCTTTCTGTTCTGCACTTTGCAGAAGAAGAAACTCTGGGAAACCACCATGTGTTTCTGGCTGAAAGAAAAAAAACTTTTAAGGTTTTTTACATTAAAGTATTTCAGCAAAAGCCCAAATTCTCCATGAAGAGTGTAGATCTACCATGAATATGTTTTTGCTACAGAAGATCCCATTGGTAAAGCAGCATTTGCACCCACCCTAGCACTGACTCTGTTTCCTGGGAAGGATCTCAAATCTTCAGCTAAGTAACGGCCCCAAAGCGATGCAGAGATCAGATGCTCACTGCACATTAAAACCTGAACAGAGACAGATTCTCAATCCAGAGTCATGATGAAACTTTGATGAGAGTGGACCCAAACCTTCATCTCTTGCTCGTTTAGGAGGCAGATGACAGAGCCAACCTGTACTAATGCTTGGAAGACCAGCATTACTCTTCCCCCAACCTGCCTTAAGCTTCTTCCTCCCTAGCTTGCAGGGCTCAGTTCTTCTCCTGGATGTGACTGCCCATGCAGCAGCGTTGCAGCCCTGCTCAGTGCTCGCAGGAGCTGTGCTTGCCATGTGCAACTGGCTCTTAGCACACTGCTGTCTGAACCTGCAGACCTCAGTTCCCAGGGATCGTGTTTGGCTGACACAGCCCTTGGGGCATCCTGTCCATGCAGGCATTTGTGAGTGGCTGTTTCTGCATATTGTACAGGCAGAAAAACAAATATGTCATCTAACATTTTGAGGTGGGGGAGGGGGACCAGCTAGTGCGACTTGCCTATGGACTAACCTGAAAAATTGTGTTACAATTTAATGTGATGGAAAGCTACAATTAGCTTTAATTAAGGCAGCCTCATTGCCTTGCCAAGAGCAGAGCTGCTGTCAGTTCCATTTTCTTACCTTTTCACAGCACAGACATGCTGCGATTCAGCAGCTTAGTACTCCTGTCACAAAGTCCTCCCCCCACAACACTGATGAATGGGCTCTGAGGATTTATTACTAATATGTCACAGTGGGACCCAGAAGCACCCCCAGTACTGGGAACCCTGTGCTATGTGGGGTATACATTCAGAGTAAGGAGAAGTCAGAGTATAGATAGTCACATACCTCAGAGTATAGACGTGGGATGAGCCCGAGGTGACGTAGTCTCCTGGCAAAGCTGGGATAAAACCACCTTCTTCTGACTTATGGGTAGTGATGTATCCATTAGATATTGCCTTCAGGCATCGCAAATTGAGTATCATTCACTGCTTTATGTTCTGAAGAATGTCAGTGACATTTCTGAGCTGTGTTTCACAGAACCTTTAATAAAAGGATGAAAAACATAAGTTACTATAAAGTGTATCTCATGAACTTTTGTCTCAGCCAGTGAGCATCTTTGGGTTTCCTGGAAGGAGATTTAAGACCTTTTTCACTTCCCCTTTTTTAAGTTTAATCTCTTTCCAAACTATTTCATATGCAGATAAGGCATATAACCTGCACCTGACTTACGATGAGTGAGTATTTCTGTTCTTCATCTGGTGATAACAGCCAGGACTCTTCTTCTCCATATTCAATGCAGTCATGAACAAAGTGAATTATTCTCAGCTACGATGTGCTGTATTCAATGAGCAGAGATGGTCTCTTGTAATTAAATGTAATTTCTCTGTTGCCCTAGAGAATATAGAACCTTATCTCATTAGCGCAACCAGCCTTTTACTGACACCAGAATAGGATTTTAGATCTGTGTTGCATAGGATACTGACTTGATACTTGTGCCATTTTAGGTCACGTTATTTACTAAAAAAATCTCTGGTGCAGCTGATGGATTCACATTAGAATATCTATCTTGAGTCTTGCCTGAAATCAAACATCTTTAGGAATTAATATAGCTCTTGTTGTGAGAACATCAAGGTTTTTCATAATGTTATAGCATCTGTCTGTACGCTATTAAATTTGGCCAGGAACTGGATTTTCTTGTGTCAGAAATTTTCTTTTCTTTTCATTTTGAAGCAGAAAGGAATTAAACACACAAAAGGAAATATTGTGGTTCAAATACAATGTTTTATGTGAATTTCAGACTTCAGAAGATATTTGTACATAGAACCAAGCCATTTCATTTCAGAATAAAAAAAAATGCATGCATTTTATTCTGAAAGGGTCAGAACAGGACATTTTAATACGAGATAGCTTTTTCATCTCTTCCACAGAGCAATGCCAGGCTTTGAAGAATAGAGCTCAGATGCCTGGCAGTGCAAGGTACTCAGTGGCTACCAAGGCATTTGAATCCATACAGATAAAATGTCAAATTCACATCCACACTGAGATGAGCTGAAGGGAAGAATGTGAACAGCAGAAAAATAACTAGCCAAGAGGCTGAGAACAATTGCATGTTGTTGTGGTTAATGGCTTATTGATGGGATTACAGCTTTTCTTTCCATCATTAACATTCAAGATCTGGTTTTAGAATTTTACTAATTTGTTTGTTCATAACTGTCCAATAGATCTTTTCTGCAAACATGTTTCAATCTCTGGGTTATTCACAGACTTGTTTGATCAATGTATTTGTGTTCGATTAATGAATTCCAGTTGTTCATCAGTACACCTATCATATGATATTACTTCTGTTTCCTGAATGAATGCTGTCAAATAAATACATTAAATAAAAAATAAATTAATAAAATGAAAGATGGAGAAAAATCAAGTTTCATTGATATTTTCAGGAAGAAGATGCAAAAAATACATGGACTTTACGCTGTAGAGGGCAATGGTATCCCATCTGGAGGCAGAGCAGTGGGGTGGTGACTAAGCAAACAGACTGTACCATAACTGTCACCCTAAGTTAGGATGAGTAGAAAACATGGGAAAGAGACAAAGTTTCAATGATGTTCACATCTCTAGGAAAGGATAAACCTGCTCTATAGAGCCTATTTCACTGAGCAATGCCATCCTCACTATATAAGCCTCGATTATGGTGTAAAGCTTATATTTCAAGCAGAGCAGAACAGAAAGCAGATTTCCTATTTCCTCTAGGAGATTTTAGGATTTCCGAGTGGTTTCCCACCCTGAATGTGAGAGAGAATGAACACTTCAATATCCATTTTTTTGTGAACTGTAATCACCAAAATTTCTTGTTTGGGGTCAGATGGAATGCTGTGTTAATTTTAACTTTTATTTTTGTTTTACTAGAAAACGATTTCCATTTAAAAATGGAGAGTGAATTCAGCTGGAAAAATGGAACAATTGTCCTCCTTCCCCAGGTGCCAGGTGGGCTGTGTTTTGACACGTCAGTCACATTTTTTTCCTTGGAAACTTTTCAAAATGGGGACATCTGTGGACACAAATTCTTCCCTTCATGCAGTCTATTTTGGCAAGCTGCATTTTGCAATAAAGAATTTTTAATATATAATTCTTTAAAAATAAGCCCATTTAAATACGAAAGGGCACTTGGCTGATGTGGGAGTCATTCCACCTCAAGGCAGAGAGAGCCACCCTGCCATTCATATCGCAGCCAGTCAGGAGGAATCGGGACTGCAGACTGGAGGGTATTTCAGCAGCAGTTGTTATGTTCTGGCACTGTGGCACATTTGTGTTTGGAATATATTTTTCAGTTCGTTGGCGCACCTTGTAATTGAATCAGATAAATACATGGAAGGTGGAGTGATATTCAGGCGACGTTAAGCACTAGTTGTACGATTACAGCAAATCGTTGAGATCCTCTGAGCTTGCTGACAGTGACTTATTTTTCTATTTTCAAGTCCTTCTGTTTATGATGGAGAAGTTCACAGGGTGATAAACACGATAAAAAGCCAGGCTGAAGAATCTGATTACTGTAAAATCCATTTATTTCAAGTATCCCAGTTATTTCTATTATGGGACATTTTAGAAATAATTCTATGTCTTGAAGTAGCTTAAAGAAGATTCATTTTCAAAGGAAAAAAGCCCTTCTCAAATCCATTTTATTGGCTTCTTGGACAAAGCATGAAATTAGGAGCTTATCCTAAAATCACTGAAATTGAAGACAGGTTTTTCCTTTGACTTTAGTGGGTTATAAATCAAACTGGATGTGAATAGCTGAGCAGTATCATTGTAATGGATAGCTGGTACAAGGAAGAGTGATGGGGCTGGAGATGTGTAATACCAATAAACATATGGGTGTCATCAGACAAATGATAGTGTTTAGTTGGGCTGAGTGGCAGAAATGTCTCCTGAAAGCTTCAGTCTTCACTTAAGTTTCTGAATCGAGATTATTTTTCCAAACCTGGTTTCTAGTTGTAAGTTCTGCTCAGCTGAATGTCCAGAGCCCTTGAAAAGTGGCATAAAAGGGAGAAAAATGGACAATGCCTCTTCTTTTAATCTAAAAGGAAAAATATGAATGCACCTCTTATATTCTGGGAGGTGGCAGTAACATCTTTCAGTGCTCCATCTGGGCCCAGAAGACACCATCTGTCCCCACCATTAGGAAAATCCAAGAAACAAATTTTCAATCTTCCTTCCTGTTTGTGGTTGGTTATGGGAGGCCAACGCCAAGACCCTTAAGGCAATGCTCCCTCTGAAGAGGTTCTGAGAGCAGGTATCCACATGGGAAGTCTTCACATGGTGCTTGTGAAGCTAATGCCTGAGCCAGCCGCTCCGGATATGCTGTCCAGGAGGACTTTGGTAGATGCTGAATGTATGCACTAGAAAAACAACTCGTAGGCTTTTCCACCCCTATTTCTGCATCATGACTCTTGCTGAGGACACTTCTCCGGGAGTTCCTCTGGAGGTTTCAGGACTATGCTCCTGCTGTCTATTCCCAGTGAGTAATATTGACCATATCCTGGGGGTTCAAGCCCAGAAGCACTGGTAGCTCAGCCATGAGACTGCCTCACAAAGCCCCAGCCCCACCGCAGGCAGTGCTGCTCCGTTGGGATACTAATGCTGACAAGGGCTACTGATGCTTCCCAACAAAAGTTTTGCTTTTCAGTCACACCTTTCTTTCCTGATACAAAATTCTTGCTAGCTTTTGCTGAATTTATGAGATTTTTGATTGCATTCACAATATTACTTCTGAAAAGAGTTGATGTTTTATCATTTTAAAAGAGAAACCTTCATTACTGCACATGGACTAAAATTTCTCTGAGTTCTTGCTTCTCTTCAATTCTCTGCTCTATTGTTCTTTATTTTAGACCTAGCCTTTTGCTCACTCTATTCAGTGTACTCGTTTTTCAGCAGCTGCCTGGAAATGTTCACAAAGAAACTGCAAATAAACTCACTGCATCAAAAAACACTTCTATGGACTATTTGAGAAGGAAATTAGAAGTAAAATACACAAGAGGTGGCAATTAATAAAACAAAAAAATGATTTTCCTGCTAAATGGCTTTTAGTAGCATTTTAGAAATGTGAGAAAGGGAGAAACATGGTGGCCTTTGCTCTAATCATTTATACGATGGAAAAGATTATTTTATATATATATTCAAATTATTATTGTTGCTGTTGCAGCACAGAGTTAATTCTAACTGTCTGTCAAGGAAAAAGGCTAAAATTATTTTCTTGCTGTTGCAAGTGTCCTGTTCCTCTGTGTATAAGGGGATGGTCCTCCTTGAGCAGATTGTAACAATTACTATTATCTAGAAAGGATGTCCAGGTCCTTAACAAATGCCGTTATTTCAGATCCTCTTGCAAATGCAAGGGGTCGGTAAAAACATTTTCCTGGGGAAGCAGCAGTCCATGGTACTGATTCTACTACCCCAGTCCCTCTGGGTTTTTCCACCTTGTCGCTGCTCATGTAGTACAAGACCCCAGGTCTGCACAGGTACTGACATGGGCAGATCTGTCTGTATTTGGGCTCTGTGGTCCCCATGAGTATTAGGTTCATGTTGTATCTCAAGCCAGCAAATGGTATAGATCATTGTTGGGTGAAGTGATTCCTTCCTCTATACATGTTGTCCAAACTCTTGGCCCCTCACGGCATTGCAGTCAGCTCTATATACAGTGGCTGCAGTGTTGGGAAGGACCTTTTTAGCACAGACCCCAGCAAGGCCTAGGACCACAGATTCAGAATCAGCTGTTCCCCTCAGGATGAACTCACTTCAGATTACTAAGGATGCATCCTCTGAGTGTGCTACTAAAGACATCTCCTTCCTTATTAGTGCACATTAATTATACCCTTCAGTTGAACAACCCACCTCTGATAAATAGCAGTTTTGCCTGAAATATGCCCCCGTGAGGCTCAGCTTATGGGGTACCAAAAGAGGAAGGAGTGCGTCATTTTGAAAACGTGCTCACGTAGAAATGCACTGGGGAAACCAGGAGGAGTAAATGCCACAGTTAAACATGCACCAAGCTCTTTATTTAATGAATGTTAAAATCTCTCTTTCTTAATTCAGTGATTGAATTTAGCTTCTGATTTTAACTGATCAAAGGACAAAGTGAAACTGAATAGGATCACATTTAGTGGTGGAAGGAACAACTGATTCTATGTGATAGATTTAGGGATAAAATGACTAATTTTCCCCCCCAAAATCCATGGTCATTCATTAATTTTGTTTAAATCTAACTTATTAGGTATTTTCTCTCTCCTCAGAAGCTCTAAAATTCTTGTTTAAGAGCTGCCTTCACTACTACACTGTCCCTTTCCCTTTTGGTTTTCTCCAGTTAATGTGTCTTCCCATGTATTTAGAATCTGATCCTAGGAATATTGATATGCAAAACTGACCTATCAGTGGACTCTGGGTAACAAGCTCTGCACAATGAAGCACAGACCTTGGTTAAGAAATCTGGATTAGGGCATTTAAATAAAAACATTTTGCTTTTCATTGTTCGTAAGAAGAACAATATTCAGATTAGCATTCAGGCTTGGTTTGAATGTCGGGAAAATAATTGCAGACAGTTAATTTATTCAAACTTAATTCTTATTCCTAATTACTCCCTAATAATATTATCTATATAAATCTCCCTTGAAGAAGCACAGGAGATATTACTTTTAATGGTCTGACTAAGAGAGAGACCATTAGAGCTTGAAACAATGTATGAGTCTGCTGGTGCTTGCTAATAATTAGAGGAAGCCAAAATAACCCCAAGTGCTGATATGATATCTGTTGTTCTTACCAGCCCTTGCCTTGTTTTGCCCAAGGCAAAACAGCGTCTGTCAGCTGTGAGCCTCTGCCCTCCTGCCCTTCAGTCTAACACTAACCTTGTGCAAGGGAAAAGCTCATATGTGATGTGAAAATTCATTCCCTCACGACGCCACGTGGGAGGAAAATCACTCATTGCTCCTTCTTTGGGGACAGACAGCTCTCTCCTCTCCGTCTGCTCCGGCAGTGTTTCAGGGATGGCCGCTGGGGTGTGATCATCAGGTAGGAGCCAGCTCTCCGGGGCAGATTCACACGCTACAGCAATTCTTGCATTGCAGCTAACACACTTCAGTGAAGCAGCTCCCAAGTCCTGACCTTGCCACCTGGCAGGACTTTATCTGTCCAACACTTCCCTGTTCCTGCCTTCCCAGTCTGCTAAGGTAGGCTGACCTCCTAGCTTATTAAATCCTGCCCCTAGCTCTCACAGGCAGCTAAATAAAGCCTAGGATCCTGTCCAGAAGCTTTCCAACTTCATCACAAACCTAGGAGGATGACATGGCCCCTCTGCTACATTGCTCTCACCCCAGTGGCCTGTCCTCAGGATGCTCTGAAGCTCTTTGTGAATGGCACTGCAGTTTCCTTCAATGTCCAGGCTAACCTTGCATTATGTCTTTCCAACCTATGATGGGAGGAATGGCCTAGATGAGCCATCACAGAAAGCAAAAGAAGGGCTTCACCTGCAGATAGGGCCTCACTGAAAACACGTTTTTCCTTTGAGACGTAAATAGAGGCACACATAAGCAGATGCATATACCGAAAAGATATTTTCTTTGAAAGCTCAGGTTGAAGTGTCATTGTTCAAATTCCTAACATTTACTCACCAATAATGCAGGTCCAGGCACACTGTGAAATACATTTCCTAAGCTGGTGAGCACCCATATATTTCACCACTGTCAATACTGGGGTAGCATCAAAGAAGGGTTAGGGATAAGATGGGCAAGTCTCCAAGGACCCATTTCAGACTTATGCCAATTAGTGCCAAGGTAATTAAAAGTAACTTAATTAAAAGCTGTCTCTCCGGGTGCCTGTTTTTGCCAAATCTGAAGACTAGAGGCCTAATGAAGGGCCCAGCTCAAGCACCACTCTGATACATGGGAAAGTACTCCTGGAGTCTTTGCAGCCATTGCTCCAGATAGCTGTAGTCTAAATAAAAGGAAAGCTGGAAAGGAAAGCAACCAGATGGCATGATTTGCCTGTGGCTACAAAATAGGTGATTAGCAGAACACGGAGGAGAGACCAGGTCCCCTGAGCCCCATTCCTTCCATCCCCCTCCAAAGCAGCTCGTCCCTTGCAGTTATGCCGGGTTTTCCAGGGAGCAGCCAATTTGTCATTACTTTTTCTGTTAGACTTTTTTATTATGCCAGCTCAAAGCTTTTCTCTCTTGCTGATCAAGTCTAAAATAATTATTATAATCTGAAAAATTGTCTGTCTTCCTGGGAATTAAATATTTAAACTCTCAGACAAATGGGCCTTGCTTGTTTCTGTTACAGGTTCATGCTCTCAAATGTCACAGTAAGTTAAATGTACCTTGCAAAATAATCTAATTTCTGGTTACTTTACTTTTCATTCCATTTTACCTCCATATAAATTACCCGCATTAGTTCAATCAGAGCATCTGACACCGCAACTTCCCAGGAGGACAGCAAGGAAAACAACTGTCACCATTGATAGGGAGAGAATAACAATATTTTGGTGAAAGAAGCCAAAAGAAGCAAGCACCTCCCTTTGGGTTACCCACCTGCTCTGTGATGCTTTTCTTCACAGAGTTCTTCGGATTATTGTTATTTTGGTATTAGCATCTTTTCTGCTAGGGAATTAACCTCCCTCCACTGATGAGCTTGCTGAAATGTCAGCATATTACAATGTTCCAGAAGAGAGACTAGCTAGGTATATGCACTTCAGGTCTTGTTTTCAAAATTAAATTATGGAAACTGAAGATCAAATATTGCAAAGTGAGTTGCACTGTGCCTATTGCAGCAGCTCTATGAAATTTTGCAGTTTTATGACTGCAAGGTCTTGTTGAAAGTTCCAGCTGCAGCAGGTCTCATCCTCTTACAAACCCTGGCTGTGAGCTTGTTAACTGGCAGTTTGGGGCTAAGAGAAACTTCAGAATGAGAACTCACTGGAATTAACTTCACCAGCTGGGAATTCACGGCCTTGAAAGGACTAAAGAGTTACTGGCACAGAGAATACAGTCTGAACGGCTCTGTGAGATTTGACTTCTAAATCATTTCATAAGTCACAGTTTGAAAGGCTGTAGTAAAGTAAAAATTGGCACATGAATACTTTGAACACAGCTTTCAGTTAAGAAAAATCAGATTTTCAGTGTCTCGAAGTGGAAACTGTGCTGCTTTGGCCTGATACACACATATAGACTGTCTCAGTGTACAAAATCTAATTACTAATGGTGTCTATTGGATCTGATTATTTATTTTGTTTGCTGGAGGAGGGACTGCTGCCATTCTGTCCTGTCCTCCTTGAAGCTCCGGTGGGTGGATTTGGCAAGACAGGATGTGATCCATCAGTCTTTGGCACTGCTGCATGCAAAAGGATTCCAGGATGGTGGCCTGTAACACACTAGATAGATATCATGATTGATTTGGACATATTTTGTTGGCGAAGAGTCCACGTGAAATGCTTTCATTGTGTTGCCAGCACATGATGTATGAGGTTTGCTGACAATAGACATGTCATTGCTTTGATGCCTCAGCTGGTGATGTGCTCCATTTCAGCTCGAAATGTTGCTGTATGGAAAGAGAAGCTCAGATTTTAGGGACAGAGAAAATGACCTTCAACCAAAATCACTAAAAATGCACTGGAATCCTTAAAAAACAGAGTTTTGTAGTCCTTAGTCCAGCAGACCTGTCAGCTCCAGAGTCCTGTAGATTCTTCCCTTCCAGCAGGGCACAGCTCGGCACCTTCAATTTGCAAGTTCTACATCACAGGAATGTTGAGGAAAATTGATCCCTTCTGTTACCAAGAATAGGCATGATGATAAATTGCCCTTCTCTGAATCACCTGCTGCTGTCTCAGCAGGCGATGCGCTCTTCAGGAGATGCTTTTGGAACCCAGTGCAGAGAGGAGCCAGAGCTAATTTTAGTTTCACAGGTCGCCTTCCTTGAACTGCCTGGGGAAAGGGCAAAACAGACAAAAGTTCATTTTTGCAGGATGACAAATTGAGTTGTAGGCAGCTTCCCAGCTGAGAGGACCTGTGAGGTGTGTTTTAAGTAATGGAAGTGCAGGACTTCACTGTGTTGGGTCCCTGCTCAGAAGCAGTGGGTTGTGTTAGCTGGCTACAGTTCTCTGACTATGTGACTGCAGTGACTGCTGCAGTGACTTTTGCTAGAGGTATGAGAACTCCAGAGAAAAGTCTTCTGAATTTATGTCCTTGAATTTTTTTGCTGAGAAATTAGGTTTTCAACACAAATACTTCTTGTGAACAGTGTCTCTTTACTGTCCAAAAGGTAGGGATTTCCATAAGAAAAAAAATATACCCTGAAAGGGAAAAATATGTATTCAAAGAGTTCAGAGTGATGGTTTATAGGAGTTCTGATTGGGCATTTTGTGTGTTTATACTTTAGTCTATTTTGAATTGCTCAGAGCAGACAGTTGCCGCAAGCCAACATCAAGAGGTTCAGAGTTGAGGTCTTGTTACAAAACAGACCCAAAACTGGGGTCTTAATTTAGGCTTGTCTGATCCACAGGCACTTTCATACAGCTTGGAAAACATCTTTCTTTCAAGTCAAGCCAAAGAGGAATAAACTGTTGCCACCTTTTTTGCCAGATTAGTGGGTTATTAAGCACTAACCCAGAGGATACTGGGCGAGATTGCCAAAGGGCCAGAGAGGTAACCACGCAAACGCTGTTAAGTGGGGAGATCAGGTGCCTGACAACTCCGGCTTCTCGTGAGCATGGGTAGACTCCTGCTTCCAAATGGAACAAAAAAAAGGTACAGGGGCGATGATAGACTAAAGAAAGGCATGAGGGGGGAGAAGGAAAACAAAATGCCAAATATGGCTCCATGGGAGAAGGCAGTGCTTAGCCTCCACACTCTGAAAACCAGATCTTTTTAACAGTTTCTCAAGTCAAAGAGAAAAACTTCCTCAAGAAATAGAGAAAACCTTGTCCTTCTGCTCAGCAGCTGCCTCTGGAGGGCCGGAGATCCATGAGGAGAAATGGAAGAGAAGTCAGAGTGTGCTCCCAGGGGGTGTTTGTAGACTGAAAACCTCCTAAGACACAAAAACTTTAGAAAAAAGTCCATGATAAAAAGAGATTTTGAAAGTGGTAATTCTGTGCTATTTCAATCAATTCCTTTGACACCCACTCGTTTTGAAGTAATTTATCACAATTAAGATAGGCATTGTAATATGGCTTTGAAAACTCTGCTAAATTACATACTATTATGCCATTCCGTGATGTTTGCAAGCCTACTTTTTTTCCCCATCCCTTTTTAATAAAAGCAGCACATTTACATAAACCATTATTTTTGAGTGCTTGGAGCCAGAGCTCATCTTCAGTCGGGAACTTGGACACCGAGGAGGCAGAGCGAGGCCCTTGTGCTGCTGCATGCCCTTGTACGCTGGGACCCAAAAGTCAAATCTGGGCGCAGCAATACGGTGGTGTGGAACTGTCCCCTCATTCTCATCTTCATCACTTCAGTCACTGCTGCTAAATGCTTCTTAAATCACAAGTCCAAGCCCTGAGGCCCCAATCCAGCACTGAAGCATGTGCTCGAATCAGTTCTCATCAAGGTCCAATAACTGATATAATTTGATTCACTCCAGGGCTCCTGCTAGACATATAAAAGCCAGAGGGAAAACAATCTGATACATTCCCCAATGCTATTTCTCTGTTAATGTGCCTGGGAGCCTTTCTTTTTTAACCTGCGATAAGCAAATCCACTTGTTTCTAGAACCAAATGATATTGGGGGTGGCTGAGATTGAGAGACTTAATAATTTCTACTAAATTAAACAAAAGTGCAGTTCCCCAGGCAGTCAGAATTATCTGTGGATGAATGATTTCAGAGGAAAAATTGGAAGAAGTCAAGATGTTTCATTCTGACTTTTTCCAGAGGAAATATTTCCATCTTGAAAATTACTGAGTCTTATTTTTTAAGTAAAGAGGCCAAAAAGGATCAAAATCTGAAAACAAACCAAATCATTTCAGTGCGGGTCACACAATATGTTTTGCTTGACTCGTAAAGCAATTTTTTTCCCCTCTAGACTTTCATTTCACTAAGGAAAACATGCAATGAAAAAAGTCTCATATCAACAGAGGATGACAAATGTGTTTAGATGTTTTTTCCCCAGCCCATTTTTCCATCTTCCTCTACTTATTATTAATTAAACCCACTGGTTTCCCAGTCCATGGCCCCACCTTTTGTGGGTTGATAGCTGGAGGCACAGTGCAGAACTGACACCGTGCTGATTAAAAGCACAGAGGGGGGGAGGCTTGCCTGCTGCCCTGAACCTCCACGGATGAAGATGCAGCAGCTGGAACAGTGATGGGAGATGCTAGGGCGAAAAAGCCAGCAGGGAAGCCCAGCCATGGATGCTGCTGACCAAACAGGTTTTAAAAACTGGAAGAATAATTCTTGTGCAATATTTACCTTGTTCTATTCATATAGGTAAATTTAGAAAGGCAAAGAGAAAGGTAAAATCTTTACTCAAAAAATGGAAAAGTGAATGCATCCTGGGCTCTTTTCAAGCTGCAAAGTTACTCCTTTCTTTGAGTATAAAAAAAATATGGGAGGAAGAAACATAGTTGGACATGAAAGCTGTTGTTCTTGGGGTGTTTTATTTTATTTTATTTTATTTTATTTCATTTCATTTCATTTCATTTCATTTCTCTTCATCTGCTAGGAGAGTAAGAAATGAAAGCTGATAAACCAGAGCAGCAGTAGTTCAGTTGCTCCAGTTCACTTAACTGTTCCTCAGTTCAGCACTCAGTTTGTGATGAGATGTCAGGAAGAGAAATATAATTCTTGTTCAGCATCAAAACCAGACAAATAATTTGTAAAAAATAATCCTTTTGACAGATCATATTCCTTTTCCTGCATGAAAACAGCTTGTAGGCTTTTTTTTCCCCTTCCACAACATTTTTTGCCCAAACATTATAGATTACTTCAGTGGATTTCAGTGCAGCAACGAGTGAGGCTGTAGCTGGCCTTGCAGATACCTCTCAGTCCTCTTCCAGCATCTCCTCTCCCTGGGCTGGAAGACATAGAGTGTCATATGGACCACACTGGACCTGCAGGCAAAGGCAGGTGAGACTGAAGGTGGAAGTATGCTTCTGATCCTGGGAATAAAAGATGAGTGTACTTGAAAGGAAGCGGCTGAGGAGACAACTCCGGCTTTAAACAGAATAAGCTAATAAGGGATTTCAGCACCTCTCCAGCTGTCTCTACAACAGCATGTTAAAAAGCAATGTTCCCATCTCTGCCGTGGAAACTCCTGCGGACGCGGCGGTGGGCCAGCCCCATGCAATGGCAAAAGCTTTGCAGGCAGAGAGCTTGTTCATTAATAACTTAGGAAGGAGAGCTTTGGCCACTGCTTGTGGGATTAAAGTGGAGTCCTTTCCTGGCTGGCCTCTTCCAGGAGCCCAGCATAACTCCTGCAGTCAGCAAAAGCCCAGAGAAAACAGTCACGACTTTGTCTGCTGTTTGTCTTTCTGTAAAACTCACATCTATGTTTGTTTCCTGATGCACTGGGAAGCCAGTAGTGTTCCTGCTGGGCTAGAGGCAAGCACTGATTGCCGTGAACCGATGCATGCATCAGACTTCTTGCTCTGCGAGAAATATTTTTAGATCAATCTCAGCACAGGTGAAGAAAGTGAGGTTTTTGTGATCTTTTGTTTACTTCTTGTTTTTTAGCTGGATCTGTTGGGTGGCTTAGAACATGAGCTTGATCTTCCATCTGTACCTCTTGCCCTGACAAAATCCTTCAGCAAAACAGACAGTATCTCTTTCAGGAGCATGAAATGCCCCTTGCATAGTAAAATCTAGAATAAAGAAATAAAGAGGGGGGCGAGGAATAGCAAAGAGCAAAGCGGTAGGGGAGGTGGTTTGGACACGGCTCGCAGTGGAGGTGGGAATTGACGGGCAGGACATGGTCTCTGCAGGGGGCGGGTGAAGGGAGAGTGGGAGAAGCAACATCAAAATTACAAGCGTGGATGAGCATGACTTTCATCAGCAGAAGTCTCCTGAAGAGTGGAGGCTCGGAGTGGTGTCAAAATGCTCATTAAGGGCCACACAGGGCATAAGCCAGGCTGAGATGCATCCGGACACTGGTCACCGCTGTGGGCTGACATGATTTAGTCATGAGAGACATTGCACAGATTGCCGATAGCTTTACAGACAGAAGTGTCGACTGGTGCTGACGGCATCCAAAGGGCCCAGAGCAGACCCAGGTGGCCTCACAATCTCAGAAATATTTGGAAGCTCAGAAATCTCTCTTCCTCCAGAGAGTAGAAATATGAAACGGCATCTGGTGATATCAGCACGCTGAAAGGTGATAGGGAAGAGGTTGTCTGTCCGCTGCTGGTGGTGGATCTCAGAGATGCCCAGCATTCAAGGGTGGTTGGATGTTTCTCCTCTGGCCATAATACAATCATAAACCAGGGGTGGATGCCTCAGGGGAACTGTCTCTCTCTCTGATTTAAGAAAGCATTTATTTTAGTTATAAGCACAGCTGAGCATTTGTCAGCATGAAAAATAATAACTGAATTGATCATTTGATTCAGCCCTTAGGCAGCAGGGTAATGAACAGGGTCAAACACTTAGGAATGCATTACATCTATTTTGGAGTAATGCTGTTTAGACTTCTCAGAGCTGCAGGAGTTATTTGGTTTGAATTTAGAATAAAACTCCAGCTCAATCTTTCTTTGTTTTCCTTCACCACATTTTCCAAGGAAAAATATTGTTTATCTAAAACCCACTTTCATTTGCAAGATGATTTTTGGCTTTTTGCACTTAAACTACATCAGTCAGTGAAAAATGTTAGGAACAGTTTTGATAAAAAATATATATATTTTTTCCTGCCAAATGGACTGTTTTGAACCTTGAAGAAAAAAATGGCAGTGAACATTCAGAAATTTCACCTACATTAAAACAAGACTTGTAGCGCATAGAGAGGGAATGATAACTAGAAAAACAGTACTGATAAATAATGAATATTTGAAGACAGTCTCTACAAAAATCCAATTTTGGACAATCCCAAAGCTGACATTTATATACATAAAACATATAATTGAAATGTCAAAAGAGAACAATTAAAAGCATCAACTGACATTAATGCTAATGAAAACAATACTGTGACTATCTGCCTTCTGTGAAAATGAAAAGATTAGTTTGGATTGGTTTTCCCTTTTCATTAATTTCGCTAATCTGTTTTCAATGCACTGAATGTCATGATCTACTAAATACAATATATATTGCAGAAGAAAAAAGGGTTTAGCCTCCAACAGCTCAACAGATCTTCCTTCAGCAGTGTGGCTGATGTCTAATATTTATTAGGCAGTGATGGCTCTTTTAAAGTGTAAATTACACTTGCCCAGGGTGTTTGCAAATGCTGGGAGACACCAGGGTGGGACACCACAATACGATCCATCCTCTGCAGTCCTGCTGGTGGTCCAGCAGCATGGTCTTGCACAGCATCAGTAAGAGTGGCTTAATCACTCATGGAAAAATCATTTGCAAAACGTAAGTGCCAGAGCTGGATTTTTAGTTTAGCCCTAAAAGCTGGAATATTATTTGACATCAGTAACTTTTGCTGACAAGAGCTTGATAAAGGCAGCTCAGATATTTTGCAGAGACGTGGAAATCCCTGAGATCCCAGAGATGGGGAAAGCCCAGAGACGGGGCTGAAGCTGCTGCTGAGGAAGTGCGCATTGCAGGCACGCAGCGCTGGGCACAGGGCAAACTGAGGCTAACAGGCAGCTCCAGATTGTGCTGGGAATACACCAAGAGAAGGTCAGAGAAATGTAAGACAAGCAGAAAGGACAGCAAGCAGGAGGGCTATAGGGTCTCTGCAGGATTTTCAGCTGGTAGAAGTGTTTTCTGGTTTCTCCTTCATTTTTACGGTTCCACATCAGCTTAGTTTCTCCTCTGTAGCTGAAAGATCCTCAGCTGGTCTCACAGCAGCTGCTCGGACAAGGTCACTTAAAATAATTGCAGCCTGCATTCAGACCTTGCTTAACAACTGGTTTCTTTGCTGTAGAACACCCTTGTATTGCACCTAGCCTTCAAGATGAAGTTGCAATTTTATGGCAATGGTAACAATATTAAAGAAATGATCCTTGTGGCATTTCTGGCTGATTTTTCACACATTTCAGAAAAAAAAAAGCCATTTTTATACCTGGCATTGTGCTTTTCCAAAGAGACATCTAATGAGACAATTAGTATGAGTGGTCTGTTTGTTTGCTTCATCAAATAATTCCATATTGCACATCAGGGCCCTCCCTTCATTACTCCAGCTTCCCTTATTGTCACGAGGAAATTTGCATCAGACTGATCATCAGTGGGCAATAAATAGGGATGAAAGCGGATGTTTCACATAAAACTTTTAGTTCATTGCAGTGTGAGATGAGCTGCTAGAAGAACATGACACTAATCAGAGTTGGCAACAAGCACTGGAAATTATATTTGTAAGAGCTTTGATTAAACTGTCAGCTGGAATTTTGGAACAGATGCAAAGCATTTAAACATAGGCAGTTGAGTGGTGGGAGGCCTAATTTTTTTAATTTAAATGTTAGTTTAGGGGAAAAGCAATGGAATGTATTTACTTTTCAGTGCATACACACATCTTGTGCTGTGACACAAAGTGAGAATTAGGTGCCTGTGTGCATAATCACAAAAACGTAATGCTCATGTGTCTGAAGGATGCTCTCTTGCATGCATTAAAAACAGTTTCCTTTTCTTCAACACCTGAGTACTACCACTGAGCACTGTTTGAGTAACAGGAGAAGGTGATATTTGTGACAAATCGTGGCTGTGGCTCACTTGGCCTGGGCTCACCCCCAGCCTTCAGACCAGTCTGATTCAAGGTCAGAGCAAGGTGCAAGCTAAGTTCAGGAAAAACTTGCACGGAGCAAATAGGAAGGTAGTTAGAAAGCATGGATGATTTGGGGGAAGTGTTAGCCTGGTGCCGTCCCAAACAAACGCAAAACTTAGAGACGATGCTTCCAGATGTTGGTGCTTGCAGCATGAGTGAGGTTCAAGATCTGCAAGGCAGCTTGTGCCCTTGCCCAGAGCAGCGAGCTGCCAGCACAGCCAGGAACTCCCAGAGCCAGTTACCTTTATCCATCCAAGGAACAGTGGGACTCTGATTTAAAGGGTTTACACTAAGGGGAACAAACAGCTACAATTACCAAAGCCTAGGCACATATGGCTGTAAATCAGTTCCCTGTTCTGAACACCCTAAAACCAAAAAATCCTCTCCTGCTCTGCCTTCATAGCTATGCCTAGTGTATTCCAGGGTGTATAAATTGGACCATTCTGTCCTGTCACTTCTTTAAAAAGAAAACAAGTCTTGGGAAATATAACTCCTCTACGAGACACGGCAACTTCCAAACTTTTCTTTCTCAGCACACGTAGATTTTTGTCATGGTTTTCACATTGCAGGGAGATCATTAAAATAATTTGAAATAATCCTATATGTTGTTGCAGTGCTTCACGGGAAGTGCAGTGCCACTGACCTATCCTCCTGCTTTTCTCTCTCGGCTAAGCCCCCTGACTGGGCTGTATCTGCCATGCGTCCAGCTGGTGAAGATAATTATGATCTAAATTCAGGAAAGTGTTTAATTTCCAGTGATTTCAGTAGGACTTCAATGCATGGTAAGAACTAAGCCCATATTTAAGAACACTCTTGATAAGGCCACATAATGAAGTAAATTTGCTTACATGAGAGGGATCAAAAACTAAAAGGAGACTGAATCTTCATGCTTCAGGGCTGAAACAGCTTTCAGTGGACAGGGTAAGAAGAAATTGCTCCTACGGGTGTCCATGATGAGGCTTTTTTATAAGTGACTTTCTGGCCCAGAATGGGATACTGATCCGGTAAGGAAGCAGTTTGCTGTTGCCCCTGGGTTGACCCAAGGTGGGAAGGGCAGGGAATAGCATAGGATGAGCACGTGGGAGGAGATCAGAGTATGGCATTGGACAGCATCAAACTGCCTTTGCTGAGTGCCCGCTTGCTCTGTCGCAGGCTTTGGCTAGGAAAAGCATTGAATTTGCCTACCTTTAATTCTTTAATTTATCAAAGGAGACAGCTGGGTATGGTTTTGCATCATCAGCTCCAGAGATACAGAGACCTTGTAAAAACCATTCTTGCCTGTAAAGCAAATTGAGCGTATAATAACTGCAGCGACCAAATATTATTGTTGCAGCCAGCTCGGAGGAGAACAAAGTAAAGGGTGTGGGAGGAAGGCGAGGTTTAATCCTTCCCAGCATGGGTTTCAGAGGAGGTAGTGCAGATCCTAGGGAAGTTCTGTTTTAGAACTGCAGGTCCCATGAGGCAGGAAGCAGTAATCTGAAATTAATTAAACATTCAAGCTTGCTTGCTCAGTTTTCCATCTCTCAGCATAAGTAGGGCTGCATAGGCAAAGCTCTGCTCTCCTGTTTCATGGAAGCCAGCAGAGAATTAACACAAGGTTTTATAGCTGGGTGTTTGTTTTTATATGGAGATTTTCACATTTGTTTCATCAGGGTTTTTGAGTGAATGAGCAAGTCTGGACTCCTGGGAAGATAAGTCTTGTGATTTGGGTTTGTGCTATATGTGAGTGATGAGAATTTACTCACTCCCCTGAACTCTAAGTACAGCCTGTTCATGAGGCAGAGCTACCACCAAGGCACTTGGTGGTGGTGGCTCATGGAAGACAAATTTGTCCTACCTGAGTTCTGGGCAGCTCACATTAAGTTGCTTAGAATATCCTCAGAGTCTGGCTCTTGGTCCATCATTTGCTGAGAAGCCTCCAAAGCTCTGCAACTCCACTGTAATTCAGCAGTGTTCCTGGTGCCAGAAACAGTGTGAGGATGCTGTCCTGCAAACAAGGAATCCTGTACTGAAAGCATATAAAAGCTGTTTGCTGTGTTCAGCAATCATGTAGGAACTACAGCAGACCTGCCAGCTCTCTGATTTTTGGCAATAGGCTTCGGCTTTTAATGGTAACCTACTGCCAGGTTTCCAGACAAACGACCACTGTGCATGTGCAGAAAAAGTCTCCCAGACTTTTGCAGAAAGCACAGAGCAGTTTTGCAACCAAAATGGCCTTCAGTAAAATAAATTAGAATTTGTAGACTGAGACAGATGCATGCAGACCCACATTAATCTATCACATGCTTGAACCCATTTGGATTTTAAAAGCCTCTCCTATGAAGAGCTCATACACTGCTGCAATCATAAAAATGATCTTCTATTTACAAGGCCCAAAGGCAATCCTTAATCACAAGCCCGTATCTGAGCAAGGCACTCCATCATTATGGGATAAGTGTATGAAATGGAAATTCAGCCAAGGACTTCTGTGGATTTCAATTTATTCAATCTGTAACCCTGCTCTCCGTCTCTCAGCCCAGGGGATGCTTCCATGATGAAAGCTGCACTGGGCAGCTCGGCACATTGCCCACAGCTGGGACCGCGAGTGCCAGTGCACGGCCAGCGCCTGGCCTGGGCTGCCCCTGGGGTGTTGAGCATGCAGGGCTGGTTGGGGACCGCTGCTGAGCCATGCTCCACCTCCACCAGATGTGCCCTGCCAGGGACGGAGGGACCTCCAGGTCAGATGAGAGGGGGTGAAAAAAGGACCTTGAGTACAGCCAGTTGGTGGACTCGCACTGCAGCAATTAATTTCTTTAGCCTGGCAGAAGAAACAGTCCCCAAATCAGTAGGTCCCTCCATTTCCTGAATCACTTACTCAAGCTCCTGACCAGCCTTCTCCTTTGGGAAGGGCAGCTACAGATTAAATTTGTCAGCAGTCCCTGTCTCTAGCCTTTCCTTTCACTCTCCCTGTCCTGCCTCCCCTGAGCTGCTGAGTAGCCTTGACTCAGTTCTGGCTGATTTAATTCCCTTCAGTAATAATTCAGCCAGTTAATAGGCTCTTGAAAAGATCTAGTTAAGAAGGGAAAAACTACAAACATTTGCAAATAAAGAAAACAGCATACACAAAAAACAAGCTCTTATATTTAATCTCAGTGGTTTTATCACCCTCTTCTGCCATTCCATGTAGCTTGAAAACATATGGTAGATGACAACCTATCTGGGCCAAAACCAATATTTGCTGAATCTCTGAATGCAGTTCAGATGGCCTGTATGCTTTTCGATGGATAACCACCCTGCTATTCCCCTCTTCCAGTTTCTCTCCTAAAGGGACATAAAACAAAAACTGTGTTGGTAATTTTTGGTCTAGAAGCCATGGTGCCCCAACATGCAGCTAACACTTAGCTCCTCAAGAGTTCTGCTGGCTTGAAATATCTGTGCCTGATTGCACTGTTTCCTCTGTGACTCGTAAAGGGTTTTGGAGAGTGTCCGCACGGTGAGAAAAACTCAGGCCCATATACATGCAGCTACAACAAAGCAAGAGCTGCTTGAAACCCCACTGTTGTCAGGGAATATATCCTTTCCCCAGCACACCGGGAAGCCCTTCACCCCAGCAGCATGAAGCCTTGATGTGCAGGAGTGGCCACACACCCTCCCGGGAGTCTTCTCCCACCCATCAGTGCCGCAGTCTCTTCTGCTCCATGATGGACCTCACTAGTCTGCACTGGGCTGGGACTTCTCTCCGAGACTAGCCAGGCTGAACGGCAGCATCATTTCAAGGTTTTTGTGCAGAGACAAGGTGCTTTGTGATTTTAAAATATCTGGAGAGAGATTCAGAGGAGAAGGAAGGGTTACAAGAGAGAGTGGGAGGCAGCAATCCTGCTTCTCAAAACATGCCTTCAGTTCACACCATCCAGGAGGCAAATGCTGCACCTCACATGTACAGTAGCCAGGGACTGTTTGCAGGCCTCCTGCACCGGGAAGGATATGTTGGCTGAGTCCTTCCCTGCGTCCATTGGGGGCATAGGTCTCCAAGGGGCATCCTGGTGATTTTCCACCTCCTCACCCCAAAGCTGAACACAATACTTCTGGCTGCTCTGCCACCTTTGCCCATTCAGCCAATCTGTCCTCTCTCAAAAAGTATAATTGGCAAATTCTGACTTTTCAACACATGCATTGGTGCCTTTCAGCCCTCTGGAGGGGACTGGCTTTGATCCAGAAAGCTTAAGATCAACAATTTTACAGCTCTCTGCAGCCCTCTGCTCCGTCCAGCTCTCACCTGTCCTTTGACAGTGAAGCCATAAGCATATGAGAGGCTTGCAAGTTGGGTTTGTTTTGCTGGTACAATGCTTTTTGTTTACAGCTCTAGAAATACATATACAGAAATCTAAGAGCTCTCTCATGATCAGCAGCCTGGAGCTGAATCATATGTACAGGAGTTAGAAAGCTTCATGATCATTCCCTCAGTTTTACAGATCTGAATTTATCCTCAGGCAAAAACTGGTGTCATAAAATGTCAGGAATCTTGGCTCGAGATAGCCCACGCTTTGTACCATCTCTTCCTGCAATTACTGGGCAGATAATGTTCCCGGCCTAGGGAACGTCCATGAGAGCAGGGCATGGCTTGACTAAATGCCAGCAGAGCTGATGTAATTGTTCATATGCTGAAGCTGTACTAGTAAAATGTGCTGCAGTCTCAAGCACATTATATCTATGTAATCCCAAACCAAGGAGCAGAAGGGAGATGCAAAGGAGAAATGATAGCTGCCTGTTTCATTTTCATGCTTTTAGAGTTTAGTGACCCATCTCTCGGCTGTCTATGTTTCTTCACACATAGGCTGACACAAGAATGAAATATTGAAAAGATGAGGGTGAAAGAATCACTGTGGAAAGGAAAGCAGTGCTCATCCCAAGCTGGGAAGGACAGGGGTGTTAGCACTGATTTAACTCTGCAAAACCCAAGAATTTCCTTCTGTGGGGTATTCAGAAGTGTTAGTCTTGCTCCATGTTGTGTTTCCATGATGCAGGATGAGCTGGAAAAGTGATGGATTCCTACAGCTCATTCCCCACTTAGTGCCTGAAGTCTGAAACCAGGGCTGTTCACCGTGCCGTCTGTGCATCCCCAGCTGTCCATTAGATATTAGAAATAGCTACCAGTTCCTGTCAATGCCTGCAAGAAAGCTAGAAAGAACTAGCTAGCACTGGGAATATTTCATAGTAATTAGTAAAATTGTGATTTTTTCTTTTTCAGTAGTAAGTATTGTTCCCTCATAGGCTAGCTGTGCTTTTGCCTTTGCTGTTCTGGGTTTTCCCCTTACCCTGACCATTGAACAACAGAGGCAAGGTCTTTTTCTGGACATACCCCAGATGGAGCTGCTTTGGTTTAAAAAAAATTAAAAGCCATTGGTTCGAAGGAGACCTCTGTCCCCTAACATGGAAGGTCACTGGCAGAATTACAAATTTTTAAAGGATGAAACAATCAAGGTTTTAAAGAAGTCTGAATTTTTCCCTCTCTTCAGTTTCATTACCTTTCTGAAAGGTTTTTTTAAAAAATCTCCCAAGTTGCTCTATGATGGACATTTCTGTCTTCCTGATTGACTATGTATGACTATATGAAAAGATCATTCACTTTTTCTTCCTTGTCATTATGTTTATATAAATTCTCAAAGAATCCGCAATAAAGTACTTCATCTTCCTATTGCTTTTTTTTTTTTAATCATTTCTTTACCCTCTATGGCCCTTTCCCTAGGGATTTCATCCTCTCTTGCTGTTTTTACTTTCAGAGTGTCCAGGCTTGTTGAAACTGCAGTCACGCTTGAAGCAGATCTTGATTTAGTATTTGAAAGACGCATAGGTGTTCTTCCATGGAGACTTGACTTAGGGTCTGTCCTTTTTTCTTCATTCTCCAAATAGATGATAAAAATCATGTAAAGAGAAAAGATAAAGTTTCTTTCTCTATATGAAGAAGAATCGCAAGCAGAGACATAGCATGTTTCATGCGACTGAATTGCAAGACCTAAATGACAAGAGCAAAGGCAGGTAACCAGTGAGAAATGTTCAAGTTTCTCCAGCAAACTGCCAAACTTCTGCATTGCACACCAGAGGTCCACAAGCAACCAGGCTGTCTCCAATACAACTAAAGAGACTGCATGCAAACAGCCTAAATCATGCCCCCGTTTCCAAAAACAAAGCATCTCCTAGTGTAGTCTGCACGTCAGGCAAACTGGAGCATGCTTCCATAACCCCAGTTTGGAGCTGCTATTGTTGTAAGCATTTGGGGTGAAATCCATCTCTGCAGGAGAGTGCATTACTACAGCTGCTGATTTTTCTCACAACACAGCAGTACTATGGATTATTCCAAAGCATAACTTTCCCAGTTCCTGTCAAAACCCATGGGATCTGGATATTGACTTAGGAGGCAGGTATCTAAACACTGTGTCAACATGGGCCTAAGTGACTTGCTCAAACAGGAATTTTCTTACTGTCTATTCCTTCTAAATTCTGAAGAGCTATCTACTCACTCTATCCTCCTCTTTTTTCCTTCTAAAGAAAACATAAGAGGAACTTCTGGGACTAACGTGCATGTGCCTGGAACACGTAACAGGTAGTAGTAATCAGAATATCCCTCTATACACACAACTTCTTCAAATAAGGATGCTATAGTGAGGTTGTCATAGAAACGTCTGCATTCCTCACCCACAGAATGGTAAAAACAGACCGTTGTTTCCCTTTCCGAGAGGGAAATACTCTGTTCTGCAGTCTGGATGTGATCCTGAGGCAGCCTGTCTCTCCTTATGAGAGAACAGACACTAGTGGGAATTAAAGGCACTCAGCATCTCATAGGATCAGTTCTTATTCTGTTGCATCTTGAGCGCTTTAGGTCTTGATGAAGACATTACAAAGTTTGATGCCTATTCCTCTGAGCAGACTAAATGTAGGAGTTCCACTGCAACCTTCTTCTGGCAAACTTTCTTTGAAGGAACTGGATGCAAAAGAATTTGATGGGATAGACTGTAGTTCTTATCCATTTGGTGATATGTGTTTTCATATGGAAGGGAGAGAAAAAGGCTTCTAGTAACAAAGGAACTTCAAGTGAGCAGATGCTCTAACACTGCACTTGAAGGCAACCTTCTCTTGCAGGCTTTTAAAACCAGTCTAGTTGATTATGTTCTTAAGTGTTGGTTTAATAGCTTGAATGATAACAGATCAAAGTACAGTTTGCTCACAAACTATTGATATGGATTGGTCAGAGACCGGTTGGGTACATGGGTACACATAGAATATTTTCTACCTGTTCATTTCATGAATGCAAATTCTGAACAAAAGAAGGATATTTTCACAATGAATATATTCACCAAATGCTAATTAGTCAATAAATATCCATTAATAAAAAGTACAATGACGTTATTAATGGCAAGACCAGCTCAAGTTGCTTATTCATGGGCATATTAGCTGCACAGACATTTCCCTATTTAGACAATTCTCATGCCTGTTCAACTGAGATCTGTTTCTCTGTTACATGAAAATCCTCCTGCGACTTTGGTCATGGAAAAGGGGATCTAATATATGCAAGAAGCATCCTACGAACAGTCCTTGAGGTTTCTTCATTGAGTTTTCTTATTGCTCCTGTCCTCATCTCCTGGTACAGGGAGGTCGTGCTGCTTTAAGGCAATACATTGCTGATTCAAGCTACCCTGGAACCTGCTGAAGTTTATGGTGGTGGCAGGATCAGGGCTTTGCACACTGAGAATTGTCCTCTCTGTGGTAGCTGAGTAGGTTGGTCACCCAGAGCTCAACACATCCCTTTTGGCCTGCTCATGAGAGCCCAGCAATTGAGAAGAACACAGTACGTGTTGTCATGGCAGGTAACAAACACTCTGTCGTTGACCCACTGTGCAATTTGGGTGACAGATACATCCTAAGAATAAAATAGGCCATGAATGAGCATTGTACATGGCCATAAAGATGTGACTGTGACTTCTATTACTCCTAAGACAAATGTTGCGATGCAATTTACTTGGAAGGGCCAGCAGAAATGAGAGAATACCGAGGAATTACTTAGAAAAATTGCTCAGGAAAAGATTTTAAAATAATTTCCACTTCTCTGCGGGTTATTTTGTAATTATGCTGCAAATTACCTCAAACAGAATCTTGAAGAACAACAATAACAAAAAAAACTTCCTGCATTAAGATTTCTTCTTCAAGAAAGAGCTGGTGTTACTAGCTGTCCTTGTGGCTGCGTAGATGGAATTAAAGATCAATATTTCAAAGAGGTATTGTTTAAAATGTGTTCAGGCACCTAAAGTGGATATAGAGGTTTCTGAAAAAATCTCACCTGGGTATCTCAATGCACTTAAAATACTGGGTCTGCCAGTTTGGTATTAAATGTTTTAGTGACCTGTGACATGGAACAAGGCTGAAATGTATGAGACAGTTGTTCAAAGTTTCAGTTTTAGATAAAAACAACTATTGGTGATTTAAACACCATGCAAATATGATTTGTTTCCCTGTAACCTTTTTTCTCCCCCTGCAAGTGTCATCTTCTCTTAAATAACAAATAAGCTTTTAATGACTCTTCACATCTGTTTTTTCCTGAAGTCACTGTACCAAGCATTGGGGGGGTATCATCTATCACACCATGAATTCCCTGGGGAACTCTACCTATAAACAGATGAGAAAACTCCCAGACTTTCCAGAAACTAGACCTTGTCTTCACTACCAGAAATCTCCTAGAATAATAAACAAGCAAACAACATAAACCAATGAAGTTAAAATGGTCCATATTTTTCATACAGATGAGCAGGTAGAGCTTAAGACGACTGGGAGCTATAGCTCACCTCTGGCACTAACTCTTGTGAGAACCAGCTAAAAACACCTTTTAAAATCTTTTCTGATAAATACTCAGCTTAGAAAGAATTCTGAAAAAAAAATATAAAAACATATCTACATGCTAGAGCAGTGGCTTTAATTACGATTTTTTAAAATCAGTAATTAAAGAAAAAATAAGTAATTACAGTAACTTGAATCTATTCCATCTGATTCACAGTCTTACAACTTGCATGTATTCATCTATTATCATGTGAATAGGGCAGTGATTACACTCTTGCCAATGGTTTACCAGAGCAAAATTTTCCTTGATTGGCCTAAAGTAAGGGTAGAATAATTTAGTTCAGAAAGGTAAATTAAATTGATTGACTTTAATTAGGGAAAGCTCCATTTACAACCCAATATGGGGCATAAGGTTATTTGTACTCAATACTCAGTCTCAGAGAAGATGACAGTGCTTTTGTTTTTCTCTCTCTAATGCAAAACACTCAAAGTAACAGTTCCAGTTCCTGGACTGCATATTCTCTTGGACCCATTTACCATAACTGTAGCCCAATCTCCACTCTGACCTTGACTGCTTTAGTTTCCTGTCCTGCTCCCAGGGATTTAAATCTCCCTTCTTGTGCTCTAATAGGTGTTGGGCTAACAACCAATGAGGGTTCACATCTCTAGGTTTTTTCTAAAAGATTGCAATTTTTGAGATAATCAGGTCAGCATAGATAAGAACAGCGGAGGCTGCATTTTCAGACATGTAACCCACACCTCAGATTACTTCTGCTCCTGTACTGATATCTGAAAATAAGCCTTCAGATAAGCTGTGCAGAATCAGAGGTGGAAAAGTGAGAGAGGAAGGGCCTGTTGGGGTAAAGGAGGAAGGCTGCGAGGTACCATGAGCAGGAGTCTTCCTGAGCAGGAAGGAACTCTAGGAAGCCTTTGTTTTTAGTGAGTGAGTATCCTCAATTTGAACATGTTGCTCTTTTCTGCACTTTCTGAAAGATTTCTGTGAATATCCCCTTTAATCTACAGCCTGAGCATTCTTCCTTCTATTTTAGCTGAACACCTGGAGATGTACACACCACCAAACAAGCAGCACTGTCTAGAGGTTGGGGCTAAATGACCAGAATTCCTTTAACCCCATAGCTCTGAATACTGGGATACCCATTAAAGTGTTTTACCCTTCTGGTGCAGTTAACATCAGTTTTATATACAACCGTGCAATGATGAAGCTGTATGCAATGTGTGTGATACTCTGATCAGGCTGCAGGATTTGAGCCAAGAAAAAAGATGCTGGAGGTGTTTTAAGAAAGGCAGAATGAAGGAGAGTGTTTTCAGCCTATGATAATACCACTTAAAAATCACCGTTAGTAACTGTTTTAAGTTATGTGCACTGAAAACCATAGCAGAGCCATTTTTCCTTTTTTCATCTACATGCCATCTCTGTCTAATTATGATTCGACCTCTGGACTATGAAAATACAATCACCAAGAGGAGATCTGTGAAAAAAAGCAAAACAAAACTCTTGAACATAAAACCTGCAAAATAGAGGGTTGGGTCAAAAGCCCTCACTGACGTAGCTGGTTTTCAAAGAAACGGTAGTAGCTTTTAACAGGCGGGCAATTGCTGAATACTGCCGTGCACATCCTGCGTTAAGATAACAGAAATAGCTGTCTGTGAGCAAAGCAGATAGATAGGCTAATGGCCTCTCCTGCTCTGGTTAACAGAGCAGGGCTCTTCAGAACTGTACAGTGGCTAGCTGGGATTTTTTTCCTCTTTGGTCAGCTGCCTTTTAAAAGTAAAAACAGGTAATACAGGTAACCATAAATGGAATTCTGTTACGTGTCATCTTTTCCCTTTTTTTGACGCAGGTCACAAATTCAACCAAGTGGCCTACTAAGCTAATGGATGAATGACAGTTGTTACATTGCTCCACTGGCGTAAATGAATCTGATGTGTTCTCCATTATGAGTAATAGTTCAAACACATGCCTTGCTTCCAGGGAAGAGCTGGAACAGATCAAGAGCTCAATTCAATAACCAAGTGCTTAAGTTGAAAGGCACAATTGCTATTCACAAGCTGTTTAGGGTTTGGGGTTTTTTTTCTGAAAAGAAAACCAAACTGAATTGATTTGAAAGTTAAAAATCCTTGGACTCATTTTCAGACGAATTAAGCAGGTGTCATGGACTGGGAGTGTTTTTGCTAATAGTCAGATTGTCATCTAACCTGTGCAAACTATTTTTTTCTTAATAATGTTTGAGCAGCTTAAAAGTCTATCCTCTGTTTCCTTGCTAATCATGTGATCCACTGTCAGGCAAGAACTTTTATTGCTCTCATTTCAGACTGCCTGAATATACCAGAAAGCTAGAAATGTTGTATGTCAATATCTGTATATGTCATTATTATTCACAATACATATTATTAAAAACCCAGCCCATGAGAGGGAAAAAAACAAAATACCACATACTGTGTGAATTATGCAAATATGATAAAGATACAGATAAAATTCTAGGTGCAATGAATTCACCTTTAAAACAGTCTTTCGAACTGACTATAAACATTTGCACCCAGTAGAATGAACTTTTAAAGCCAAGACCAAAGCCAGCCACATTACACTAACACATTTTAACCCAAATAAAGGAAATGAATAGCAAATGCAGTATTTCTACGTATAATATTATCCATGTATTTTATATGAAAGATTCTATACTACACTTTTCTTCCAAACTTTACATGTGTAGTACAAAGATTACTACTGGTAACCTGTTAATTTAAAAACAACAGGGTAGCGTGTGCGATAGGCCATACACTTTTGCCTATCAATAAAAATACTGTTTGTCTTCACAGCTATTTCTTTCTCTAAATTCATTCGTGTGTCTTCCAGGTTCCTCAGAGACTGTTCAGATTCCAGTAGTTTTTTCTTCAAAGACTCAATGGATTCCGTTAGTTCTTCAACTTCACTGATCAGCCTGAATAGAATTACATAATTAATACAAAACTGAGCAGAAGCCAGTCTGTGTTCCCAAAGACAAATGAACTGGTATGGGAATAAAGATCAACAGCAGTAGAATAATTATGCTCAATAAAAGGAAGAAAGTTTGCATCCCAAAGCATTGAAGAGGACCTGATGAGTGCTGGAGACTTTGGACTGCAGGGCTCAGAGCTATGAATGAGATCCTGCATACTTAGTCGAAAACACAGTTCACTTTGATAGCTTTTGTACAGAAGTCTCCCATAATTTAGATAGTATGAAGAATGCCTTTTGCAAGCACAATGGAACTATCCATCCTCATACACACTCTCCCACTGTGCAGGACACTTCTATTAAGAATTACAGGGCAGAAATTGTTAGATGAGTCACCCAGCCTGACTGGATCAGCATTTCTTTCAGCCTAGTTTTTTGTATCTGTTCAATGGTATAAAACTCAAGTATTAAAGATGATTGAATTATGCCAGATTTATGTCAATGTATCAGAGATCAGAACATAGTCTTTACTTTAAAAGCATATAGGCTGTCAATAAGAAAGAAGCACACCTTTTTAATTGAAAGTCTACGGGGGGTTGAGGCTTTACTGCATTCTCTGTCTTTAGAGAATGCACATATTTCCTGGGAAAACAAGACCCATATGTGCTATGGGGAACTGAGTAACTTGAAACTATATAAGCATGGCAATTAAACACATGCCCATTCAGCAAAGCACTTAAGTTTGTCCTTAAATCCCATTAAAGGCAATGTACATACTAAAAAGCTTGCACAGTGATGATTTGCTGAATCAGGACCTAAATGAGTGTACCTGAGATAGCATAAAGCATTTGGATTAATCATAACTTTTTCCTCAGCGTATGAAGAAGAACAGCATATTGGCTTTGAATGGCAGGCATTTTTGCTACCAGCATGTTGTAAGCTTTTATCCCCTACTTTTCATAAAGGCAGGAATATATGAAGGAGGAGAATCAATTACAAGGCCTGTAATGAGATCAGAAGTGACAAATGTGACATTCAGACCTTTAATTTGAAAGGATTTATTGACCTCCAGTTTTAAAATGGATTATTACTGAAAGTCAAACGCCATCAGCCCAATACTTCAGAGGAACTGAGGATTCTTCTCAGTTTATGGATATGCACAGCCTATTTACATTCTCAGCACTTGAAGCATAATTCATTCAGTGCATAGTCCACCTTGTGGTAAACTTCTGCTAACAGCAAAGGGGCTGCAAATTACCCACATGCTGTCAAGGTATTTTGGACCATCTAAATCAGAAAAGAAACCACACAGTTCAGAGGAGAAAGCACACAGACAAAAGGCAGTTGTGTCTATAGATTTGTCAATACATTAGGTTAAAATGATATTTTCCTTGGAGTGATTTCAGTCAGTGGAATTATTTCTGACTTAAATATCAGAATCAAGCTTAGTAATTAAGAGCTGAAGGCTATGTGTTGCAAATAATAAGTGCAAAAGCTGTCTAACTGCCTCTGGATAGAATGGACACCTTGGAGGACTTTTTTATTAATCTTTACCTGAATTGTGCTGGATCTCTGCAGAGCTCAACATTGGGCCTAAAAGATCTGTCATACAGCCTTGTTTGAGCAACTTTCATTGGGGCTTCTTTGTCCTTGATAGCTTGTTTGAGAGCAGCAATGTTAGCTTCTTGATCTCCAATCTCCTTAAGTGTCTGAAGAGGATACCCAGGAAAAAGAACTGTTTAATAAAATACACTTGCCTCTGTGTACACTATACACCTGTTCATGGTTCTAGTTATAGTTTTGACTTCTTATTTGGCCAGAGTATAGGAGAAATAGAAGTACAAAAGTGTTTTTCACCTCTTTATTTCTACTCTTATATTGAGGAGAAGGGAGAATCTGATATCTGGTCTAAAGAGAAGCAGAAAATATTTTGCAGTCTGTTCAAAATCTCTTCCAAACATGCTGATAAGACATCCCACCTCCATGAATTACTTTTGGTACTGTAAATTATCCAAGAAAATTTTAAGTTATTTTGAATGAGATTAAAGTTGCTGACCTGCTTGAAAATGCACAGATTTCTGGCATTAGTGAAGAAAATAGAAAAAGAAAGGAAATGCTGAATCTCTTCTCCCTCATAACCACTGAGACACATATAGAAAATAAAGCCTACTTCATCATCATTACCCAGTAGGTGCTAAGGAATGGCTTATTCTTTCCACATTTGCAAATGGACTAACACAGATGTAGGAGCTGCTCCACATAGGAGAAGGAACTGAGGCTGAAGAGGCTTCATGTGCCAGCAGCTGTTGCTGCTGCTACTATTGCTGCAAAGCACAACTTTCTTTCCATAAGACTGATAACCAGGCTAGCCTGGGAATCCTGGCTCTGGGAATCCTGACCCCAAGATCAGCTCCTTGATCACACAGTATTAGGCTTTAGTTCAGCCAGATGTGCAAGCATGTGTTTAATTGTCTTCATATTTAAATCCATCTCTTACTTAGAGAAGCAGAGCAGAAAGTAGAATAAGCTGAATTGGAGTTGTAATCTATCACTGAAGACTCTTATCAGATACTAAGCTGACACAAAATATTGTTCTATACCTGACATGGACTAAGAAGTTTTTCCTAGAGGACAAATCTACTGTGATTTTCTCGGAAGAGCTTATCACCCCGTTAGCCAGCATTCCAAAAGGAACACTTACATTTTTCAAATGATACTCTAGTTTGTGTTTTGCATCTTCCAGCTCCTCACAGCGTTTGGCAAAAGCCTCATTAACAGCAGCACACTGCATGCGCAGGTCCTCAGCTACATCATGAAGAATATTGTCAATCAAGGCACGAAGATTGATGGAAGCCAGTTTTTCTCGTTCTGCCCTATAAATGTTGTCATGACTGAATTTTGCCCATGTCTCTGGTGTTGAGGCACTGCAAGAAGAGGGGAATGGTATAAAAATAGGAGATTTGCTCTTTTGTTCAAGTTGCATTTAAGAAGACAATCTGAAGCTGGTTCTCTCCCTGCAAAAGTGTTGTCAAGCACAATTTCTTTCTTTCTTTTTTTTTCTCTTTTGCTATCTTGTAGGCTGTCTAGTGTTACCATGAAGGAAGAAGAATATAAAAATATGCTATAAAAGTAATAAACTCTCATTCACCCAGTGGCTTCTGAGGGAAGTAATGCATCTGAAGTTCTTTCCCTTTAGCTCATATAACTGAGGAGAGTATACGGATACTAACTACAAGCATAAGCACTGTTAAGTCACCAGCAAATAAAAAAAAAAAAAAAAAGCATGAATATATTTAAGCTTTACAGTCTATGTATACTTCAGAACAAAGAGAAACAGGATATCTGGTTATACTTTGCCATGTTGAGCAGCAGAAGAAACTGTGTAGCTCTTGGGACACTGTCATGTGAATATTGACTGAAAGTGGAGGGTAAAACAGCAAGATTCATTGCAAGTAATAGTAATCCCCTCTGTGTACAGGAAGCAGGGCTTGCCTTTCCTGAAAGAATGACATGCTTGCTGATGCCAAATGGTAAGTCTCAATAGGATTTAGGCTACCCTTCAAATGTATACAGTCAATTATTTCAGGGAAAAATTTCTACAAACTCAGTCTGCATATAGTGGCCGTACTTTGCCATCAGTGGAGCTCCATGCTGAGGCAGAAGCATTACCATTGCTATCCATGTTGCTGTTTTAGAGCTGTGACATCATATGTCCAAAGGAGCTGCAATCACACCTTCAATTCGGCAATCACACCTTTAATTCAGAGCAGCATTATGGCTTTCACTGACACAAAGGCTATATTATACCTTATCAGGATTATTGGCAGAGGATAATAACTGGAAGCGCTCACCTCTCTTCAAACTTCACGGAGCCAGGATGGAGCTGGATGTTGGTGCTCTGGTTACTGTATCTTCCACATTTATCGTCAGTGTTGTATGTTTCAACTTTGTCTGACCAGTCCATTTCACAAACCTCTTTGTGATCTTGATTTAATCTAAAAAGGTCATTATTATCACACATGTCCAGTGGAAAAGAATACAATTCAGCGAAATTATCACAGATGTCTGTGAAGCTAGGCTGTAAGCCTTGATCTGTCACAGAACACTAAGTAAACTTTCCTTTTTGTCTTGCAAATCCTAACCAAACTCTCTCTCCCACAACCATCTCCTAGGAGGAAAGGAAGTGTAATGTGTTAACCACTGGCCTAGACCTTCAGTTCTGTCCTGTGCTTACTGAAGGCTTAGAGCTCTTATAGCCTGAGATAGAGGAGCTGTTGGACCTTGGATTTTACAGATTAATCCTAAAACAAAGAGGATTTTCCAGTAGCAGCTACAGCTGCAATTATGATGGGGAAGAAAGGAAGGGAGTTTGCCCAATAGAACACTCTTCCCATGATATGACATCAGGTAGTGCTAATGGGGGACCATCCTCCCCTTTCCCTAGTATATTGGTCCTGGCATTATTTGAGACCTCCATAAAGTCACCCTGTGTCATCCTCTGAGCCCACCTACCCAGCCTTCCAAAGACTGTAGCATGATTTGTCCTTGGAAAACACAAGAACAGTGACATTCAGTATTGAAGTTGCTGCCTTGTTCTCAATTGAATGAGTCGCACTTCACCCAGTTAAATAGAATGACTTCAAGTTACAGAAAACAGTGGGTCTTTATCAACTGTTAACAGCAGATGTCACTATCACCTAAGGAATTAAAAAGACTCAGCTAGCCAAAGGTGGTACAAAAATGATCTAAAAAGTATTACTTACAAAAAGTGAAGCCTAAACTCCGGAGATTACTCTTGTACTGTAACTGAACTACTTTAAATTACTATGCTTTTATAGACATTCTTTATAAAAACAATATTTTTATTTTATCTGGTAGAATATCACAAATGGGAACAATTAAAAACTAAAAACCATAAGATACCTAGGTTTCTATCAGTTAATTCCATCATATCGATTCACCTTAGAGTTCAGTTAACATCTTCTTTCTGAAGGGTTCATTACAAATTAAAAGCAAATATTCCTTTTGAAATGCAATGAACATTCATACTGATATGGAAGTTGGAGTGAGGTTTCATATTTTATGTTCATACTGACATCTGGTGGCAAAAAGCTCAGGTCAAAGAGGTCTTTCAGTCAGACAAACTGTTGTAAAATATCATATAGTAATATATCAGACAGTACCACAAGATAGGTGTAGTGATTTCCAGATAATTTTTTTTGCGCTTAAGTTTAGTGTTGGACAATTGCAGAACTGTATATGCATACAGGATATCAACACTGAAAATGTAAAGTAATATACCGGAAATTACAAAAAGGCATGTCTCTTCTTTTACCTTATCTTACTTGATAATCCTCAAGTATTATCACTGAGTACCTCTTTTCAAGTTTAAATGCAATTCATACGGCTCTTAAGCCTTGTATTGGTATAAACTTCATCCACCGAGCATTGTACCCCTTTACGTCAGGAAGTATTTGCCAACATAAATTAACTATTAAGGTATAGTGAAAAACAACTTACCGCATCTGGTTACCAGCTTGCATCAAAGTTCTCTTCAAAAGTTCCTGGATATTTCTGATAAGTTCAGCTTCCTAGATAAAAACATTGAGACTTCTATGATACCCAGTGTAGAGCTATAGATCCTGCAGAGCTGTTTATTTTCAGTGGCTGTGGATAAATAGTTAAATCTTCCACTCGTTACCCACTCTTACCCTATTATTGCAAGACAAGATCTTCTTAGGAGTTAGCAAATACTGAGGTTACTCAGGTATAAGTCTAAAAAGTCAGTAATACTTGAAATGCTTCTAAAGCCTGGGGTTCATTATTTTAATGTTGCATGTGTATTCCGCAAAACAGCTATGTTCTGTCAGATTAAACAGAATATTTGAATTTCTTGTGCAGCCTTGAAGTAGGGAAAAAATGAGGCTACAGTGCCATGCTCAGCAGGAGATGGGAGCCACTGCCTTGTGCAGAAACAAGGTATCACTGAAACTGTGCGGGACGCTGGTTCCCCTGAAAGCATAAACTCAGAAGTCAGAGGCTGCTGCCTTGCTCAGGGACCTGATACAGCAGATCAGCTACTCTGGCAAGACACTGGCCTCCAGAACCTGCTGAGTCCTTGCAGATACCTTCAGAGCCTGCTGTCTGGTTCTGTAATAAGCGTTTGGTCTGCATGTAAGGCAGAGGCTTCCCACTAGATTCCTGCAGGTACAGGTATGGTGACAGGGTGCTGTTTAACGTAAAGAAGTGGCACTATCATCGTCTTCAGTTGGCCTACCTCCTTTGAACTCTGTGCATTAACTAAAAACAGAAGTTGCTACTCTATGATTTAAACAGTAATTGTCTTCTCCAACAGGTATAGGAAAGCCATCCTAAGATAAACCTGATGACATTTACAGCTTTACTTGTTTTATTAAACCAATTTACTCCAGAACTCATTTTGCCTCTGGTGATGGACAGTATCAAGAGCTACGGAATTATCTCATATATGCAATGTTGTATGAGGGGTTAATTTTCTTTCAATTGCAAAGCGTTCAGTGGTCAGTCATAAAGTTTTGTCTTACCTTGATAATGCAACTGGCGTCTGAAGTATTAGCAGGAATGTTCATTTCAACATGAAGGTGATCAAACCAAAAAGGCCACACTTTCTAATAATTTCGTATCGAACAAAAAGTATCTATTGCTTATCTTTGACTGCAATAAAGCTGCTTTAGAGATGAACTATCAATGCCTCATGAAGTGACTTTACTGACCTGGAGATTATAAATCGTTACAGTCCAGCAAGCATGGTTTTATTTGTGTTATGTAAGGGAATTTAGCATTTGAGGCTCAGGTATTAAAACCAGCTATTGTATATGAAAAGCTCCTAATTAATTTGGCTGTTGGTCAGCCATGACAGTTGTACAATGACAACAACGGGAGTATATACTTGCTAATAACCCTTATTCCCAGAACTCTGCTGGCACTCCTTGGTCCTTGTACTGTTTTTGACAAATAAATGAATGAATAAGTCACTGCAATGTCAGTTGCTCCATCATAACAAACCAACAGGGAGCGTAAGAAAGATCATTTTACTCTAAATGAAAAAGGACAAGTGTGATTGGAAAAAATATATATTTTTAAGACTCTAAAAGAGTCTTAAAAGTTAAGATAAATACATAGATGAAAGTATCATTTTACAAACTGTAAATGAGAACACCAAGACTCACTTTCTGCAGAGAGGAAGTATTACAAGTATTACAGTTGTCAAAATAAAAATTCAAAAGGATTTCGAAGGGTTAGAAAGATTTAGCACTTGAAATTATATTTATAGTAATTGATATTATTTTGTGTTGGGTCATCAGTCTCCATGTAAGTAAAGACGCAATCATTTTCCTGTGAGTAATGTGCAATTTAACTGCACAATTTTAAACGAGAAAACTCTTCCTTTGGCAATTAAGGTCTCTTCCATGGAAAAAGTGAAACAGTGCAAAAATAAAGACTGCCCTTGTTGAATGACCTAAAAGAAAAATTAAAGGTGGATTCCACATTGAGGAGATATGTAATCAAATATGACATTTAAGACTGAAAATACAGTAATCATAATCAATGGCAGTCTAAGACTAGTCAAGAGTGTGTGAGCACACACAGGCGTAAATAACAATGAATTTTGGACACTGATCTCTCAGGGTTTTCTCTTAGCCTTTAAAGCAGGCACAAAGGCAGACTGTGTGGCTGGGAGGAGCTGTGGCACTGGGTTGAAGGTGAAGATCCTTTGCACTAGGATGCGCAGTCGCTGCTGCACTGCAGGACCTCGTAGTTCAGTGCAGGCAGCTGGCAAACGATAGCTGTGGCCAGCTCGCGGGGTCCCGGGGGGGGGACAGGCCGTAGATCAGCACCGCATAAATGCCTGACGTTTCGCGTTACCTGCAGAGGAGCAGGAGGCAGGAATCTCATTCCCCTTGTGGGGACTTATAAAATGCTATGTTTGCTCTTTCGCATTTTCTTTGCAGAGTGAATTCCATCAACATCCATGGCAGAGAAAGCTGCAGCCTGGAGTACAGCTCTCCTGGACTTCGTGATTTCAGCCCTAAAAATGTGGGTGACTCCACATGGAAATCCACGGGGGGAGGCCTGTGTTTTAGCAAGTGGCAGAATATACGACCCTTATTTAGTCTGTGCACAGAACTGTATTAGCAATTCATTTGAAGATCCAGTACACATTAAGAGAGGAAAAGAATATGAAAGAGTTCTAGTAACTAGCAGTATTTCTGTGGTTCAGAAGAAGGCATTAACTTAGATTTGCATTTTTTCAGTTCATGATAGGACTCGGTGGACCAAATGTCTTTTTCTTTCCTTAATTTTCCCAAATATGTCTTCCCGGGTTGTCTATTAAAATGAAATATTGTGAATCTGAAGTGATCTTGGCTTGTTTTCAGTTGTCTTCTCCACAGTTAATAATAATAAACCTCTTTGTTGTCATAAATGATTGTCAATTAAAAGTGGAGTGAACATTTTATAGTTTAACATGGCGTTTATTTTATTACAGTATTTAATGTTTATAGTGCAAAAGTTGGATTCTCCTCAGATCTAATGATAAATCCATCTCAGTTCATGACTTTATGAATGTCTAACTAATGGTGCAAAGAGGAATCCAGGAAAATGAAACTCCTCTTTTGAAAAAAAAGAGGAAATTTTTAAGAGCAGATGTTTGTGCCTTCCATGAATTTATAGATTCATTTTTTGCAGATTTTCTTTTTACATCTATAACTTGTAGATGTCAGCAATATCTAAGTACAGCACCTAGGGTCAAAATGATAAAATGAAAGAGCAGCTAAGAGGAACTGGTAAAACCCAGTGTCCAGTTCATATCATATGATGTGAGAGAGGCTTTACAGTTCCCCTTGATTACAAATCCAGCTGCATCCATCCATCAGTAACAACGTGATATCAAATGTCCCACACATCAGTGTAGGAAATGAAACCAAACTAGCTTGCAGATCTCACTGGATTTAGACCTCCAGGCAGACTGTGACAAGAAGACTGTTATTTATTACAGCTGGGAGCGAAAGTAGATAACAGTCTTCAAAATTTCAGTCTGGTGACTGGCCTTTTTCCTACTGAACTGCAAGGTCTCCTCGTGTCATTTGGAAAGTCCATGATCTGCAGATGTTAAAAACAAGCACTAAGTTCTTTACTGAGCTGTCTGTGCACAGGGCTGTCTCACTGAGCGCAGGTTCACTGGGCAAAGCTACAGATCACGGTGTTTGGAAATCGTTTTGTGTTGATTTCCTTGCCCCATTATTGTATTTGGCAGGAATACACACAACTGTATCCTTTCTCCACTTTTCTAAACTTTAATTTTTATACAGTTGACAGGATCTTGGCTAAAGCCTTTGTCTTCAGCATCAGGGAATAGCTGTGGCTGACTTCATTGTTGAAGCAAAGGCACAACAAATCAACACTTGGAGTCAAATACAGTTCCAGGGTAAAAAAATGGCATAAATTTAACTACATCTGCTTACAGCAGGGTCATATCTGGCACCTAGTTAATGAATTTGGACACTGGATATGTGGAAATAACCTTGGCATGCAGAATGTACACAGTTGAAACATGATTTATTGACAGTATACCATCATGTGGCAAGTCCTGTACTAGTGCTTTCATTATAATTATGAAATACATGCACAGATACTAAACTGTCATTAAACTGACGCAAAGGGGATTCAGAAGAGATGTCATAGGGGTTATGGGAGTCAAAGACCTCAAACAAAACAGATGCATGTATTGCTTTTTCTGAGCTCGGCTGTTTCCGATGATGCAGCCTGAAGAAATGAAGCAATTCTACTTAAGAGATTGTATCTTCTTTTTAGTCATCAAAGATTCTTCTTCTAGGAAGAACTGTTGTGTACTTCAGCTTATTTTTCTTAACCAGAACTTCATTAAGAAAAGGTTAATATGCTCTCAAGTAGAGTCGATGAAGTTCTGAATAACAGCTGATTTTGCTATGCATTTGAGGAGCTTTCACTTTAAATACCTTCATCCCTCATTGCAGCAGTGGTTAAACAGCAGTGGTATGTGTCAAATAGGTGACCTAATTGCGACTCCATGCTGCAAAGCAAATAGGAGAAATGAGTTGAAACCAAAACTCCTTAAGAGAAAAAGATGGTGTGCCAAAATATATGAAACTCCCAAATCTTCTCTGGATGCATAAAACCTTCATCAGAGATACTTCTGCTTTCTTTGTGAGTCATCTGAAACGGTTACTACTGAACGGATAATGAAAGCTCAATTACATGAAGAGATTCCTCACTGCTTGTGTAGCTGTATTTGGAGCTGTCTCTTTAAACGTCATCCGCCGGGGGCTGCTGAAAGGTGCTTATCTTGGCAGGATGCTCTGGGAACTGGGAAATGTTCTTCATTGCTGCAGAAAGCCAAAAGCAGCAATAAAACCTATGTCCTGCGAAAAGGCCACCAAACTCTTCCAAGACTAAATGAAAGGTAGTCCCTTGTCCAGACACGCTTTTCCCCCAGCAGCAGATTTCCCTATGCGCCTTCCCGTGGGAGTAGGCAGGAGTGCAGCAAAGATACCAACGAGTGAAGCTGATGCAAGCCTGGGCTGCTAGGAGGAGAGGAAGAACTTCAAATGAATTAAAATATCTTGAATATAAATTAAGCGTGTAGTTAAAACTTCCTGTGCAAGGGAAAGGATGTCTGTTTCCTCACGCAGCTGACTTTTGGAATTCATATTTCTCCTTTTTCTCAGTTTTTGCATGGGAAGAGAATAAATTACTCCTGATCTCCTTTGCATTTCCGAAGAAGGGTGGGGAAACAGTTGAACAGTTCCGTCATTTATTTTCTTGAGAGAGTTAAGATTGGAAAGTGACTGGATAGGGAAGCAGCATTCAGAAAAAATATGTAACTACTTTAGTAATAAAACTTGAATAACTCCTTTAAATAAGCAAATGAACATAGAGCTATCAGTGAACTGGGCCATTAACTTTGAAATCTGAGCAGTGAACAGTCAGAATTCATGGAAGAGCACCTTTCAGTGTCAAGAATTATTACTCAGTTTTGGAAAGAGAAAGAAATACAAGGTACAGTTTGATTTCTTGTAGTGAAAGAGAGGTATAGAGTATAGCTGCAGCTTAAAGAGCTGCCAAAGCCATAGAGGACACATTTTAAAATCTATTTGCAAACATTTTTGCTGTAAAATCTATTCCACTGTAAAAATGTGAGGAGTTTCCTCTCATATTATGTACTACTCTTCCTTCTTTCCAAATTGCAAAGGTCATTGGCATAGCAACAAAATCTTCGTTTCTCAAGAGTCCATCTGCTGCTGGTATACACGCCTCATCTGAACTCACATCATTCTTTTTTGATGACATCCCACTTGGCCGTTAATGCTCTGTCATCACAAGCAGAGAATCACAATTTCAGGTGAAGAATTAGCAGCAGCAGCAGATGGACTTAACAATGAACAAACTATTCTCTGGAAGAGATTGGGAGGAAAGAAATACAGGAGGCAAAACCTGCCAGAAAATGATTTTTTCTTGTAAATCTACCTTCACAAACTTCTCTAAAATATCAACAACTGATAAAAATAATTTCTTTTTTTGTAATCTGAGTATAATTTTTTGTTTACAATTCACAAAGCAGACTAGTACTGAAATATCCAGTACACTAATTCTCACATTTTTACATTATTGACTAGAATGATCTCTTAAATATTGACTACAATTAAGCATTATTCCCATTAAAAATAGTGCTCAAGCACTATCATCCCATCAAGTATGAAAGTCACTTCCATATTTTTCTAATAACTAGTATTAACTGTCTGGTTTTATCAGTAACTCATCATGAATCAACTTTCACAGTATTTTGGAGGCTCCAGGCAAATGATCACTAATCTATTTGTTGGATACTAGAATATGTATCATTCAAGAATGAAAAACGACCCAGAATCTGTTCTCTGTAACATCCGCAACCACAATTACTACATCATCTTTGAAGGCAATCTACATGCAGTGTTGGATCTCAATAACAGATAACAAAGTGTCTGCTGGTGTGAAGAGTCCTCTATGGGAAGAAAAGGGCCAAGAAAATTTCAGGAGAGTGTCAGGTTTGTTGAAGTCACACTGTCAAAAGTACCATCTGTCTATGCCTTGGACAGCTTGCCTGGAGCTGTCATCTCATGCAGGTGTCACACAGCTACGTTGTACTGTTCTGAGAGCCACGCTGCTGTCCTGCAGTATGATTAAACGATGGTCTGTGTTGCGACACTATAGTTCAATGTCAGATCACCACCTTGTTGTGAACCTTGGCAAGACTACAGTGTCAGACTCATTAGTAGAAGGTTATGACAGAGACTACCAGATTTGGCCTGCATGAGCATGGAAACAGGCAAGCAGCATTGTGTTTCACTGGTTCTGAATACCATGTTCAAGGGGTGCTACATTTTTTAAGTGAAACCTGCAGAGAGCACAGGACTGTACTCTGAGTAGAAGATGAACATACCTAATGCCAGAATAGGATGATCAGTGTGGTTCAGGAAATCTCTATTTTGATTTTGTTTGAATCCAGTCTGAGAGAGGATCCTCAAACTGGAGGTGTCCTTTAGTTACACCCACATGATTTTAAATACTTTTAAAACACTGGAAGCATTTTAAATAAGCTTTCCTAAACTCATGAGTGACAGACAGAGTCCAGACTGCCTGGGAGGGGAACTAGGCCTCTGTGCATTGCTGGAACTGACCTTCACAAGCTGCCGCCTGCTCAGTTATCACCTACAGACCAACCTCTTCACCATTTTAGAGACCGGGGAAGCTCTAAGACAGGCCTGCAAACAATCCTTAACATCCCTCCTCACCTTTAGCAACTCTATCTCCACCTGGTCGCAAACCAGGTCCGGGTGCTGCCGCCTCTCTCGACACTGCAGGTTATCGGTGGCGATGGAGCAGGGCACCTCGGTGGCATCGAGCGCCCTTTCCAGCCGCACCTTCTGGGCCGCCAGCAGCCCGGTCTCGGCGATGAGCTCCTCGATCTCCTTCTGGAGCTCGGCCTTCCAGAAGTGAATGTCCTGGAGGCGCTGGCCCAGGGCGGCCGTGGACTCTTGCTGGGAGCGCTGGGCTGCGGCGGCGGTGCGCTGGGCCAGGCCGCGGGCCTCGAGCCGGCAGCGCTCGGCCTGGTGGCGGTCGATGGAGGCCTCGTGGGCCTGGCTGTGGCGGTGCTCGTGCCACTCCTGCGGCAGGTACTTGGCGGTGCGGAAGCCGGCCGTGGCCAGGCCGCAGGAGGAGTGGGGCCCCGCGTTGAGCGCCACCTCGGCCACCTTCATGGGCAGCTGGGAGGCCGGTACCGCCTGCGGCGCCGGCTCCTTGGTCAGCAGCGCCCCCGCCTCCGCCATGACTCCCCCGCGGCCTCCCTCAGTTCGGGCCGCGTCCTCCCGTCGCCGCGGCAACGGCAGCGGCCAATGAGGACGCGGGTCCCCCCTCGGCCGAGGGAAACCCGAGGAGGCAGAGGGGCGGCCGCCCACCCCTCGTTACCGGGGCAACGGCAGCCACCAATGAGAGCGCGCGTCAGCCCCCAGGGAGCATTGGATAGGGCATGCCAGCTACCTGCCCCGCCTCCAAGCTGCTTGCTGCTATGGTGACAGTGCCACCCAATGGGGAAGGAGCGGGGGTTCAAGGGCCCGCGCCCTGTGGAGGGGGCGGTGTCATGGCGGAGACGAGCAGGCCTGGCGGCCTTGGGGCCTCTGGGCTGAAAACACCATTTCCCATTAAATTAAACTTCCCCTGCCAGAGCGCTGCTTCGTGCCCTCTCCCCGCAGTTCAGACTCTCAATAACAGAGTCCAGCTGGGCTCCAGCGTGACACCATTACGGCCAGGTGTAACAAGAGCGCTTGTTAGGAAACGAGGCGATGGCTCGTAGGCGCGCGTCTCTGCGGCACAACGCCCCGCCAGCGCTGCTGCGCTGTCCCGGGCATCGGCCTGGCCGGCTGCTTCCTCCAGTGTCACGCTAACCACATGGAAAACAGCACGTCCCCACTGAAATCCTCTGGATTATAATCCCCGTAAAATGAGGTTGTTCCAGGGCAGCTAGAGCAGATGCCGTGATGAACATCCTTTCGAAGGCGTGTGCGCTTCGGCGACTTGCAGCGATAATTAAAATCCCAGAAACATTTTATACTCGGGTTTGTCATAAGACAATTTTGCAGCACAGGCCTTGTTATATATTGTACCTTTTATAATTCACGTATCTGTGTATGTTGGTAAGAACAACAATGTGTTTAAGTCTCTGTATTGCTTTCTGGCTTCCATTTATACTTAATAGCTTCTCTTTTCGAACTGATGTATTTGTGCAATAGTGCTTTTCTTGAAATACGAAATGATCACAACTGGACTTTCAAAACCACACCGTGACAGCATCAAGATTTACCAGTCAGGGTGCAGCTTTTCCCTCGATGATACTAAAAGGGCATTAAGTTTTGTTAGGCACTGAGTCTACCAACCTCTATCTTTTGTATATGAGATTTCACCTGGATTTGGCAAAACACATATGAAGTTGCTAGGACAGGACTCATGATATATGATATGATCACGGGACTCAAATTCTTCATTCCTCACTCCTTCGACCCTTATCCTGCGGACTGCCAGTCAAAGCTGCTGCAAAGTGTTAAACTCAGCTCTTCAGTAAGCAGGCAAACAAATTTAGCTGCTGGATATGGAGAACAGGGATTAGAAGTTTTCCCTGATTTCAGCCACTGGTGACCAACAAACTGCTAATGTGAGAAGAAGGCTGCTGCTTGCCTTGGTGGTATTTGTCCCACACCTCCACCTGCCTCCTCCCGCGATCATGGCACCGAATGTGCAGCGAGAGACGAGTCTTTGGGGCGAGCAGGTCTCTTGCTGAACAAGAGAGTATCCAAGCTTGGAGTATCCAAGGCAAAGTGCAGGACCTAAGACATCCACTGGTTTTAAGCCACTCAATTTAACACCTTCTTGCACTCCAGCTCCCTTCTTATTCCCAAACGTTGTTCTTAAGACAATTTGTATAGCTCCAGCCCCCTCACTGATCAGGTGCTTGTGAAATCTGGCTACTGCAGCATCCCTTGTTTAATTTTCACCTGGAGGAATACAGACAGCTTGTGCTTGAATTAAATTTCAGTATTTGGGTTGGGGTTGCCATCAGTATGCCTCAAGCAAAGGAAATCAAAGCCTGCACTGATGTAAAAGGAAAGCCTGTGAGGCGGGAGCCGTCTCTTCAGAGCATTTAGAGCAAGAGGGATGAGCTCCGTGTAAAAAGGAAGGTGCTGGTGAGCACAGGTGACAATAGAGGGCACTCTTGACTTTGCACTGCCAAAAAATCTGAATCTTTCTGTCTTCAATGTCGTTTTGATGGAGAAAAATAAAAAGAAAGAAAAAGCCATGTGCACTGCAGTCCACCCAGTGTCGTTCAGGCTAATCAACTCCTTGGGTGCTGAGGAGGGCAATGCTTGCAATGCACCAAGATATGCATGGCAGATATACGCCTACACCCTGGCGTGCATGGAGAAATGACTCCCAGCCGCTGAAAGGTGACACTCACATCGTACAAACTTCTGCAGAAAATACTTGCTTTATATGAGTTTGCTCTAACTCCTCAGAAAGTGAATGGTCTTTTTTCCCTTTGGATCTTGCAAGCTTTGGAAAGGATGAGTATGCGATAAAGCAATTGCCACCAACAGAGAAACTGCATTTAAAAGATGCAAGCTGCTGCCCCTGGACACAGTGCCGTAGCTGGCGGCACATGCTGAGTGAAGGTTCACTTCCACAGAGACAGTGTTGAAAAGGAGATTGAATCCCAGCGGAGATAAGAAATCCTTCCTCTTCCCTTTTGCAAACATTTAATTACAGCATGATTGGCCCTCCTATTAAACAGTATCAGTGGATGATCTCTTTGGATTACTGAAGTCACTGGAATGACACTCTTTGCTTTCCCTTTCCACTTCATTCCTTTTTTTGTTCATCTTTCCTCTATCTGTCTCATCTGTTCCTTTCCTTACATTAATCCCAGCCTGTATCTTTCTTTCTCTTATCTCTATGGCCTTCTCTGAAGGGTGATCTATGCAAATTTTGCATTTCTGAAGTACAGTAAGTCTGCAGGAAAAGCCCTGCTGAGCTATTCAGAGTGAAAGTCCTTGGTCTGGAAAATTAATTTTTGAAAATAAGAGCAGTAACAATTTGCTATCAAATAGCATTTTTCTCTGAAGGTTTCACAGCAGCTTTTATTAGTGGCATCTTATCACAGTCCATTCAGTGCTACCCAGGCAGTTTTGCAGGTTGGTAAATTGAGGCATAAGGTTGTGATGGGACGTGTCAGAGGTTGCAAATTTAGGCAGCAGCAGGCTGGTCTGAGTCCCAGGCCCTAGTTGTGACTAGTAGGTAATAACCTTCTCCAACATGAAAACTGCACAAAAATTATGTAAATTCTACCTGATCCAGTACAAATATTACTTCAATGAGCAGTTTTATGTTTATTATCCCAACTGGACACTGTTTCCCAGGACCAGACAGATTTGGGAGTCTTTTGGTCAGGATGTTTTTTGCCAGTCTGAGCCTACTTTCAAGTGTTTACAGATGCATCATGTGCTAACAGGCTGCATAACACATGTCTGCAAGAAATAAAAGCAAAACCCATTGGCATCTGGCAGATTCTGGGGTTCCCTTCATTATTCAGGGCAGACCCAGGAACCCTGTATTTCAAAGCCATTCCAACAGCCCAGTGATTTAATATGCCACTGTAGCATATAAATTATTAACAGCTATTCAAGATGTTCCCAGAGCACAAGATGACAAAACGTACTGTAAGAAAAGAATGTTTTCCAGCTCAAATCTTTTGACATGCAATAAATTAAGATTTCTCTTGGCTAGAATCTGGTTCCCCTTCCCACAGCAAATGCTACCCTTTTATGTCAGGTGCCATGTGAGCTTTTTGGCTTGCTGCTGCAGCTTTTCTTTCTTTTGTTTGTTCTTTCTTTTTCTTTCTTTCTTTCTTGCTGTCTTTCTATCTTTCTGTCTTTTATTAGCATGTGTGGCCAAAGCAGTGTAGACATCTAGATCCGTTCTTCATGTCTGCACCCAATTCGTTCTGCCGTCTGTAGGACAGACTGTGAACTAGTCTGTGGGGTAGCGTAGGTCTTGTGCATGGAGAAGGTAAAGGTTTCTTCTCGCATCCCAGTAGCTGGGAAGTCACGTCTTGTCCACAGCACAAAAGTACTGGAAATGCTTTGTCCAGAGAAGGTCTGGCTTCTTTAACATATTTCTTCTCATTGTAAAAGCAAAGGAAAGGTTGAAAATGTGACCCACTTGCATGCAAATATCTCTGCAAGCAGAGGCCAATATGTGATAAAATATTCTGAAAAATCTCCTGCTTTTCAAGCAATTCGGATGCTTGAAGGCCTGGCAGCTCTGTTTCTGGAGACATTCATGCCTCCAGAGAGCTGGAGAACTGCTTAAGGGACGAACCAACTTTTAATGTCTTTCCTACTTGTAGATGATGCGCTCTATCCCTGGTTATGAGACCTCTCCTCACCTCCATTCCTCTTTTATCTCCTCAGATTAGAAAAACCTGCCTCATTACTTACCTCTGCACTCTGCTTTTGTTACCTGGGGCACATGGAGCCTGGATGCAGCCATCATATTTGCACACTCTTTGGGCCAGCTCTGATGGGGATGGACAGGATGAAGGTGTGAAGGATAGCAGTGTTAAAGAGGAGAATAAGTCAGTGCCAGGCTAAACCATACATGGCCTTGATTCTAAATGGCTTTTTAAGTTGCAGTTTTGTTCTCTACTCTGCTGTTTTTACACAGATAGGCAAATGGCTCAGGGTGGCTAAACATCTTCAGCATTTTCAAATGGAGGTGGGATGGAGAAGGTATGAAAATCTCTCCCAGCTTTTCAGCACAGTCTCCAAAATACTATCTGAGTGGGTCAAAAATCCATTGGCACACGAACTATTTTGAACTAGGGAATTGAAGTGACAGGTCCTGAGCCTTTGAGGAGGTTTTATTATTGTGATAAAGCACTGTGGCTTTGAACATTTGCCCTTTTTGGGTGGAGAAGAAGGGGGAAATGGGAGGGCTCTCCTGTTTCATTTTCTTTAAAAGCATTATTTTCTGTTCCTGGGACATTTATTTTGTTGTTCTAAGCTTAACAAATCTCAGCACAGGGCTATATCATGGCTGCTTTCTTGGAATTAACAAGCATAACTACTAATTAAATACAGTTCTCTCAGCAGACAGATCAGAAGCAAGAGCAAGAGCAAAACTCTAGCTTCCTGCCATATATTTTCTTGGAAGAAGGAGCTTTGTTCTCATGTTTAGCATAGGGAAACCTTACTAAGAATGGAGTGAGTGCACATCATAAACCTTCTTTAGCTGACCAGGCATAAAGAGATCTACTGCAAGCAGGCTACAGACTGATCACCTGGCATAAATTTAATTTGCTGGGAGATGCAGAACCAAAACCTGACCTGGTGCAAAGCTGTGTATGCTGTTCTGCCTGTGCAGATAAAAGAACTCAAGGGAAATGAGTGCTGAGGGAAGAAGAGTGATTTTCCAGTTGTGGGGCCAACAGCTTCTGGACTGCAGACCCTTCATTTGGCAGCTTTGGGAAGTCAGCAGAGGCAAATGGATCCTTTATTTTGGGAACGGTATCTCTGCTCCCTGGCATCCAGGCCAATTGCATGTACTAGTTGTGTCGGTACTCTGTTTCAGCATGAGACTTGGATGTACATTCTCTCCTCCCCTCCCATTTCTGCCCCAGTTTCCATGGGAAGAAAATCTGGATGTGCTGGCTGGCAGGGAGATGTCTCTACATCAGTGACAGCAGTGCCGTCACTTTCATATCTCTGTTGTGAAGCGCCAAAAATGTTTCCTCTCTCTCAACTAGCCTAGTGGGGTGGGCAAAAGAGAACTGAACCACTTTCCTGTGCGGCTGGACTGGCTGTCAGGCTTTGAAGCTCTCACTGCTAACAAATAACCAGCCATGCACAAAGACAAGCAATCAGTCACACAGTCAGGAAATACCATATAGCGTTTAACTGTAATTCAGCATTTTGCAATGAGGGGGAAAAAACATAGCTGAAATGGACTGGGAGTACATAAAAGTTTATATGGTACATTAAAGGGGCATTGGACTGAGCTACCCATTCTCAGGACAGACTTGCTTAAAAAATTGATCTCCCTCTTTTGTTCACAGTGGACATTCTCATGATGAAGTATCTGTGGAGCAGCCAGGCGCTGCTTTTCATTGCGCTTTGGATCCAAGACCCCAGTCCTGCGATTTGGATAGGTACTCACATTATATAAAAATGCATACCAGGGGCCCTAATGGGTGCAACATTTTCTATCCAAAAAACACTGGCACAAGGATCCCGGTTTGCTTTTCTTATCTCTATAAATCAGGCAGATAGATATTCACAAAACCTGTTCAATTTACATAACCCTGTCATGTTTGCTGCTGTTTTAATGCTCCAGTTTCTTGAGGCATTTTACAGCACCTGGAGCTGTGGGTCTCTCTCTTTGAAAAGCAGGCTTCATACCTGGACTCTGACCAAGGAGCAAAACTCACTGGTAAATGCTGGCCAGGTTTGAGCCCTTAAAGGCTCAAGAACTAGGCATTAGGCTTTTAAATCTCACGAAAATTCTCCTCATGGCAACCCAGTTGTCACAATTTGGTTCAGTTTTACTGTGAGTGGAACATTGATTTTCTTTATTTAATTTAGTGTCATTATACTTTTTATCTACTGCCTGCATACCCCGGTGACGAGTACCTTAGCAGTGTGATAGATAGAAAACACAGTGCATTCATCTAGATGATAGATAGGAAGAAAATGTGGTGAATTAGTTCAGGGGAGCGAAAATACAATCAATTATTTTACATAAGTCAGCGTCTGGTACTCACAGTCTCTGCCTGAGAGCGACAGAACACATGAATAAAAAGATTAAAGAGTTCAGAAGTGAAATTTTTGTTTTAATTTCAACATATGGGCAAAATGTTACATTTCAGCTTAAGAAATAAACATACGCTAGCCTCAGGAGCACTGATGTTCAGCAAAATACTGAGACCAAAGGTTATCCAAGAACATAGACATTATTTTTATATTGTCTCATATCATTGAAATTAGAAATGTCTCTGCAGTTTTGAATCTAATCACCCTCTCCTAGAATTTGATAGTTTCAGATAACATTAATTATTTGTAGCATTAGCATTTCTTTTTAAAAAGTGGTTGTTTTGCAAAAACGAAATAAAGCACAAATTGAGCCATTCCAGCATGGATGAAAACACCATTTAAAGCTTCATTTCCCAGCCTTATATCTGTGAGGCAGAATGTGTTTGATTAGATCCTTCCAGAGGGTGAGATCAGTTTGAGTGACAGCTATCTATGCCGGAACAGCGCTGTATTTACTTGCATTTTCCGCCAGCTCCGGGAGTTTGTGCTTTCTCCTTTCTGAAATCCATCTTAATGGGGTGGCATTGCACAAATCATTTTAATTACAGCGCAGGTACTGGAGGCTTGTCAGAAGGTCAGGGTCCTGATGCCAACAGGTTTGATTAAAACCAGACACAGGTGAGAGTCAAGAGTTCGCCAGAGCATTGCAAGCCTGGGCCAAAAGGGAGCGTGATGGAAAGTAGCGTTTGCCTCCCCTGCGCGACCCCCCTGTGGTGTCCGTCTTCCTGGAGGTGGCAAGGCAGGACTCTGTGACAATGATAAAAGCGAGGCCATTTCAGCTCACACTGCAGCAGGGATGTCAAACTGACAATGCACATGGTAGGGACACTTAGAGGTTGATGTTCATTAGCTAAAATCACTGCCTTTTCCTCTCCAGCTCAAGTCAAAGCTGCCACATCCTCTACAGCTGATTTGCAACAGTTGAGATCTCTCACCGTCCTCTTACATTAGACTGGTCAGTGAGGAAATTTCGTGGCAGTGTTGGTCCAAAGCTGCTCCTTGGCATGTCCTCTTTTGGCTAAGAACTGCCCGCCGTGTGATGCCAGGCAGGAGGACTGAAAGCGCTAGCTGGCAAGTACCTTTTTCAGGGTCTGGCATGGCAACCTTGGCAAAGGGCTGCTGAAACGAATTTGATACTGTCCTTAAAACGGTACATAGCCATGCCCCCTCCTGCTATTGGCTTCTCCTCTTACAAGCATGGAGGGGGATTCAAGCTCTTACAAGCATTTTGGCGGGGATAGCTCTTACATTATTTAAAAAGACAAAGCAGTCAGGTTGGTCAGACCCTCATTCGAGTAAACTGGTTTGGTTCCTGTAAGTAAATGAAATTAGACTGGCTTTGTACCACCACAGGATCAGCTCTTACGCTTACAGCAAGACAAGATACTCTCTCTTTAAAAATGTCTCGGCTTTTGACTTTCAAATTCCACTTGGCTTTTTCCTTTGATAGACTTTTGTCTCATTAGATTCCTTTATGTTCCTCCAAACATTATCTTGATGTCTATTTCTGGAGCATGTCTTCCTTCCAAATCAAACACCCTGGACATGAGAATGGGTCCCGTTGGTAAGTGTGTGGGAGGAGAGTACTGAATCATTATTAAGTCTTATGAGTTTGTCGAATCTCCTTGAACAAATTGCCTTCCACCATTAAGGATATGATGCTACGTCCCCTAATCCTGTGCAAACTGTGAGTCACACGTATTTATTTTTGCTTTCCAACAATTGCTATCGGTCAGGGAAGCACTAGGAAGTGTGTCCTGTGATTCTGCTGATTGGCTTCAAAATTGAAATCCACATGCGGTTATGCCAAGCTCTTCTGTGGAGGGCAAGTCTTGTGCTTTCTTTTTTTCTTTTTTTCTTAATTTACTCTGCTTAAAGGATCCATGTGGCGATAATCAGGCAGTGTATTGCTGACCTTAAGGAGTTCAGCAGCCATCTGTATAAAATGGAGATGTAAAGAATTGTCAGAGTAGTCTTTTGTTATTCTCTTCGTTCAAGGAAATAACAGAAGGAGTCCTCAGCATGGGCAGCAGTTTTATGGCACTAACAAATTCCACAGCTAACAGGAAAACAATCAATTTATTTCCCAAGGCCGTTGCTTTCTCTACGAGGAACCCAGAGGCTTACTGTGGTTTGGAGCGATAGGGCATCAGTTTTAGTTAGCTTTATTTTCCTAGCTTTTTCCAACTTCGTAGTTGAAAACAAAGTCTCCCCTTCAGCTTCATTCTTTCTGCAGCCAAAACGTACATTTGCAGGCATAGCAGAAAGCAGGGATTTTGTTTCAACAAGCTCAGGCCTATTTAGGATTTTGTCTGGTACAAAACAGGGCCTCAATCCTGCACTGAGACGTCCTGGGAAGATCCTTGTTCTGGCATGGAGCCACATCAGAATCATTGACCCTCCCTACAGGCTCAGTGCAGGCAGAGTCAGTGCCTAAGAGTTAGGATGGACAGCTAAAGCAAATCCAAATCATGGGATTAATTAGCATAAATTCTGCATGAATATTTGCGTAATTACCTGAGGTCTTTGTTTTTTAGCTAAATAATTTACTTTCTCTTGAAACTTGCTGTACATCCTTCAGGGCCCCCTCAAATGTGAGCATGGTCAGTCAGTGGTGTGCCGTCTCCCGCGTTGCCCAGGGCCTGATACCAGCAGGTTCTAGTAGTAAAGTTGGGCAGGTAAAATGCTTGGGGAGCTGAAAATAAAGGTTCAGTTGCTTTTTTCAGTGTCTAAACCTGACATTAATCGTTTATGAGTAAATAAGGAGTGTTCCTCATCCAGTGTAGCAGTACTTAAGAGAACTTCACTGAAGGACCAGCAAAGGTGTTAAGTTTTGCCCTGTACTGGAGAGATATTTCAGAAGGGAAACTTCTGCTTTTTCTGCAAGATGCAAAATGTGCAGATTTGTATAAAGTTAAAAGTCCAAGCCTAGGGATCTTTGCAAATGTAAAAGGGAAAATCTTTGATTTCATTTTTAAACTTGAGCTGAGGTTGCGCTCTGTGCTGTTCGCTTTGTCTTGACAAGCTGGCAGAATGAAGAATAAAGCTATGGAGATCCGGATCCAAGATCTTGGAAAGTCTTATCTATTGGAGAGCCAAGCATTTCTCCTGAAAAAAACACTACTAAAGCAGTCCCTGGTCCTGCCAGGGAAATCCTGTCTGTGCCCTGGGATTTTGAGGCATCCCATGCTGCTGTGGGGGGTATGTTGCTGTATTAAGCCATGGAAGGGTCTTCTGAGTGGGGTAGGGAAAACTTCAGTTTTTGGACTTAATCTTTTTTTTTTAAGTCCTGAAGAGATAGGGTGTGTGTCTTGGGATGGGGCCAAGGACATCTGTAGGCTGTGCCCCTTGGACAGGAGAGTAAGGAGGGGGAGTCCAGGCAGATCTTTGCTATGGGTGGCAGATCCAACCTTGCTGCAACTGATTCCCATGCTTCTGTGTCTTTGGGACCTGCTGCCAGGGTTTGAACATGTTGCTGCTTTTCATATCTCAGGCCATACTAGTCAAAAGCACAATATGGTCTGAAAATTTCACTTCATACCAGGGGATTAGTCAGCAGGAGAGAAAGCTGATAATCTGCACTGTGCAAGTTCTCACCTCCTTAAGCACCTTGCAGTGAGTCACTGGGAAATGGCTTTTGCTGAGCTGCCACACTTTGCTGAGACGTTATTTCCTATCAGAAATGTGCAGTGCTCAAACGCTGCGTGAACCGGCAGCAGACAGATGTCAGGATGTGAGCAGGGGGAGCTGATTTAGGTGTCAGCAAACGGGAGTCAGGGTCACACAACAGGGTGACTTGGGCAGTCCCGATGAGGACATCGCCGGGGGCGATCCCATGGCAAGGAGGGGAGGAAGAACCGCAGCACTTCCTGCACGGGACGTGAAGAGCCCATAGGGAGAGCGTCTCTTGTGACACTTCAGTGGGCATTTCACTTGCTAGCGAGTACTTTGTATGAAGATCCATGGGGATATAGTGATACTTTCATAGCCACTAAGTGAAAGAGCTTTAAAGAAAATCAAGATTTTAGCACTGATCAGTCAAAAACCTGACATGAACATCGATGTCTTTTGTGGGTGGCTGATTATATTTGGGTGAGCAGGCTCTGCCTCCATCAGATCACCATCTGGTAGGTGAGAAAGGTGTGACATTACAATATAAAATTAAAATTGATGTGTGTTTTGGGCTTAATGGCAACAACTTAAATTTTCTGGAGTGTGGTTCTGTTCAAAGATTCCTCAGATCTCAGCCACTGAGTTCCTCTTTGTAAAGTGTGAGGAAAATGGAAAAGCAATGTCCTTGTCTTAGAAGGGAACTTAATCAAATTTGCAATTTTAAGTAATGTTCATGACATATATTACTCTCTTTTTATTGCTAGCAAATCTGTCATTAACAGATCTTGATCTTCTGCAAAGCTATTAGTAGTTTGTAAATATTTACTTAGCAGCATCAGGACATTTCAGCTTATTTCTTTTCCCATGAACCATTTGTCCTTAATATCTTTTTATTATTATTCCTGATGCCTGATCTGTTCCCTAAATTGCCAACCACTGTCTCTGTTCCCTGTTTCCTGGCTGACACTTTCTAGGCAGTTGACTTTCTGGCACATGGTTTTGCCTGATAAAACTTGATTCTAGAAGCCCTGAAAGCAGGGCTGAATGGTAAAAATTTTCCATGCCCTGCAATGCTTATGACTAAAATATAATAATAATAATAATAGTATAATGTTCCCTGAGGAAAGAGCAAACAAAAAGTGGTATATTTTCAAATTAGCTTGTTAGCAAAGAAGCTCTGAGGCAGAGGCAACAAGGAGTGAGTAATTCAACAAATGCCTGGACTAAAGTACCATAACTCTTGGGAGAGGAGTGGGTGTACCTCTGCTGGGAAAAAGAAAATTTAAGATGGGTACATTGGGTTCAGCAAATCTCAAGAGCTCTTTTTCTCAAACCAAGCCGTGCACATATGACACCTGGAAGGATGTTTTTTGCTTTTATCACCCTGCTGTCTGCACCCAGGCAGCTACGTCTTGAGTTGCACCATGCCCGTAGCGCTGCAGGGGACGGCGATCAGGGCCTTTGCCTTGTCTTCCATCCCCAGCAGTATGACAGGACAGCTCTGATATCAAGCCTGACTCTGTAATTCACTGGCCCTACATATTCCCCAGAATATTTCTTATTTATCACACCTGGCTCGTTTCCTAGGACTGAGTCCAAAACTGCTTCTGATCTTGACTGCTGGAGTATCAGAGTAAATACAGCGTGCTGTACTTCCTCCAAGAGCAGTCCCCAGCCGGTCGACTGTGGTTGTCCCAGACAATAGCGTGATACTGAGATCCCTCATTATCAATGGTTTGACTTTTAAAAAGCTGTCTACATAAACAAAGCCTATTTAGTTTGTGATTGTGCCCTGGAGAATGTCCTACAATCACTTTCATTTCCCCTTTTGCCTTCAAGGGAAGAGTTTGTCCTAGCGGTGAGAGCCGAGACTGGGAGCCATGGCCTGGATCGATTCCCAGTTGACTTTGCTGTGTGGCCCTGGTGGTGGCATTTTTGTTCTTCAGTTCATTCAACTAAATAATGAATATTCTGTCTGGAAATGGTTGAGAGAGACTCTTGTCCCTACAGAGAACTGCACAAGAACAACTGGATAAATGGTGATACAATGGAAATGAAAATTTAATAGAATTAAATTGAAAACAAAATTAAAAAAACAAACTTTATTTCTTAAAGAAGTGCAATACAACATGACTTTAAGATCTTTGCTTACTGATAATGGGCACCCATTCCTTTTTGCTAATCATCCACAGAATAAATTCTGCTTTTTTTCTCTTGGTTCTCCTGTGACAAATCACATTTTGTGGAAAGCCAGCACTTGCCATGCAAATTTTTGCTTCCTTCGCAGCAGAGTCTTACACAGAAGTTTTGCCTATCCTTAATTATAATGTTCTCTCCCATCCTTAACAAAGGATTGCTGCCTTTTACAGTAGGGCCAATATTTTAAAATATTTGAAGATCCTATATTCTTTGCTTAGGTACTGAAGACAGCAGAACAGCTCTTTCCCTGAATGACATGCACTGGTGGAAAGCATCCTTTGCCCTGGCAGCTCCACGGCCCGGAGTCGGGTCACCCACCGGGCTGGTCTGCAGCAGCTCTCCAAGTCGCCTTCTCTCTCCTAGCAGAGACGAGCTTCTCTGATACCCATGACTTCCAGTCAGTGTTTCGTTATAGGATTTCCTCAACTGAAAGGACACGTGCCAAATTAGCACTTTTCCTGGGGCCATGACCATACACGGGGACCCATTTTGTAGCGAGAAGCTTTGGCATTTTTTTCCCCTCATTAACACTGGTAGTTAATTTGCTCTTCCCCTTTAGTCACTGTTGTTGTCAGATTTGTTTCATCTTCCTCCGATTGCTCCTGTACATGCAGTCGTGACGGACTGAGTGGGAGTGCTTTCCCCCGGGGAACATGCTATTTCACATGTGCCTCCTCTGTCTCCCAGCCGGGGGTGTGGTGTTGCCCAGCTCTTGGCGAGCGGTCTGCAGTGCATCTGTCCTTACACATATGTCTCTTCAGGAAACCTTTCTTATTTGCACAGCCCATTTATTTATCTCCTAAGGTACGAGAAAGATTTCAGAGCTGTAGGTTTGTTTGCATTGCTCCCACAGAGAAAGGGAATTTCCTGCTTCGTATGAGGGAAGGTTTTTGCTCCTGCTACAAGTCTCCTTTGCACTGTGCACGATTATCATCTCCCTGTCCCTCCAGGCTCTGCCGCTTTTCCACTTTTCCTCTGACGTTTGGTGTGTCTTCCAGCATCTGAAGTCCCTGGAAGGTTTGCGTGTGGAAGACCTGCCACCCTTGCAGCCCCTCTCGGTTTTGAGCTGCTCTGAAGCGGGTGGAGTAGAAGCAGGAGTTAGGCCATGTCGTCAAGAGAGAGCAGCCAGTGCGTTTAATTGATCCCCCTCTCTTTGGGCGTGCACAAAAGCCCTAAGCAACGCTGCGCGTGACTCAGCTTTCCAAACCTGCAAATTTCAAAGCTGCTAATTTCATTGCCATAACTGGACTGGGGGTTGTTTTTTCCTTTTCTGATTTTTTTAATTTAGGACATGTTTACATGGGAAAATTGGGAAAATTAATCTGAACTAACTAAAGGCTTGTATTTAAAGTGGATTCATTCAACTGTATTCAACTTCCATGCGGACAGCATTTCAGAGACCTTAATTTGCTTTGTTGTAATTTGCCTCCAAAATGCATTAAGATAAACCAAATTAAGGCCATCTTTGTTCCAAAGAAATATTTTATGTATACTCATTAATTCTAAAAGTTCTTAGATTAATATTCTAGAAAATGCCCCTGTGTAGACACATCAACATTACTAATAATATTTGGCTGAAATGCAAGATAATAGCAAAGTCCAGGCTCAAATAAAAGAGATGAATCATCTCTAAATCGTATGTTACAATATAACAGGGTAAAGGACAGTTGTTTTGCTGGAGAGATGCTTCCATGCACAGACCAGCCGTAAGTCCATTTCAGCCTCATAGACAACAGCAGGGTGAGTTTGAATATTGTCCCACGTGCATCCAAGAAGGGTGAAATAGCCTGATTTCTAGGGCACGTGTCAGCCAAAACTCTCACTGCTGCTCTGAGTACTCACTAGCAAGTGCAACAGTGGCGATATGATTTGTCAGGCTCTGTCTCCAGGGACACCAAAAATGAACATAGGATGGCTAATTGAATAACTTAATTCATAGAGAGCCTCAAGTGGTAGCAGTTGAATCAGACCTGATCCAGAGACCTCTGAGGGTGAAGGCGCCCTGTCCTCTGTTGAACTGTAAGGTGCCCAGATCCCACTGCCACGCTGCTGTCCGCATCCCACATCCCTTAGGACATCATAAGAGGCAAGGGGTCCCAAGCTCTCCCAAGCACACCACTCGAAAGCTGGGGGCACTCTTTGGAAGCCAAAAAAGTTATTTCACACTTTCATCAGCGTATCCCAGAATAGGATTAGTGAATTTTGTGATGGAGGTGACTCCCTCTGCCTGTAAAAATGTAAAACAAAGAGCTTAATGCCTATCTATTACTTAAACACACATGGACCCATTTTCATAGCCTTCATCTCCAGTGCCTCCTGGAAAAACAGTTCCTTGGAAATTACCAGTAGTTGTTTTATTCTCTTTGATCTCCACTAATAAAGCTATGGACTATCACTCAGCAGGAGCTGTTTCTCTTAGTTAGGATCTTTCCAACAGTAGTTACATTAGAAAGGCTCTGGGGAAATTTCGGTAAATGCACTTGAAAAGAGCTCTGCAAAACTGCTTAGTCTTTCTATAAAAATATTTCCCCTACATTTGCTCTTTGACTGCTCAGCACACTTCTCAGCTTGTTTGTTTTTCCCTTTATTGCAGTTGTTGGACTGAGGTGAAAGCTAGAGAAGACAGTTGTGACTCCTTGTCAAGAGATCTTATAGCAGCTGGAGAACAGAGCTAAAGATTTCTGAATCCCAGACAAGCTGCTATAGAAATTTGAGCTTGTGAATAACAGTGTCTTGCCAGCTCATGATGTACTTTCCGACCTTAGTAGGGAAGATGGAGGAGTGATGAATATCCATTGGTCCTCCAGCAGGGATCCCTTCATGTTTGATGTGATGTGAGAGCCTCCAGCATCCCTGCTTATATCCCAGAATAGAAAAAGTCATTTGATTTCCCAAAAGAGCAGCATTGACCAGACTTAAAAATAGCTAGGTACCTCATTCTCATGGAAATCAGTGTAAATTGGGCCTGCTACATTAAAAAATTGCACTCCCCGGTAGGAATGAATGGTTGCACTTTGGTACCGGTAGGCAAGTCATTGTCAGATATTGGGAGATCTGGCAGTTCAATCAGTTCTGAGCTGGTGGCTATGGACACACAGTAGCATCTCAGTTCTCCAGGCCACTTGGATAGCAAGTGGTCTGTTTAGGAAACAGGGAAATGGATAAATCTAGAGTTTTCAGTCCCCAGGCTTTAAGCAGTGCAGGATTAAAAATGCTGCATTTGGCCAGAACTGAGCATCGGCTTGGCAGGCTGGGTCAGCAAGCCAAGCACGCGCTCACCTCCGGTGCATGCATGAAATATGGCCCTCAGTGAGTGCGTGGCCGCGTTTGGCATGGGCTAGTTCTCACTAGCAGCTTTCTGCGAGGCAAAGGCTCTGTGGTCACCTTACGTAGATCTAACAAAAGTATGGATGAGTGTGAGAAGATGCAAAGAGAAAGGCAAATGTCAGAGCCCCTGGGTGCCTGTTGGAAGAACCCTTTAAAAGCATTTTCACCTTTCAAGTGAAGTGACCAATGAGCTCCCCCAGCTGTAACCTCTTTTGGCTGCTTCTTACTGTTGAATCTTCTCTGAAGATGGTAGTGGTCTTCAAACCAAAGAGCAGGTGATGGCCTTTGAACAGAAGGGTCTGAAGTGTATCCACGTACCTGCTTCTTGCATAACTGGCAACTGGAAGCAAGAGTAATTGCACCAGCTGGTCTCTTTTCTTTTTTCTCTCCAGCTAGAAACTTAAAAAGCTTAAAGAACCAATTGCACAGCCTTAAAGTCGTATTTACTGTGTTTGGCATCTTGCCACAAGCACTTGGAGTATGGCTACTGTAGATGTTGATAGCTGATTGCTGCTTTATACTTAATGATCTCATGGATGTGCAAAGTAAAGAAATGTAATCCCCAGTGAAGACAGGGGGCAGAGTTGGTAAGGAATAAAAGATCTCTTCCTCTACACTGGTTTTGATCTTTCTATGGGCTGAAAATGAAGAACAGTAATTAAAGCTTAACTGGAAGAGATCAGAAAGCTTTTAAAATTAATAAAACTTGTAACAGGCATCAAACATGATCATATTTAAAGAATACACAGGCTGCAGTTTTAGTCTGTGCTCAGACTGAATTTATGGTTTTTCTGCATAGGGGTGCTGGCCCCGAGAGCGCTATCGTGCACTACAGGAGCAGTGACTGTGCTCCCAGCCAGTCCGCTGGTGGCACCTTTCTAATCTCATGTTGGGTTTTCCCTGCTGTAAATCCATAGACTGAGCTGGAGGTATCCCAGATTTACACTGGTTTGTCAGGCCTTACCCACAGGGATGCTAGCAACTAGTGCACGGGAGTCTTACTCCCAGCTCAGTCGCTAACCTGGAGCTGGTGTTTTTCTTTTCAACATTTAGAAGGTCATAGTTATTCAGCTGTTTTTAAGGACGAGACCATCACCCCAAGACATGCCTCCAGGAGCTGATGCTTTATGTAAAGAGTCTCAAACTGCCTGAACTGACAGCACTGAAAAAATGAAACAAAGACATTCCATTCTCTCCTGATCTTTTAAAGACGAAGACATCCCGAGTATTATTTGGGAAGATAGTAACTTAATTGTTCAGCCCAAAGCCCGCATTTTAATTCACCCATTGTCCTTTTAAATAGAAATATGCTTTAAATCAGGGAAGAGACAGACAGACTGCCTTAGAGACTTTGAGAGGAGTCGGTTTACAGCAGTCTTGGTCTATGCTGGTAGTATTCTCCTGCAGGAGATAACTTTTCTCTATTTGATCCTGGGGGGAACATGATGCTAACATCAGAATAGCCTTGCTCATCCACCACAACAACCGTTTAGAGCAGGGAACCGAGATGATCACGACTACAGGAGACTCAAAGGCCTGCACAGAGCTGTGCTTTAAATATTGTGAGTCCCTCCTCTAGCCTGAAGGGGCTGGCGAGTGCAAGAGGTTCAGCATGGACATCGGAGACCTCACCGAGAACAAAAACCTCTTTCTGCAGTGCTGTGGCATCCCGTTGTCTCAGGGCACTGGCCGCGATATGGGTAGCAAAGCTCTAAGTTGGGGGCACTCCAGACAGGTTGCATTTTTTCCCAGCCTAAATAAGTCCTGTACAGAATTAACACATTTTTCTCAGCTCCAAAGCTGACCTTTGGGAGAATGAAAAGAGGCAGATGGTCCACCTCTTTCCTTTTACTACCTGGAAACCAATGAGAGGTTAAACTTCATCTGGACTAAAGCGATGTGCAAGGAAAGGACAAAAAGCAGCTGGTACCTCCCGCTAGGCTCGATCGAGAGGGGAGGGTGAGAAGGGAGAGGATGTTTCAGCCCTTTACTGCCATTTATTCCAGCTCTAAAAAAAAAAAAAAATTGTTTTATATCCTAATGCAAAAACACTTACTAAAAAGAGCGCTAAACTACGTCAGAAGAAACATCTGGGAGATAGTACTTTTTGCATTAACCCAGCTGATTTATTTATTTATTTATTTATTTATTACTGCAGATGAACTCCCAATGGCTTTCTTTAAAGGTCACTTTTTTTTTTTTAACTACTGTGCTGGGAAAATGCTTTTAAGTTTCATCTGCTTTGTGTGTGTGCATTTTCTAAGCCCTGGGTTTATTTCTTATTGGAAAAATGGTCTTGGACCATGTCTGAGTTGGAAATTTTATTTTATTTATCAGGTGCACATAAGAGTGTTTTTTTAACTCTTTGGAAACTTGATTTCTCTTTTTTGGTGGCCGCTCGGCACCAAGCCTTTGGACCTCAAACTGTGAAACAAATCCTGCCTTCTGCACCTCTTCTTCCTCCTGCCACCTGCTCTCTGCCAACGTCTTTTCTGGGGCCCTGAATTTCCCTGTTTTATCTGCTTCTATCTCTGCCTCGCTGTTGGCACATGGAAGGGGTTAAATGGATTTTTTCAGTTCTGCTTGATTACTAATGAGCTATTATTTCCTCTTCCTGGCACTGTCACTACTAACAGCTCCAGAAGGAGAGGTTGTTTTTCCTGCAGCAACCTCCATGGTACGTGGAGAGGTCTGAGGTCTGAAGGAGAGATGCAGACATTTTCACATGTGTTGTGCTCCTGCCTATAATCAATCCATAGCCTCCAGATGTTCACGGGCAAAGTAAAGCTTTCCAAAATTTGATAGCAGCTCCAAAGTGTTATTACATCCTTCTACACCTCAGTATCCTCTCCAGAAAAAGAGCTCTGTGCTGACAAATAACACTAGGAGGGGAACAGTCATGTAGGAAGGTACCAGCTAGGTTTGTAACCATAAGTCCTTATTAGGGATTAACTCTCTGGCCAAAACTTGTTGCCTGAGGCTTACTCATAGACAGATTTTCAAAGGGTTCCCAAATCAACTCAGATTATCCAGACTTTGTCCAGACTCAGCCAAACCTTAAAGCACTCTAATTCTCATGAGAAGTCTTGGCTTTAGGTGGGTTAGGAAGAAACCAGGAAGAAACACAGAAGGACAAATGCCCACATGAAAAGCATCAATTTTTCTTTTCCCTAGGGGCTCATCATTTGCCCCAAACCCATTTGCTTGATGCAGGTACAGAAGCTGCTGGAGGTGTTGTGTCATTGCACAGCGCTTGCAGAGACATGATCAGAGAAGGCTACAATCCCTCTCAAAATCTGCAATAGTTGTTGAGCCAGAGTTTGGGCCAGGGCTACTTCTGCATAAAACTAGCAACCTGCACTGCTGTCCTTGAAAGCCGGAGTCAAACATTTTAACTGCTGCCTCCCATAGAGGTGAAAAATAAAATAAGTATAAAAATATATGTAAAATAAAAAAAATCAGATCACAGTGTGTGCTAAGTTTGGGCAGGGATGTGCTCATCGCCATCCCTGATACAGGTGCTGGGGAGTGTTTTGGAAAGGGGCCCAGCTCCTCCACGCTCCTGGAGCAATGTCTCCTGATGCCACAGCCCGAGCCCTGGTCTACACCAACGGTTGCTTGCACTGTGCGGGACATTTCTTATGCTCTTGTGCAGAATTCCCTTAAACAAAGCCATAACAAGTTGCTTCCCTAAACATACTACACAAATTCTATATTTATTGATTACAAAGCAGCACTGGCTTGAAAGGAATCTCCCAGGGTGCTCACTGTGCAAGTATGTCACATAACTCTTCTATATTTATCAACCTCCATCTTCAAACTAGCTAGATTTTTGCTCTGTTAATCACGTTAGAAGGCTGTTCCTGAACCTCGCTCCTCTGATGGTTAGAATTACGCCTCCAATTTCCATCTTAATTTATTTATAGCCAGTTGATTCATGGTGCCAAATAAGTAATACTAGAAATATAAAAATAAAAAACATCATTTAACAATCTGTCCAGACTGAGGACAGAGAATGGATCAAAGATCTGTATTTTCCTTGTTAACTAAGCATATGATGGTACATTTTCTTAACAGAAATTTGCATTTCAAGAGCAGATGAATAGCCTATATAGATGTTACTGTACTGAAACCAAAACACTTTTAGTCCATAAGGTCATATACAATTTCTAGCCGAACAGAAACAGAAAACGTTGCAGTTAAATCCTGCTCTTGCAAAAGGCCTGGCTCACTTCTGGAGGATCAGATGGTTGTGAGAATTCGGCTGAGTGCTCAGGCTCTGGGACTGCCTATCCGAACCGAACTGACCCTCCTGGCCTCTCTGCCTCTTTGGACACACACATCCCAGAGGAAAAATGTTCAAGTGCAAGAAGCTGTGCGTAACATTTGCTACGTGTCAAATTTCCACCATATCACCATTCTTCATGGAATGATTAAAAACCAGAAAGCCAGTGGTTTGGTCTGAAGATTTCTGGACCTTTATCTGCTGAAGAGTTTGCCTTCAAGAGACCAGAAGATACCATAGGTGGAGCGTTCTTTCTTCATATTCTTATGAGAATGGATCAGCTCTTACAGTCTGGGTTGCATAGCAGCAAAATCCACCTTCTTTGCAGTCCATGTTAAAGCCAAATTCCAGGTGCATGGAAACCCCTTCCATCTTCTCCAGGGTAAATTGTCCATTCCATCAACTTGAAAGCTAAAAGGCTACATCTAAAATGATTTCATCTTCAGGAAAATCTGACTTCCACAAGAATATTGCTGTCTGTAGTTACGACAAGATGGCTGTTTCTTAGTGTCTATTAGCAACGGCATGAATATTGTCAGTTAGAAATGCTGAAGAATTTTATTCCACAAAGACACATTTGAGAGAGTATCTTATTCCTCTCCTCCAGAGGAGGAATTGCAGTGTGAAATTTCATAGCTTTCTTGCTTCACTGGCGCTAATAACTTGTAATCAAGCTATCATCAGCTGTATGATTCAAAGGGTTTCTTGTTATTTTAACTTCCCCGGGGGAAAGGTTTACTCCTCATGTTGTTCTGTCACGTCGTGCTTTCACCTGCAGTGAGAGAGGAGAGCTCTGCTTCACCCCGCTTTGCTTTCGTGCTTCCTCCACGGACCTCATCGGCTCCTCGGCTTGCCCTGCACGGCAGCGGCTTAGGCGGGCGGGCAGGTGGACCGAGGGCGGCTCATTTTGCCCGGCGCGGGTTCGAAGCTGTCCTCCCTGCAAAGCCGTGACACGGGTGACGTCCCGCGAGGGCTGGTGATGGCCGGGCACCAGCTCGTTCGGATGTGGAAGAAACATCCCCGATTTCCTGTGCCCTTTGTTGAGACGATGTACCCGCAAAGGCTTCTTCTGTGGGTGGTTTCCGAGGTGCGTGGTCTTCGCGGGGGAAACGCTTGCTCTTTGCTCTGCTGGAAGTCACAGGCTTTGCCGTTTGCCCGTGTCTCTTGGCAGAGCTCAGCCAGGTGACCTGGACGCAGGTTGTGACATACAGGCGCCCGCGGGCTGTTTCAGAGACCTGGCCAACACGTGACGGCCGCGGGTGGCTGCTGTGCTGCGCGGCAGCTCGCAAGGGCTTAGGAAACCCAGGTTTCTCCGAGCCGGCACGGTCCGGCTTGTCCTTCCGCTCGCTTTGCCTTAGCGCAGTCCTTGTCACTTAAAACCCTCAGTGCTTTGCTCTCTCTTCCCAGCCAGCTAGCTCCCGTCTACCGCACACGTAGTTGTCGTGTTTTCTCCCTTTATCGCGGACACCGGGTGGCATCTCCCATTTGGCTTCCGACGAGCAAGTTCATAGCGTTCACAGCTTCTCACCGTGGCCCAGGAGGAGGCAGGGAACGGCGGCCAGGCCAGGGCACGGAGCCCAGCAGACGAGCGCAGCCATCCGTGCCTGCACCCAGGCGAGCGTCGGGGCTCCCAGTCGCCATCCCAGTCTCCGTACAGGCCAGCTGGGTGGGAGCGCTGCCTCCCGCAGCGGCGCCGGGGCCAGGGGCTCGCCGCGGTAGCTGGCAACGTCACGCTCGCCTGGCGCGAGTCTCGGCGCTGGCACCCTGCTGCGGGATAGGCTGGAGCCTCTCACCCACACTGCGTTTTTTCCTTGGCCTGGGTACGTCCGTAATATGGCATATGTTTCTTTTTCATTTGATAACAGAAGACATCAAAAGATGCGTATTGATTTACTGCCTGCAGAAATGCACGCTGTAATGTGGCTGCAAGATCCCTCTGAATCTGCTAAGTCGGCGGCTCCCGCCCCTTCACAGCGAGCAAATGGAGAAGTCTGGGAATTAATAACTTCCCTGACCTCCAGCCTCTGCACGTCCGAACAGCCGATGCAGGAGTTAGTGCGACAGTGCATCATAGCAGCACACTCTCCAGCCCAGCCTGGACCTATGGAAAAAGTGAGGAGAAGGAAAAGCAAACACATCTTAGGGCTGAAGAGGGGACAACTGAAACAGAAACAGAAAAGGAGGAGAGGGAAGGACTGTGACCTGACAAAGAAACCAGCAGGCTCCTTTGCAGACCTTGGCTGCCAGATGACCTTGTCCGGCAAAAGGAGGTTGGGGCCTTATTTGTTCCGCCAGGATCAGCTGGGGACCTCACTGCTGGCTCTTTGCATTGCTCGGTAGCCAGGGGAAGCTAACGCCTCTTGCAGTGACCTCGGCCTGAATTGCGTCTCGCCTCTGCAGCGAAGTCCCCGACCTTGCCGGGCAGCTCAGCCCCGGCGCGGCGAAGCTCCCGCCTGTCCTGTGACCTTTTCGGCACAGCTCGCTTCAGCAGCCGCACAACTGCGGCTGATTTGGGAATTCTGCTTTCATACGCTGTTCTCAGGCACTTTATTACTTTGCCAGACTCTAACTAATCAGCTTGAAATTTCCTCCATAACATTAAAAAAAAAAAAAAAAAAAAGGCTAAAATATTCCAGCTGCTCAAAAAGGGGAAGACAAGGTAAAAAAATGAATTGTGTCCTCATTTTAGAAACAAGGCAATGTTTTGCTTTGCTGTGAACACCCCCTGTCCAGAAGCCTAATCCGCCTGTGAGGCTCGGAGGGTGCTCTGGGGTCAAGGATTTGCCGTTCTCCCCCTGTGAAATTTGCCTGTGCTGGGACAAAGCTGCTGAAAGTCAGTTCTGTGCAGCACTGGGGAGCAGTCCTGATACGCAAAGGTCGATTTTGCTCTTTTAAGGTGAGCACTTCAGACAAGCCTTTGCTGGGACACGAACAGACCCAGCTCTCACTGCACTGCACGTTAAAGTACCTGGGCTGGGGTGGCGGAAATCCATCTTTTTGGGGTGACTTCCAGCTGGATGTTTGTAAATGGTGGAATAGCTGCTATCACCTCTTCACAAAGCCATCTGCTGAACATACGCAAATTGGAGCTGGTGAATTCAGTATCCTAGATTTTATTAAAAATCCAGTCAATATATGGAGTTGGACACAAACTGTTAACAGTGTGAGTGGACTTCAGGTACCAGCCGTAGCCCAGCAGCTTTAAAGAAGACCCAGTCCATGTGCTGCACAGTGACTTGTATTATTTTTGGATTTCGGTACTCTTTAATTAAAGGTCCTGACTTTATAATCCAATCAATCTAGATAAATAACAACTCTCTCTTGCAGATAAAGTTGTAGGCTTATCACTGCCCAACAGCCATATTTTAAAGACGATCCATAAAATTACCTCCCGAATGAGCTTACGGAGCATCTGGCCGCTCCAGCTGTGATCAGGCAGAGCTCTGCACTTGTGCTGACAGCCGCATTTCCTCGACACGATGCCACCCTGGGCACACGTCCTCGCCAGCCCTTCTCCTCTTACCACCGTCACGAAGCTACTGCTTCCTCAGCAGCCTTATCCCCACTGCTACTCATCCCATTCATCCCACAAAACCTCCAGCTCCAAGTTATCGTAATTACAAGGGGAAGGTAGGAACGAGCGGGGCAGTGGCAGCGGGGCTGAGTGTGCAGCGTCAGAGGGTACTTGCAAAGCCAAAAAGCCTTTACAGACCTGCCTAAGTTAAACTTGCCCCCAGATAGCACTGCTGTCTCATTTCCTGGAATATATTACCTAGACCTAGCTGACAAAAATAAACAGAGGAAAAAAGACCATTTTGTAATGCAATCAAACCTCAATTGCCCATTTGTTTTTGTCCTTTAAAAGAGCTAATAACTTGGTAATTGGTGGAGATCTCTCCTGGGCTCCATCAGCGAAACAGAGATTTTCCCACCATGAAATAGAGAGGGATATTCTTCTAATGAAGATAGGGAGGTATTACCCAAATTAAAGGAATCCATGTGGATTTCTACCTGATGCTCAAGCCAGGAAAACCTTGTTTCTTTGAGTGTTTCCTTTTAATAGCTCGGAGATTTTTGGTGATATTGCTGTAGTAAAGCCTGGCTGGAATTCTCTTCTTGGCAAGGAGGGATCCCAGCCCACTGAAGGGTAGCAAGGGTTAAAAATACATGGAAGCATTTTCCCTGCCGTATCTATTAAGGAGCTTTGCCCTGTGACACTGCAGAGTGGCAAGCGCTGGTTTTAGGTCCCAAGCCCTGTAAAGTGAGCAGCCAACCAAGGGGAGAATATTCAAAGTAAAGCACCATTTGTTTTTTAGAATAATGTCCCTGAGCTCCCTTGTCCCCTGACTCCTGTTGTTGAATTCTCACTCAAATTCACCTGCTTTAGTAACCGGCTGTTGTCATCCACAAGGCACACAATGGTTCTGCAGGCAGACAGAGCAAAATTGCTGTTGTCTTTCACAAAAAGTCCAAAGCAGACTCTAATTTTTTTTAAATATCTGTTCACTTGCTGGGCCTTTTCTTATTTTTAATTACCATGCGTCTAGCTGGGGTCTAAAAAATATAAAAGCAACCTGAAAATGGGCAATAAAGTTCAGCTCTGGCATTGTTTGGAGTCTTTCTCGGAGCTTCATCTTAGGACTGTCCCAGACGAATGACTCCCGGTGGAGATGACGCTCAGTGCAGGATGGGACGTGGGGTGGCATGGCCCGAAGCCACCTCAGACAAGTGCCACCTCCAGAGCACTCACATCCACCCAGCAGAGTTCAAGCGCTCTTTGCTGGCCTGGCTTTTTCGAAAAAACATACTTTAATGATCCGTCCTTGGGAATGGAGGGGTTTTATTGCCCAACCTGAGAGACTGGTTTAATTTTTCAAAGAGAAAAGCTGGACTGCAAAGGGCCAATCCTTGGGGCTCTACCTGAGCTATCCTCCAATTTACTGTCTTTCAGTCCCAGTGCCAGGAAGACCCCGAGGTATATGGGAAGCATAAACTTTTAGTCCTTCATTATATCGCACATTAATTAATATTAAGATACTGCTCTCTGCTGCTTTTATCCTTTGCAAAGTACTTGTGGTTTCTTCAGGATCCAGGAGCTATATAACAGTAAATTATCATTTTATTGAAGTGATTGGCTTTATCCTAAAACAGGTTCTTAAACAACAGGCTTTAAAGGTTGAACTCTGTGCCAGGGTAATATGTATATCACAGTCCCAGGTGCCTTTTGTGTTTAAAAACTGACGGTTTCCATCCGTAAAAAGAGGAATTTAGACATGCTGATGGTCTGACATTTAACTGTGAGCAGCAGAAGATAAACACAGTCCGACATAAAGTAAATGGGGTGATATTAGGGAAAGTTAAATTTCAAATATTCGTGCTGCTGCTTCTGCCTGCCGGGGCGGCGTGTACCGGAAAGCGAGCGTTTCCGTGCATCAGCTGGTCCTGGCGGGTCGGCACCACGCGCACGGGCAGCGTCGCGTTGGCCCGTTTGCCTGGTCAAAACCTTTTCTGGGCGGTAAACGAGTCCTACGTCCCTGCTTGCAGCTGGAAAAACTAGGCTCGGAAGAGATTAAGGACTCGGCTCTCGGCTGTGATCTCAGCGGCAGAGCTGCACGGCAGTTCTGGTCCGATTTTGGTGCTGGCACTTTACGCCCCATCCTTTACGCAGACAACTTTGAACCGAACCAGCAAAACTTGCGTTCGTGAATATTTTCAAAATCTCTCGCCCCTCCAGTAAACTAATCCCCCACACAACTGTATGTGACAAAACAGCTTGCCGGGATCTCGCCTGACGTTGCCTCTTCTAAGTCCCAGGGGTGTGTAGGCAGGTTAAATAATGCAAAAGCAGCTGTAATTATCCTGTGCGGTTTCTCTGGAAACATTTGAAAAATATTAGGGAATTGGGCTTTTTCTTTTCCTGGCCTCCTTTTCCAGGGGTCTAGAAGAAATCTAATGGTTTAATGAGATATATGACAACATATGACACGAAAGAGATTTTTAGTGACTTTCATTACCCAAACTCAATTAGAGGGGAGTAATGAGCGAGTTCCCTGCCGTGACGAGCGCAGAATGAAACGCTGGCAAGACGGGACAGCCAGGAGAAGGGAGACTCGTTGCAAAAGCAGCGCAGAGACGCTGCCGGCGCCCCCCGCCAAAGCGCTCCCCGGAGAATGCAGCACGCAGACTGCCGACTAACAGCAGCTCGGCTGTTTTCTTTCCTCTACGCTGAGTAATTAAACATAAATAGCCCCACACTCTATTGTTTTAGAAACCGTGGATTTGATGTCAGATAAAGTCCTTTGTTTGCTTGTTTCTTGGGAGGGGGAGGAAGGGAAATAATATGGGCTTGTTTGGTTTTGGTTTTCTTCCCTTTGGTCCCACAGTAAGATTTTGGATTTTGGTGCACGTTGTTTTATCAGTGGCTGGGCCTGACTTAGTGCTGTTTGGTGCTTGGCCCAGGAATGTCACGAAAGCTGTGAAATCTCCTTGCTCTGTGGCAGGTTCCCGCGCGAAGTGCTGGTGCCAGGTTCAGCGCTAGGAGGAGAGGCAGCCCGTCGGGGCTCTTATATCCGCCTCCGCTGCCGATCGTCCCGGTGTTGTCCGCTGCAAGGTGCTCCCACCGAGACACACGTTCATTCGTCCGACTGACACCCGGAGCCTGCACGCTGCGGGAACCGGTGACACAGGAAAAAGCGCAGATTTGCAGGATTTGCACCAGCGAAACTCGGCAGCCGCCTTTCGGTGGGCTGCTGGTGCTCGTTAGACACTTGAACTCGTTTGCTGCCTGCTGCCGGCTGGGTGCTGCCGCCTGGCCAGACAGCACAGTCTGCAATTTGTCTCGGGCGCATCCCGCTTAAAACACTAGTTCTCTTTGCGAGCAAAGAGCAGCACATGCACCGCTGACAGAGGTAAGCAGGTAAAGCGCTTTGAAGAGGCAGATGATGAGTGAACCCCCCCGAACAGCTCGGCGAGGATTATATGCGCCGGCCCACACTCGGATATGCTGCAATTTTACTCGTGTTCAGGGAGAAGTTCAATTAGCAAAATGCATTCGTGTCCGCAGCGTAAATTCTTTTCCTGGGAACGTGTCATGCCCCAGTCAGGCGGCTTCGCCGGCTTTTGCGGGATTTGCTCCAGCACTTTCCCAAATGGGAGTGAGCAGAGATCAACTTAGACGTGTCCTTGCATTATTGCAGGAGGGCAATAATACAACATCATGTTGTTCACAGAGTAAACGAAAAGACACTACTTTCAGGGAGCAGAGTGTGATTTCTGCTACAAATCACCTCCTATCACTGAAAAGAAAAAAAAAACAAAGAAAGACTCATCAGCTCCTGGGAAATAGCTATTACTCTCCAAACCATTTACATTTGGAAATTCCTTAAGTGGTGAAGATTCAAGGCTGCCCAAATGAGGGAAGCACATGCGAGTTACAGGAGAGACGGTTAACTAGTCACTTATTACGATTCCAGGCAAGGCTTTTGCTGTCATTACCTTCATGATTTTTTAAAGACGCAACCAACAGCATATGCAAATTAGCACCTCAGCTCATTAGGTGGGGGAGAACCTGCTGCATATGTAAGCGCACAAATGTGACTGACACTAAGGATATTTTACGTGGTCACTGACACCCATTGCAAGGCCTCTAGGTTACTGGGCTGGTTTGCAGGTATAACTGGGGTTTGGCTGCGCTGGGCTGGCAAAGTGAGCTAAGGGCTCAGACATGCACACAAGGAGTTGCAGCCCCGCGGAAGGGCACTACAAAGCGTCCTGCAGTCCCTAAGAAGTGGCTTCAACTTTAACGCTCCCCGACAAGATAATTTAGTCATCTTAGCAAGTATAGACATCCATCCCAGCACTCACCAAGCGTCCTGGGTTCATCTGACACAGCGATCTTCCTTCAGGGTGTCTAATTCAATAAGTAGCAACATGGCAGAGCGGATGCTGCGGAAGAAGGTGGTTGCCATATGCTCAGCAATGCGGAGAGACACAGCAAGTTGAAGGGGAGTCTTTGGTGGAAGAGCTGACTATCAGATGGGTTATGCAGGTTTTTTAGTAAATATCTACTATTATTATACAAAATTTTCACTATAGGACAAATAATACTCACAATAACAATATATTAGCATTAAACTCAAAACTAGTTTCACTGACTTTTGGACATTTGAAATTTGTCCTAGTGGAATTACGCTAATGAATGCACAGACAATAACAATGTATGGAAATAATAGAAAGGCAAGGTATTCCTCAGTAAGGATCATATTTTTAAAGCATCGTGATAGAAACAGAAAAGATCATGATAGACAGTATCTGCACAAGATTGTGGCTGAAGAAGCTGGGGAATGCTGGGTGCACTATTTGGGGACAGGAAGGAGACAGATCAGATACTCAGGTCTTTTCTATTGCTAGCAAGTGGGGTTTTTCTTAGGATAAATATTAGCTGGAAAGGACTTAATATTAGAATGTATTCCTATGACATCTAGCATTTATCTGTCTGCAAGAAATACTAGGAGAAAACTGATGAAATGAAAAGGTCTCTGCAAGATATCATTCCAACCCAGTGAATTTCATTAGTTTTCCTGGGATTAAACAGAGAGCAGGTCCCCAAAGCCTGTGCCTGCAGACCTAGCTTTGACCACGCGGGTTGACTACAAGGCAGGCTGCTCCTGCAGAGAGCCTCAGCCAAGGATAGCCCAGACGCAGCAGAATATTCCCGCGCAAAATACCTAGCAGATGCCCTTTGACTCGGCACGGAGCAGGTTCTGCTCACGCAGGCGCTGCTTTCGAAGCTGGTGGTTTGGTGGCACAGCCAGCAGCTGGTCGCTGGCGCTGATTGCTTCACAGCGACGTCTATCTCGAGAGGCCACAGGAAATTTATCTCCCAGCACCTCATCAAATCAAGTGCAATTCCTGACCATTTGCCAAACGGGAGCGATAACCGTGCTAAGTGCCTTGCAGGAGAGTCCTCTCCAAATCACGGGTGTGGATCATGAGCTCCTGTCGGCTGCAGTTGTCCATGACTTGATTAAGCCCTTGCGTGGAAGAGCTCTGCTGACCTCCCGAGAACGGTCAGAGCTGTCTCTCTTACACTATGGACATTTTCTACACATGGCACTTTAACTTCCCGGATACTAAATACCTGTATCATGCCTTCAGGTTGCCAAATACAGTCCAGTTTGTTCATGTTAGCTAATTTCCCCTGAGCCTCGTGATCTAAAAGAAATCGGTACTTTTCCTTTCTCAGCCATTCAAAAACATTTCTCTTCTATTGTACAGGGCCTTTCCCAGAAGTATGAAGATGGAGGAAGCTGAATAATAACCTCTTTCGAATACTCCTAGGATCAGTCTATAAGTTCTCTGTTCCTCATCCTTTACCCCCGAAAGGGCCCAAAGGCAGTCGGTCCATTGCAGTCTTTGCATTCGGGGCCTGCAAAGGACTATGCAAAGCCCCTCTGTGAAATGAAGGAGGAAAAAACGTCACTCACCGGGACGGCTGTGCTTTAACTGCAATGAAACACCTACTTAGAGAAAAATGGCTCATCTGGTCATGCAGTCAGCCCACTGCTTTGAGGTTCATCACAGGACTTCAAGCAAAAACAATTACTTACAATACAGTTATATGTCTGACGCTTTGCAAAGCCAACATGCAGTGTTTGGAATTTTCCAGAAAATGTGAATCCTTTTAAAATGAATGCTGAGAGTATCTATGAATGCTGAGAATATTCATAAATACATACATACTAGTTAGTGCATTGCTCTGAGCTCAGCTTTCTGTCAGTGCCTTAAAGCAGTGACCGTTGCTAAACAGCACTGAGCTCATATTTGACATTCTCTAGCTATCCCCTCTAGCAACTAAAAGGATGTAAAGACAGTATTGCAAGGTAATCGCAACTAGTTGTCTAATGCAGACCTGGCAAGCTTTCAAAGCTCGTCAAGATATAATGAACAGGTGGAAAACATTGGTGAACTATTGTATATTTTCTGCTTCTGCAAGAATACAATGGCAGCATTATTCATACAGGGCATGGTACAATTTCCTTCGTCCCGCCTAGGAGTCCTTCCAGTGATTTCAATAGGAGCTGAATTGGAGCCTTTGTAGCAAACGCCCAGGGAATAACTGTAAGCCCTCGTCTTGGCCTTAGCGGGATGGTGGAGCATATGGGGTCCTATTAAGAATGTCATATTCTAGCTTCAATGTTGCCAAGAAATCCAGGTGATATTTGCTTGCACCTTGGCTTTTGGCTTTTGGACGGGAAGAGCGAATCCAGTCCTTTGAAAACAGTTGGTATCTTTATCTGTCACCTCTATGAATAGACCTACTATTTGGCAAAAATATGTGACAAAATGCCAATTACAAATGTCAGATAAAGCCTGTCAATGTGAGTGTAGACTTACATATGGGAGGGAATGGAGGAACTGTGTTTTCAAGGGGCAGGAGTCCCCTGAATGGGGTTTTGTTCCTGATTCTGCTAATTCACAGTCCCTTTGGGACATGTTTTCTCTGTTTCCTTCTTCATCTTCTCTATTTACACCATAAAGTCTTTAGGGCAACTATTGCTTTACCATGTGTTTATTCAGTACCTAACACTCACCTGAATCTCTTCATCATTACTGTGGATTGAAGACAGAGATCTAAGACTTTCTGCAACAAAGTGCTGTATGGGACCGAGCGCGAGGGTCCTGCTCCTGCATGAGGTACCCAGGAACCACAGTAGTGCCAGAATTAGAACTATTTTAAGTCTGGATTTTAAGAGGTCTGGATTTAACAATGCTTTGCTATATATTCATAGTAAAGAAACAACAAACAACACCTAAATATTTCAGAGTCCCCATCCGTATAAAATTAGATGCTTCCACTTTCCTCGCTCTCAAAACTTCAGCAGAGGGGAATCTCTGTGCCCTGGGAAGCTTAGCTGTGAATGCTTTAAGCTATTCCATCGCTTGTGTTATAGCTTGGTGCCTACAGTCACAATTAATTAATATGTGTGTGCATTATTTCCCACCAGGCTGGCTGCAAAAACACTTTCTGGCTTGGTAAGTATTTCTGCCTCATTTGCAGTGGCTCCCAGCCTCACACTTTCTCTAAATACAATATATGCTGATGTAATTTATTTACAGCTAGTTCAGATGCCAAACTGACGAAAGATGATGAGGCGGCCCAAGAAAACCAGTGGAGAAGCTAGTCCTCTCAATGTGCAATTACTTATCCATGCCACACCAATATTGATACATGGGTATCAAGGCTATACAGATGTGGCATTTAGACCTGAAAATGACAGTTGCCTTTATAAATGCAGTGAACTGAGCTAGATGATTGATTATATTAGACTGATAAATGATAGATGGTGGTAAGCAGATTTGGCAGAGCATCCCAGGTTTCTTTTTCACAGCCCTAAGTGTCACTGTAAATTGTTTTTAACATAATTTTGAATATCCAAGTCTGGCAATGGGTAATAAGTCAGCTTTCATCCCTTGACTGGTGGCCTTATCTGTGCATTCTGGCATATTTCTGTGCCCCTCTGGTCTGCATATAGCTACCATTCTGGGAGATATAGAAGGAAATTTAAACACAATAGAGAAAGGGAAGCAATTAAATGACTCAAATAAAAGTATAAGAATGGACTTCTAAGTTGCAAGATATAGACATTAAAAGCTGCCAAGAAGTTACAGTCAGCAAAGATATATTAGGACACTGTTAATTTAGAGACACTGGAGACTGGAAGCCACTTTGACTCCAAGTTTTTGGCCCCTACTCTTGCCCATAGTGTTTCTTTTCCTATCCTGCGCCTCCAGGCTCCGGCTCCCATGCCATAAAGGCAAGAGCGGTACAGTTGGAAGCTGCAAGTCTCTCACTCCCAGCCCCACACCTCTGCCACATCTCAGAGTCAGCAGTGTGGCACATGCCTCCAAGCAGCCATGTCCTACTGCGAACTGCCTTCCTGCTATGGAAGAGCAACCTCTAGTTCAGATGGAAAGTAATGTCTTAGGAAATAGCATCTGTGTTCATGAGAATTTATCTATCATCAGAGCCATGAGAAAGGCTGGATGGGTTCGTCTCACCAGCTGCAAGTACTTCACTGCAGCCTGTACACAAGGCTCCTTCCAGAGTCAGTGCAGAGAGACAAGGAGGTCCATGGGGTAATTAATTCAGCCCTAGATGGTGTCCTAGACTGGTGGTTCGGGACAGTTTCAGGGCATACTGGTCTTTCTCTACTACGTGCTATGGAAGGCCTCTAGCTAGCTGGTTTAGATGAGATGCTTGACTTACAGATGGCTGAAATCAGGTAAGATAAATGCCATGTGACATTAAGGCAGGCATTTGGGCCAGATTTCTGAACCATACAGGCACTCGGGGTGAATTTTAAAAGTACCTCCCCATTCAGCACCCATTCCTGGGATTTAGTCTTGCCTGGCAGAGATTGCTTTGGAGGATTACTCATGCTTTTGAAAGTGCAACAAAAAGATCCTTAGGTCTGCAGAGATAATTGTTGCTTGGACTTGTACTTGCTGTCTGTCCCAGCTTATTCCAGTGCCTCTGAGTTTTAGGGTAATGCCACAGCAAGGATTAAAGATTTCCCTTCTCATTACAACAGCTCTAGTAGAATCTGAGTCATCAATCATGCTTGCTCCAGAGTCTCTTTATGCTCTGAAGCTGATTAGCTGTTGAAATAATCCAGCTTTGATGGCAAGCAATGCTTTATTAATACCGCAACTGACTGCTTTCCTCCCATCATTTGCTTTTAATGGATCCCGTGCTTCTTTGTTCCTTCTCCTGCCTGTGGAGCTCTCAGGAAGGTTTGGTAAATAACCATATGCTTAGACACACACTCTGCATCAAAACAAAGCCTAAAACGCAAATGGCGCTGGTTGTGTTCTGGTTTTAGGATCTTTTCAAAGTGTTTGATCTGACAGTCTTTCTTCTGCAACTGAATACTACACAGGGATTTAGTGTATTCATCTGCGCAGGCAAGTGCTGGGTCCTAGGTGGACTGTAAATCCTGTGCATGGTCTCCATCTGTCCCCGGTCTGCATGAAGAGGGAATATCCATGGAGCTGGGAGTCGTCTCTCATGCAGACCCAGAGAGGGTCTGCGCACATGACCCATGGTCCCCAGATGGGAGAAGAGGATCGGCAGGAGCCCTGCTTCAGCTAGAGGGGACTGGGCTCCGCAGTAGTGATGCACAGGCTGGAGAGCTGGAGAGACCCAGCCAGGCACGGAGCCCCTGAGCAGTCGGCAGCACTAGCACCTTTCAGCCACCCTGTAGCCCCTCACCAGCCTTTTGCTGCCCTAAAAGTTCTTTCATTCTGCATGTTACCACAAACACAGACTTCCTTTAGATGTAGCAAAATGAGGCTTTTTTTCCCCATGTTAATTAAGCAGCACCTAAGTGGCAAAACTTGTAGCTGAACAGTAAAGCAACGGACATTAACTGGCTTTAAATTAGCCTAAAAACGTTACTGCAGCTGACCAACTTGCCTTCTTTTGATCCTGCAAGCTGTTGGATGTGATCAGTTGCAGACCCCAGGTTTCATCTGCTGGGCTTGCTGCCCTCAAAGCACACACCGTACCTTTAAATCAGTCCCTTCTGCAACCGAATGCAGAATTACAGGTTTTTTGAAGTATTTAATTTAAGAGGCTCAAAGCTTTGTCAACATACTTGACAGTGTTTTGGAGTAATAAAACTACCCAGTGATACGATGTCTCATTTATATGCAAATTGTGAAGAAATTAGGGAACGCAAAGGACTACTATTACAGATATTACATAGATAATAAATAGTTTGCGTACTTGCTTTCTTAAAATCCCTTTTGCCATATTACAGCTGAGATTATAAAAAGAAACGAGTGTTTTGGGTGCACAACTTGCTGGCCGGATCCTCAGATCTCGGTGTAGTTTGAAAATCGAGCTCTTTTCATGTGCCTTGAGCCTGGGCAGCCAGAATCATCAGTTGTTTTTTTTTTAAATCTAAGCCGTTGATTTTAAATACATATTCAAACCTCCCACCGATATCAAGAAACACCACCTTCGCATATCCCAAGGTAAAAGAAAGCTCTCGGCCACAGCATGCCCCGTCGTTCTGGCTCTGAGATGAGATGGCTTTGAGATGTAAAGACATGGGGATGGGGATCAAAGATCAAACCGGATTAACGCCTCCTCTTTGGTGGGATTTGAACATGTGTTTGCAGAGGGGAGACGCTGGCACGTTCTGCCCCAGGAAGGCAACAAGCACAGCCCACGGGGCATGTTGTCTGCGCCCCAGAGTTGGGAGGCTCATAGAGCTCTCGATGGAGCCCCGTGAAATCTGCAGGACACAGATCAAATGTGGAAGTGCTGCCTGAGGGGAATAATGCCGGAGAAAAAATGGCCAGGGGAAACACATTGGGTTTGTCAACTGTCACCATCAGTAGCTTTCCGGCATTCTCCATCTAACCAAAACAAGCGTTTCCAGGCTGCCGGAGTAGATGACTACTGATACATTCAGGTTATTGCGCAGGGTGAGGCAAGACTGGGCTATTTTCCATGTCATCTTCCGAGGAAACAGAGTAAAGGACAGGTCCGTGCCAATTTAACTTCATCATAGTCCCATTCAGTTGCTCTTAGTGCAGCTGGGAGGTGAAGGATCGCAGCCATCAGTGGGGCGATCTCTTGCCAAGAGCAATCGTCTCCTCGGCTCTGGTTCCAAGGCCGGAAAGACTAGCAAGTCCCTTGAACGGTCACGGCAGCCCCACGGCGCTGAAGTTAATTTCAGAGATTATAATTACAGCAGGCGAACTCGCAGAAACCGGGCATGCCTCTAACGCTGCCAGGCTGTCCTGGCATTGCCTCAAAACGCGGCTCGTTACGGCAGGAGTTGGACTTAAGAAACGACAGACAGCCCAGACCTCAGCTGATCGGCGAGCGACTCCCTTCTCGCCAGTTCATCATGTGGTGGTACCATCGATCTTCGGCAGAAGGCTGCCAGTTCATTTCAAACGTTGCTAATGCAGAGGGCCGTTTTAGAAAGGTGGTGATGCAAAAGGCGCTATCAAAAGTCTCTGATATTTTGTGCAGCTGAAAACCAAGAAAAAAAGAAAAGAAAAGGTGGTGCACATCCTTAGTCCTGTTCGAGAGGGAGCAGGAGCAAGAGGAGCGAGACCAAGGAAGATCATATCTGATATCTTTTTTTTTTGTAAACTGTCACTACCTGTTTTTGCTGTATACTTAGGGATTGCATAGGTAGTGTTAATGGCTAACTATCTTTGGAAGGGCAACAGGTATTTGATAATCCTACACAGGTTATGTGAGTAGCACTTTTCTATTGAAGGATGGTGTTTTTATTAAGAGGACTTTTTTTTTTTAATAGGATAGAAGACAGTTTTATTGTGATGCTCCTTAGCACAATGAAATTCTCTGTAACACAGAGGATTTATATAATTATGCAACACGATCTGGAAAAGTATTAAAGTACTAAATTAAGAATTGGGTGGAGGCAATCCCCACTGAGATGCTGAGATAATGTCTAAGCATATTAATACTGGATATCTTATTTTTCTCCCAGTATCTTGAGAGGATCCTACTGCACATTTTATTTACCGTGGAGATTTAAAGAATAGAGGAAGAAACAAAGACTGTGCAGCATTATCAGCAGGATTCAATTGATCCAACCGGCATGATGAAGAGGCTCTTGTCCAGTCAATGTGGGAGAAATCTTTGTGAGCTATTAGAGAATAAAATCCAGATCAATTGGTGACCTGTAGTTTCAGCTGTCTGAAAGCAGGCAGGTGATCAAGATAAGTCTGGCTCTTTGAATCTATGAAACCAAGCAGTTCTCAAGAGACCTGAGATTTATCTTGCTCTTTTTGTTACGTCTGCAACCACTGAAGCGAGAGATGGGTCCTGACCATGTTAATGCACAAGTCACCAGTGGCCCATCCTTGGCTGACTGTGGGGCAAAAATCACACGCGTCATGTTCACAGCCAGTTACCCGAGCCCAGGTGATAAGCAGTGACCTAGGTGAGGTCTCGTATCTCAGATGTTTAAGGGTTTCAGTGAGTCTTTAATAACATGCAGTCTTTGAACGGGTCTCATAGGGAAGACTCAGCCGCATTCCCCAATCCAGACAGCAAATGCGAAGATCACACTATAGTATTTACAACATTTGTAATGCCCTAACCCAGGGGTTTAAATAGTGCTCAGGTGATGGAGAAGGCTTTACATAGGGCTTGAATTTCACCCCCAGGTAATTGTAATATTGAGTCTCCCGGTGTGAGGTCGGCCCTTGGGGAGAGGAGCAGCGTGGAGGGAGGCTGGGGCACCGCGGGACGGCTGCACGAGGGTGCTGCACCACGCCTGCTCCCCTCCCTGCCGTATTCCTGCTTGCATGCCATACTTCTGGCTCTCTCTGCTTCTTTTTATTTAATTATACGTATTTTAAGGAAAACAAAACACTAGAGGGAATCTAATTACAAGGAGTTTATTGACTTGAACCTCATTCACAGCAGACTCCTAACCCCAGTCATCTTTCCGATGAGCCAGAAGAGGCGGAGAACTGTTTCTCCGCGTTTGGAGACACTTTGACCCTGATTTGATTTAACTGGCCTCTTGCAATAATCTAGCGTTTACCGAGAGCCAATTTAAAGGAGCTACCGTCTGATTTTTTTCCCCAGCAGAAGGATTAACCCCATTAACCAGGAACTCTGTGTGGCACGTTCATAACCTTAGAAACAATATAATCCTATCTCCCACTCCACTATCCCGTTTTCTTCTTTTGCAGTAAGTAGAAATCACTGTGGCAGGCTTGGCACGAGGTTCCCGGTTCTCTGCTCTCTCCGTAGGGTCCGGGCAATTTTGGGGCAGGCTGTGGGCGTACGTTGTGCTCGGAGCAGGGTGAGGAGGCGGCAGGCGGCTGTCTCGCGGGGCTTGGGGACGCCGTGGCACTGCGGGACGTGACCACGAGTCACGGCTTGGCTCGTCACCTCCTCACTACTTGCCCAAGCTCCCAGATTTCTGCCTCTTCCCCCCTCTGCCTGCCGATGGGACAGCACGACAGAAGCTCGTGTTCCTTTCAAAGCATCTCATAAATTGCTTTTGCATGTTTAAAGAACGCAATTTGGTTTTTGCAGTACAAAGGCTCCTCGCGAGCCCTAACGAAGTCTGGGAATCCAGGTGCCGGTGCCTTGTGCATCCCTAATAGGAAGCTGCTGGTGATGCAGCTGCAAGGAGACGAGCTGCAGCTGCCTGCAGCATAAAGCTGTGTATGTGGGTAGGAGGGGGTGTTTGGGGGGGCTGTTGGGGTGCTGAGCGCCTTTCCTGCTCTAGTGTCCTGTCTGCAAAAATGGCCTCAGTGCTGTGAGCCTGCCTCCAACCTGCTCGGCAACTGTCCTCCCTGTTAATTGCTTCTGAGTGTGCATGGGGGTTACCTGTGAGCGGCTGTGGTTTCCTTAGGCAGCTGTTTTCCTGCAGCTTAAAAATGAATATTGAGTTTTTTATTGATGGTGGGTTGCAGGTTGTTTTCAGGCTGGGTCACTTTGCATTGCCGGGCTGGTGGAGGGAGGGAGGGAGCGAGCTCTGGGGAGCCCTGGCTGCAGTTTTTCTTAAGCAAGTCTTTAAACATCTAAGTTATTTTTAAAAAGCTGTAAGAAATAACTAATAACTAGGAGAGATGGAGATATTCCAATTTACTAATGAAATGGTATCCTTTATAGCTAAGAACTGAGATGCATAAGGATGTCAAAACTCTAAAAGGAACAGAAGGTAGATGTCTCAGGCAGCCTAATTTTATATGCTATAATGCCTTCCTTATCATTAATAGCACCAGCCTACATTTAAAAAGTGCTTTTCCTTCCCAAAGGATGTGAGGCTGCGTTATAACTGTTGGCCTAGTCCTGAGGGTGGGTAAATTGATAACAACTTTAATAAGAAATTAGTCAGATGCAAAGCAGCACAGGGTGAAGCCTCCTCCTGAGGCTGCAGAGCAGCCCCTGGTAGAGCGGGGCGAAGCCGAGGTTCAGTCCTGACTTCTCGCAGCCGGTTAGTGGAAGCTGCGTGGAGAGAGGCTGGTCCTCCCAGTTACTGGCGTGAAACAAAGCAGAGGGCCCTAACTGCTGCTGGGCGGAAAGAAAATACATTGTTTTTAGCTCCAAAGTTCTAGCATTCTCTTGTGAATTTAAAATAGAAAATCTATTTACCATATGCTCAATTCCAAAAGAGCTAGGTCTCTGGAGGACTTGCTTCCCTCGGTTGCTTTGGGTGGAGGAGGACTGCTTACAAATTTCTTTGCTTTTCCCACTTCTGTTTTCCTTGTCACATTTGCCATTAAACTAGCGTTGATGTTTCTTTGCCATCTGGTTTTGGGGCTTTTTTTTCTTTTTTTTCTTTTTCCCCCTCCAGGGACTGGGGGGAAAAAAAGATCCAGGGTGAAACAAGATGTTTGTGCTGCTAGACCAGCAGTCAAGAAAGCGAACGGGGGGAGCCTACACTGAAATACTTTGCCGAGGCGCTCCAGGCTTCGAGGAGAGGTTTTACATCTCGCAAGCATGAGAGGAAATCTCTGCCCTCCGAGGTGGTCGCTTCTGGCATGGCTTGGACACAACTTCCACGCCGGCAGCTGCAGCAAAGAGGCCAAGAAACCTTCAGACAAATGTGCTTGTCCGTTTTAAGGACCAGAAGGAGGTTCAAAGCTCCCTATGGACCAACAACCTCTCGTGGTTTAAGATAGGGCTTGGTATGTTTACGAAGGAGGCTCCTGCGAAGGGGAAGAATTGGCCTTGCTGGCGAGGAGACTTCCCCTGGCTCCTGTTGTATTCATCAGCCCTCGTTAGGGTTTGGACAAGCCTGGGAGACTGTTTCCAATTGGGAGGAATTCTCAGCCCAAGCGACAGTAAAATAGAGCTTCTTGTGAGAACTTCATGCAAACAGTTTGTGACACTCATAATTGTATCACACGGTTTCTTGCAATGTATCACATTTCCCAGAAACTTCTTTTTTTTTCCTCTAACTTAAACCAAACAGCTTAAAAATTCAGTCTGCTCCCGCTGACCTTGTGCAGCTGAGGAAAGAGGTTGTGGCTGACATTGTCAGCTGCAGTGATTTCAGACAGCGAGTGTAGTGTAAGCAGAAATTTATACTTTTTAATTTGGTTAGAAGATTATGTTAAATGCCCAGAAAAAAGGCTAGGTTGGAGCCCGGCCAGTTAGTACACATTCAAAGTCCCTTCAGCAGGGGCAAAGTTGGGGGCTGACATCAGCCGGACTAGACAAGGCCGTGGGTGGGCGCACGGATGAGCTTCTGGGGTGACAAGAAAAGGAGAAACGAGCATGCACAAGATCATCTACTGATCCTTCAGAGGATGCTAATTTATGTAAATTGTGCTTATGCATGTAGCCAGACCTGGCACTTTCTCCTATGCTGTTTGCCTCCCGAAGTCCCTCACAGAGCGATCGGGTTATGACTCCGCATAGCAAGAGCGTTGCTTCTCCCAACTCCGCATGCCAGATATTTTATTTGCTTGTCGGCATGGGCAATTTAATTACCAATTCCCAGGGCTAATATACAATACCAGGCAATTACACCGAATTGTATCGCACTTACTGAATAAGATTACATGCGATTTATATTTAATTTCAGCTCCATTTCTAATTTTGTCGTGGCAGAGTTACATGATCAAACAGGGCTGTGGATGTTATCTGCCACGTTTGTGCTGCACTGAAAGGCTCCTCGTTCATCCTCTGCCTGTGTCTCCCCAACTCCGCTCTGCTGCTTGTGTCCACACAAGTATCTCCAGGTAAATATTTGTTAATTGACGTTCTCTGTCTGTTGCAGGACAAAATGAGGCTTCTTATTCAACCATTTCACAGCTTATTAAACTACAAGCAGCTAGGAAGGGATTTAATCTTTTTCTTTGTGTTGCTGCTTGGTTGTCCTACAATGCTGCTCAAAGAGATATTAGTGGCCTGAGGCTTAACCTGCTGTTTAAAAAGATCCGTAAAACTACGTGTGGCATGGTGTTAACCAAGCTCTTTAAGAGCCAGAGGACTACACAGATTTAAAGACCCGAGTCAATGCCTAGCTCTGCTACAGGCTACCTTCATGGCCTTGGTCAAGTCACTTAGGCTAAAAAGCCCTGTGACAGTTTGGGGGGAATTCCAAGAGCGATGTCACCACCTAAGAGTTCACGTCTCTTTGGAAGTCAATGGGATCATTCATTACCCTAAGCCCTAATCCTTCATGGTCTGAGACTTCTAAACTGCACTGGTTTCAATGGGAGTGTAAATGTTTGCAGTCAACTGGATTCCTGTTCAGATCTCTGGACTTGGAGGTCTCACAGCCCAGGTTGTGTGGGGCTTGTAGGAGAGGGCTAACAGCAGCTCTGTGCTTACAGGTGTGCTGGCCATGGGAAGGGAAGGAAAGGATGGTGGTGAGGTGCTCCTCAAGGAGTAGAGTGTGAAGACTTGACTGTCCCCAGCAGTGCTGCAAATCCAGACCCTTCCTGCACCTCTGGTGCATGAAACCCCCTGAGTGAAACCAAGCAGGCTAGTGTCTCCGAGGAAGGTGAAGCCTAAACAGATAACAAAGCAGAATAAATAGGGGAAAAGCAGGTAAGGATGAATTTCTGCATATTCAGCGCTGCCTGTGGGAGCTGCACTGTGATGAGGCACCTCCAGTTCTTCAGCCTTTGAGGAGTCCTTTCAGGCTTCGTAGTCCTTGTGAAACCCCTCATTTTCCTCTTATCTGGGTTCCTTCTAATTCATGTTTCCAATCCTCCGTGCAAGGGAGAGTGTTTGTACTGGACTGGGTGGGAGCAAGGCAATTGCTGAAAAGGCTCCTATAAGTATTAACAATAATAATGTGCTCTTTCTAACCATGGTTAGTAATAAGACATTTGACAAACACCGGACTTGGAAGGGAAGGCTTTTAAAGCCCCAGCCAAGCTATCTGCAATTAGAACACAGTAATGTACATTCATTTTGTATGTAAGTTGAGCTCTCAAAAAATCTCCTTTTTTGTCCATTAACAAAACCACAGTATCCCCATGAACAAGTCCCCTTAATCTCCCCAGTACATAGTCTGTGATCTTATCATTAGAAAAGCTGTGCAATGTCGTGCAGCTCCAAGAGAAACAGCAAAACGGACTCTCTCCCAGCATAAATAGCACTAATCTGGGGGCACACCAATATTTGAAGGTTGTTGCAATTTGAATGAAGTGTACAGTGCATTTAGATCCCAGCAAAGTGCAGAGAGTGCAAGTTCCTTCTGCTCCTGTATAAAAGGGAACAGAAGTCAAAATGAAGGAGTTTAGCATGAGCACAGCGGTGACTCCATTACCTCTCCCAGTCTTGAGTGTCTGCTCACGTAGGCTCAAAAATAGACCAAGAGGCAGAGTGCACAGAGAACAAGGCTTACTACGTTGCTGCTTTTCTGTTGTTTTGCTAGCCTTATTACAGGATTGATAATTCTTGCTGTTCTCAGAGGCTGTCTGAAAGATGCCACGTCAATATCTGCTCCCCAAACGAGGCACCATGGATGCTCCCAAGACTGTTTTGACAGTCTCGCTGAGCTCCTTCCCACCAACTCAGCGCACACACAAGCAGTAAGACCGCAGGGGTTGGGTTGGGTTGTGGTGTCCAACCTGAGCAGTTAAAAGCAGCCATGTCCATAAACCTGTCCATAAAAGCATCCGCCTCAGCCTGCCCTCATGACTTCTGTGAAGAGGCTCTCCAAAGGTCCACTCCACTCCTCTGACAGTAAAAAGCCTTCTCATTTCCAAACTAAGCTTGTCCTTACTGGATCTTGCACCAGCTTTGTCCTTTAACTCTTCTCATGCAAGGTTCACTGTGCACCCACTGAGGCACTGGGAACAATCATATTCTGCCTAACTTTCCATTTTTCTTGACTTTTCCAGTGCTTTTTGTCTTCTCTTGGAAAAACAGGCTTTCCATCCTCCCTTTCATAAACTGAGATGCCTAGATCTAACCCTTGATTAAGTGCTGCCAGTCACAGAGAACTTGGCAGCTTCCATAGCAAGGCTGCAAGGATGGAGAATGAAGAAGACATGAAGGCACCCGTGTGTGTTAGGTATTGTAAGCTGAGAGCTAAGATACCCTGGTCTGAGATAGCCAGAAAAAGAAAGAAGAAAAAAAGGCACCAAAAAACCCCCAAGATCAGCAGAAAAGACAGAGGTAGATGTTTTGCAAGTTGGTATGAATCATAGTACCATGCCTGAAGACTCAGGGTGAAGAGTGGCCCAGATGGCCTTTGGTCACAGTTGTTGGACCCCATGTCTCAGACCTCTGTAATAAGTAGCCAAGGACAGACAGGTTCTCCTCTGCTGCCTTTGCTAACTCATTCCCATCCTTAAGCAAAGCATCTGTCTTGCCCTTGTCAGAGGTAATCAAGTGTTTACTTCTGCACATTAAGAAAACTTTAAAGAAAAAGTCCTTGCAGGGAGGGCTCTCAGCTCCCCAAGGAAGTTATTAGGCTGAACTTAGAGGATTTATAGGAAAAAGTGTTTTAGCAGTCCCCAGAGCATCATACTGGCCCCGGTGTTGTTCCAGTTATTTTATCTGACTGCCTTTACAGGTATTCTGGGTAATTTACCTGCACAGCCAGCCTCCGAATTGCTCTTTTAAACGCAATTGCTGTTATTTGTGAAAGCACCACTCAAAAGCAATATTTCATCATTACTGTAAAACATCATCCCTGCAATTATCAGAGTGAGCGTCTGCAGGAATCTTATGGGAAACATGGTGACGCCTGAAGCAAGCCCAACCTGGCGCTCGGTCTCAGTGGTGCCTGGCGGTGCCGTGCCAGCATCCCACCCTGCGCCGGGGGAGCGAGGCTTTGCCTCCGGACTGCGCTGTGGGCTGTCACTGGGTTGGCTCGAATGATGAGTCTGGCTGCTTAAAAACACGGCGCTTTTGGAAAAGAGCGCTGCTTTATTTCCAGCACAACTACAAATGACGGGTGTAACGGGGCGAGGAACTTCCTCTGCCTCGGAGCTAGCTCTTACACTGCCACTGGCTCTTGTCTTCTGCAAAGGCTTTCCAACCCGGGCATTTAGGCTTGTCTTGGACAATCATCCTTGAAACCCACCCGGCTATTTCCGAGAGAGTCGGAAAGGCTGCAGCTATAGAGACATCACAAGGGAGAAACAGGCAAAGGTGATGTTCAGCTGGCCACGTGTGCTGTTCCGTAGAGCTCCCTATCACAACAAAGTAGTCAGAACTGGTAATATTTTGCAGCAAAATCTTCTTTTGTGAGGAAAAGGAAAAATCCTAGTTGCACTGAATTGATTCCCTTTTGTAAAATGTAAATGAAAAAAAAAAAAAAAGGGTGGGTTTGTTTTCAGTTTTCCTTCCGTGCCCTCCTTGTCCTCTGGAAACAGTGAACAGAGAAAAGAGAAAGGGAGGGAGGCAACATCTAAAAAAGAAATCAGAAAGTGAGAAAATATCCATCAAAATGGAAAGAAACTTCATACTTTAGGAGGGAAAATAACAGTTTAAATTGGAAAATCACCTTGACAAACTTCTTCCTCAGCAGTAGCTATGGAAGGTCGGAGTTTGAAGGAAATCCTTTGCTCGCTATTAGATCCACGCACGGAGATGCACAATCAGTTAAAGACCCTTAGCCTTATCTGTTCACTTCCCAGAAGTGTTAACTGAAAAAGGGCTCGGTCCGCTTCGACTCGGGGCTGACCTTCCCTAAAGAAAGGGCTTTTAGGCGCGGAGATTCTGTTTCCAGATTTCTTCTCATTTAATTTTACAGAACGACTTTACCAAATGGGAAGTGCGCATGATGATTTGACCAAATGAGAAAGCCGGGCAGTTCCAGCCGTGCCGGTGTCCCGGGTTGCACAGCGCGTGCACACACAAGGGAGGGGAAGGAAGGTTATCGAGACGTTGCCGGCAAGTACAGCAACCGCAGCAAAGCCTGAGTGACATCTTCAGCAGCTCCTGTATTTAAACGAGGACGAGATGTAGATACAGTAAAAACACGTGAGTGAAGGTAGCTCCAGCCCAGATCCCTGCCGCATGCAGTAGGCGGGATGGCTGGCCCTACCTGGTCCTCTCCAGGCAGGTGGCTTGCTTCTTAATTGTGTGCAAAACCATAAAAATTCAAACCATTCTAAGTCACTAAGGGCAGGATCAAATGTAAAGCTTCCTGTGACATTTATTCAGAAAAGGATGTTGTTTTCTGGGGCTGCTTGGATCACGTATCTTATTTTTGAATGAACTGTGCTGCTCCGTGTCGCCCATTGAGTTAGCAATTTGTGACAATTATAGTAATTACTCTGCTCCAGCAGCAGTGCCGCTGCCCAAACGTGTTCGAGGAGTGGCTTTACTTAAATGAACGAGAGTACCCGAACCTGCAAAAACATTTGTGGGTATTGAATAATTTAATTTTCTGATACTGCTAATTCAGTGTTGAAACACGGATGATCTCCTTCATTAAAGGAGCAGTAGGAAAATGGGAAAGGATTGACGCTTTGCGAATGAACGAAGGCTTTGTAGCCGCTCTGGGAGGATTCAGTTGTGCCGTATGCGAACGTATGTCTCCTCTGCAACCTGCACGTAGCCCTAGGGCAGGACCCAAAGGCGAAGGCAGCACGAGAGCAGGTCGCTGCCATCCTTGCGTCGGCGGCGTGTCTTTGCAGCCCCCCTTGCTTTGGGCGCACCTCCCCACCAGCGCCTGGGTTTGCGTCTGCTGGAGAAGAGCCTGGTGGAGGTTGCCCACCACTGCCCACCCCGGCTGTCCACGTCAGGCTCCTTCTGCATTTCTTCTCCCTGCAAAAGATCGAATAAACCTTTGCTTCAAAGGAGGCAGTCAGAGAGTGCTTCTCCTAATAACCAGCTTCTTAGATGCGCTACTTCTTGTCTCCTAGCGCTCTTTCACTCTCTTCGCAGCAGTTTTCCATCTCTGAGCAGAGCCTGTGTGACTCCTATTGATGGATGTTTGTTCTCGAGGTCGTGATCTTTTAGCCGGGATTTTACACAGAGCCCTTTTCTTCCCTTGCACCTTCGTATTTTAACAAGAAGTTGTTGCTTGAAAAGGAAGGCTGAGAACAGTACTGAATAGTCCACTTAATAAAGGGAAGTGCAGCAAGGGCGCTGGAGGACATGGCTACGCTGGAGCTTCCAAATTATGCTGGATGTGAAGCAGGGAGGTTATTCTGGATGGGTCCACTTGATTTCTCGCCAAGGTCAAGACCGTGGCTTTCTGATGAGGAAGTGGTTGCTTGAATTGCTTCATCAACTATTTACTTCAGGTCTAATGACATCTCAGTGTTATTTTTCCTCTGTCTGTTCTGGAGTCATTTGCTGCTTGTCACTCCGTTTGCCGCCGCGGAGGTCACCCGTGTAACTCTATGAAAGGCAACATATATTCAGAGTTCTGGCAAGGCCGCACCACGCTTTGCCTCTTAATCTGTTAGCACTGCGTCGTGGTTTTAAAATAATTATTCCTCTCCCTTGGTGGTGTTTGCTCTCTGGTCCGTTGTAGAGCAGCTCCCTTTCTGCAGTTAAAAGCTCCCTGCTGAGCCAGAGCTAAGCAAGAAAAATTTTTTTTTCAGAAATAGGTTTTGTGAGGAGTCCATCTTTTCCATGATCTGAACTTTTTGTTCATCTTTGTTTCCTTCCTTGGCCAAATATTAAACCAATTACAATATGGGTCCCACCTCCACTCTTGCAGTACATTTTAGGTCTGTGTAATAGACCCTGTTCTGCTTACTCTCGCTGCGTCGGCAGACCTGGCACCAACTGCTTTCACAACAGCGATTTATGTGAAGCTAGCCATGCGGTAATTCTTTTTATTGTTTTTTTTTTCCCTTAAAACCAAGAATGCAACCCTTTTCTCAGTGGGGAGCTATGGAGCCCTGGATGCCTGCCGTCTGCAGTTCTGCAGCAGTGACGTTCATGGAAATCCCCCCCCCCCCCCCCCCCCGCCAAAAAAGCGGAGCGCGAGACACCGAGCAGCCAGGTGCTGTGGCTGTCGCCTCCTGCTCCGAGGGTGCGGAAGAGTTAAAGCAGCCCCGTGACAAAGCCTCGCAGCGTCTGCCGTGCTTCTCCTCCCGCCCACGCGTGTTCCCCGTCCCTCATCCCAGACAGCCTGGTCCCAGCCGCAAAAGTCCTGTGCCCCGGAGCTGTGGCCTGGGAATATGTATTTGTCCTGCACATGCCTAATAAAATGTACGTGGGGCAAGAAGAGGGGCTGGCTGCAGAGCATCAGTTTTTATTGCTGAAGAATTCAGAGCTTTCAAGCTGGTTTTCTCCTGCTTGGGATGAAAACGAGAGCGCCTGAGTCCCCGGGGAGGAAGCAGCAGTTCAAGACCCTTCCTGCCTCCAGCGGCCACGGTGCTAGGGGGAACACGAAAGTCCCAGGCTCTAACCTCTGCTTTGATTTAGGCGCCTCTGTCTCCTGCTCTTATCACCCCGTGTGTCTCGTTCACCAGCTGGGACCTGCCCGGCCTCCGCGTTGCCGTCGCAAGCGCTGCCCCGAGAGCCGCTGCTCGCGATGCACCTTCCCGGCTCCCTGGTCTCCTCCACCGGCGCCACGGCCCCCTCCGGCTCTGCTACACGTTACTGCCCTCCCCGGACAGACGGGGAGACCGAGGTGCCCTGAGCTTGGCCAAGAGAGTCCTCCTCCGCATCCCTACCGCGTTTACATTCATCTTCCTCGTCTTCTCGCTGCGTTTTGTTAAACCCGCGGTCAGGTCCCTCGAACCCTCGTTCTCGTGCCCCCGAGACAGTTCACGTTCCTCAGATCAAGAACTGGTCAGGATTTGTTTTTTCTTTTCTTTTTTTTTTCTTTCGGTGAAATGTAAGCTGCTGTGGTTTCTTTCCCTTTAGGAAAGTGCAATTTATTTAAGCCAAAATTGTTGGTGGGAGCTGATTTGACAAATTTCTCAGTTCAGAACCATTTCCTTGTGGGGGAAGCGCTGAAATTGTTGAAACGAGCATGTCTGTACTTTTTAAACAAAAAATGTTTTGCTTTAGGGTTCAGAATAAGTTGAAAAATAAGTAGGACAAAGAAAAAGAGTCGATTTTAGTTTAAAAAAAAGGAAAAGACGAAACATCGAAATCAAAACCAATCCTACTTTCACATCACGTAAACACAATGGTTTTATAGCCCCGATCTATATTTTTAACCTTTATTTTCATTTTCAGGCCATGAAAAATCTCTAGTTTTGATATTTGTCATAACTGGAAGGGGATGTTACTTGGGGGGGTGAGGGGCGGTCAGGTCACTAGTCTTTTCTTCCTCTTTTCCTGGGGATGCTTTGCCTGTACGTGCAAACCCACCCAGTTTTGGCAGCTGTTTGGACCATGGTGCTGTGAGATCTCCAGAGCACCAGCCTGACGTGTGGACCCCCTGCCTCCTCCCTGTCCGTAGAGAGGAGGGAGGATGGGACACCTTGGAGATGTCCCCGGTGTCCCAAAGCAGCTGCGTTGGAGTCTGCGAAGGGCGGTGAGGAGCCCCTGTTGGCTCGGGATGGGAAGGGGTCGCTTCTTTGGGGAAAAGAAGACATGCAGGTGCTGGTCCTGATTGCGGGAATAACAAAATAAAGCTGGGCCACCTGCTGTGCCACCAGTTACAGGAGGATCCCGGGAGGTGATCGGACTGCATCCAGGAAAGGGCAATTTGGGAATAGCCGAGGGACGAGGCAGGGTGTCTGCGCTGTGCAGAGGGAGGCATGTGTGCCGGATCCCGCTCCTTGGAGGAGCAGGACATCCTTGGCCGTTGCTCTCTGTTTCACAATGAGCTTCTCAAAGAGCTCCTTCTGATTTCCTCCTCGTATCCACTCCAGGGGTAATCTAGGACTACGGATTGATTAAAGCAAACCGTGTGAGAAGACTTTTCTTATACTGAAGTGACTTTGGAGCAGGCATCATCGAGTTACGTCTTAATAATACTTTACTGAGTGCCAAATTTGAGACCTTTAGGAACAGTCCCACTTACTTGGTGACTTCTGTGACATTTGAATAAGGCTTGTAAGCCTTGATGAAACATTTTATTTTCCACCAAAATGTAGCTCTCTCTGAGCTGGACCGTGACAGTAAATCTGCCACCAAATTACCTGCATCACTCAGGCTTCCTGCTGATGAAAGAGGAGCCTATCTGCTTCTATCTTATCTCCTTTCTGAGTTCCTGACAGTCTCCGAGAAAGGGAAGAGATGACGGTGAGGTTGGGCATATGGCAAGGCAAGGAAGAAGGCTAATTTGGAGTTATGGGTCAGGAGCCAATAACGTATTAATAAACTTTTGTGAATAAGCTGCGCTTCTAAATATGACTTCAAATGTTGCTTTACTTGAATTCGATAAGGACAATGCACTGACCTTGTCAAGGTTAATGGCTCGATGATTTACTAAGACAAAGCACATGCAAGATCAAATTGATTCTTGTATTAATTATTTCTCTGGACATTATAAAATGTAGTTTGATACATTTTCCATGATAACTGGAAAGGCATTTTTGCTCATGGGGTTATAGGTGTTCCAGGCAGCGACAAGGATAGGGGGAGTGCACTGAGGGGGCACAGCCCCACTGCTTGGGCTGCATTGCTCAGATGTGAGCGTTTCTTCCACTGCATCTGCAGAGGAAAAACCCAGTGAAAGTAGTACAATTCCCATGAAACTAAATGAAAACTGTTTGCTTCCGCCCTGCATTACTTTCCGTGCAAAATCTTGGCAGTTGAGAGAAAACTCAGCACAGTTCAATTTATGGAATCAATTGTGAGAGCTCACAGGGGTCTGAGTTTTACCTCCCTGGAAATCTTTGGCAAAACCTCTGCGGCTCCTGGTTAGCATATGCAAATAAGCCTCCGGATATGATCACTGCCGGAGCGTCGGTGCTGACGGAGGGTCTGCCCTGCGCTGCCCTTCAGGACGGCTCCTCACCCCACTGCCTTGTCGATACTTGTATCAATGATCTGGAAGCAAATCCAAAATCATTACTAATAAAGAATGCAGATGACAGATTGGGAGAGCGGTAAATGATGACAAGGACGGGCCACAGATGCAGAGTGAGCTCGATCACTCGGCAAATCAGATGCAATCAAAGTACGTCTTTTTTAATGCAGCTAAATATATAGGTATGGGTACCTAGATAAACGTATGCATATACTCATGAGAAATCAGTGTGGCCTGTAAATGCTCTGTATGGGTAAATTATGCATTTTGCAATCATAAATACTTTATTGCTGCCAGACTGGTAGGTTAGTATAGTTTGAAGGAGAATCATCCTGACCTGTTGCCAATGTACTGAAGGCATTCAGCTGCCGTGCAGTGCATCTCCTGCCGCAGCCCGGGGTGACTTGGGCACCAGGGCCAAAGTGAAGCTTTGCAACTGGGGATTAAATCTTCACGCACGGGCAGGGCACAGCATCAGCCCTATCCAGCGCCTTAGTTACTGCTCTGAGGTTACATCATGTTCATTGGTTAGACAGTGTGGGAGAAAAAGGGGTTGGTACCCGGAGATCGTACCTGGGACAGTCAGGAAATAAGGTCTCAAAGCCTCCGAACAGAGGCAGCCAGCTGTTTGTCACCTGTCCCATTGATGGATTAACCAGGGGTGGAACCATTTACAATATTACCTCTGCTAGTCCCTGGTTTTTAGCAGCCACGACGCAGGACCGGGGCTGTGGACAGAGCATGAACAAGAGGGGTCTCCCGTCCCCATTCCTGCCGCTCGCTTGCCGAGGAGCCGAAGGACCAACAAGCAGAGGCTTAGCATTAACCTTCTCCCTGGGCACATTCAAAAAATGAAACTTTGCAAGCAGAATCCCAATTTTACCAAGCGGGAACGTGGCACAATGGGATAAAGCAGGAAAACAGGTGGCAGAGAGCCAGGCTGGTGGCACTGAGATCCCAGAGCCTGAGCTCAGCCAGCGGCAGGATCCTCCGGGCAGAAACGAAGCAGCCCCAGCTCTCCCTGCCCGCATCAAAGGAGAAACCCCAGGGCTGCTCAAAGCTCCGGGTATTTAGAGACTGACTTCCAGTGAATTTGTCTCAAGACACAGCACAGCCAAGTGCAGAAAGGATAAACCTTGCAGTGATTTATACCCTATTGCAACGGCCAGGGCCCAAGGAGGAGTGTGCAGGGCAGGAGCAGGGCTGTGAAATTTGGGGCAGGCCACGCTAATCCCCTCTTGGATGGAAAGCATTAGCACAGCCATTAAAATAATTTTGGGGCTCGATGGGGTGTATCGGTGAGCAAAGCACTCAGCAGACCTGCTGCTCGCTGCGCAAGCCGGGACGCCCTGATCCTTTGCCGTGTTATAAATAGAGGGGAGGGAAATCAGTTTAATCCAAGCTCAGTGTGTATTGGAACGTAGCCTAAATAAAACACCCCGAAAACGCAAGAATAAATCAGCAAGGAAAGAAATCTCTTTGCACTACGTGCCGTCTGCTGAAACTTCCCACTTAGGAGCTGGAAACCCCTTTTCGTCTCGTTTTGGATCTGTTTCTCCGTCTTGTTTTACACATGCAGCCGAACCGCGGGGTCTGCTGCCCTCGTCTCGCAGCCGCCTTCCCCCGGGAGCACGAACGGCAGCGCGTGGTGCGGCGGGGAGATCCCTGCTTTTAAGGGGTTTAAAAATGGTTAAAAGATGAATCGCAGCCCTGCCTGTCTGCGGATGCCTCCTAGAGCCGCGGAGGCAGCGTCGAGAGCGCAGCAACGGGGGAATTCTTTGGGAGGGCTCTAAGCTTCACATCATAGGAGCCTAAGGCGCATTGTGATATTTGTCAAAGGACTCAGACTTCCAGTGGAGCTGGGAATAGAAAACCTGGGTTTCTAACCACTGTTTGGAGACCCAGCCCGGCACCCTGAATCAGACCCCCCCCCCTCACGCTGCATGACTCCTCGCGTGGCTCGCTCCCGGCTCCGACCCTCACGTAGACTTTCTGCATGTGACCACCGTATAAACACTTAACACGCTTCGTTTTCTTTTGCGTGATGTTGACGGGGCAAAAGAGCTTTATAATGGACCGTTCTGCAATCTGCTTCATCCTCAGTGCTGAAATGGCTGTGCTGTCGATGAGAGCTCAAGGCAAGATGCACACAAAATGCAGTCGTGTTCCCATAGGTTCATTACTGCACATATGTTAGAGAAAAGGCAGAAAAAGAGTCAAGAGAAAAAAAAAATACACAGTACCTTCGTGGGCAGCCTGGCGTTCTGTGCAGCTGGTTTCCCTCGTGCGGGTAAGTCAGTTTGTGTGGATTCTCTGGTGTCTACAGTGGGGTTGAGCTCTCACTGATTGAGGCTCTTCCTCAACAGGGACACAAATACCATTTTTTTTACTCTCCCTGCAGCCTGTTTGCATGAAAATAATATCCGCAGGAGATACGATCTCTAACCTTGCAGCCTAATTCGGGTTCAACTGATCAACAGGTTCAAAACTTATTAGAAGGAGACTAATCCTCTTTCTCTCACGCGTACACACAAGCAGAGAATAATCACTTCAGCCTTGTTTCCTTGGGAAACCAAGCTAAAAAAATAGCAATAACAAAGTAACATACTGCAAGATGTGAAAACAGACCAACAACCCTTCCAGCTGGGGAACGTGAGAGCAGGCACCAGCAAAGCGCCCCGAGCTAGCGAGGCCACCGCTCGTAGGCTGCCGCTCAGGAAGGGGAGCAGGCAAGCACCTTTCCCCAGGCTGCCAAAGCAGCATGCGAACGTGTGAACGCTTCGCTAGCTGCTCTCTTTGAGCTCGACTGAAGGCAAAATTGCCGTTAATTAATGCTTCGCGTAGCAGTGTAAATGAGACTGTCACGGCAAAGAAGGATTCGCAAACGGCCAGTTAGGTGTGAAAGTAAACTGTGGATGACAGCAAGTGCCCTCCGTAGCGAGGGACCGGGAAGCAGCTGCCCGAGCCGGCGATCTGCGTGCGCACACTGCGTTCGTGTAGCTGCCACCGGTGCAGGTGTCACCTGGGGGACTCCCAGGGGCATCCCGGAATAAATACCACCGGGAGTAAATACCCACCTGGAGAGAAAGTTTCCGTATTAGGATGGTTGAACCTACGCTGAGATCCTCTCACCTCTGTGCTAAAGAAAGTGAAAGCAAGGCTGCAGAAGGCTTTGCTGAAGGGAATCCCAGCAAATTCATCTAGAACTTGACTCAGCAGTTCCCCGTCGTTTCCTACCAACAAGACAATGCAATAACCGAGGGGAAAACTGCGAAATCTGCGACTTGGCTCCAGTCACAATACCCGTGTTGTCTACATAAAGCAAATGAGACGCCAAGCGACAGACCAGATGCCTCTGTGTCGATGCAGCACGGAGTGATGCCCACGGGGAGCAACCACGATGTTTGCCTCCTTGGGGGAAGCCTGCCCGTCACTGTCGTGCCGGTCTTACTGCAAGGCACTGAACATGCGGTTTGGCACATGCTGACTTTCAGCTGGGTTTTGTTGACCTAGGAGAGTCATGCTAAAGCTAAAAGTTTTGACCTCGCGCTCCTTGAGCTCTGCCTGCCATGTAATTAATCCCACGGAGACAAAAATAAAATGACTAGCTGCCTGCAAAGTGGTGCGGTGAAGATAGCTCAAAGGGAATCCTTCAAACACTGTGCTCTGGCCTCTTTATTTTGCTTTCATCATTTATTTGGCTATCTCATTTCAACACACACACACACACACACACACACACACACCCCACATCCTGTTTAAGTGTACACAGCATTTTCCTCAGAAAACGGTGATAGAAATCACTATCCAAGATCAAAGCAGAGGCCAACTTATAAACAAGCTGAAATGAAAAAAAGGCAAAAGTATTCCTCAAATGTTTCATCTGAGATGTTTGCTCACTGTGCAAGGGACTGATGGGATCCCCACTGGAAATTGTGCAGATCTGGCTCTGAGAGGGGATTTCAGATGAAGCAACACACACAAGTTTGGCTAGGGCCTGACCTCCAGGAGATGATAAAGAGGCTGTTTCACCCACCAACATGAGCACCGCGGAGGCATGATTGCTCTTTATAAATAGGGGTAAGCACCAAGGAGGGAGAAGAACTTTGTAGAAGCAATGAAGTGGAATAAGCTGGTCTTGTAACTTAGGCTGGACATTAGGCAGATGTTTCTAACCATGGAAGAGCAAACTCTAGGAGAGCTTTCATATAGAAATAAGAAGAGCAAGAAGTCCATCTAGTTTTATAATGGAGGTTGGTACGTTTATGACCAGGAATCTGTGAACTGTTTTTGTGCAGGACCAGTGATACAAGGGGTCTCTTCCAGCATTATGTCCAACTGTTGCAGTGGTTTGCTCTCTAGTGTTTTAGTAATAAAAAGCTTTTGCTTTTGGCCACAATGGAGGAAGTTAGCAAGGTTCCAAAAGTAGTGAATAAGTGAGAAGAAGTCTGTAAAATAACTATTGCAAGGACGAGGGAAAGACCTGGCAAGATCTGAACAAGGGCAAATAAAGCAATGTGGACTCTACATACCCTAAGGTATTGATTTAATTGGTTCACAAATGTCCTCTCTGGACATCAGTCGTTTCAGAACTCAGGGCTGGATGCAGCCATGATGGGGGTGAGGAGAAGAAAAGAAAACCTGCATCAAACCAGGTGCTGCTATGGGGAAAGAGGAGAGAAAGGCTACCTCCTCCTGAAGGCCTCTGAAAGAGGTGAGCAGCTGGAAAAGTAGCAGGGCAGTGCAGAAAACCAAAAGCAGAAGCAGTGGGACAACAGGACTTCTCAGTGATTAATACCTCCTTGAACTGAACGGACTAAAAAATAGATGGAAAATGTCTGTGGCTGTCCCTGCCTGGGGTGCGGAGGGGGAAGGAGAGGAGAAGGAGCCTGACCTTGCAGGACAGAGGCCAGGAGGAACTGCAGGTGCACCTCCATGGCCTCTGAAGACATGTGGTGGCTGTAAGGGGGCCTGAGGGGAACAAGTGGGTCACGAATCACCCAGCCACCGAGAACACCTTGTGCTCAGATGGAGTAAATGTCTATGGGAGAGTGGGGTTCACCCACCACCTTCCCATCTGCCGCATGAGGAGAGTGGCACTGCCTGGCTCACTGGAGGTGCCACGTGGAGCCACGCACGAAGGGTGAAGAGGCACACCAGCCCTGACACCTTCAAGAGACCCATGTGGGGCTACAAGGTTAGACCCCGAGAGGCTAAGGTGACTACATCTTGCCTTCATGTGATGTAATTACAGAGTGAACTAGAGGAAGGGAAGAGAGCAGCTGTAGCTGGGTATATTCTGGGATCTGTAAAGCACTTGGTACCATGCCTTGTAAATTATGGTCCATTCAAGTTTTCCAGCTAAGTGGTAGCTAATTTTGCAAGAAGGTAATTTTATTTCTCGGAGAAGCCCACCATAGCCACAGGAAAGGGACAGTCCAGGTAGGAGAAACCCATCACTGTCTAAGAGAAGAAGCACCAGCAAAGGGTCTCACCTCCACCAAGTTCTTGGTAGTGGGTAGAGCCCTTAACACCATATGCTGGAGTTAACACACCACTGCTGTTTTTATGCTGCCTGAAATTAAAGGCAGTTATAGTCTTCTTAAGGGAAAATTTGGGTCAGCTGCTATGAATCAACAGGGCTCCATGGAAGCCTGTGGATTCCTGCTGATCTGCACCAGATGGATAATCCAGCCGGTTTTGATTTGCCCTGGGCTTGCTGCTTAGATTTTCATTCCTAACCCTTCCACAAGAGTGTATGTAATCCATTAGGATCCACCCACTGATCTCCAAATAGTCTTCAAAAGCCAAAGGTGGTGCTTGTGTTGTGAGATTGATATCTTGCTGGCAGTATGATTCAGGTTTCTGGCAGCAGGTATGAGGTTTAACTGCAGGAAGTGAGCTTATTTTTAGCTGATGCATTCGCTGGAGGTTTGTGTAAATGGATTTTTGCTGGGTGTCCTGTTTCTTAGGTAATTGAGTATAAAATTTTAACTCTTGCTTTTAATATGGGACCTGTTTTGACAAAATAGTTACTGAGTGGATCCAGGAAATTTCATATACGGATAAATGTCCAAAGCTGGAAGAGAAGCATGGACTCACAGCCCTAGAGACAGGCGAACTGAGATGTCCATGGGACTTCCCAGCAGCAAATGAGTCTTGGGCTAAAAAGAATATGGTTTTAATTCAATTTTAGCTTGATTCTGCAGAATCAAGCTTTGTTCTGATTTTTTCCGATGGGAATTTGGAAAAATGGTGGAAAAGTAAAAAGATATTTTCATGGAAGTTTGTGTTCTGCAGAAGCTGAATTCTCAGCTCAAAAAAACAAAACAAAATCATGATGACAGAAGAACGCCAGTCAGCCCTAAGCACACACTACTCTCTTGTCTGCAGGAATCTGGAGTACGAGTGGAAGTGAGCAGCCGGGGGTTCATCCTTCCCTTCCCTTCTGCGTGTCCGTGTACATGGGGTTTGGTGGGTTAAAGCTGTCAGTCTCCTGCTGTCGGAGATCCTTCTCTGAGGCTGTGGGTCCCTGACAGGGTAAATTCAATATTATCTGAGTGCCGACACCTCCCCTCCAAGGTCCTCGGCGCGGAAATGCAGCTGCTCCTTCCCTCTGCGTGTCCATGAGGGGAAGGCTGAGACCTGCCCCGCTCATTTCACATGGAGCACGGGGTGGGGAGGGAATCTTTGCAGCCTGTCGGAGGGAAGAGCAGAAGATTAGCCCTGAGAAGCGGCTTTTATGGGGGAGCAAAGCAGCGTGAAAAAACACCTGGCTTAAAGCAGCGCTGCACACAGACCTCCGTGAGCCCTCGAGCCCCGAACTCAGCCGGGTCTCCTGCCGCCTGAGCGCTCGATTAGCTTTTCACGGCCGCTCCTCTTAGGGCGCTTTTGTGCAGGGGGGGGCTGGGGGCGTCTTGCTGGAGACCTCGGCGAGCAAAAAAAGGGGGGCTTAAAGCTTGGATCCGATTCAAGTTCCTTCCTCTGGCAGCTGGAGGGAGGGAGGGAGGGAGGGGGGGGAAGGAACAAGCGCCCTCCCCGTCTGCCCCGAAATTCCCGCACGCAAATGCCTCGGAGGGAGGAGGAGGTATCGATTCGCCCCGGAGGCGAGGGGAGGCTGGTGGCAGGGGCCGGGGCATGGGTGTCCCCCCCCCGGCAGCGCGGCCCCCCGCGAGCCCCCGGCACCGGCACCCGCGGTGCTCCGATCACATGCCGCAACGCATGTGAGGGCAGATCCGACACCGTGCAGGAGACATTCGCCCACGCAGATCTCATTAGCTGTCTCGAGCGGGGAAGGGAAGGAACATGACTGACTGCAAAAGTCTTAACCCTGCTTTTCCCTTTTTTTTGCTTTTTTTTTTTTTTTTGCTTTTTTTCCCCCCTCTCTCTTTTGCACCCACATGCAGAGGGAGGGCAGAAAAGAGGGGGGAGAGAAAAGAAAAGCTTTTGGCAGGGGATAACGAGTGTGGCAGTGCTATGGGGAGGAATTTTTCACCTGGTCTGGCATGCAGTCGGGAGGCAGGGATCAGTGCCTTGGGGGAGTTGTTTGGTTGGTGCTTTGGGGGGGTTTTGGTTATCGATGCATGGAGGTTTGGTGCATCCGCCGCGATGGGGGGGAGCAGCAACGCGCGGGTGCCGGAGGGAGGGGGCGGCGGGGCAGGAGCAGGGGGGCTCTGAACACCCCCGCCGGCGGGGTTTGCCGCTGCCGACCACAGATCTGGGTGCCACGACGGCTACAACACCGTGGGGGGACAGCGCGGGAACGGAAACCCTGAGCGGACCCAAGGATGGAGGGGAAAATCACAGAATCACAGAATCACAGAATCACTGAGGTTGGAAGGGACCTCTGGAGATCATCTAGTCCAACCCCCCTGCTCAAGCAGGGTCACCTAGAGCACATTGCACAGGATTGCATCCAGGCGCATTTTGAATATCTCCAGAGAAGGAGACTCCACCACCTCTCTGGGCAACCGGTTCCAGTGCTCTGTCACCCTCACAGTGAAAAAGTTTTTCCTCATGTTCAGATGGAAGTGTCTGTGTTTCAGTTTGTGCCCATTGCCTCGCGTCCTGTCGCTCGGCACCACTGAAAAGAGTCTGGTCCCATCCTCTCGACACCCTCCCTTCAGATACTTGTACACGTTGATAAGATCTCCTCTCAGCCTTCTCTTCTCCAGGCTGAACAGGCCCAGCTCTCTCAGCCTTTCCTCATAAGAGAGATGCTCCAGTCCCCTAATCATCTTTGTGGCCCTTCGCTGGACTTGCTCCAGTAGTGCCACATCCCTCTTGTACTGGGGAGCCCAGAACTGGACGCAGTACTCCAGATGTGGCCTCACCAGGGCTGAGTAGAGGGGGAGAATCACCTCCCTCCACCTGCTGGCAACACTCTTCCTGATGCACCCCAGGATACCATTGGCCTTCTTGGCCACAAGGGCACATTGCTGCCTCATGCTTAACTTGGTGTCCACCAGCACTCCCAGGTCCTTCTCCGCAGAGCTGCTTTCCAGCAGGTCAACCCCCAACCTGTACTGGTGACTGGGGTTATTCCTGCCCGGGTGCAGGACCCTGCACTTGCCTTTGTTGAACTTCATGAGGTTCCTCTCCGCCCACCTCTCCAGCCTGTCCAGGTCCCTCTGAATGGCAGCACAGCCCTCTGGTGTATCGGCCACTCCTCCCAGTTTGGTATCATCAGCAAACTTGCTGAGGGTGCACTCTGTGCCTTCATCCAGGTCATTGATGAAGAAGTTGAACAAGACTGGACCCAGTCCTGACCCCTGGGGGACACCCCCCCACACACACTAGTGCTTAGCGATTATTTGGAATCAGTGAAGGGGAGGTGCTGGGATACGGATATGGAGGGATAGGGATATGGAGGCTTGCGAAGAAGCCCATCTCTGCACAACTCTGGGAGCAGGTATATGGGCAGAAAATGTTTTGCAGCCGGATGCAACGCCTTCTCCACAGGCAGCTCTTCAGGCCGGCGCAGAAATCCAGACTGTAAACTTAGAGGAGTTTGCAGGGATTCAGCGTGCAGCCTCAGATCAAATCGTGTCTTTGCTTTGCAACCTCGCGGCTTCCAAACCTCCTCCCCAGCATAAAAGCACACTGCACTGAGCCAGTGCCCGCAGCCCAAAGCGAAAAGCAAAGCAGGTTTTTCCCTTTTTTAATCCACATTATAGCCAACCCATGGGAAATCCTGTTAAAAGGTCAGTGAGGATTTTCTGAGTCTAGGGAAACGTTACATCTCAGTCAGTGAGTCCTTTGCGTCGGCCGGGCTCCTAGAGGACGGGAACGCTGGAAAAGGCGAGGCGTCCGCCCGCTGATCAGTCCATTGGCCCAGTTCCTTTTCGGTTTAGTACTTGTCAAAGGAAGAAAGAAATCCCTTTTTAATGCACTGAAAACAGCGCGCGCTTCTTGCAATTGCTGATTTTTATGCTGTTCGTTTCCGCAGTGCCGTGTTGCTAAGGGGGAAACACCTGCCCTGGCAAAAGGACAAAACCCAGGCGATGGAGGAACCATTCCAGCTCCCCGGCATCCCCAGGGCTGCGATTCCTTATGCGGCAATAGTGAGAGGTAGCAGATCGAGGTAAAACCCCTGAGAAACCTAAAAAGCCGTAGATTAAGCAGGGCGCAGGCAAGGAGCGGGCGGGTGCCCGTCCGTCGAGCCGAAATGTGCTCCCGCGCTTCCAGGCGATGCCGGGGGGCCGCGCCATGCTCGCCAGGCTTGGCCTCCGCGCTGCCGCCGAGGCTGAGGCAGGAGGGAACACACCAAAAAAATCCAGTTTATTGCCATGTCCTTGTGCTGGATGTTCCCAAGCCCCTTGTATTTCTTCTCTGGGTGGTGGACAGGTCGGGGAACAGCCCCTCGAGCCGGCCCTTGCTCTGCAGCGCTCCTGGTTTTGCCGGAGCATCTCCTGTGACCGTGGCCAAACACTGCCTGGCGACGCGGCTGTACGTTTTTAAGCCTTGCTTTTAGAAAAAGAGCGGAAGGGTTTCCAAGCAACTTCAATTTGGGCGGCTGGGGCGGGCAGGGGTTTTCCTCCCCCCGTCTCTTCTTCCCTTTGTATTATTTTTCTTTATTTCCTTGCTTTCCAAGCAGGGTTCGGGGCCTCGGCAGCCCCCTGCTCTGCAGTGTTCCCCACCGTGCATGGGGGTGGGATAGCGCCAGCGGCACCAGCGCGCTCGCGGGGATGAGCAGGGGCAGCTGGAGCCTTTCCCCCCCCCCGGGACGGGGCACAGACCAGCCTGGGGACAGTTCAGGGACGGTGTCATCGGGGATGGTTTGGGGATGGTGCCATTGCTTCCCACCGGCGCCGGCTCCTGGCAGGGCGACGCGCGGGGCCATCCCGCTATCCGGGGCAGCACCTTCTCCTCGCACCGACCCCTTCTCATCGCAGCCCTGTTGTCAAACGGGAGCCGCAGTGCTTTATACCTGCCGTCCGGGAGCATCCCTTTGTTTTCTGCGGAGCATCCCTTTGTTTTCTGCGGAGCATCCTTTTGTTTTCCACGCAGGGCCCCTTACGGCTAAAATTGGCAGTGTTTCCCCCTACGAAGCAAGTAATTAGCTCAAGAGAGGGCACGAGGAGAAGCACAAAGAGGAAGGGAGCTCCCCTTATAAAATATTTACCTCCTCAGCCCCAGCCAGCCCCCCCGGAGAAATTTTGGAGAACTGTCTAATTAGGCTCCCAGCTCCGCTTCTCTTTCCAGCGTCTTCTGCCCTCCCCTTTGCTCATCCTTTATTAATGGGGCCTTTGCATGACATAACAGGATGCCGGTTTCCTAAGGGGCTTTTTATCCCTTTGTTCTTGCACGAGAAGGGAAAACACCGCTCGAGCTAACAGAAGGGATTTTTTTTCTTGACAGATGTGCAAAAATGTATTTTGAGGTACATTTCTATATGCATATATGTGTGCATAGGTGCAGCACCCCCGGGTTTGCTGCCCCGTCACCCACTCCAGGTGGCAACGGCGGGGACAGGAGGGAGCAGGGCGCCCTGTTGGCTTGCAGTGCCATCGCCTGCCCTGCTCTCACCCCTGAATCCCATCTCTTGGTAGCCAAAAAAAGAAATCCACTGCAAAAGGCCTCATTCCCCATTTTCCTCATATTTACTCTTTAACTTAAGAAATTCCTTTCTAGCAACATCATGGTTTAATGGTGGAGGATCGGTTTAAAAATAAAATACGTCGGGTCTGAAAAGCATCCAGCAAAGTCTTATGTGACTTAGAATCTCTCTAATGTCGGAATCAAGTAATTGTTTTATAAAACTAGAATTTGCTAGAAGTGCTTAATGCATTTTTTAGTAGGACTGAGTAATAAAGTAACTGTAGATTTATTGCTCTTCTTAAACATCATTAGGGGAAAGATACGCTGTTCCACTTGGGACCAGTTAAACATATAGTGTTTTTAAGGATACAATTGGGCGGCACAGATTTATTAATATTTTGAAAGGTGTTGATTCTCGTCCTTTTTTTTTTTCCCCCCCGCCTGTATTTTGCAGAAGGAGTTGAAGTGCGGCTACGCACTGCCTGGCCCAGGGCCTTTAGGGACGAGCAGCTGCCGCGGGTCTCCCCGTCACCCCGCGCCTCTTGGCAGCCCCAGGCAGACGACTAATCCCCGTCGCAGCCCCCTGGCACTCGGCCGCGCTTTTTTTTTCCCCTCCAGTGTAAAGCGAGGCAAAAGACTGCTCCAAATTTCTTCATGTAGCGAGCAGACTGCTGAAATAATATTGTCTGGCAAGCTGTTATGTATTTTTTATTACTAGGATAGTAAAATATTGAAACGACTTCCGACAGAAAGAGAAGAGCGAAGGAAAACACCCAGGAGAAATGATTTTTATCTCGAAGGCTTTAATTGAATGGTGTAAAACATTTTTATGGTAAAAGAAAGATGATTTATTTTGCTTTGTACTTCTGCTGTACTAGGAAAGAAAGCTCCTTCTGGAAAGCGTTCCCGTTCCCGTGTTTACCTGCCGTTGCGGATGTGTGTGGGGGGGGGTGGGTCTGCTGTGCAAATGATTTCGGAGGATGCTTTTTTCTTTCCCCTCCGCCCGTTTCCTCTTGCCACTGTTAAAAATCGTATGTGTTGAACATTATTGACTCTGGAATGGTTTTGCAGCCCCCAGAGAAAGCAGGGAAGGCGGCAGCCAGCACGCTGCCCGCGAGGGCGACGTTTCCCGGGCCGGATCGGAGCGGTGGGAGCCACCGGGGTGGCGGACGCGGCTCCCACGACGCCGCAGCGAGCTGCCTCCTCCTCTCCCGGGGGAGACGAAGCCTCCGAGACGGCATTTTGCTCGGGCTCGGTTTTCACAACGTCCAGGCGGCTCCCAGGTGAACGGGGTTTTCCGTCCGGCGACAGTTCGTTACGCGGTTTTGATAGTTTCCCGGAGAACCGCGGAGACGCTGTAATTTAGAAAACGCTCCTTGCAAAAGAGCCGTTCAGCCCTGTTTTTCTTCCCGCCGCGCGGCGATGCCGGCGGGTGGAAAGCAGGTTTTGTCGCGAGGTTGGGACTAGCCCGGCGGCGCGGCGCCGCAAACCTTGAGGTCCTTATTTTATCTGAGCAAAAGGCGTTCCCTCTTCCGGCGGTCCCCGTGGGAGGGCGCAGGATAGCAGACGGGGCGCCGCTTCGCGGGGATCACCCCAAAGCAAACACGGCTCGGGGGGAACCCAGCGAGAGCCGCAGACGGGTCCCAGGGCAAAGGACTTCCACCTCCGCGATGCGCCGGGCTGATCGCGGGCACAAGCAGCAGCGTTCCGGAGGCTGGATGAGTGACCCCGCTGGGTTTGATGGTGCTGGCTGGATTTTTTGGCCATCACCCAGGCTGGGGCGGGAGCGATTTGGGGCTGCGGCTTCTCCGTGCTGGCCCAGGAGGACAGCAGAAAAGGCGACGGGGAGGAAAGAGGCAGAGAAGCGGCACCAGGTCCCACGCAGGGCCGCTTCGCTGGCGCCGCTACCGAGGGCAGCTGCTCTCCTCCCGCGGCGGAGGGGAGACGATTGCATTTCGTGCCTTCCCGTCTCTCGGTTGCACCGCTTTGGGGAGGCGGATGGGACAGGCTGCATCGGAGCGGCTGCGGTCTCGCCGGGGCTTAAAGGGAGGCAAATCGGATCCCTGCGCACCTCTTCCGAGTCGCTTCGGTGCTTGCGAAGCGGGCTGGGCTGACCTCCAGGACGGCCGGACATCTGTGTCAACGGAGGGGCAGGTTTTCGGGCTCCTCCATCCTGCCGTTCTGATAAATGCCCCAAAGGGGGGCTGCAGTCGCCTGGCGAGCTAGTTCCCGTCCGAGTACCCCGAAGTACTGGGGCCTCCTTCCTTCATCCCGCCTGGGCAGGAGCTGCTACAGCCAAGGACTTCTCCTCCGACCAAGCTGCCTGCAGAGGTGACGCTGCGTCCCTGACCGAGGGGACGACCCGGTCCCCGTGACCGGGCCAGGGCTGGGCCCGTCTGCTCAGACTGCATCGGCTCGAAAGCTCTTGCAATCTTATCGTCTTGCCCCGAGTGCAAATACAGATCCCACGGATGGTTTTCTTAGCAGCCTGGTAAAGGCAAGTACCTCCAGGACTGAAAAAAAACAAACCCTGTGATGAAATTATGCAGAAAAAAAACCCCAAACTGTGCTGACTCGTTAAGATTTGCTGCATAGCAAATGAAACTTTTGACTTTCCAGGAGCGGCTGAGCAAAACCAGCAAATCGGGGCCGTTACGAGGCTCTGACCCCTTCCCAGCCCGGTCCAGTCCGTGCCCTCGCGCCAGCTCCGGCAGGAGGCAGGAGCTGATCCTCGTGCGGGTTTGCAGCAAACTCCTCGGGAATGAACACGAGCACCCGGACACAAGCTTTGGGAACAGTCCCCTGCTGTGCACACACCTTCATCCACCTCCCTCTGCCTCTCCACCAGCCCATGGTCTTCCCACCGTGCTCGTGCAGGTAACCCTTGCTTGCGGAAGCAAGCGTTACGCACATTCACATAGGGATTGTTTTGAGGAATTTCTAAAGACTTTTTAATTTTTTCTATCATTTTCCTGCACATGCCCCAGAGGGGCCCGTTGACACCCACTAGAGGAAAACCAGAGGACGCACACGCGGCTAGAGATTCCCCCGCTTTATTCTATTGCTTTTTATTAAACGCCGGCATTAAAACTCGCCCGCTCAGCGTGTGAAATCCAGGCTCTGTGTTGCTATAGCAACCGGCCAGGCTGTTGGTTCCCGGCGCGAGGATTCCCAGGCTGACCTCATCGGAGCATCCCTCCGCGGCGTCTCTCCCGCTCCCCCCGTCGCGCTGCTGTGTGTCGCACGTCTCCGGGTCCGACCTCCCCCGGGGTCACTGCTTACCCTTGACTCCCTATTCCATCCCCTGCCACCCGGCTCCCATCCCCGGCCCCCGGTCTCCGAGCACGGAAAAGGGTCCCAGCACAAGGGGTCTGTGTAAGACCAGGCTGTTTTTTTGCAGAAAAGCACCATAACTGTTGCAGAAATGATTTATATTTCCTTTCTTCATCTGACAGTACAATTCTTTACCATTTACTTGATGCGAAAGGAAAACTACTCCCTTAAAATGCTCCGGAATGGATTACCATTTAAATATTCCACTTGAGGATTCACTTACACACATTATATGCTCAATAAAAAGAGAATCCCCTTGACTACATTTGACTTCCAAGTGTAAAATCTGCGCGTTTTGCAAGCACGCTGCCTCTTAATTGGCAGGAAGCGTCTGCATAAATCATAACGCTTCTTCTCCTGGCTTGGCTCAGCACACGGATCAGGCGACCGTTGCAGCAAGACCCTCCAAACTGACAGCTGTCAGCTCAGCATCCGAGGTTTTTCCGGTCACCGTTTTTGCTTGTCTTTTCCCTGTGTTACTTTGATACTGCCCTCCGGTTTCCTGCTTTTAGGCAATGTCTCCCCTGGTGAGCGAAAGGCCCCGTTCGACCTGCCTTTGTGCCCAGCAGACTGTTTCCTCCTTCCCATCTCTCACCATAAACGAAGCTGGGCTCTGAGACGAAGCAGGGCATGGAGCAGGTGACACTTAGAGTCCCCTGGGGGAGGCAGGGACACAAACTTTGTGTCTGTGCATCGTCCTCGTCCTCCCTTTCGGACAAACGTGCAGCCTGCCTCCTTGCTGCTTCTGCAAAGCAAAAGCAGAACCTAAACCGCTGCTGAAGTCCAGGCCTGGGGGACATAGCACCGACGGTGGGCTTTGACCCATCCCAAAGCTCTTGCTCCCTAGACCTGGGCTCAAGGGATTCAGAGGATCTGAATCTGGATATGCATCCAAAACAGGAGATATTTTAGCTGCTTGGGGGTGAGCCTACCACCCTTGGGCGAGCTGGGATGCCTCAGCTGCTCCTCACATCGCAGCTTCTCCTTTTGCCAGTAATCCTTGGTTCTCCTGTTTGTCCTTGGCGCAAAGGGCATCACAAAACCTGCTGTTCCGCGGCTAGCGATTTCCAGAGCATGCGTCAATCATTCCCATTTCCTTCCCTCAGATGCCCTCTTTGTACTTCATAACTTTCAGCTGCTTCTTTCAGCCCATCTTATTTTGCCAAAGCTCATCGCAAAGGGCGAAGCAAAGGGCAGCATCACCCTTTCAAACTGATTGACGGGATTATCGTCGCTTCTGCCCAAGTAGTTAGCCGGTCTTCGGGGTCTGGCTGGTTTTTTTTCCCTCGATCAGGAGAAGCAAACAAAACAAATCAGGTTTATTTAGAGAGGCAACGTGGCATATTTCTGCAGAGCTCCTGATTTCCTCGAACAGCAGCTGGAAGGTCCCTCAGTCCCATTCCCAGGGCTATCTCTATGGACATTTCTGTACCCTAAGGAGCTCAGGCCCTTAGCAAGACGAGTCAGACCTGTGCTCTGTGGGGTAGCTTGAAGCATCTGCCCAGCTGTAAGTCATGATCCTGGACCCATTTTCCCAAGTGGCCAAGGCCATGTGTGTAACCAGCCCCAGGGAGACTCTTGCTCACTTCTGCCTCTACCAGGTGCCTATGGTTAGTAGCTCCTAACGGTTCCAGGTCCCTCCCTTATAAAGGAAGAAGCTTAATTGCACTTTCTCTTATGTCTGCAAGAAAGCTAATTAACACACCCTTACCTGGCTTGCCCAGGCTGTTGTTGATGGTGGCTATAAATACCCCCAGACTGGAGCAGAGGCCCTGGTCTGTGCTGAGGGGGTTGTATTGGAAGGAGAAGGGTAGCAGCAGCAAGGACACAGTGTCTGAGGAGAAAGGTAGGGGAGGATCCTGGAGGATTGCTAAGGAGCTGGGGGGTTTTTTTGGTTTTTTTTGTGTGTGTTTGTTTGTTTTTGGTTTTTTGTTTTTTTTGGTTAATACTTGGCAGTTGAGATCTGACCTTTGGCAACTGATCTTTTCTCTTTAAATTCAGTGCGGGGGGGAAGTAAAGCTCTTCTGTGTGTCTTTAGCCACTTAATCCAAGCAGTGTTGCTCTGGGCTGGTAGTTGAGGATGGATCTGCTGTCTCCTTACTGTGGGCAGGGTACTAAAAGGAAAGAGATGTGAGGCAGTGAAAGAGACCTCATGAGAGCAGAGCTGCTGCTTGGTGCAGATGGGTTTGGGTTATTCTACCTCTGTCTGTTCACCAGCCTTTCTATAGCATTATTCCCTGTGACGGAAGAATATGAACTCCCTTCACCTGCCAAACTGTCTGTAGGTGCATCCGTCTACTCTTATTGTTCGGGAGAATGGATGAAGAGATTCAACAGTAAAGGAAGGGAGAAAATAATCGGCTGAAAAGGAGAGTTGTACTTTGAAAGTCTTTTAAGAACTAGAACTGCTTCCCATTTCCCAGGTCTTGTTAAAGAAATAACACTGAGGATTGGGTTTGTTACTCTTCAATGCTATGTGCAAGCATAAAGCTAGCAGATGGCTTTGGACAGGATCACAAACGCAAAGCGATGCTGAGATCAATATTCAAGTGAATAACTGTCAGGAGATATTCAAATGACCTTGCAGAATAAGAAGTGCTTTGTATGAGGAAACCAACCAGAAAAGACAGTTAATAGAAATTGGTTGGTAAAGTAGACTTAGTTGTCTTAATTGTGGTAAGAGTTATTACTGCTGTGAGAGAATAAACTAGTGAAAATGGAAACAAAGTACAAGGAGACCAGACATACAGGTAGGGGAGAAAAATGAAATGCAAAGAATGAAGAGTAATTTTCCAGGAAGGTGACTCAGCCCAGGAGTGAAAATATATCTGGGCAATATATGCTTAGAGGAGGATCATCTTGACTAAGATGCCGGCACAGAGGAACAGCAATGGTGTTTCAAACAGCTTGAAAGAAGATTTAAGAGGGCATAAGAAGAGCTGGCCTCATGAGAAAGGGCAGAAATGGGATAGAAACTGCAAACTTCAAACACCTCAACCATGAAATGAAAAATAAACAAATTGGAAAAGCAGCTCTTAGTAATCAAGCAGTGAATTAGAAATAAAGCTGCTTCCTTTGCTGTAATTTAAGGCTGCCTTATCATTCCCTGCTGTAGTAGGGGTTTGCATGTGCAGGGTATAATAAAGTGAGCTGTGTTCCCAGGCCAGACAGCAAGAAAAGCATGTTGTGCTGCTCTGCGGAAGCCAGTACATTTAAACAGAGATAAGCAGAGTTCATAATAACTAATCCATAAATAAAAGGCTTTCTGCACAGGAGTCCTTTTATCATGGAAAACAAACACAGAGCATCTCCTTTATCTTGGCTTTCAACTACCCTGCAACTTGTGATGGATGCTCTCATTAGAGCCGAGAGCCACCGTGACCCGCAGAGGAACAAACCTGGGATCCCTTGAATCGCCTTTCAAAGAGGGTTTGACAAGCAACTATCACCAAGCGGCTGAGCTGAACCAGCTGGCTTCCCATCAGCAGCTGCAAAACTTGACCTGAACTCTGTTACTTGGAAGTCCCTGGGCTTTTATTTTCAAAAAGAGATTCAGCTTCCTTTTTGTTCCTCTGTGCAGCAAACCCAGCTGTGGAAATGCTGAAAAATTAACATCTTATCACATCTGCGCACACGAAAGCTCTTGGAAATGCTCTCATCAGTATGCCACGGGCCAGCCACAAGTGCTAATAGGCAAAAACAGCCAAATATATTTTGCCCATATTCCCCCAACTGTGCTGTATCAAAATATGTGAGCCCAGTGCCAGTTTTCTCTTGCATTTCAGACCTGCTGGGATCCTGGTGCAGAACACCAACAAGCAGAATATGGCAGATAGCAAAAAAATCCTGTTTGTATAAATAGTCCATTAGACTGCATCATACAAGCCAGCATTTTTGCTCTTGCAAAAATCCCGGGGTAGCTGGAAACGCAGGATCCAAATTCCACGCTTGTACCTCACCAAGGGCAATTTTCTGTGTTCAGAGAAAGGCTCCTTGGAACTTTACCTCCATAACAGGCCCATTGGAAAAAGCAAGTCAGCCTGTGATATGGTGGAATTAGATACCTTAAAGAGAGGGTGAAGGTATTTTTTTTCCCCATGCTCATGCCACCTGCACCAGAAGAACACGGGAGGTGGCACAGGCACTTGTTGGCCCAGACCTCAATGAGAGGAGCCCTGTATAAGTGTTTCTCTATAAGGCTGTAGATCTGCAACTCTGATCCTTAAGTGACAAGGTTACAGCTCACTACCTGAGTTACCGTAAGCGTGTGGCGGTAATGCAGGCACTTAGCAGCCCTCATGAGTGCGCTTTCACTGTACTTTGCCTCTGAGAAAGGCAGGTTGGAGAAAGACATGTTGCCTTGCATTTGCAATCACCAAAGACCTTGCACATGGAGAGATCCTGCAAGTCAGCTAATAACATAATGTACTTGGTCACAACAACCCCATCGGCTGTCTGAGAGCTCAGAAACTAGACGATTGGATTTCTCTAGCCCAGAGATGCTCTTTGGGAGACATTGCCTTCATGGAACAGTTAACTGGGTTTTCTATTGGGATTTTAACCTGGATCTACTCTCATCCCCACATAAGTCTGCTGGCCTAGTTTTGGATGTGATTTAAGTCTGCTTTCAGCTGGAGATGTGTGTGTCAGAGCCCTGGCCTGACTCTGCCTCCAGCGTACATACTTCTCCACGGAGGAGCAGGCAAAAGGAGTCACGACTTGGTTGTGCTTCTGAGGCTTGGCACGGTTTTTTCCCCCTTTCACAAAGGTTCTCCTGCAAGTGCCCGGTTTAATTGGAAAGTGTCCTTGGAATGTCTCCGCACTGGTGCCGCGGGGGTGATCCGAAGTGTTTGGCTCCTTTGACTCTCGGGAAAGCGAATGGGCCTCATTTTTCTTTGGGTGGGAGAGAGCAGCATGCTTCAGAGTGAGAGATGGGAAATGGAGTTTATTCCCTTTTAATCTGGGCAATATAAATTTTTCCCATTCCTCTCTGCCCAGTCTGGCATGAAAGTGACTTTTTTTCTTTCTAATATATTGGTCCTGCAGCATTGAGTCCCACAGGCTACTTGAACACAACGTATTTCCTTCCCTCTTCGGTTAGTTGCCGTTTAATCTCATGAAACCATACTGATCTACCAAACGCCTTTTGACTAAGAAAAAGGGAGAAAAATGTTTGTTCATTTTATTTAGTTACAGGCTGTTCTTCAAGGAGGATGTATGACTAAGGAGGGACCATTTCAGTGCTGATTACCAAATCTGATCTTGAAAGCCAAGCCAGGTATGATGATTTGTTATTTGAAATATGATAGAACTCAAAATTTGCTGGATGTTTTCAAGACAGAGGGGACAGCGCAGTCAAATCCCAAGAGATGCTCTGGATTAGGAACCAGAGGACCCAGTCCACAGCTCCTGGTGCAGATGGCTCCGGTCTGGGACAGAACCACGTCCCCTGGCTGGCAGGAGGGAGATGATCAAGTGCAAGCAGAAAGCCAAATGGGAGAAGCAACCGGGGCTTGCCAGGCACAAGTTGCTCCACATCATCATATTTCAATATTTATAGAATGCTGTTGCCTCTCAAATGTAAAACTGTGCTGTTATCTTCCTATGTGCAGATTTTCTATAAATGCAGATATACTTTCTTCATATGAGAACTCCTTAAATCCCTTTCCTTATTTCCTTTGTAATGAAAGCAAATCCTTTATGAGCTTGTCTTTGTTTTCCCTCTCACATTAAGGATGGATTTCTTTTCCCCCCCCCCCCAGTTCACAAAATCCCAGGCAACACACCCCAAAAGCGCTACCTTCTAGGGGTACCGTTTTGCAGGTTTGAGGACTTGAACTGCTCAGAGCCATCACCGTGTTTGATAACCTGGGAGGTTCACACCCCTGCTAATTTGCAGGGTCCGGTGATGCCTTTTCCTTGACAGCCCTACCACAGATCAACAAGAACTTCCACCTGGAAAGCTGAGCTCCCTAAAATTGCGGTTTCCAAAATTGGGACTACAAGGGAAGGATGTTTTTGGCAGGAAAAGCTGTTGCTTTACTGTGTGCTAACCATCAGCCCTGCGACTGCTGTCTTCAGGGACACCTTCAGAAGATGAAAAGGGCCCTGTTTCTCCCCCAGGTAACTTCACTCTGACCAGAAAAGCTTCACCGCTGGAGAAGCATTGCAAGTTTGAGGCGAAACAAGCACCACCCACCCCCAAATCCACTTACCTGCCTGCTGATAAGGAACTTGATTGGTTTTTTTTCCCCCCAGCCAAGGATTTTTGTCATTTTTAAGCAAAATTATGCTCATTTGCCCTCTATATTTTGTGATGTGAAAGATGCGTCCCGGTTTAATTACCCAATGAAAACACATTTCACTCCAGGCAGATGGCTGCTGGCTGGGGCAGTTTCTCATTTTCTGGCAACCTCAAGCCCTATAGGGACCATACGCGATACCGTATAGCTTATGCTAATCAATCTTCCCTTGCAGGAACAGAGCTGATTTTAATAGCATCCCTGTCCTTGTTTTATCAGGGACTGTCAACAGCATAAGGAAATGCCTTAATAAATAGTGATACATAAATACTGAAACCTGGTATTTACCACATTTGGTGTGCCTTGCTGAGCTGTTCATCATCGAATGTTACTGAGGTTGCGTAGCAACTGGTGTTTAAAGGTTTGCTGACTCAAAGAGCCGCTGTACTTTAAAAGGTTTGGAGTATTTATTTGACAGCCTCTGGCTTCAATGGGTACTTTTTCATCTTCCTGCGTAGCTGAAGTTTATAATGATTGCGAAAACAATTTAATTTTGGTTTCCATGAAGCTCTGCATTTGGAAATTTTTTTTATATTATTATTACCGAGGTGGGGGGAAAAAAAAATTTAGGCCTGTCAACAAAAAGGTCCCAGCATGTTTGTTACTTTACCACCGTATTTTAAATCATCCACAATTGCATCGTGTTGGTCAAAGCGTGGCCTTTTATGAAGACCGGTGGTTCAACGGCCGAGCAAGCGCTGCAGCCGGCTGCAGACTCGCACGCGGCTGCCTCGGGGTCCGAGGTGAAGCCCGGGTGCGTTGCAGCTTGCTCTGCTTTGTGGGCTCCTCCGCCTGCTCCCGGCAGCGAGGAAGGCGAGGAAGAAATAGCTGAAGGCAACATAAGAGGTTGGCTCGTGGCAGCGTGTTTCCAGGGCTGCTTTCCCAGACACCCTCTGATGTTCTTCTGCAAACAAATGTCACCAGAAAGGCAGCTGTGAGCTGTGCAAAACAAACGGGAAATCGCTTTTTCCAAAGGTGCTGGGGATGAGGTGCGATGCTCCCAGTCAGAGGTTTCCGATGAGGCTGGGAGCTGCGCTCGAGGCACGAGCCGCAAATGGAAACGGTTTCGAGTTTTATTCCAAACAGAGCTGTCACTATAAAACCAGAGTTTGTCATTAAACACAAACCCAGGCAAGTTGCTGAGGGGTTGAGGGGTTTTTTAGCTAAGATTTTTTGCTAGAGTGAAAATACCATTGAATAACACACAGAATTACAAAATCCGAATCAAATGGTACCATGCAACAACAAGGCATTTTCCAAAAAATATGTATATCCTCCAGAGGCCCCTAGCAATTCCTGCATGTGCTCTGCTGTCGGCGCAGCACTTGGATGCATTACGGGAGCTAGCAGCCCTTTTCTTGCAGTATATTGCATTATATCATCAAATCCCAAACACTCTGGCTAGCAGCATATTTACTTATACCTATTAATGGAATGGATATTTGATTGATACTCCTTTCTGAAGCTAGTTTGTCCTTCACTTCTCTATGCTTTTGCTGAAGGGTATTGACAGTTGGGGTCTGTATATTAAGATATTATCAGAAAGCCAGACCTCAGTGGCTCTGTTGAATCAGCCGCCCATTGTGAGCTCCTGCTTGGACACTGAGGGAGTTTTCCATTGGATTCAGCCACTTTTAGATAAAGCCCTTAGGGAGAGATAATAAACAACGCAATTTTTATGCTGGCTTTGCAGGAGGTTCCCTGCGAGATAGGAGATGGATGACCTGCTCGGGGGAAGATGGGGAGCTGGCGGGGAGGGGATAATTTCTTTATTCATGGGAAAGCCATGAGGATGACGGGCATCTTCTCTGCAGGAAAGCAACGGCAGCGGTGCACGGCCGCGATGCCAGCCCTTGTGCTGCATGTATCTGCCAATCGCTCGCTGATGTCTTGTATACGCCACTAGAAAATTAAGTAGCCACCACGGGTTTTTTCCTCTCTGCATGTTTGGTTTGCAAATGATATCTCAGCAGAACTTTGCAAAGAGGAAAAAAAAAAAGTGGCTGGAGTTTGTGGCAACTGGGGAAAAGGGTTTGCAGTTGGCCTTTTCAGGCACTGTCAAGGCAGATTTTGCCTCCTGCTGCCAGTTTGATGCGTTGTCAGAGGATGCCATGTTTAATTAATATTATATGCAAAGGTTACTGGAGAGGACAGTGTGAGTTTTGCTTATTAAAGAAGATTAATTTCTCAAAGCGGGTGTGTTTTAATTAAAGGAAAAGTTGCCCTTATGTTCCCCTCAGACAGGGAGAAGCAGTCACATCTGTATTATTTGTGTGGATTTTGCCACATCTGAAAGCTTTGAATTTTTCCTAACAATTTCCCCCCCCCCACGTTCACCCTACCGTGTTCTTGTTTCATTTATTGATCTGAAGCGAGACTGTGCACGCTGAACGTACTTGTTGCTGTCTGAAGTTTCAGCTGGCACCATGTTTATGGCTGTGGTTCCCGTGAAATTGCAGTGCGTCCCAGGGCTTTGCCCACGCTACTCTCCCTTCCTTGGGCGCTCTGCAGCGACTTTAGCATGAGCAGCTGCAGAAAAGAGACCGGGTGCCTCCGACCTCCTCTTTGCAAGATATAAATCGAATGGGAAAGGCATCCCTCAAACGCAGTTCCCCGCCGTGCAAACCAAATGCTGCAGCGTGAGGACGTGGCTCCAAAACCCCCCAAAACTTGAAAACCGGAGAAGGTCCTGCTGTCCGCCCTGCGGCCGGCTGCTGCCCAGTGCCGAGCCCCTTGGGGTTAACCACCCAGCAGCCCAAAAAAGACTGAGCGGCTCCTTGGCTCTGCACGGAAAAGAGCTCTTGACCTGTATTTTCCCTTCTTGCCAATGGGGTGGGCTAAGCCATATAAATATTTAGGAGCAGAGCACATTTCCGGGGACTTAATCATAGTTTTATAACACTCCACAGGTTATTTTCTAGGGTTTCCATTCAAGAGGATTATTTATTTATTTATTTATTTTTACAGAAACCACTTTTCCTTGAGACTAAGCGGTTCTGGAACGTCACACGGTATCGAGGTGCGCTTCATAAGGCACTGAAGTAAATAAGGGAGGACGAAGAGGATCCTGGAGGTCAGTAATCCCCCCAGCAGCTTCATCATCATCTTCTTCAGATGCAATATCAGTAGTCATTTCTGGTAGAAGAAATGACTTTTAATCATGCTGCGTTGTAACACATAGTGCTATTGCATCCAACACGCACCTTGACGATACTTCATAGTTAACCCCCACAAAAGCACTCGAGCAAATGAAGAGGTTGCCATAGGCAACCTCCTTTCGACACCGCAGCATTAATTGCAAGACTCCCCGAGCGGAGCAGGGATTCCCTACCCAATAACTATCCACATTGACAAGGCGGCAACGGCAGTTAAAATTAAGAAACTGAGCTGAACTTCGTCTTCAAGTGGTGGTAAAAAAAATTAAAATCACAAGCTTTAGCTGCTGCAAATCATAAATGACTTTAATTCTATGAAAAGAATAAGAATTGTTTTTCTAGCAAGCAGTGTAATGAGCAGAAATGGTAATTGAACAAATGAGTTCCAATAGAGACATAATTGATACTTGAAAACTCAAAAAGTAATCTTTTAATCCATGATTTTTTAAACTGTAATAACTTACAGAAAGCTATTATTAACAGTACTCTCTAACAGTTAATCATCAGTCGGGTTCTCATACTTCCAAATTAATCTCTTCATTAAGGGTAAATAAATTATGCTTTAGAAATTAATGCTTTCTTCCAATTGAGTTTATCCTAAGGAGTCAACCAAACGCTAACAAATCTATAAAGCAAACTACATTCCTTTTGCTGGAATTTGGTGAAAGTTGACATTTACGCCATGGATGTGTTTTCTGCTGTCCCTGGGAAAATCATCTCGTATTTTACCGAGTTATAATCTTCAGAAAAATTGCAGTTTTCATATGCTCAATAAAGACTCACTGGAACATTGCAGAGAAATCTCTGAATATCATATATGCAATGAGCCTTGTCAGAAGTCTGCAGGCAGCCAAGAAACGGCAGTTCTGGATTGCAAGATGGACCCAGACAGCTGAAGCGAAAGAGGGAAGTCTTTCCCCTGCCGCCAGCGCTCCTCTGGGCTGCATCCGGAAGGGAAAGGGAGGAAGGTGCCAGATTCCCAAAACAGAGACAAGAACTGAATTTGGTGAGGAGGTGGAGGGGATTGTGGACCAGCAGGAACCAGCACCAGGAGCCTTTGGAGGTCTCTGGACAGGGCAGTGTGGTTATTTTTGACCAGCAGTTAAGATGCTCAGGATGGTGGAGAAGCATTTCTTTTCCAAGGATTATTGCTCTCTGTGTCCCTGAGTCCTGGATGAGAGCCCCAGGGTGGTAGATGCTGTGTGGCACAAAGCAAAAAATATGCTTTTACCTCCGAAGTATTTGTCGTCTGAGGTATAGTTACCTAACTTCCAGGAGCTCCGTTCCCATCTGTTTGCACAGTTGACTTCACACGTCTCAAAGGAGCAGGATAAACCTGCTGCCTGAATTTACTGCGAGGATCCTGAGGCTGTTTGGTGCCGGGTGACTTTTTCCCATTCAAAATGTGGCCAGCTGGAAGTTCAGCACGTGCCTGTAACTCTTAAGACGACAGTGAAGTCTCCCCTTTTGAATGCCCTCCCCCCATAGCCGCTGCCAACAAGAAGGACAAAATTCACTATAAGCCAAATTTCCAAGAGGATTTATAAGCTCCTGAAGTGGTGGGGGTGGCAGAAGAGGAATTTAAACTGACAAAATCCATATTCACTCTGTTCCTTCATCTTTTTAATTAAAATGTAAAATTAATCTGAGTGGAATTAAAATTGGGATTTTTTTTTTCCCTTTGCTTAGGATAGTTATGGAATAAGGACACCCACATTCCTCCTCTTTGCATTATGCTAATTGCTAAATCTTCTTATTAGCGGCCCCTAGTTTTAATTAGAAGATTTTCAAAGAGGTGGACAGGGAGGCTCTGAGTGATGTCAAGGAGGCCGGTTGTCAACGGATATCTAAAAACTAGACACACGGTGCGTGCTCGCTGCAGCTCCGTCTGTTGCTCCTGTGGTTGGTCTTTAGACCTACAAGAAGGCGTCTGCCGAACGCCCCTCGCTGCAAGGCCGAGCAGAGACGTGCGGGAGAGGGTCAGGAGAGCAGAAGGAGGTGCTCATTGCCGGGGGGGACCCGGTGGCATTGCCCCCCTCCTCCTGCCCCGCTGCAGCCCCGTCCAGGGCGCAGGAGCTGCACAACCTTCCTAGCTCATGGCTAAAGCAATGGGGTGAGGTTTCACAGAGCGGAAACTGTCCGATGCTTGGAAAGCCGTTCCCATGGGATGGGAGGTGAAATGTGCCCCCTCCCTGCTCCAAGCACAGACCATGTCTTGGACTGACACTGGCAGCCGTGCTCTGACCCTGGTCCTCCAGCCCGAGGCTTTGGGGTTTGGCCGCAGTAACAGCAGAATGTGGTCAAATGACCCAAGCTACAAAGCATGTTTCAAGCCCAGCATCACAGATCCGACTTAAATGAAGGAGAGAGGGATAGGGTGATCAGCTAAAGCCGGTTTGAGGAAAGGAAACATTTCTAAATTGTCATCAGCAAAACAGAGGAAACAAGGTGGGAAGAAAAGAGCTGATCATAGACAAAAATCAAAACGCTTCAGCCATCCCTGGATAACATACAACTCTTCTGTTTCCATCATTCTGATGAAAAATGTTACAGGATCATTAAAAACCAGCAGGGCATTGAGTTCTTGTGTGACTTGCTTGACAGACAGTACCTAGAAATGCATAATTTTCCTTTATCTTTGCTTGACTCGGATGCCATCGTGGGAGGGCATCCCTGGCCACGTGCTCTTGGGATGGCTCCATCCTGCTCAGCTGCACAGAGCTTGTCTTAATCATCTCCTGCAACATTTTGCAGGGAGCCGCTAATGAAAGACAGAGAGAAGCAACCCATCTTGGCAAAATCCACATAATGAAATATGACTGAACTAATGCGTACTGCCACCAATTTCCCAACTTAACGCCTGTGAGCAGCCTAATACAACACATCAGTTGGCAATACTGTATTAAGTGTTACTTCTTCAAGTCATGCAGCAAAGGGACTTGTCACTTCCATTTCCTTCACGGGTGCAATATTTGCTTTATAATCACATCAAATAAGGGAGGCAATTTTTACTTTATTCTATTTTATTGTTGTGCTGGTTACCCAGGGTTTCCACTGGCTCTAAGACTTGCTGGGAGATGAGGAGAAGGATGAGGCAGGCACACCGGCCGCCCACGCTCGCACACACACAGCGCCGGCCCTTCCAGCACTTCACCAGCCGATTGAAACATGACATATCTTTTTTTTTTTTGCTTTTGCTTGTGCAAAAATCCCTGCCCACCTTACAGCAGGAGGGGGAGAGGCAGAACCGGCTCAGACGAGCCGGCTATGTGTTTGCATTGAGCTCAGCTTTTAAAAAGTGCCCTAATTAAACCCTGGGAAATGCCTTTCCCTCCACGATTGCAGGCAAAGAGCAGCCTGCACCTAGTGTGTGGCCCGGCGCTGCCTGGTCCTCAGCACCGCGGGAGGGCGAGTTTCCCCGTGCACATGCTGGGATCTGCCCTCAGCACCACGCGTGCAGCTTCTGGTGCCTGCAGACTTCTCCGACAAGGGAAAAATGCAGGCGCTTTTGCTTCCGTTGGTTGACAGAGTGTTGCATGAAACACAGCAAGGACAGAAGCCGGGCTCAGCTCCACGAACCAGCTGCCTCAACCACTCTGCATCCAGGACACATTGTCCATCATAACCACCCTCTAAAACCAATTTCCTGGCTTTTTCTTTTGCCAGGGCTATTGCGGTGAGAAAGCTGTCGTAACAAACCTTTCTTTGACCTGCCAAACTGGGGAGCAATTGCGACGGTTATTATTTAAAAGGATGAGTAAATGGAACCCTGCAGGGCACAGGGCTGGAGGCAGAAAGGACTGCGGCGAGCACATGAGGAGGGCCGAAACTGTAATCCCTGTTGCCAAGGATAAATTATGACATCTCTGCTGTTTTCTGTTTTGCTCTCTGTTGAATATAGAAAATAATACTCCCTCAGTTGTTAACGGTTCCCACTAATGAATTCATGTTACTCCTGTGGAAGGTAGTAGGTGTTATGTGTATAAGTAGCTTTTGATTAATATGAACATTCAGACAAGACTTGAACCCAGCCCTGGGGGAGGGAGTTTGGAAATCTGGAACTCAATACTAGTTCTCGCCCAACGCTATCTATAAATACCTCATCTGCTTTCATTCTGTTCGCTGATGAGGGCTGGAAGTGCCAAAATGCCCAAGGAAAGCTGTTTTTATGACCTCTCCAACCTGACCTGATGTACAAAGCAGGAGGAACTCACCAGAAATGCTGTTTGCATTGAATTTCCTGCCCAGTTTTGCAAATGCAAGTGGCAGAACCATCATTCAAAGACCAGTGTGGGAACTCTGAGTGCTGAGAATCTCAGCTCACAAGAAGATTGAGACTGATACATCTGATATGTTGTAGGGGCATTCAGAGACCAAACCACGCAGCAGGCCCTTGTGCCAACAACAGTGCAGACAGGAAGAATCCAGTTCACCCCTGGACTGGGGAAAGTGGTAGAGGTACAGCAGAGGGGGGGGCAATTTGTTCCCTCTTTTGCAGATGAGAGGGGGCTTGGCACAGACTTTAGGGCTGCTCCAACCTGCCCTGTGCCACAGAGATCCCATAAGACCCCATGCACAACATCCATCACACCTCACTTTAGTGGTGCACTGGTGCCTATGTCTGCACCAGTCATCCAAGTTCCCATGGAGAGGATGGAGCAAAATAGGCACCTAAGAGGGTGATTCATCTTGTCCTTATGGAGCTGTCTAAGACAGGTCAATGAATCATGCTCTAAAAATGACTCTTTCTCCCACGGACTAGCACGGGAGTTTCAAGGATGAGCTCAGATGTAGATGTCTACCCTGCAGACATCTAAGGATGCATTTGCCATCCTACCTCTCTATTTCTTACTTTTGTGTGGGCTGATCCAGGGAAGGCATTTCAGAAGCCTGTGGGGAAGGAGAAGCTTTGCTATGGGGAAAGCCTGCAGGACTATCGAAGGATCCTGATATCTCCTATCAGCCAGCTGTATTCACCCAGCTTCAGCTGAGCAATGTATCTACATGGCTCTATATTTCATGGTAACATCCCTTCCAAAGCCAAACAGGGAAGGTTATGTTTTTCTGTAGAGCTCTTTGGGCTGCTTTGGTTTTCCTTTGAGGTTTTGGTCACTGTAGCAGAATTTGATCTCTGGAAAACCTCTCCTGGCATCTTCCGAGCACTCTGAGCCACCACTGTATGGTACAAGGCCACCTTCTCCAGCGCCTGGTGCTGCCCAGATTGCCTGCTGTCAGCTGTTCTCCCTTTGGTGCCTTAGGCCATGTGGACTGCTCTTCAGAGACCTCCAGATACATCCAGCTCTCTCCACTAGTTGAGACTAGGACAGCAGGGGAATCCAGGCCTCCTGCGAATGGTCCTTCATATGCCCAGGTTCAAGTGACTTCCAAACACAGTGAATCCCAACACAATCATATCCCATTAACAGCTGGCATAGTAATGAGGAGAAGGTCATTTCAAGAGGTCTCTTCTGCAGACTGGCATGTAAACAGCAGATATTTGACAATATAGTCATTGTATTCCTAAGCTCTTGTAAAAGCTATCAGTGGTGTAAATTATTTTACTTGCACTGGCTTCGGTGGCATGTCAGAGCTGAAACCTTATTACAATGTTTATTCATTTATTTTCTGGTTTTAGTCAACCCAGACATCTGTCTTTAACACAGCATATTAACAATACTGCCTATGGCTTCGAATTTAATTTTATGTATACATGAAAAGCATAACTTCAGGCATGCCACACACTCCTGATTTACAGGCAAAACAAGCAGCAGCTCTAGCAGTTTACAGCTGCCTGATTGATGCTGTGATGTCTGTAACATAAAACTAAATTGAACGGCACTATCTCGGAGAGGACGACCATGCAGGTTGGGAAATGCCTTCCGCTGCAACTCTGTTGGAGGGAAGTAGTGTGGACATCTTGGTGTAGTAGCTCTCCTGACCAAATGGTGTCTTCTTTCATGGCTGCTTTATCTTTTCCTCTGAATGTCTTGGACCACTCAAGCACTTGTTTTTAAACGTTTCAAAACACAACCACGAATAACAGCCCCATTTCCTTGTTCAGCGAGCGTATCTGCTTATTAGAAGAGTTTCTTCTTTAGATAATCATGGAATTATCTCCCGTCACTGATCTCTGCTACCTTGCACACTATTAGCACATCATTCAAGCTTGCAGTCAACCACATGGTGTATGAAGCTTCCTGGGCTTCCCCTCCAGTCTTCAAAGGGCCGCCTTGCGGTGGGCGACACGCAAACCAGCTCCTCCGGCCACGCGGGGATATGTTTCCATTCCACCTCAATACGCTTAATATGGATAACAGGATCCTCAGGGAAGGCAGGCAGAGGTCTATCACGGGAGTGTAAAAGCATCAGAACCTTTAATTTTTAATTTCATCTCATCAGCTGGCATCGGGGAGGACGATGTTTCCTGAAATTTTAATTGTCAAATCCATTGACCCGTTTCTTTCTGTGTCCCTGGGTGACAGCACAATACATTTTGGGCTGGCAGGAGAATGCATTTCATTCAAGGACTGGAGATCTGGGGCTCGGAAAAGACCCAGATCCTTTTCAGCAGGGACATGCGGTGATGGGTAAGCACTGATCTTGCACGGGCCACTTGCGCTGTCTTCCCTGCTGAACTCGGTGGGTCTCTTCAGTCAGAAAAACCTGAAGTATCTGCAGGACAAAGCTGGAGACACGGCGCTGAAAACGAGGGGCCTCCTCTCGTCCCTGCTGCACATGAGGCAGAACGGTTCCCCCAGCAGGTCTGGTCTTTCCCACCAGCCAGGAGTCACTGGAGTTTTCTTACAAAGCGACGACACCCCTGTTCCACCCAGGAGCTGGAGAAGGAATGAAAAATGGGAAATCTGAGAGAAAAATGATTTCCTCAAAAGCAAAACCGAGCCACCAAAACTTTCCAGACAGGGTCAATTTGGCGAAATTATTGGGTGGGAGGTTACAAAGTCCTAATTCAGCTTTATTCCACCCAAAGCTCGTCCTGCCAGCGGCGGCTCTGCCGTTGGCCCTTCAATAGTTTAAACAAAGCGCTGAGCAGCAAAGGCCCTGGCAGTTTCTCAGCTCCCTCAGAAGATGGCAGAACCAGAAATCCTTCTGGGAGGGAGGAAGTCAGGAGGAAATCCTGCCAGATGAGATTCCTAATGCTATTGTGCAGACTCAGGATGCTCCAACGTTCTGGATAATCACAGGAATTTGGGGCTGGGCGCAGAGCTGGTTCCAAATGTGCTGCACAGGGCTGGGAAATGGATCCCAGGGCTCTGTTTGGAGATCATTTCTCATTAAATACCAAGTCCTGCCTGTCACCCGTGTGATGTGTGCCTTGTACAACACACATACCCGACTAGTCTCACAAAATTGTGTCAACTTGCCAGCATTTCAATGCTTCATTTTCATAGAATATACAGTATTGTTTAACAATGAGTAAAATTCTCCTTTGAGAGAGGCTGCCAATCACAGAAAAAAAGTCTTGAAATCCTGTTTTACATGAATATGAATTCAGATCCATATATAAAATAACATTCTTGTCAATCAGGAGCCGCGTTATAGACACAAATCTGACGTCAGATCCAAGCATAACAAGGCAATGAGCTGAATGACAGATTGTATGGAAGACTTCCAGAATTCGGCTTTAAAATGCAGTTGGCCAGACATAGGATTCAACAGCATTTAGAGATGAACTCATCATTTAAAGTTTCAAGTTTCATTTTTAAAGAAAACAACTCACTCTGCTACCCAGATGGAGGTTTTCTTTGAAAAGATGTCATTAACTTTTAAATTGGCTGATATCATACATCCCAGATACATACACACACCTACACACAGAGAGGAGACAAAGAACTTCATGGGAATCCACTTCAAGGTGAAACATAACCCCTTTATGGAAAAAAAAAAAACCCAACAACAGAGAACCCCAAAAGCAGACTGGGTATTTAAATGCAGTTTTTAATCTACACGCGAAACTCAGCGCCGAGCGGCAGCCCAGCATCTTCCCCAGGAAGCAGCAATGTGTGTTGCCCTCTAGATGACAGCAATGCCACCTAACGTATCTTCTCTATGGAGGTGCCTGCTTTTCCCAGCCCACCGCCAGCAGTAATGCTTCGCATGTTTGGCCCTCGCTACTTTGAAAATTAAGATTTAACAGGGATTCAGGAAGGTGGCTTCCTTACGCTGGTTTAATGCTAATTAATTATTCAGGGTACATGTGAGAGCAAACCTTGAAAAAAATCAGCCAGCATCTTACTAATATGCAATAACCACCACAATTATTTGCAAATAGATGCGCCTCCTTAGATTTAACATGACAACTCATTCCTCTGAGTTAAACACCAGTTGAGATTATTAAAGACATCTACTGGGGCTTTAGCATCTCTGCAGTAAAATATTCATCAGTTCCATGCTTGTTAGCACTCAATAGCAAAGATATATTTTTAATAATCAATTGCAATTTAAAGTACCATAACATTCCAATTAGATTCAAATTAAATTTAAATATCCCTTATAAATTAACTTTGTATTTAAAGTGTTAATTGAATAAAAATGTTTACAGCTTTGAAATACTGTTCCTTCAATTCTTGCTTGAATAAAGGTGTGTCACACTACACGAAATGTTGGTTTAAGTGCTCATTCTTTCTGCTTGGGTTCTCCACGTGCTCCTCCGCAGACTGTTTTCAAAGCAAATGAAAGGGCCATTGACACACACCAGGAAATTGGGCCAATTAAATAAATCTAATTAAATTAACTGTTAACTAAATCCGATCACACTCATGGCCCTGTGGTTTGCCAGTTGTTCTTGGTTAGTGGCTTCAGATTCACACTACCTTGCAAAGGCAGCAAACAGCTTGCAAGACCAAGTCCTCACAAGCAACAATGCATTCATCCCTCTGGCCCGAGACCTGGAAAATAGGTAAGGAAATCTTTCTTTTCCAGAAATTATTTATTTTCTGCAGCATTTGAGTCATTGCTGAGCCAATACTGATAGGATTCAATAGTTATTTGGGGGCATAATGGAAAAGAGCTTGCCCCCATGCCTTCCCACCGGCTCGTCCATATTGGGAATCCTCTCCACCACCGCTGGTACCACCTTGTTTCCTGGTCAGTGGTTGCAGCTAGAGGGGAATAGCAAACAGACTATGAAAGCTCTCATAGAACTGGAGTCAGCCTTTCTCAGTCTTTCAGTGGGGAAACAGAAGATGTTTAATTATCTTCTCAATATAACAGTTTTCCGCAGCACTAGATTTTTAACCTGAAACCCCCCTTTGGCTATTTATACTTGCTTTGTGTTTCACTGTCTTTTGGTAGTGCACGCAGAAAGAAGCTTTCTCTGGTGCAGAGATCTCAACACCTTGTAATTCTGTAACTCATTTCCAGACAGAATTTAACTCTTTTCCTTGTAAATATGAAATTAATATCCCTCTTCGGGTCTTGCTGTCACCAAAATAATCTCTCCTATCCCTAGCTGGCAAGAAGACAACAGCAATTCTTTTTGTGCAGCACTGCGCTTTGTGGCTTTTTCTCAACTGGAGTGGACTAAACATTTAAAAGTTTAGGAAAAAAAATAACCAACATACAGAGTAGTTTCATGTCGCTTGTAGGAGTCAAGTGAAAGGCCAAGCATAAAATAAGGTCTCGGTGCTCACCTCTGAATAGGTAACAGTTGCCAGAATCTCAAACGCCAGTATTCCTCCTCAGTCCCTCATGACTTGCCCAGATTTGAAGAAGCTGGGGATATAAATTGGATCCCCTGGAATTCCCTGCTGAAAAGGTCACAGTTTCCACATCCAGAATTGCTTGCTCACCATCACAATTAGCAAAAGAGCAGAAAATACAGCAGTGCACTCGAAGCAATACACCAAAAACCGGGGGCTTGACTGCCTCTTTTGTTTGTTTTGGATTATCCTTATTGTTATTTTATAATCCTCTGAGTACATCTTCTTTTGGAGAGAGGCGCTTTAAAAATGCTGACACTGAGCCATCAGCAATCATTCTCTGGAGGCTGGGATTATAGGTCGCATCATTTAAATAAAGAAATCTATTGAGATTCATTTTCTGCTTTGCTGTTCTGGGTTCTCTTTACCGTTATTTTTATCTTTGTCACACATTCTTTAAGCTTCCTGAAAATTAGGGACAGAAAAGGCCTATTAAGTCATGCAACCTCTCTCACCAGATGTAATACAGGCATGATCCCAGGTGGTCTGGTTTCAGATGTGCCAGCCTGCAAACTCCTAGCATTTCCTCAGTGCTCTGCTGCGCAGAAGGGCCGTTCCCCATCGCAGGGACACGTGTGCGCCTGGAAGGTGTGGGACGTGAGCAAAAGGTAAGGCAGCCAAAAAGAAGCACTAAGGGTCACGGTGAGCTTTAAGTAACAACGTGTTTGGAAGGAAGAGCAAGCCAGCTTGTGAACGTCACCGTTACGGGTCTCGTCACGGTGATGGAAAAAGCAGAGCAACAGCAGGTCTGGATGAGAAAGCGCCGTGAGATGGGATTCCCTGTAAGGGAGCAGTCAAAAAGCCCAGGAGCACATCGAAGCACGGGTTGATCTTCCCTTCTGAAGATCTGAGGCCTTAACTGGCCATGGGCAGTGAGAGTGGAGAGCAACACAGGGACGTCGGGGACATTTGCAGGGGAAGTAGGGGGAGTTGGGGGCTGCAATATTTATTTATTTATTTATTTTGAGGGACCTGGTTTGCCACAAAGGGTTACACCTGGCTGAACATCTTCCATCAAAACTGGCTTTGGGATAAATGCGTTTTTCTCAATGGAAAAATAATCCATTGCCAATCATCTTGGAAGTTCGTGGTCCCTCCAAAGCACATCCAGCTCTTTTCACATATCCTTCAGTCGGACCCGAACAGAGTGAGGCAGCAAAAAACACCCATTTTTAAATACGTTTTATTTGGCAGCCACACAGTTAATGAAGTATTAAATGCTGAAAAAGAGGGTAATGCCCTGCTTGCAGAATGCTGCCGTGCGCTGGGTGTACCCTTGCTGATAAGGCTGAAGATACGCTCTCGCAGACCCGTTCAGCCTTTGTCAGGTGAAACCTGTACCATCGTTTTAAATGAGGTTTTGCATTTTATCTTTTGTATTTAACAGCGTGCAAGTCCAGCTCAGTTGCTAGGCAACATTCCCACCAGGTCTTGGGTTTCCTTCCTTTTACAAATGGGAAACAACAAAAATAAAAAATCCCTCTGCGCTCACCAAGATGAGCTAAAGTCCTCCGGTTTAGTGATCTTAATTGCCTCCTCCCCTCAAAGGGCTTGATCCTGCTGGGAAGGGAATAAGATATGTGACTCCCGTCACGATTAACAGGGCTTCAAGCAGCGAAAGTAGAATATACCTTTGATACGGAAAGTGCCATAAAGGTATGCTGAAATAGCACAAACAGCCCCGCCACTCGTATAAATCAGTGCATACACCTACACACACCTGCCCTGCAATAACCAGACCATTATAATTAGTGCATAACGGTGTCGTAGACTTGGCGTGGATTAAACAGACTCTTAAAACCTCTCTCTCTCGCTAACAGGGTACAGGTGAGGCTTTTTGAGGTGCTCTAGATCTGCATTTTCACACCTCGGCATTTAGGGATGGACTCCAAGTTTTTCTGAATGCTCCGTTACTCAGAGGCGTGTTTGGTTTTGCAAAATCCCTGCAATGTATTTTAGCTGTTTGCTGCCCATGCAAACTTCACTCCATTCCAGCAGAGTTTGCTTGGTTAGGATGTTTTTTTTTTTTAATATGTTTTTTAGTAAGTAAAAACTGTAGCCATGCACAAAAAACTCCACGCACTTGTGTCATCGGATAATATTTCTAGTGATTAAAGATAGCTGAGTTTCAGAATTTTAGGACTAGCTTCCCATGCCTTTAGCTGCCAGATGCATTTCTAAAGTGGCTCTTCGTTTTGGGGAGCCTTGGTGCCACTGTAGTCACTTCCAAAGGCCCTTTGAAGCGCTGCAGATTTGCAGCTTCTGTCGTCTTCAAGCGAAAGAGTTTCTGCCCTTCCAGAGCTCAAGATCAGACCTCTCCAGGCAGACAGCCAAGCTTCAACACCCCAAACTGGATGCCACAGGGCCCACATGCCTTAATTACCTCGAGTCTAACTGTGCAAATGTTAGAAAAAGAAAAACCTGTTGCAGAAATAGCAGCTATGCCTGCACTGCTGTGGAACGCTTCCAGGCTAGATAGCAGGACTTGAGGCAACTTAGGCTGAGAGGAATCGGGGCTGATATAGCCCCAGCACGGCTTTCTTTCCCCTGTAGCTGGAGCAGCCACACGTTAGACTTTTTGCCTTAGTTTCCCCAAAGCAGCAGCTCTGCGAAGCCGGCGACAAGTCGAGGCGCTTGCAGGGAGTCACCCAGGACCACGTCCCCATAGGCGATGCGCAAGCAAGTAGAAGAGGGAAGGGAAGAAGCACTGTTTTAACGTGGAGCTTTCAAAATGAAACAATTCGCGTGCCTGATCGCAGCCTTTGCAGGGTGTCTCCTCTGCAATAAGCGTGTACTCACACGCTCTGCTCTCGGTGCGAAGCTGCCGAGGAAACAGAGCCCTGGAAAAAGGAGCTGAGGCGAAAGGGAGGGAGCGAGGATTTGCTTTTGCTATTCCGCTTTCCGCCGATGGAAGATAAAGCCTTTCAGGAGTGTCTTTGATGAAGCTGTTTTCTCAGTGAAACACGATGAATTACAAACTCTGCTGATAATATTAGCTTGTAAGAGGCGGCAGCGCTGAGGCTGCAGAGCCGCTCCTGCACCGAGGGCAGCGGCCCATACGCTGGTCTGCGGAGGCAGCCGCCGGCCTGTTGGGCCAAGTGCTGTATAGACACCAAGCAGATAATGTTCTCCCTCCTGCAGCTTTTCTATACATTAATTTTTTGTTTTATATAACACACTTGTGGGGTTAAGCTAATAGATGGAAAACAACTCCAGATTGTCCAAAAGTTGCAGATATCATTAGGTGATGAATAGTCATAATTTCTTTTAATGATTTTAATTAATTTTACTTAGTGACATTTTCAATAATTGTGCAGCGTACACACTCTGTTCCTCCCCATCGCTTGGGATTTTTGCCAGAGGCTTCATTACTTTCAGGTTCCCTTCAGCTTGTCTGTCTGAAGAATGAAGATGCTATCAAAATAAGAACTTGGAGTTGCCATCTGTATCGCAGGAAGTTGTTAGCAGCTCATCATTTAATAACATGCATGGTCTGAAGACACAGAGCCAAGGTTGGCAGGTTCCCCTGAATTCCAGGGATGCAAGCAGGTCAAACTGAGCCCACATTTAGGTTATTGTAAAACAAGCTTTTAACAGAACTTCAGAAAAATAAATGCTTCCATAAAATGTAAGCACAACAGAAAAAAAAATAGGGTTTTTTTCTAAGCAAACATTTTTTCTGCCTGTCTTGCAGCTGAGATATTGCAATTTTATGCTAGTGCATGTGGCCAGAGAACGATACTGAATAGGAACAGATGGGCAACGTATGCAAATCGCTCCAATGAAATGGAGACTAACAAGTTCCCGGTGACCCAGGAATTCCATCCCAGGAAGTCTTGTGGGCGGCCGGGCAAGCAGTGAAGCTTCCCAGTGCTCTGGGTGAGGTTGCTAATGGATGGATGTGGGAAGAAAGACTCCTCAGGAGGTTTTGCACGTAGCTCATTGGTACCCCAAAGTCAATGCACTGCTCCCGATGTGGCTGGGAGAAGATCCTCTTGGATGAAAACCAAAATGAAACTTTAGCGTTTCTGTGGCTTGCAGAGACTCTGCCACTATTGTCAGCACGTGCCAACAGCAGGCTTGTAAAGCAGAGCTCCCTGGAAGTGCGCTCAGAGCCTTCAGGATCTGACACAACGTGATATTTGTATTAAGAAAAAGTCCCAGCTTGACAAGCCGAGGGTTGGCATCACCTTTTGCTGTGCCAGATGTGCTTTTCCGTGTCCCCAGCTGCATTAAGGCATCATATCTTTGCCCTGCATCTCTGCTAGCAGTTGGCTCTTGGCCATTCTGCTGAACCAGCTGGAGGGGACGGTGGTTTATACAACGTGGCATTGGGGTAAGGAGACAACCAAAGATGAGAAGCTCCTTCCCGAGTAGTCTGTTCCCCATCAGAGCGAGACGGCAATGACACTGCTACCTTTCACATAAGGCTTTAAGCCAGCTTCCGCTGAAGATAACGGTAATTCACCCCCTAATTACAAAAGGGAATTTGAGTAGGCCCACTGCTGGCAAAGAGCTGATAACCTAGAGAAAACAGTTAAGGCCGTCTTATCGGCTGGTGAATCTCCGTTTAAATCGATCGGACCATGCCAGTCTGCATCAGCCAAGGCTCTAACCTCCATGTTCGCGACACCTGTGTCAGCTCTGGGCTGTACAAAGTGGAGATCTCCATCTCTACCCAGAGGAAGCGTTATTTTTCAAAAAGCTGTCCATTGATTTAGTCATAAAATAGAATGAATTCTTAAAATGCTATGAATTGGGGTTTTATTATTCCTTATCTACTTTGTAATTTGGTTGGTAAATTCGTTTGAGCCAAAAATGTTATAAAAATGCTCTCTAAAACCCTAATATCATTGGAGTTCACATTATACACAGCTAGAAGCCTTGGGAATTGACTATGAGGCAAGGGAAACCTGCTCTAACTCTCCCTCGAAACCCCCCTAGAATTAAATGGACCCTTCAACTTGTCTCCAACATAACCTTGAGCGCACGAACCTAGGTGCTTTGCAGGCAGCTCGGCCGCTATCCGCAGCCCACTGGCCCTGCTGCGTGTGCCCATCACTGAAAATGGTCTTTCCAGGACAGTGGATCTGCCTCAAGCACCACAAGCTTTCTGTTGAAAGGGCATAAGATGGATACTGGCCTGAAGTGTGGGAGAGCCAAGGAGATAAAAGACGGGTAAAAGCGAGAACCGCTGAGTGCTCTTGTAATGCAGGAACCAAGGAGCGGAAGGGACCTCCTGTGCCTTGAAAGGCAGCTCCCTATTGCTGTGTCCTACGGTCTCCTTCACAGCCCATATTAACTCCCATCATCAGACTGGTTCATTTGTACGTCCCCATCCCTGCCACTGAATGGCTTGTCCACAAACTCCCCTCTACGGAGGTTGAAAACATCCTTTTAGCCTCTTGACAGTTTACACTTATTTGTTCTCATGCCAAATTTGTCCATTAGCTTAAATAGCACTACTCTCCCTCTAATGTTTACCTCTCCGATATATTCATAGGGAACAATCATCTCCTTGCTTTTGGTGCACCTGAACATGTCTTTTTTTTTATGTCTGGTATCACAGCAAATGCTTAATGTTCCACTGTTTTCTTTATTGCTATAATTGCTCTGCAGGTTTGAAATGCATACACTCATCATCCAAACCTCTGGATGAATATCCATCATTATCTTCTGTTCAGATCTTGTCTCTTATGACACAGCTTGCTGGAAAACCTGGCAGCCCTTCCACAGCAAACTGCATGAACTTGCAGATGGTTGGTTGTAGGGCAGGACATCAGACATCTGGGGCATTTCCTCCCAATTTCGCACAGATCTTGGGTCAATCATTGAGCATTAATTCATGGACACTTGACCTTGTAAAGCAGTTTCAGATTTCAATTGAAATTGCTTTTCAGTTGCTAATATCCTAATACCAGATAAAAACATCTAGCATGAGAAATAAGAGGTTACTTTAATCTGAACCTTTCACTTCTGTTTCAGGGGGACTAGAAAGAACAGAGAGAGTGACACAGTTGCTCGGATGCCTTTAATTCCTATCTAGTCCCTAGAAAGCTTTGGGGACCTAGGATAAGTCTAAACCATAAAGTTTTATGGGCAAACAGGGGTTTTGTCAGCATTTCTCACCATGCACCAGCACTCTGTTCCGAGCCCCACACAATACCCTTCATTTCTACATGCACGTTGCATCACTTCACTAACACCGACAGTCCTTCAGCCACCCTCCTGTGATTCCCCTTTCTCTGTGACAGTGACCATCGTCCCTTCTACAACTGCACCCTTTCAAGTGCCCAGGTGGTTTGGAAAGGCCAGACCACCTTTGCACATACACCTTTGCTGACTCCATGCAAAGGTGCAGCCCCAGCTAAAGCTGAGCCACTGCAGGGATAAAATCTTGAGCTGTCTTCGTTTGAGGGGAAAGGGAAAATGTGAAGCCAAACTGTGGTGCTGACACAGGGCTGAAGATTTGAGCATTAATGAGGTAGCGATAAGGAGCCCAAGGAAACAATCAAAGAGGATGCAAAGGTTCACCAGGACCATGCACCACCAGGAACCCATTGCAGAACAGTCACGGTCAGACACGGGCACCATTAATGACAACAGGGGGAAGAGGGCTCAGCTAGATTCATCAATGATTTTTTTTTTAAAAAAACATGTTTGTTTAATAACTTTCTTCAGAGCCCTGAGATTCCCCCCATAATGTGGGGCTTGGTGTCTCCCTTTCCAAAGGGGGCTGTTGAACATTTGCAGGCAGCAAACGGAGGCTTGGCTGACACGCAAGCACAAAGGCCAGGAATGAGTGAAAATACTTCTGGCAACTAAAGGCACCATTCCCAAGTGCCCGCTTGAGGTGAGGAGATAAAGTTTTGTGCAACAACAATGCAAGTATCAAATTGCACAGAGAAAAGGAAACATCCCAGCCCAAACCTGAACCTGCAAATGAAAGTATAGCAAAAATTCGAAAGCATCTTTGCAGGCAATCCAAACCATAGCCACTGGGAATGCAGGCTGCTAAAGAAACAGCATGGTAACCTGAATGCTTGGTGTAAACATCACAGTGAGGGCTTTGGTTTCCTGGGCTGACTCTGAGTGCAAGGCAACATATCTGCATGCTGGGCTCGGTATCAAAGCGACTGGAGGAGCTGGAAGGGGAGTCAGCTGGCTCAGGAGCTTCGCTTGGAGCTGAGTCACAGCTTCAGGCAACAGAAATACCTCTCTGAGCCTTGTAGAGTTTCCTATTAACTTGGACATCTTGGTTCTATTTTGCAGACTGGACACTCTTTCTATCAGATAATCAGATTGGGGTTGTTTTTTTTTTTCTGACCGGAGCCCGCAAATCCCTGAAAGTGTTGCTTTTCCTTCCCAGTACTTCCCATGCTGTTTTTCCTTTAACTTTAACCCTAAAAAGAGGCCCAGATAACCTTGAGATACCTCAAGCACTGCCTTCCAGTATATCCTCCATGGTATTATCCTTGCTTTGAACATCAGGTCATCAGAAACTACAATATTCCGGCATTCATGTCCCTTTGGGGACTTGTCCACAGAAGAACAGTTCCAACTAAAATATTTTCATGACATAGATGCCCACTTGAGTTGTACTTTTAAGAGGCCTCTCTTAAATGAAGTGTCAAGCAGATCCTCAGCTACATCCCTGCAGGAACATGGGGCTGCGGGGCCACCAAGTGCAAATCCACAGGCAGTGGGTGCCTTGCTAGTGCAGCACATCGGCAGAGCTGATTTACACCAACTGAGGGTATCCTGTCTAAACTAAGAATTAGCATAGGAAAGGCTCACTTGCTGTAATAATAATAACCATAAAAATGCCAGGGTAATGAATCTCGTGACTCCCACAAAAGATTTTGCACTGTTGGTAGGATAAAGCAAATTTCTTTTGCCCCCAGTTCTTTGATACAGGAGAGATTTTTCACTTAAACCTGCTATGGCCAGGAATTTCATTTACCCTTTTACCAGGAGAGCAATGTATCTCTGTTGTGATGTGGGAAGACTGCATGTAAAGTTAATAAATAATCCTTTAGCGACAGATTTTCCATAACTTCTTTTTTGTAACCCAATGGCTTGTATAGTCACTCACACCTACGCAAAGCAAGAGAAAGCAGTGGAGGTAAAACACTGATAGGAAGGATGGTTTTTCAGACATTTTGCGTGACTTTAATACTGACAGAAGGCACATGGTGATGCTGAACCAGCCCTTTAGTGTTCACAGCCTTCCCCGCTCATGGGTTCTCCACTCCAGGATAACCCTAATGCCAGTACAGGATTCTGACAGCCTAGAGAGAATAATGACTGTTCCATGCACTGTAAACCAACCCGGTCCCTATGCGTTGGCCTTGCTTTGCTTGCCAATAAACGTTTCCATCACCAGGTTTCAGGCTGTCTGAATTCCAGGTCCCTAGTCCCTGCTCTGACCTTGGGCAGCCCTCGGTTCCTCAGTTTCCCGGTCGGTAATACAGAAATGGTGCTTCCATCCTTTTTTGGAGCTCTCTGAGACATAGTAGAAAAGCACTGCTTAAGTGCACTTATGATGACAATGTATTATTTATTATTCCCCCAGGAAATTGTTCCACAGCCTAATACATCTCATTGTTAAAAAGCTATTCTTGATATTGAGTATGATTTCTTTCCTTCCCCAATTTCATCCCATTACTCGTAGTAATATCCCTTCTCTTGTTTCCTTTCCCAAGGGGAAAGAAAAGGGTTGCATTTTTAAGAAGTAATATTCTGTGGCTTGTTTTTACACCAGTAAACCTTTCCTGAACACAACTGCTAGGCACCTCCAGTGGCCTTGAAAATGATAGTGAAACCTGTTCTGTGAAAACTGCTCTGCCCCCAGACTGGCCGTGAAAGTAATTAACTGAAGGGATTAGAAAAGAACATAATGTGCAAAAATTCATTTGCTTCCTTCTTGGTTTTGTTTGAATATTAAAAATGATCAACCTCCAAAGTCCTCTAGTGTTATTACACATCTTCATTCGTCTGCTAAAAAGAGGCAAGGACTTTGGATGAATTGTACTGTTGCTTTTTTAATAAAAATAATATTAAGACTAAATGCTAATGTATTAATTAAATAAACCTTCAACTGCTTCCCTGTTATCTTTTTAAACACACTTTGCATTCATGTCCCCAGTGGCTGAGTTTCAAACGCTCATCCTGTAAAACTCAGTCTAGGAGATCAGCAAACTGAACAGACATTTATTTTCTTCTGGGACAACTCAGTGAAACAGGAAACACATATAAACCTGTCCACGGTGAAAGCAGAAGCACGCAGTACAAAATATGCCTTTTGGAGAGAGGTCAAAAATGATCCAAAGAGAAATAAATTTTCATATTGAGCAGAAAGGACATGTATCTCTCCCCATCAGGCATGCCACCAACTTTTGCAGCCTTTCTTCAGGATGCTTCACCATCGAGACCCTTCCCAACTTGACTTGCCTCTTGGCGAGACCTGAGGCTGCAAGTTAGGAGTCCGATCCTGCAAATAACTTCAGGGGGCTGGATCCCTGGTCCCGCACTTCCCTAGTGACTCGGTGAAGGACCATCGCTGGCAATTCCAGATTCCGTGTGTGTGTGTGTGTGTGTGTGTGTGTGTGTGTGTGTGTGTCTCTGTGCATTAGTATTGCAGGTGCAAGGAGACAATCACCAGTAACTGAGGGATTCGGTTCATGCACATGAACTTTCCCAAAAACAGGAAATTTCCCCGCTGGGGAAAGCGTTCAGATCCTTTGATGTAAACCGAACAAGAGGCATGTCCCACAGGTCCTAGTCCACTGGGAGAAACTCTGTTGCGGAGACAACAGGAGACTTGCTGAAAACGCTCATGCTGGAAATATTGTTCAGAGAACCAAATTCAAGCCACAAGTTTCTGCTCTAGATCTGGATCGGTATTTCAGGTCCCCCGTGCCACATGTGAATTAGTATGGGCAGATGATCCAGTCAGCCCTTCCAGTCCCAGCCTTCAGTCCCAGCTCTGAGAGAAACCCAATGCCCTCCATTCCTCTCTTTCAGGTGAAATGGCTGATGAGGAATACAGAATTATTCCATTTTATTTTTTGTTATTACAGTAGCACCTAAAATCCTGCCCAAAGTAGAACATCTCAAGCATGACTGCAACACTATAATGTCAAGTACTAAAAAGTCAATCCCTACCCAGGCCAGCTTATGACTAAATCATTGGAACAGGCAATAAATATACACCCAGTTACACTCAAGAAAATCTAGGAAAAGTTCTCTTCAGTCAGTGAGTTTTTCCTGATTCACAGCAGTTTTGCTGCCTATCAAGTCTGATGTCTGCCTTGGGCACCTCAGCAGGGAAACAAGGGTCTCACGGCAGCGGTGGCTCAGGTCCGTCGTCTTTTGTCCTTCCTTCCAAACACCTAATCCGTATGCTGTTGTGTAGAACTCCCAGCCATGTTTCTCCATGCTGGAAAGTAGAGCCAGAACTCACTCCTATCTCCTCACACATCCAGATAAGAGTTCAGGGCTGGATTTTTCCCCTGGATGCTAGAAGGTCTTTTCCATTTTCCTCCCAGTACTGTTTTCTTCTAGGAAGCACTTTGCTTATATTGTAATATTTGATGGGCTTGTAATAGAAGGCTACATTTAAAGACTTTGAGAAAGTCTGAAATCCAAATGTTAATCGTGTCTGGGCTAAGAAGGACAGTTTATTAACAGTTTTGTCTCTCCTTTTCTACGTACAATTGGATAGTGGCAGCCTGTGATTATTTTAACTGACTAATGTGCTTGAAAATCCTTTCATTAAGGCGGACTAGCAAAGAACCTCATATGAGCAAGTGACTTTGGAAAAAAACAGAGATACGTGCGTGCCATTCCAGCATCCTCCAAACAGCGCAGAGGAGGAAAGGAGAAGGTGAGGAGAAGGCAGGAGGAGACATTAAGGAAGGATTACTGCTCCTCTGAAACAGCAAACAGAATTAAAATGGAAATAGAGATGGAGGTTGAAAAGTCAGCTGCTAAATGCTCTGCAACTAAATGTTGTTAAATATTTAAATTTCACAATCAAGCACATTTTTGTTTATTTAATTAAAAAAAAAGACAAGAGAAGGAAAGAGAAATGCCCAAGAGGAATCCTTGGTTGAGTCATTAAGCAGGGTAATGACATTTCTGCCTCCCTCCTCCCTTCTACAAATGATTATAAGTGAATTATGTACAATGGAGGAATTTCAATTGCTTGGTGGGAGTCATGCAGGTATGTGGTGGACTGATCTCCCTTCTTCAGCTCCAGTCAGGCACCATTTCAGACACCACACCACCAACAACTCAAATCAAGAGCACCATGCTCAGACCTTGTAAAATAATGGAGCTTCTCAGGGACAAGTCAAAAATGCTTGTCCCTGGTCAGATGTGCAAGGATTCATTTTAAGATGCGCATTCAGGATGATCCTATTAAGCCTTATAGCTTTATTCCAGTGTATTTGTTGAAGACAGGGACTAAAATAAGCCACTCTGAAATCCAAGCAAGTGTGTTCATGTTGGGCTAGGAAATGGTTTAATGCAAGCAGTTCTATTTTAGGAAATTAAACATATATACATCTTGTCATGAGCAAGCAGATTCATGCATCTTCCCGCCCCATGGTGACAAGCACTGTGTCTACTTTTTGTCTGATACAAACACGGAATAAAACAGGCACCAAGAAGGTAGTTTCACCTTCATGAGCATTTCTAAGGAACTACCAAGGCCCAAACTGTCAGCACTGGGCAGCTCTTGGAGCTGACAGAGGAAGTACATTCCAGCAGGGATTTTTGCTCTTTCAACAGTTGTTTTTCATCTCAGCTGAGAATGAAGTTACAAATACATCTAAAAATGAGTAATGAACAAGGCTGAAACAACTTGTTTCAACATTTTCAATTAAAACAAAATGCCTGGGGCTGGCCTGAAATTTGTTTTCTCTTTTTATTTGCTCGCCATTTCTCAGTGGAAATTTCAGTGAAGCTGATAGTATCTGATAGGTCAACATGGTAGATGAACTTTTTTACACAGTTTGATTGTTAATTTGAAATATTTATTCTGAGGTTCTATAAAAGGGTCCTGATTTTCAGTATTCAGAACTTTCCACCAACATCAAGCCACTTTCAAGTCTCTCAAGCAGATGCTCAGTCCTGAAGAATTTATATTAACCAGATCTTCATCACAACCCTTGCCTTCACCCACCACGGCTGTTAAAAAATAGTTGCACCTTCTTAGAACTCTAACAAAAGCAATAGCAACACGGAAATAAGCAAACACTAAAATAAAATTGCTCATAAACTGTGAATTCCTCAACCCAGACTCCATTCAAATCATCATTTAAATACAAACCTATCTCCTGCCAAAAAATAAATGCATTTAAAAAGTCCTGAGATGTATGTACAATAATGCCTTGTTCGCCCACTCTAATGAGCCTGAAAAGGAGATAAAACCCTTAGAAAACTTTCAAAAATTCTCTTCTATGCTGATATGTACAAAGATCTGAATCAAAGGAGGGAGAAAGGGTAGAAAAGTGATTTTTGCTTTGAAGCTTATAACACGTAGGGCTAGATCAGATAAAGAGCTTGAGCAGGGAAGTTGGATAACAGTTTTGGACTTTCATGTCTCAGTCAGCTAAGTGCTGCTGAATGCCCGAAGTGCCTACAGTCTGGATCACCCTGTTTGACACTGAAGTATTTTAAGCATGGGTTTATGGTGGGACATTTGGCTCTAGCCCCTCCGTAAGCCTCCAGCTGTGGTCATAGGGACTCGGGTGTTCACAGCGCAAGGTGGACCACGTGGAGCAGTGCAAAGCCATGGAGAGCAGATTGCTCCCATGCACAGCTCAGTGCTGCAATCCTTCCATCTCCCACCGAGACAAATGCCCCATTGGGCAATGCTCTGCTCCGCTGAATGCCAAAACAGCTTCAGCCCAAGCAGGGGGCTCAAGAACAAAGTCTTGGGTCGCTGTTCTTGCTGCTGTCTCTCTCCACCTGCCTCCTCTGCTGCGGACAGCAGCTTGGGGGTGAGCTGATATGCAACAGCTCCAAAAGAACTGGAGGGCTTTACATACCCAGCTCCCACCAAACTGGCTCCAGGACTTTGTAGCTGCTTTTGAAAATCCTGCTCTGTGCCCTTCGTCTCATAGTGAAGCTCTTCTCAAAGTAGGCTCACGCCATAACATGTGCAAGGGGGGACTGGCTAGTATGCCAGGGACCTACCACCCACCAGCATGCAGCAGGTCCTTAGGTACCTCTGATCGTCCCTAGGATTGCTGAGAACTGCATCCTCTGAGGAGCAGCACAAACCACGGTCTAGAGACACCACACTGTTGGCTCCGGGCTCTGCACCGCCTCCGAGCTTGGAAAAGCCACTTCTCTGTCTCTTCAGCTTCCTCATGTTCCCTAACAAGGTAATTTGTTGGGAACTCAGTGAGCAAAACTGCAAGGAGCACCCTGATCCCCTGGGGTGAGAGCAGCTGCCTGGGCTGCGTGCACAGCTCCTCTCTCCCATACAGTAAGAAACGTTCCCTTTCTCTCCAGCTACACTTGCATATGTTTCTGCACCTTAATATTACTATTCATGCATGATCCAGAAAATGTAATCTACAGGAAAACTGGCTACCTTTAAAGACATTTTCTCAGCTGCACTGGTACACCTTTAACATTATTTTTCTCTCTGAGTGACAGTTTAGTAACACAGAGGGAGAACACTTCGTTTCTCTGCTCACCAAAAGCAGGACATTTTGCAGGGATATGGTGATGCATGAATGAATTTGTTCCAACCTCTTGAGCATGTCTCCCACAGGCAATATTTTATTTTCCGCATGGAAACAACTTCTCTCTTTGGAGATGATCAGGCCACCAATGTAACAGAGCTATTTTGCTTATGATCAGAGAAAACTGCCTGGAGGGGTTCCCTACTATCAATAAAGTAATCGATATGGAAGTGACTCCGTCCCATAGGGCAGCTGAGGGAGGCTTCAGGAGTCCTGCAACACCAAACATGTCGCGCACACCTAGGGACAGATATGCAACCAGTATTAACATTGAGGTCAGAGGAGGGCTGCTTTGGGGGGAGTTGCCAAAGAACACCCAGGTATCTTCTTGTTCAGCTAAATTTTTCTCTTTTCTGGTGAGTTTTCACATCCAATTGACTATGGCATTTTACCAGCACGGCTAATAGCTAATTATTTTGGTCTTTAGAGCGCTGACAGAGAGTTCCAGGATTATATTTCTCTCTTGCTGTTTACTCCTAAGGCATGCCCAGCTCTTCTCTTTCTGTCTGGCCCTACCTTGGTCTTCTCCTCGATACTGACTGTAATCGCAGCACAGCACATTTCCTTCAAGAGCACATCCCACAAACAGTGGCCATGGCTCAGCTGATGGGCAATCACTCGACAACTCCATCGGTTTCAAAGTTAGGACTGTAACCCACATGTGACCTATAAGCAGGCAGTAGCGAGGCTGCCAAGCAATTAAAAGCCTATTGCTGTCACCGAGCAGGGTTATTCATTTAGGTCAAGCAAGAGAGGTGAGTGCAAAGGTCGCTGGTACAACCTTTCCTGATGTACTGAGGGATTTGAAACATTTACTGTTCATTGGCAAGTCCTCGGATCAGTGTTCCCTCCTTTATTCTTCTAAATCTGCCCATTTTCTCAGACCTCTGGACCTTTACCAGGCTGAAGCTGGCCCTATGCATCTCTCAGGCAGGAGCCATCCCATATTGTGTAGTTGGTGGCTCAGAGCCAGGGCAGTGCCTGTGATTTCGGCGCTCATCCGTGTTACAGCAATGCTGGCTTTGTTAGCATTTTCTAAGGGAAAAGCTGCTAAAAAAACGCTAATATTGCATGCCATAGGGGAAAGTTTCAAAACATAGCATAATTAGGAATAGAAAAAACTCCCCGGCTTTCCTTACATTAGAGATTTGCCACAGTTAGTTTCTCCTGAACCACAGAAGTTTACTCCTGGAACCAAGTGAATAGTAGAAACAGTTTTCCACAATAAGGCACACACCTGACACCCCAGGGCTCCTAAACAACAATTCTTATGTGATAAACCTATTTCCAGGGTCTGCGAACTCCTCCCTCCAGCTGGCAGAGCCTTGATTTTCCATTTTGTGATTCAGATCTTCCGTAATCTCCTTAGTGCATTTTAAGTGTTAATGAACCTTTGATGAAAATACAGGAATATGGAAGGCAGGAATATGTGACCTCTGCAAAATAATCATGAATCTGCCTGGAAAAGAGTGTTTGAGCCAGTTGCTCAGCTCCCACCAAGAACTACTGCTTGAGTCCAGGGCTCAGCCCTGATGTGCATTACACACCTTCCCACTGAAACCAGCATCAGCTGCAAACCCCCACGGCCAGGCACTGTGGGAGCTGAAGTTCCCTTGGCACCAGGGGCCACTGGGCTGCTGGGAAAGTGGGAGGGGTATTTAAGGGGGTGCAGGTGAGCCTGGAGGGGCTTTGCAGGTGGTGAGCTGGCTCTGAGGTGGGTGGTGGTGGGCTGGCTTGCTGGTGGGTGCTTCCAAGGGCTGCTGTGTGGGGATGAGGGCTTTCCTGCCGAGGTCCTTGGAAGGGCAGTGCCTGCTCTTGTTTGGTGTCTTACTGCTGGTGGATAGAAACTTTGCTTTGCCTCTTAAATTGGGAGGAGAGTTTGAAGAGGATGAAAGGTCCTGGAGGGGAAATGAAGGTTGGTGTGATGCCTCCATGGCCAGTGCAAAGGGTGTGATATATGGTTGCTGAAGGCCTGCTTATAAGAGGTGCCCTTCAGGGGAAGGATTGACTTTGCAGTGTGCTCAGGTGCTGTGAGGAAGGGGATTACAGCTGCAGGGTGTCCTGGTGTTGGGCTGGGTGAATCAGCGTGCCCCTCGCCTGCACCAGCTTCACCTCTGCAGCAGGCTGGTGCCTCCCTCTTTCAGGAATAATTAAATGCTTGGTGGGGAGCATCAAGCAGTGGATGGTCATGGTGCCTTTTTGAACCAGAAAGGCTCAGAGCTGGGGGCTTGCTGCTTGCCCAGGGTCCCCTGAGCCATGCTAAGAAACCTGAGAAGTACTCTGGGTCTGGGATGCTCTGGTTCTGGCCCTCTGGTGAGAGTCCAGGTGTCCTTGAGGCAGCAGGTTTCTCATGTAAATGGGTCACTCCAAATCCCTTTATCCCCATCCAAAATATTCCAGTGGGAGTATCCTGCATCAGGATATTCCCAAGTATGTCTCAAGCTTCCTTGTGGCTGATAGAAGGCAGACACCTGAAGTCTGGAGAGCTCTGCAGTGTAAAAGGTTGGTCTTTCAGGCCATAAATGTGCATTTAAATAAGTGGGGGAGGCTGCAGGCATAAAATGGACTGCCCTGAGGGCACCAGGTCTCTCTCTGGAGCTGTTGCAGTATCCTGGGATTTACAAGCTGGAGTATGGGTTCTGTGGTGGGGTGTCTGAGAGCTGGCCCTGGCCTTCTGTGCTCCTTGCTGCAGTCAGAGCTGGCCTGGGGGTGGGTGCTGCAGACCCCCCTAGTCAGGGGGAAAACCAAGTGTGGGTCAGCTATGAGATTTTGGCAAGCCCAGGAGGCCTGGCTTCCTGGGAGCCTTCCACAAATCCAGGTGAATCTTGACTGTTGAGCACCTGTAACCCAACCTGTGCTTTGAGAATAACAACCATGTGTGTGCTGGTATTCTTGATTAAAAACATTCCTGCATTCACATTTGCCTCTCTGGTTCTCTGTAGGCTACCACAAAAACTAATAGTCTTGTAACACTTATGTAAAAGAAGCGGTGAAGTGTTTGCCTTCCTGCTTAGTGCTGTGTCCAGGAGACTTTAGGCTGTGGCTGGGGAGGAAGGTGTCAGCTCAAGGAATGGTGGAATCTCACCTTGCATTTCTGTAAATCATGTTATGTGTCTCCCCATGGCATATTTCTATCTCAGTGCCTTTGAAGACCAAATGCTTTTCCAAACAGATCCCACTTACATCACTTTGAGTGTATTTTCCTGACTTACAGGCTTCACAAACACAAGAAGCTTAAATTTTTATGCATTTGCAATGAGTTTTCTTCCCATCTGCCAGTGAACTTGGAGCCAGATGTAACTGGGCTCAAAGAGATCAGAGTGTGTTTTTCTATTCTGTATTTGAAAATGGTTTTGTTCAGGTCACTGATGGCTCTTTGAGCCAGAGTAAATATTTGATGGTGACTTGTGCTGCAAAAACACATGCTGTGTTTTAGCTGTTGAAAAATAATTTTATTAAAGGCAAGCAAATCTTAATGTGTGAACTGCTTGCTGGAGGCGTATTTTGGTAATAGTTTAAAAGGTTGTCAGCTGAAGTAGAAAAAAAGGTGTCTAGAGACTTGAGCAGGTGGGCAGTAACTATGGAACTCCTTATTGCAAATGCTAAGGACCAGCTGTAGTTTCCTGCCCTACCAGGGTGTCTATCAGCTGGCTCCAGGCAGTTTCTCATTCATCACCTCATGTAGACCCTGATCCATCTGTGGAGGAGCTGGTGTGCTCTGTTCAACAGGTGCAAGAGCTGGAGCACAGCTTGAGAATTCACCATAAGGTGCACATTGAAGGTGGTTTCTGTTGTCAGGATCTTACCCTGACAGTGATACGCTGAGCTCCAAAACTCCCTGAGGATGCTCAACTGGAACTGTGCTGGCAGGGTTTTTGGCAGTGGAGTTTAGTGTTCCTGCTAACGAAGTTCATGCATTGCAGGCTCTTGCGCAATCTTGTCTGCTTTGTGGTGGCTGTGCCAAAACTTCCCACTCTCTGGAACCTGGCTAGGAACATCCATGTCTGCAAATGGCAGAGCAAACTGCAGTCCAGGTGTTCCCTCTTTCCTTCCCATGCTGGCGTGGGAGAAAGCCTCTGGCTATCGCATGGTTACTGATCAGAGCTCGTAAGGAATACAAAGTTTGTCTGTTAAGTGTGGAACTTGTCTCAAGCACCTCCACCTGCTTACACATAAATGCCTCTTGTGCAGTGCTTCAGGCAGGCATCTGTCTTATCTCTTGTTTTGGCTCTTTAAAGCTATTCTAGATTCCTGCATCCCCTTGTGATGCTCTCTAGTTTGGGAACAGTAACCTGTAATTAAAGATTGTTGAACTGAGGATCTCGGGCATCCTTTAGTTTTTCCATTACTATAACATGATCTAGAAACTAGTGAGTAATCAGGCTTCTCTCTCCCTACTGACCCATCTTGCTGCTTCAAGAGGTTTTTCTTCTTTATGACTTCAAAACCAATTTACTGTAGCTGGAGCTTAATACTGCATTAAATGAGGTTTAAAGGTGGGGAAAATGCTAAATGAAGCCTAATTCTTTCCTAGCATATATAAATATTTTAAAGTAGCTGAGTATTTTCAGCAAATTGCTTCCCTGGAGACTTTCTCCAGGACCATGACCACATATACATTTCAAAGGTTTCTAATATCAGCTGAACACTAGAAGAGAATTCCTACTTGTGAGAAAGGGGATATCTTGACATTTAAACTCAGCCCACTACTTGAGAGCTCAAATCTGCATGTGTGCTGCTTGCTTGAGCCTTTCTAGCCATTGGCCTGGATGTATATTCCAAAGGGGTTATTAACGAAACAGAAATCAGTGGTATAGTATCGGAGTAGGAAGATGCCCAGAGTTGCTCACTGCAGAGTGCAGTGACACTTGCATCTGCCTGTTGCCTCAATGAGCTGGAGCAAATGAAGCGTAACCACATGAATTGCTTTGACTGAACTAGCGTGACAGATTACCAAAGAGCGAGGTGGGAAAAATCTCTTCTGTTGGTCCTGTCGGTACTCTTGTAAAATATTATCCCATGTCCCTGATGGTTTCAGCAGTCTCTTACCTGCAGTTATTTGCCTCTTTACATGAAATGGGGATATTGTGCTGTTTAGCCCAGGAGCAGGCTTGCTTTTCAGCAAAGAAAACTTTGTTAAATTGTGCTCAAGTCCTCTCTCTAAAGCTGCTCTCTCTAAAAGTACATCAGAAGTATTTTGCAGACATAAAAGCAGTAGTAACAGATACAGATAGACAATGCTCTCAGCTTATTGGAGAGCAAGCCAGCTGCTTCCCAAGTGCAGGAAGAAGAGCCATGTGTCTTGGGCTGGGGAAGGAGCAGCTCCAGCAAGGACAGCGTGGTGACAGAGACCTGGTGATGAGTAACGGTACATCCAAAGAGTAAATGACACTTTCAGAAATCAGTGTGCGCTGAACTGAGGTTGAACCTGAAGAATTGTTCTCAGGAAGCCTTTTTCAAAAAGTGACAGTCACTGCGTCGTACGCAGCTTGCAACCCTCCTTGAGGAATGAAGATCCAGCATGCCTGTGACACTGAGCTGTGAAAAGCTGACTTGAACTGATTGCGATTTCTTTACTTCTTGGACTGTCTGACTCTTGCTGTCAAAGTGCATGAGAGGGTTTTCACGCAGCCTTCTCTTGCTGCACAAGATGCAAGCAGAGGTCTAAGCCAGGAGGGGCAAGATCCTTCTGCCTTAGCAGCTAGATGGTGGGTTGCTTTCTAGGGAAGAAAAGTGTTGTGAGGACATATGGAGGGGGATGCAGCTCTGCCTCTGGGGAACTCTTCCATCGGCCGGCAGGGAAGACCCGTGACTGGAACCTTTGGCTTGGTCTCAGCTCCTTTCTTGGGCTGACCGCCAATGTGAGAAAGGATGCAAGGCAAGCTGACAAATGGGAACGTTTCTGTCACCAAGTCTCAGAGCTATCTGGTCTGGAAAAGGTTTGCTTTGTGGAGGAGCGTGGCATGGTAATAAGCTGGTTGAACTGCTACCCCAGTAACAATTAATCTGTTAGACTGATACACGGGTGTTTTATTCTTTCCATTTAAGAGTCTCTCAGACTACAAAGAAATCTGCAATGATTTGATAGCTGAGGCTTTTCTTGTCACAAGAACAAAGGGTAAGTAGCTATCCCTTTCAGCAGCCTGGAGAGGCTTCTAGCCAAGACTGAGAGATTAAGAGAAGCTACCTGGCAGGCAAGTTCCCTTTTAAAGGGGAAAACAGGCTTTTAAGCTTTTGCCCACTGTTTCCTGTGTGTTCAGTTCAGTTCTCCCTTGTTGCAAAACAGAGGTGTTTAATATGCTTTCCTGGTTGCAAGGGTAATGGAGTAGGAAAGAATTAGGAAAAAAAAACCTTTGTTTTGCTTTTTGGATTATTGTAGCATGACAAGTAAATGTTATGTAGTACAGGCATATTCTAAATGTGCTTGAGCATTTCTGGCTTACTTGCTGTCTCAGCTGTTTCAGAGATTGCAGTGAGGAGTTTACTTCTCTAAGTGACCTCAGAGGTTCCTCTGGCTCCACCTTTATTAGCACATAAATATTTTAGGCAGAATTGAGCACAAAGCTTCAGTTGCAGTGATGGATAAAAGATCAGAAGTGCCTGAGTAACTTTTCCATAAGCCTTGTTTACTTTTAGTTTGCTTCATGCTGCAGTGTCCCTTGGATGCTCTTGGAAACTCAGTGGGTGTCCCATGCTCAAGGTCAGAGAGGGAGGCAATGTTGTTTTGGTGAGGAAAGTTGGTTCTTAGTGAAAAATGCAAGTTTTTCAGTATTGTTATAGTAAAATACTCTGTTCATCTCTGTGGTTTGAACTCTTGGTCAACCATGACTTTGTGCCAGCCTGGGTTGGAGATTCCTGTTTCAGATCCCTGGTTGCATCTAGAGTTCTTGTTCTTGGACGGCTTTTGCCCTCTGTATGCCCTGGCAACTATCAACATTGACTGTTCTCAGTATCAGGAGGCCTGGATGAGTATGGGTATGCATATCTATTGCCAGGGAATGAGATCTAGAGCCATCAATCCCTAGGGATCGGTATTGACCCCTCTTGATCTTGGCTGGTATCTATAGGTTTTTCTCTGGGATGGGTTTTGCTCTTGGTGATGCATTGGCACCAGCCACAGCAGATAGCTTGTGATATAGTGAGGCATCAATGCCTGTTGATATCCAGACCTATTGACAGGGATCAATATTGATAAGTATTGATATCGATTCCTATCGATAGGCATGGATTCTACTTGCTCTCACCTGGCGTCTATAGCTTTTGCTCTGGGAGCAGTTTTGCTCTTGGTAGGCAACAGAGCCTACAATCACTGACCATGCTCAGTTTGGGGCTGCCTCGATGAGTATTGAGCTAGCCCCACACACAACATCAGACTGTCAGATAAAACCTGAAAGAAGCTGTTGCATCTACAGAAACCGGCTACCAAAGTCATCAGCAGGCAGTGCTTTAACACACCTGAATTTGTATCAAAATGCAACTCTCTTCCCATCCTCTTCAGGAGAAATCAGGATTCTGCTAGATCTGGATGTTTGGGTGAGAGCTATGATAGCACCTCCCAGAGGTGACTTGGTGCAGCAGAAACCCTGAAAGGTTCTCATGTCCTCAGGCCTCTCTGCAGTGAATACTGCACAGGCTTCCTGCTCTCACAGCCATCTAATTACTGTTCTACAAATCCTGTTTTCTTCAGGATCATTTACATTATGTCCAACGTGGCTAGTCAGTTTGGGAACACTTATTAGGATCTCAAACAATGAGCTACTAATTATCTTTTGCTCCAGGGCTGAGAGGGGAATGCAATCTTTTGTCTCTCCTCTTAAATTAAGGAGCTGAGGAGCTGTGCAGGGAGCTGTGTGCTCTGCTGCCTGCAAAGCCTGCCTGCTTTCTGCTGGGACATCCTGTATTTATGCCTTGCTGCTCTTCCTCCCATGCTGAAGAGGTGGTGGTTCTTGCCTTTTCTGCTGCCTCTTGTGGAAATGCTCATTCAAAAAAAGAGGGAATCCTGTCTCTGAGCAGGAGGAACCAGCACAGCATGTCACCCTAACCTAGGGCTCCAATGTAAATAATGCTTTTCGGAGAGTTAAACCCACTTGGTCACACATATGAAATGAAACACGTTAGCATAAAGAGCTCTTCTCTGATAGAGCCAAACCTGTCTGTCCTCTGGGTGAACAAAGAGGTTTTGCAATGTGTTCTGGTCTCCATGGGTCTTCTGTGCTTCTCTCAGCTCCTTATTCTGCTACAAAAGCTGACCCTTAAGAGACTTTGACCTTGTTTTTAGTGTTAGTGTTTAACTTCTGCTACTGAGATGGAGGCAGAGCTTAACCAGTCAGCTCATGGGTCCAAGCACATCCCTTGGTTAGCTGTTCAGCACTGTTTAACATGTCTCATTGCAAGGCTGTTGGTCTTTCTGGTTTATGATCCGTTATCTGAGGGAAGCAGAGAAATGTGTCCCAATCTCTGAAATGAAAAGGTCTCTGGAGTCAAGACCACCACCACCACTGCAGAGGTGGCCTGTGTCCCTAGCAGTGTTGCTTGTGACCTGGGTGTTAACATGGATTTTGGTGGACAGTGTGTTGTAAATGCTTGAGAGGAGATCTTATCAACGTGTACAAGTATCTGAAGGGAGGGTGTCGAGAGGATGGGGCCAGACTCTTTTCAGTGGTGCCGAGCGACAGGACGTGAGGCAATGGGCACAAACTGAAACACAGACACTTCCATCTGAACATGAGGAAAAACTTTTTCACTGTGAGGGTGACAGAGCACTGGAACAGGTTGCCCAGAGAGGTGGTGGAGTCTCCTTCTCTGGAGATATTCAAAACGCGCCTGGATGCAATCCTGTGCAAGGTGCTCTAGGTGACCCTGCTTGAGCAGGGGGGTTGGACTAGATGATCTCCAGAGGTCCCTTCCAACCTCAGCGATTCTGTGATTCTGTGGTCTTAAGCTTGGGTTCTTCAGTAAAACTGTGCATAGTGAGTGGTTTTACATTCCTGGCTCTCTAAGCCTAGTGCTGGTTTTCTGTGAAAATAAAACTCTGAAATCTTGAATGTACTTAAATCAGGGAGACATCTGGGGACTCCACTGACTGAACCGAGGGAAAGTAGAGATCCTTAGCAGAGTGCATCTTGCTAAGTCGCAAAGAAATCAAAGCTGGGAGGCCAGCAGGCACCTCGTGAGCAGCAGCCTGCTATTTAGTGACCTATCTTGGGTGTTTTATTGTAAGGTAAAGAGCAGCTTTTGGAACAGTCTTCAGAGCTGCAGTGAGCTGGTGGCAAACCTAGGCAACGCTGCTAAAGGTACATCGTGCCCTATAGGCCTGAACGTGTGAATTGACTTGATAATTGGGCTTGTTCCAATGTCTGAGGCAGTTTAATATTAAACCTATTCAAATAGTGAGAATCTCTTACAATAAAATAGATTTACATGTGTCACTTTGTTCTGCTGGTCCGGGATCCCTGGGGACGCTCTCGCTGTAGTCATGTTCTCTCTCTGCCATGGCCTTTCCTGTCAACAGTGGCCCTAAATCAACACCGCTACGCTGGCAGGGTGCACACAACACCGTTGCCATCCTGTGCTGTCACATGTGAGAGCGCATTGAGTAGTGACTTCATCTAGCGTGAGAGTGGTGTTGTATGAACGCGACGAGTGCAGTCCTGAGACACTTGGCACTGGCTGTTGTAACGCTGCAGCTGGCTGAGGGGACCCCTGGCCTGCAGCAAAGATGCACATTAGCACCTAATAACGTTTCTTTTGTATGAAAAAGACTCTGGAGATGGGGTCGAAGGTGGGTGCTTCTGCCCTCTCATGAGGGGTGTGTTTAGTATGAGCTCAGAAGGAAGATCTAACCCGCTGAATGGAGCAGCATAAAAGTCACATTTTTCTCCTTCTGTACGTTCTCCTCAGCCACCCTGGTATTTTCACGTTGTTGAGAGCCTTAGACATGTACCCACACAGCAGAGAGCCTTTTGAGTTGCTCCTTGCTGTTGCCTCCTTATCTTGGCAAAATTGCCTCTTGGATGTGTTTCCTGGTACTAACTCCTACCTGGAGCCTCTGAATTAAAGGCACATCGTGGCATGCGGGTGTGAGCACGTGAATTGACTTGATAACCGGGCTTTGTTTTGAAGGAATTTGACCTCTGCCCAGTTGCGGATCCCTGCTCTGGGCAGCACGTTGAGCTGTTTCATTGCCTGTCCTTTGGGAGGTTCCCGCAGGTCAGAGTCCCAGTCCTGTATGTTGTTCTTCTCTTGCCTGACTCGTGCTCTGGATAAAAATTGCGTCTCCAAGGCTGTCAATCCAGCACTTC